>NC_090923.1:784503797-785109464 GCF_040938575.1 Ambystoma mexicanum | reverse complement strand
ACCCCTAAGCTTTTTAGAGTGAGGCAAAATGTATACGAAGCACTATGATGGGCCGGGGGGACGACAAGAGGATCACCTCCCAATATAAAGGACAGCACTTTAATAAAATCAACCCACAAAGTGTAGTGCAGGGCGTGATCAGCATTGCTATTTTGCATACGTATTAGTAACAATCGTAGAAGGGAGGGCCTGGTTGGTGAATGCAGCATGAAGGAAATCTCCAGCCATGCCCGAGCTTCCATGAAGACATCCCACACCCCCAACTGTCACAATGTCTATTCAATGTTCTAACAGTGTTGACTCAAGAGGAATGTGCCCTACAAGGCTGTGATCACAGACCGGCACCTGGTGTGCATGTTATCTCACACTCGCCAAAGCATGACCCAGCCCATCTCCAGACTACCATGAGTTAAAGCATATATAACTGACTAGACCTTAAGCTCCCTGAATTCCAAGGCACCAGGTGCCCTTTGACCACCAATCCCTAAGTAACAAGTCCTGAAATGTTCAAAGAGGACGGATAGGGCACGTCGGTGAGCGACAATAGTGTGATTTGTATTACAAGGTGCTGGGAGGGATAAATTATAGCTCAAAACAAGGGTGGAAACCATGGAGCTGGATGGCGTGGAAGGGAGTGAGTGAAATGTGTGTGGAAAGGTTAGGGTGCCCCAGAACTCCCTTTGTGCCCATATTAAGGCCTGCCAGGTGCACAGTATAGTGATAAAGTAGCTGTATGTTAGGAGTATAATTAACTTGTTCTTTGGCCTTCGATGTGAGAAGAAGATGATCACTGCAGCACCCATGTGATGGAAGACGGGCGGACTTGGCTGGGACCATGGCCAGGCATATTTTATGGAGCAGGCAGATTATGTATAGGCGCACACCAACCTGCTGCGCAGGTTTTTACTATATGTATTGCGTCATCGATGATGATGTTTTCCTTTAAAAGATTCTGCTTCTACTACTTTTTGGCAGAACGCTCTTAGCAGCAGAGTTCTTTGCTGTCGCTCTCATCTGCGTGTGCGATTAAACATTTTTATCTTTACAAGATCGACTTGGGGCTTTCTTCCCCAGTGGGTTTTATTCTCTCTGGTGTGAGCGTTCAGGGGTGTGCCTTCAAACCTGCGGACATTACTGGCTATGTGCCATTTGGACACCTCACCCCTTTCCCTGTATTTCAGCAACGGTCAGCATTTGTTTGAAGGGTTTAGTGGTTTGTGGCTTGGCGAAGCGTTGTCCCTTATACAATTCCACATGTTTCACCAAACTGCACCACATTTTGCATAGTTACCTCTTAGGACCCTGCGGACATTACTGGCTACATGACATTTGGACACCCCACCCCGCTGCCCAGATTTCATAACATGTAAAAATTTGCAAGAAAATGCACAATGAAAGTGTGAGTTGACAGGTGGGGAGAGATCACAGAACGTCCCAGTATGCAGCAGCACAATAACTCTAGCCTCCCCCCAAAGTCTGCTGCAATAAGCAACAAGCGAATTGGAACAGCGACCTACAGGATCAGTGTTATCGTGTCTGTCTACAGAACCCGTTCATGGAACAATTAAGCAAATTATGCGAATGAAAACATACATGGATTTAAAGTACATATGAAGGAGACAACGTTTTTTCATTAATAGGCTATTAACATGGGCCAGAATCACTTAAAAAAAAATTGCATCAAACACAAAACAGTTGGCTATCAAACAACAACTAAAACAAAAATCACACAGAAATATAATACAATATTTGTTCTAACATTGTTTTTTGCCACCCCTTACCTTAGTTTATTTATGAATTATGCGCAGCACAGACACATCGGGTCCTATCAGTCTCTGGACAACTTCGTTTTACCCTGATAGTTTGCAAAATAAATCAACAATGAAACCGTCTGCTCTGATTTAAGTGGGGCAAGCAAATAACACCTTGAAATTTCTGGCATCTTAACATATCACGAATGCCAAATACATCTTCAAATTATTAACTTGGCTGAGCGGTAATTTAAACAAGGCACGTTGCCAAAAACAATTGGATTAGGTCTGTATTTAATTCGTTTGGTTTACCATAATTTACTAACACTGCAGTTTGCAGCATGCGTACAGCATCAACTACACACAAGTCCCCAATTTTAAAGCTGGGACCTGTGTCGAGTGGAAGGGATGAGGAGTGGCCTAATATGTTGTGCGGCTGACCTTTAATGTATGTCTTCCTTTTGAGTTCAAGCAATCCCAAAATCAGATATGCATTGCCCTCCTATACCTGACCGCCCCCGCCGCAACTATGCGGGTTAATGGCTGAGGGTCTGCTGATGTCAGGAGGAACCAAGCTCTGAACTCAATGCCAGTGCTGGGTGTTCATCTCAGGCCCATTATACATTAAATTCCCTATATTATGGGGGGTTCATGTTAAACTGAATATGAACAGTGATGCTATGCATGTGGGGTGTCTGTGTGTGCCACTACAAAGCTTTGAAAATAACTGAATCTGACTTGCATTTCCCATCTGTGTTACCTGCGAAGAGTCAGATTGGGAGAAGGGAACAGCTGTGCCATTGGGAAATCTTTCCTGAACACATCCTTCTATGCATGAGCAATGCTAACAAAACTCTGTAATGTATTACAAGTTAGTGGATGCTGGAAGCTAGTGCTACTTCTTGGAGAAAACATACACTGGTCACAATTTTTTTTTAAACAGGATACAGTGAATACAAAATGCAGTCACTTGATTGCCTGATATCCGTTTCAGATTTTCCACCTAAAATGTTCTGGAGAACCCTGTTTGAATATGCCTCCCAATGAACTGAAGATATACAAAAATGGGTGGACACAAAGTGTTTGTTTTGTGAAAGTCTTGCCTACAACCAGCCAATGTTAATCCTAATTTGTTGGCAGTGCATTATGCCAAATGTAGTTTACTGGCAATATGTCAGGCTTTTAGAGTTCTAAGGGCTATATTTCACTGTATAAATGTACAGAACCCTTGGGAAATTCTCTTATATATGGAAATGGATTACACACGGATATAACGGAGCAGGAGCTGTTCTGGCTCGGAGGGTCTTCCCAATCCTGGAGAAAGACCCGGTGATGCTAGCCTATGAGAATTATGGTAACAGGGAGAATCGGGATTGGATAGAGGGATCAAGAGCACTCTCAGCCTACTAATTTCAGTGAATGGACACATATCCATAAGAGAACACATTACTATAGCCCTGAGTCTACTTGTCTCAGTGCATGGATAATTACTCTTAAGAGTGAGAATAACTACAGGACTCAGCCTACCCATCACAGAGAATGGACAAGTATCCATCAGTGTGAGGATAACTCTGGGACTCAGTTAACTCATCTTAGTAAAAGGCCAAATACCCATATGAAGGAGAATCCCAGTGCAACCTGTCTTACTGATTACAACAAGACAGGAACTGAACAAAGGAACAAACACAGTTGGTTGGGCTACTATAATCATCCCAAAGAGAAAGTCAGTTAATCACACTAAGAGAATTTTGATATGAAACATGTTGTTCAAGACGAAGTAAGGAACCCAGAGGGATACAAAATACCAGCACATGTAAAGAGGAATTTCAGTTCCCCTAAAGTAGGGGATAAATGGACATTTTAAGAGACACTTCAAGAAATAAAATTATGAAAGGATCAACAGTTAAAATGAACACCAACAAAACTGAAATGATCCTGGTGGGCACAGAAGCAAAAACTCGTAAGATGGAGACTGAATATGCACAGTTTCAAATTGATGGCTGTCAGATTAGAACAAAAAATAAAGTTAAGACCCTTGGGGTTTACTTTGACCATCATATTCTTAATATGAAAGCACATGTTAGTAGCCTGGTCTCCTCAGCCTTGTCCTACATTAAACTAATGATGCACACACTCCCATTTATCTCCAGAGAAAACCGAGAGATACTTGATAGGACTCTGATGGGCTCCAGGCTCGAATACTGTAGTGGCCTGTTGAGTGGTCTACCTACGACCGAGATTAACCGGCTTCAAGTCATGCAGAATAACGCTGTTAGAATTATAACAGATCTCAACAGGAAAGACCATATTTCTGAGGCAAGGAGGAGCCTGCATTGGCTACCTATGAAAGTTAGAATTACTTTTCGACTCTTAATCACCCATAAATGTCTCAAAAGTACAGCCCAGCATACCTGAAAAAAGTGCTGGAAGTAAAATCTAACTCACACAATCTGAGATCAAATAATACTATCCAACTAAAAATTCCAGCCTGTAGACTGTTACAAGTAAAAAAGGCAGCTTTTTCTGCTACACGTCCTTTTGTTTGGAACAAAATATCTGTGAACCTTACAAAGGAAACCTCAACATCTGTCTTCATGAAGAAACTTATGACATACCTGGTTAGTTAGGTAACCGACTTTTACTCTGCATATGCTCTCCTGCTGATAACAGACTTTTGTGCCTGCTGTTTTTGTCTCATCTATATGTATTGTCTTGTCTTTATCTTTTGCTGGCACCCTTAAGCCTCCGGGTCAGTGGTGCGCGATACAAATGAATAAAGTAAAGTAAACACAGCATAGGGACAAAGTTTCCCTAGAGAAGCAAAAGGGGCACCAAAAAGGTGAAAAGGTCAGCCAGAGGAACTGAACAGTTAATCCAAGAAATAGCCAAAAACTATCCAAAAATCATCTACTATGGCTGAAAAAGCCTATGCAGGAGAAGGGAGTCATTTCCCTGCATTATTTGTTGTTTTCATTTAGTGTAGGGCTAGTATAGATTAGCTTTGAGACGGAGGACAGTCTATTTACTTTTTGGACTTCACTGCTGACATTTTGTTAGGTAAGCAAGCACTCCGAATAGGGCGTGTATGTCTGGTAAGGGAGGGAGATATGTTATGAAGTGCCTTGATGTGTTTCTGAAAAGTGTGAGGTCAGAGAGAATGTGGTGAGGTTAGAGAGCTGATGTTTGAGTGAGGAAATTCTGATGTGTAGGGTTTCCAACCCAGGCAACAGCAAAGGAACATAAGTAGTAACTTACCTGAAGTGTCACAAAGTATCCATCATGAACATGTTCAAACATTGCAGGGTGCTTTCCTTAGATTTGCCCATTGGACATTCACCTACATCATCATCATTCTGCAGACATCCTTGGCCTGTTCAGACCCTCCATGCTCTCCTTCACCCACTGTCACCCAATTCTTGCATGTGGCATCTGTACTACCAGGGACAGTCACCAATGTTAGAGAGGAAACTTCAGCACTCTTTGTGTAGGTTACTTCATATGTTCCTTTATTGTTGTTGCATCACATGTCCTTAAGTTGCTTGAGAGGAACCCACTGACTCCCATCATCCAGGTGACATCTTCCAATTGCCTGGGTTGGAAATCCCACACACCAACATTCCCTCACTTACACATCAACACTCTCGCCTCACAACAATCTATCTCACTCCAGACACCCACCAAGGCACTTCATAACATATCTCCCTTTCTTACCAGACATACATGCTCAAAGCACGTCACAACACTGCTGGAGGATCTAAACCTGGGATTCAATTACCCCAAAGACCAGCAAACCACAGCAATCTCCAATGTGCTTAAGAAACTCGACTTCATCCAAAGATTGACTCTACCCACTCGTAACAAAGGGAGAACACTAGATTGGGTGGCAGACTTTAACTGCAATGCCTCAATCACTGTCATAACTCCACAGCTGTGGACTGACCACCACCTTCTATCATTCACACTAGCAGTTAATATCCACACATATAAAAATAACCTAGTAGCTCCTCCTATCCTAACCAGGAATAAAAAGAACATCACGGCAGATAAACTTATACCTCTACTACTACCTACCCTTAACTCACTGCCAGATGCCAATGAGCCCTCTACCTTAGTAGACATATACAACAAAACCATGACCAAAGCCTTAGATACCATTGCCCCCCCACAAATGATGAAAAATAAACCTAGAGCTCACCTGAACTCTTGGTTCATGCTGCACCTTAAAACTCTAAGAGCTGAAAAAAGAAAATGCAAAGTCACTTGCAGACACTTACGCTCCAACGGAATCAGATCTAACCGTTATCAACATATTGTCCCTATGTAAGAAGGAAATATTACGTACCAAACAGGAAACATGTAACAACAGGATTCTTCAAGCTAACTCAAGCACAAAGGAACTCTTTGTAATCCTAAATGAGCTTGAAGCTCCATATCATCATCCAGGTGTTAAGAAGGATTTCTGAACTCTGTCCAGGAGGGGCAGAGGTGCATAAGGCCAACCTAGTTTCTTGGAACAGGATAACCTCTGGACAAGCCAGACCAATCAGGTCAAGATTAAGTCTCAGGAGGGGTGAGGGTGACAGAAGGACCTCAATGAGCACACAGAGCAAGGACACTTACAAATTACTTCAGACAGGTGTTATATTAAAAATATAGACACATTTATTACAAGGCCTTTGTAACAAAGCCCATAGCAAAGAATCACAGTAACACTAAGTAAACCAATACATCACACTCAATACAATATATATACAAGACCAGGGGGGTCTAAAGGGGTGACTACACAAAATATATCGACAACCTAGATGGGAAGGAAACAGGCAGTGCAGTTAATCTTTAGGCCCAGTTCAACATCAGTTATTCACCTAACTAAGAGGCAGTCCAAGCCCTAAGAAGAGAGGAGCCTTGTGCTCAATAGTACATGTAATGCAAATATATGCGATTGTTGAAATGGGCAAAACAGGGTCTCTTCAGGGGTCTCTAGCAGCTCGGAAAGGTGGATGTGCCGGTGAAGAATAAGTTCCCACTCTTCAAGAAGGACCTCCACTTGAAGACAGAGGCAGTTCTAGAGTTTGGGATGGAGTTGCTATTGTGCTATAGCGGTGGACAGGAGAGGGTCCCCCAGGGGCCACTTGTGCATAGAAATTGGCTCTTGAGCTAGGGGCCACCGGTTGAGGTATTGATTACTCACCAATCCCTGATGCAAGGAGACCCAAACTTCGGCAGGTTAGTCCAATTCGGTTGCAGACCCGAATGCAGCAAAAAGGACGTCTCGGCACCTTTTAGTTCCTTAGATCCAGCGATGATTCCCAAATGGGACAGTGGAGATGTCTCCACTCTGGGTGGATGAATCACCCCAGTTTCACTGCAGCAGGCTTCAGGGGCAAGAGGGTCACAAATGCAGTGGACTTGCAAAGGACGTTGCCGCAGCAGGGCAACACAGTAACCGCGTTTACTCCAGTCCGGGCGCACTCATTTCACTTCAGACCTGGGAATGCAAAGTGTAAAAAATTTGGTGTGAGAGTGCCATGGACAAAGAGCTAGCAGTATACCAAGTTTCGAGGGCCTCCTTGAAACGATGGCAGAGACAGAGCAAAAGTCCTGCGTAAGCTGGTCAGCCCACTGGTTGGCCCAGAGACACTTCGGAGAAAGCTTACTTGCAGCTTTTGGTGAAGGTGCCGAGAATAGTTGGTCCCACTATTCCAATGGGTCGAAGCGTTTTAGCAGACCTTCTAGGATGACCAGATGCAGAGGGGTCCCACGGGACGACAGCGGGCTCAGGGTGCCAAACCTTCCAGTGGGTCACCAGCGGTTCCTCGACTCAGCTTCGTAGTTGCAGGATACTTGGATCCTATTCTTTGTTCAGTGAGAACTCAGGAGATTGACCTGGTAGTGGTGTTTATAGCCTCCTCTTATCCAAAGTCCCCTTCGCGCCAAAACGGAGAGGACCCAATGGGAGATCTGCTCACAAACACAAACTCCATACGTCGACTAATCACAGACCATGGTGGTCTCAGGCATGCAGGACACTCCAGACTCTCTGGCACCCAAGATGTGTATTGGGACCAGACATCCCAGCGCACATCCTGGAGGCACATAGACAAGGCATGCAGAAGCATGCAAAAGCATTGGGATTTGCGGGAAAGTGCATGACCAAACAAGCACTGGCCTGGGTCGACTCGACCTGGGGAAGGTGAAGGGGCACGATGGCCAAAGGACAGGACAAAGAACCTCGTGGCAGGGCCTTTTTGGAGCCAGGCCTATTTGTGCCAAACGCGCTTAACGCGGTTAACATGGCAGGAAAGTGTTAAAAATAATGCAAAATGATAGCTGCCACCAGTACTGTCCATGATACATCTGCACAGTTCATAAAAAGTCAAGCGAGAGTATCTAGGGCCTTTGGAAAAGACTATGGACCCAAGTGTGCTGTAGGGTAAGATACATTGCACACTTGTTACATGTTGCACAAAAGTTGCAACATGAGAAAAGGACTAAGGGAAACAAAGTCTCCCAGTACTGACTGTCTTAAGGGCATGTCAGTTTCCCCATAGAAAGTAAGCGAAAGCCCAGAGGAGCGCAGCTGAAGGCTATGCTTCTCTGGCAAGGTCAGCCAATGGTGTCTAAACAGCAGCAAATAGTTTGTGGGTTGACACATGGAGGGAAAATTGCATACAACTATGAAATCTTTCCTGACACCAGGCATGGATGGCTGTCCATGGACTATGCCTAAATGATGACAAAACCAAGCTCATTATTCTGGCGACTGTTTTCAACCTCAATAAACTTGGCTACAAATACACCTCTTTTAATATCGATGGTAACCTCATTAAAGTGGGTAAAGAGGTAAAAACTCTAGGTTTTTACCTAGATTCCACCATCACTCTTGCTAAACAGGTTAACGTTATGGCACCTGCTTCTACATGCACATGTAACAGTTCCTATCTAAAAATAGTTGCACTATTCTAGCCCAAGCTGTAATTCTGTAAAAAATGTGACTATTGCACATCTCTATACCTGGGCGCTAGCAAGTACATTGTTAACAAGAATCACATTCTCCAGAACAATTCCTTGATAGTTGCACAGGGTATTGCTAGAAAAGAGAGCATCTCAGAGGCAAGGAGACAGAATAAATGATTGTCCACTAGTGACACAATCCTGCTTAAAACTGTCTCGTTAACGCACAAATGCCTGAACAATGCTGCACCTCGCTATTTTATGGAGAGAATCAACAGAAAAATCTCCAGCCGTCCCACCAGGACTGCTAACATAAATTGCCTGGTAGTACCTAGGTTTAAATTGTCCAAAGCCGGAGGGAGCAGTTTCCCAGTCAAAGCAACTCAATTATGAAACTCCCTCCCCCCTTCTTGAGGGGGGACCAAACCTTTCTGAACTTCAGACATAACACTACTAAATGGCTTAGAGAAAATTACCACTAATTTGCCCAATGACTGACCTACCTTTCTCTATACTTCCCTGTACTATTTACTTAACTTGTGAATAGATATTGCAAAGGTTATTTTATGCTGTACTTTAACCCTGTAAATTATGGAATTATGCACAGATTATGCCCTGAGCATGTATATACCAGGCATACAGCCTCCCTACTGTATGATATCTGCAAATGTTGTATTCCTTTTTATGTAACTATGTATCTACTTCTTTAAAACGTTGTACTCCTTATTATGTAACTGTGTAACCTTAAGCTGAACGGATTCATGTATCCTCTGCGCCCTGATATCCTTGGGTTTGGTGCGCATTACAAATAAATAAACAAACAAATCTGCTAAAGTCTTTGAGTGCTCAAAATACCTATCTTATCATCCTCTGAAAGGTGACAAAGTCATTTGTTTAACCCAACGGGCATAACAGTAAACAGATTGTGGCCTTCTGGAGTGGAGAATGCTGACCTCTACTTTGCTTGATCTCGTAGGCCAACCTGCCAGTAGCCTGCCATGATGTAACCGGTACTCATGAACTTGGAAATGCATAATATATTAATCCGTTTGTTGGACCTAGGTATGGGGTGTACATCTGTCTTGGTGATAGCATTGAGCCCTCTGTAGTTCACACAAATGCAGACTTCAGTTTCCCTGATACTTGAAGGTTTAGGGACTAGTACCATTGGAATAGCACAGGGGCTGACTCAATAACTCCCAAGTTCATCAACGCACTGCATAGCATACCTCTCTTCCTTATCAGACATACATACCCAAAGCACTTCACAACACAGTGTCACCTACTTAGATGACGTTGCTCTATACAGCCATACCTGGGTAGACCATTAGTGCCATCTGAAAAAGGGGGTTTCATGCCTTGCCAGATAGTGCAGTGAACTAACTTAATTAGGACACTGAATGGGTGGTGGCAAGATACACCCTTGCCACGCCAAAGACTAGGCACTGACTTAGGTTAGATCCTTCCAACAGGCATGTTATGAAGGGATAAGGGACCCTCTCACTTCACCTGAATGATGGCCTGTCAGAAAACTTTGACAAAGAAGGTCACCAAGATCTCTGCCTGTCAGATACCATTCCAGAGCTTGAAAGAAGGCCCCAGTTATAGAGATCACAGATTATGGTCAGGAATTCATTATTCAGACAGACAGACAACTGAGAACATTTAATGAATGCAGTACTGAACTTGAGGTGATTGATCAGCCTTGTGTATACCTGAGTAGAACCATGACCAAGCGAAAGCAAAACTGTGCCATAATTGAGAAAGAGGCATTGGGAGTGGTTTAGGTGGTACAGAAGCTGAAACCCTACATAGCTGGTTCTATTTTCACTGTGCAAATGGGCCACATAACTCTTAGGTGGTTTATGGGTATGCAGGGAGAGAATTCCAAGTTATTGCGTTGGTCTATGTCTCTACAGATATTGGACATGGGCACCCAACAGAAGTCTGGGGTGCCCTACTCCAATGCAGAGGGTCTCAGTAGGTATTTTCACTATCAGGGTGAGCCTGACTCTTAGGAGGGTGAGTCTCCACCTTTTTGGCTTGCGGGCTCCCGCACCTGGGCTAAGTAAGGACAGAAATTAAATTATTTGTACATCTAGGAGCAATTAGCAGACTTCTGATGGCCCGACTACATATTGATCCCCACCTGGCCCCTCTTGGCGACCTGTGAAGTGAGGGGCGAGTGCTAGGCCTGCCATGATGGGGGCAGAGTATGAGCAGCACCACCTGCCACACTACGAGACCCTGCCAATCTGAACCCGCTGAGGGCCGGGGTGAGTCCTGTTGTGGGGTGGGAAGTCTGACAGATCCTCAGCCTCCCCGGTGCCACAGGGATACTGAAGTGGGCCGTGGGCCAGGAAGGAGCCTCCTGTGCATCTGCAGTGGGAGTCTACCTTCATGATTCTCCATGGGACCATGTATCCATCTCCGCTCAAGTGCTGCTTCACTGGCTGATAAGGTATGGATGGGGTGTGTAGATCAATGCTACACACCCACCTGTCTACTATTTTGGACCACACTGAGCAGCTCGACTTGGAGGAACCTTGCCAGCCATCTTGGGGACAGCGTAGTAGCCACCTATGACTACAAGACAATCGAGCCCTGCTGCGGTGAGTGGGAACTTGGTGCATAATATAACGAGTGTTCAGCTGACTTTTGATATATATGGCCACCACATCATTTGCTGCTTGACGGGGCGACACACGGGGCCTCATTACACGGATGGCGGAGAACCATGGCGCTATTAGCGCCATGGTTCATGCCGGTAAAATACTGGCACCGCCTTGGCGGAAAGGGGAATTACCGCCCCATTCCAAGGTTGGCGGGCGGTAATTCCCCCTTCCACCATTGCCCTTCCCCATTCCCATTTTTGGCCCATAGGGCTCAATGGGAATGGGGAAGGCGCTAATTACGGTACCGCAAATTGCGGTACCGTAATTAGCTCCATGGGTCCCTTTGCGGGTTGGTTTTTAACACCTGCAAAAAGCAGGCGTTAAATCCCCCAACCCACAAAGGGACCTCGTAGTAAGGCGGTAAGGATTTACCGGTACCAGTATTTTACCGGTCCCGGTAAATCCTTACCGCCATCCGTGTAATGAGGCCCACGGTCCTGATAAAGACCTCAAACTGCTTATTTCTTCCTGCTAGGGAACTTCGCTGTGACCTATTGTGATCACATCGGTCCGAACTACCACCCATGGAGCTGAAACTGTCCTCTATCGACTGTCCCTCCACAGCAAGGGAAAACTGTTGGTCCAGTGTTGCCAATACACAGTACACTGCCTGATTGGGATATTCACTATTCTTGGAGCGCCCTCATCCTCTGGCAATGATCCACATTTTTGCAAAGGATGACAAAAGGGAGCACAAAAAAACAAAGCTCCATGAGCCAATATACCAAATCCGCTCCTAAACCACCAACCACTGTCGGGGCTACTGCTGACATGGAATTGGAATCCGCACCAGAGGAACTCACTGAAAAGTCACTGCATGCTGTCATGCATGCATGCAGGACGGATTTGCTAAAGTGCACTTGACGACATGACCAGCACCATTGAATCCATTAAGACACATATGGATAAGACAGAACAGCGTCTAATGGAAGCTGGGACAAGAGTGAGCACGGTGGAAGATGATATGTCCACCATTAGAGATGAACTGGCTACACTTTCCAGGTGAGTAATCCAGGTGGAAAAGAAGAATGATGATTTAGAATCGCAATCCCACCGCAATAACATTTGCATTACAGGGGTCTCTGAGAGTAACACTGAAACCTCTTTGGATCTGTGGATAGAGACCACCCTATTACCACTTCTGGGGGACTTGCCTTTGTTAGGGAGAATTCTCATTTCTGTGCTAATTCCCTTCAACCTTAGAGACCCCCAGCTCTTTTGCCGGACTTTAGGACTTTTTAATTTTATTCCTGGAGTGAGTGAGACCTTTTTCTCACTCTCTCAGGTGTTTTGACCTGATTTGGATTATGTGTTCCACTGTTTTCGGAGTCTGAAAAATTCCATAGGCACCTACTTATTGTATGGTGCCATTTAAACCCAATTAAATTACAGAAGATACACCTTTATCTTGAAAGTCACAAAGTTAAAATCCTGTACTTGCAAGAGACCCATGTCCTTTTATCGGTCGGCAAGGGATTTGCTAATTGGGTGGAAACCGCTTCTATACTTCATATTCCTCACAGTCTAGGGGAGTTATGACCCTGGTGCAAAACTCTCTTTGTTTCCGGTGCAAACATGGGAATGCTGACCCTTTGGGTGGATATGTCTTTGTGTATGGGTCTATGACAGGGAGAGAAATGTTACTGATTAATATTTATGGCCCTAATATTGATGACTTCCAGTGTTATACTGACGTTATTGATGAAATTGCCCGACATCCACTGATCCCCATACTCTGGGGGTAGGGGTATTCATCACTATTGTTGACCTGAAACTAGACAGATTCACCCACACTCAGAGAGCTCTTACATGGGCAGACTCTATTCTCAAGGAGGGCATGCACTCTTTTGGTCTGGTAGATGCTTGGAGAATACTGCATGCTGATGACCGCTCCTACTCCATGTATTCATCGGTTCACAATTCCTTCTCCCGTATTGACACCTGGCTCTTTTCAGTTTCATTGCTTGGAGGGATTAAGGACACCTGCATGCTCTCTCACATCTACTCTGATCATTCTCCAGTTATCATTTCCCTGACATTACCAACACTTTCCAGTCCTCGTAACAACTGGCGCTTTAAGCCAATAGCACTACAAGATGCAGCATTTGTATCCACTATTGATGACCATGTGTAATTGTTTTTTGAGACCAATGTAGGCTCCGTGCTCTTGGCCCACACACTATGGGAAACCTTCAAGGTCTACATTCGAGGAATCCCAATGTCAAAGGTGTTCAGTGTCCTCAAAGAAAACTGATGTAATATAGTGCAATGTGAGGGCAGACTGAGGGAAAAAGAACGAGAGCCGGCTAATGATCCCACTATGGCCACGATTTCACAGATCAAGGAGGCCATCAACACTTTTATGATGCATGCTGAGCGAGAAGGTACATTTTTTGATGCCCAATTGTCTGCTAGGAGGCACAGGGAGGGTGACAGGCCTGGTAAACTGCTTACCCGTATGGCGCGTGAAGAAAACGGCAGTGGGTGCATTCCATTTATAACTGATACCTCTGGTAATTTAGCACACACGCCTACGGCCATCAACACAGTATTTTCAGGTTTCTATGTGGACCTCTATACTAATAAGGATGTGCGCACACTAGAAGAAATGCATACGTTTCTTAATACTCGGCCACTCAGTCAGCTTTCACAAGACACCAGGGCCCTACTGGATCACCTGATCTCTTTATCTGACATCACCCAGACAATTGACCATCTGACATCGGGGAAAGCCTCTGGCACTGACGGCCTTACAGCTGAATTTTATAAGTACAGCAAGAAGAATCTGGCCCCATACCTTTTGCAAGTGTGGCACGAATCCCTCGAGTTCCAGTTGCTTTCTGGCATTATGCGTGAGGCAGTTATCACGGTTCTGTCGAAACCGGAGAAGCATGCAGACCAGTGAGGCTGCTATCATCCCCTCTCCTTAATCAATACAGATGTAAAAGTATTTGCAAAAATACTGGCCACTCAACTGATGCTGGTCATGTTATACATTATTCACCCGTACCAGACGGGGTTCATCCCGGGAAGGTCCACAACACTGAATCTGTGGCGCCTCTTTAACATGTTGGCACAGATAAACCCTGGGGTCCAGGAGGTGGCTGCTGAACTGGATTTTAAAAAAGGCATTTGACTCTGTATCTTGGCAATTTATAAATGCTGTGTTATCAAAGTGCGGGTTTGGCCAGGGATTTCTTGTGGCTTTATGCCTCCTGTATGCATCAGCAGTAGCCAGGTTCAATACAAATGGGTTGCTCTACTCGCAGTTTGAGATAGGTAGAGGCTCCCATCAGGGAGGCCCCCTATCGCCCCTGATATTTGCTATTATTATTGGCAGGTGTAATAAGACTCAAACATAGACACAGCAGGATCAGAATTGCAGGGGAGTCACAGATAATTTCCCTTTATGCAGATGATGCGTTGTTGTATATACAGAACCCCAATAACACTTAATGCCTATTATGCAAGATAGTCTAGACTTTGGAGAGGTTTCAGGTCTCCAGGTGAATTGTAGCAAATCAAAGCTCTTTCTTCTCACAGACGTTACCATCCCACCCCAAGATCGACAGGGATTGAAGTGAGCCCAATGTACATGCGCTATCTGTTGGGGATAGTCGCAAGACATGGCCCTACACTACATGACTGTAACTATGATGTGTATATGGCTCAATTATGGGCTTCCTAAATCTGGCTTGCGTTTGGCCAGTCTTCTATGGATGACCTTTGCCTATAAAATAGTGGGGTATCCCACTTCTTCTTTCATTATTCTGTGGATTTCAAGACTTAAGAAGAATTCATTTGGACCTCTTTTGGGAGAGTTGATCTTTCCAAAGCCCTCTGTGATTGAGGTGAAGAAGGAGCAGTCCAAGCCAGAGGCAAGCTCTGCTCCACACCCACTCCAGAGCATATTAGTGGCCTCTCTTCCTGATTGCCAGGACCTGCTAATTTGCAACAAACCTCCCTAGGCTAGGAGAGTGGAACTTGAACAGACTTATCCTGTCCTACAAGTGGGTCTCACAGCATCTGGAGGATATGATGAACCACAGCTCCAAATTCTACATCGAAACAGCTGTAACACATTCAAGACATGATACCTGTTTCTGAACCAGAGAGACTAGCTGGTGCTGCTTTTGGCACTGCATACATCTTCAAACTGCCACTTCACAGGCTTGCTGCTTCAATGTGCCAGCAGGAGCATGTCACCTGTTCGATTCGAACAACCTGATTGCTGCAGCTGACCAAAACCTGAACCACTTCCTCTTCTAATACTTCATCGGATCACCAATGTCACTGCATAGAACCGATGGACCTTGAATTGAATAGCTTGAGCATTGTGTCACACATTAACATGACCATTAGTTACCAAAAAATTGAGCTGAATCAAGCCCTGATCCGACCCTGGAGAGCCATCCGAACACAGAACCCACATGCCATAATCGAGCAACACCGAACTTTGGCTTCAAACTAATGAGGCGTCAGTTAGCTGCTTTATCCTGCACAACTTTCCACACCGGAACTTGGTTCGACCCGCACATCAATACAGCACACAGATTGGTTTAAAGCTGTCAAAAGGCCCAAAAACAAGTAATACGTACTCTTGGCTCATTCCTGCCCCCATAGTCCATCTTTTGGCACTGGAGACTGTTAGAGAATTGTTAATCCTTTTTAATGGACAAGACATGTCCATTTAAATTAATTGCACAGTTGAAAATTGAGCCTGGGTAACGGAGGGTGTCAGGAGCTAGGACACAATGTGGCACAAATTTAACTTTCACATGAGACAAAGGTAAACATTTTGTCCATTGTGTATGATATATTGTGCGTGAACTGTGTTCTAGATGTGCCCTAAAGCTTCTTTGCAAAGATTGCCAAATAAGCGAAGTTATTGTCACATAGAAATGTTTGTATTTCACTGATAGGCCTGGGGAGCAAAAGGTCGTTCCTAAAAGCTGTTTGTGTCAAATTACCATGCTTGCCTGGGCAAGAAGCAGGAGCTGTATATCTCCCAGCAAGGGTTCAAGTCAAAGGTACACTTTTTTCATAAGTCCCCCGACTTTTTGCAGCAGGCATCTTGATATGCTAATTTCTGGTGACACCACATTCAATTGGTATGTTAATAAGTCCCCCCACTTAAATGTTTAGGGCTTGACCCCTCCTCCTATCTCCCTGCAATTTTTTTTTTTTTAAACATATTTTTATTAAGAGAGCAGTTCACAAGCACAACAATAATTTATACAGTACCATTAGTATACAGAGAGGGAGCATTCAAAAGTGAGACATCACAGTATCCAAATTGTAAGTTCAAAAAACATCACTGGCACGATAAGCAGATAACACAAATCAGGGTGTATGTTCAGATGCTGCATCCGAGTCTGAATCCAGGTCACATAGATAGAAGCGAAGCAATGACCAGATGTCCTTGGGGCGAGAGGGCGATGGCACTGACAGTATAAATAATTCCTCATCATCATTTACCATACATAGTTCCCTCAGGAAAGAGGCCCTAGTTGGGGCATTGGGGGATTTCCAGCATTTAAGGATACAACGTTTTGCGATGACGCATGATATATTGAATAGCCTCCTCGTAGTTTCCTTCACCTTCCCTATGTCGCCCAAAAGATATTTCAGGGGTGAGAGATCTGCCGGAATGGCTGTGATGTCCTCAAGGAGTACTGCCACTTCTCTCCAGAATTCAGCAACCCTGGGACACGTCCAGTACATGTGATAAGGCCCTGCATCAGGGGAGTCGCTTTTAGGGCAGGCGCCCGTGCAAGTATTCATAAATTTAGCTACCCTGGAGGGGGAATAGTGGAGTTGGTTCAGCACTTTGAACTGGATTAGACGTAACCCAGAGTTCATAGACACCGATCGGGTTAATTGACAGTACCGGGCCCAACGGACCTCATCTATCTGGGTGCCTGTGTCTCGTTCCCAGACCTCTCTCATCATGTTGCGTGACGGGGAGTGGGTTTGAACCAGGGTGTATAACATGGAGACCCCCTTGCCACAGCTATCCGTGGACACCATTGATCTAATACATTCATGGGAGTGGGGTTCTTGTGGGAATGTTGGCCATTTCGCCAGAAAGGCCGCCCTCATTCTGTAGTATTGGAGGTGTTTAAGTTGACCCCTGCCCACCACTGCAATGAAATCTGTGAGATCACAGAATTCCCCTTCAGGGAACATATCGCCCAGTGTAAAAAGCTTGTTAGGATCCCAGGATTGCTGTAGGGCCCGATCAAATGTGGGGGAGATGCCAGGGAAGTCCCATAAGGGAACCTCCGGGTCATAGGGGGACTCCACGCCGATTCTTCTGTATATCTTGGCCCAAGCTTGAGTCGTTGTATATACCGGGTCAAATGGGCATATGCCGCCATAGCGCGGGTTAAGGAGGACTGCACGTACGTCGTTAGGGCGGACCGAGTGTTTTTCAATGGGTATGTGTGGAGCTGTGTCCTCAGGATCAAACCAATGTTTTACGAATTGTGCTTGTGCACATAGATAATATAACTCAAAGTCCGGTGCAGCAATGCCACCCTTAACGAAAGGTTCCACCATTTTATCCCAACCCATCCTGGCCGTTTTCCCATTCCAAATGAACAAGGAAGCAAGAGATTTAAGTTTAGCGAAAAAAGGCTTACCAGGCCAGAGAGTGATATTATTGAAATAATATAGGAGCTTGGGGAGAACCACCATCTTTAGTAGCGCCACTCTCCCGTATAGTGATAGCGGCAGGTTAGCCCACATCTGAAGCTTAGTCACCAGAGTTGACAACAATTCCCCATGGTTGTGTGCGTATAGCAGGTCTTTGTCTCTAGCCACTAGCATCCCCAGGTACCTCACCTTGGAGGGGGCAAAACAAAAACCCTCTATACCAGCCAGGTCCCCTGTGGCATCCGTAAGGGAGAATATTTCGGACTTGGGCATATTGATTTTGTATCCAGAATGTTCCGAGAATTCCTGTATGTCTGCCATGATGTGTTTTACGTTCTCGATGGGGTCTCGGACGTATAACAGGGTATCGTCCGCATAGAGTGAGATAATCTGAGGCCCAGACATCCTAAGCCCTCTATGTGCGTGATGTTGGCGTATGAATTCCGCCATTGGTTCAATGGTTAAAGCAAAAAGTATGGGTGAAAAGGGGCATCCCTGTCTAGTCCCCCTATATAGGCGGAAAGCGGGGGAAAGAGTGGTGTTAGTCAAGACCTTAGCTGCCGGCTGTGTGTATAATAAACGCACACAGTTAATATAGTAGTGACCCAGGCCAAACCGCTCCAACACCAGAAAAAGATAGGTCCCGGACACTGAATCGAATGCCTTCTCGGCATCTAGTGCGATTGCAGCCGCCTTGGCATCCGGGTCTATCTGTGCCATGACATTAAAGAGGCGCCTCAAATTCAGGGCAGTAGATCGGGCTGGAATAAAGCCCGCCTGGTCGGGGTGGACAAGGATCGACATGTACGGGAGGAGTCTAGTGGCCAGCACTTTTGCAAACATTTTTGCATCAGTGTTAATTAGGGATAAGGGTCTATAGGACGCCATGTCTTGTGCTGGTCTGCGGGGTTTCAAAAGAACAGTAATAATTGCCTCCCTCATTGACTCCGGGAGCACCTGCCGGTCCATCGCCTCCCCCCATACCTTCAACAACAGCGGGGCCAACTCATCACTGAACTCTTTATATAGCTCCGCAGGCAGGCCGTCAGAGCCAGGAGAGCGACCATTCGATAAAGCTTTTATGGACTCAACAATCTCCTCCACAGTGATAGGACTATCTAGTGCCTCCCGGGTCGCATTGGTTAGTGTGGGAAGATCAAGGTTGTCCAGGTATCTGAACGTGTCTTCTTTATTTTTTTGATCATGGTTGGAATAGAGAACGGAGTAAAACTCCATGAATGCAGAGTTAATATCCCGTTCTCCATTCACCAGTGTGCCATTAGGGGCGTATATACTCGGGATCGGGTTGTGGTGCCTGTCAGTTCTAAGCATGTTGGCGAGGAATCTCCCAGCCTTATTACTCTCCCCATACCGTCGCGCTCTGGCCGGTGCGGCCATGTATAGGACCTCTCTATGAGCTAGTTTATGGAATTCACCCAGTGTTGTGTGCAGTTGAGCAAGGGTTTCCTTGTTCTGTGTAGTACTGTATTCGGTCTGTAGTAAATCAAGCTTCGCCTCAGTAGAGCCCAACTCCTCCCGCACCGACTTCAACATTCCTGTCGACTTTCCCAGGATATTACCCCTGACCCAGACCTTAAATGCATCCCACAGAGTCGCATAAGTTGGAACGGAACCCTCGTTTATTTCCAAAAATTCTGCGATCTCCACATGCAGCGACTCACATACATTGGGGTCTCTTAGGATTGTGGATGGCATTCTCCATCTTCTTGCCAGGGGGAGGGCGTCTCTCAAATTTATATCAAGTGTTATCGGTGAGTGGTCAGAAAGGGTACGGGGGTGTATATCACACCTAGAGATAGCCTCGGCCAGGGATTGACTAATGATCCAGTAATCAATGCGCGAGTGAGAATCGTGCACCGACGAGTAGAAAGTATATTTCCTCTCCTGCGGGTGTAATGCTCGCCATGCATCAAACATGCCCGTCTGTTCCATCAACTGTTTAACCACTAGTGCCGCCCTGGTGGGGGCCCTAGGGGCCGTCGATGAGCGGTCTAGGGATTGATCTAGTATCATTTTGAAATCTCCACCCCAGAAAACCCGCACCTCCCCAAATGAGGTTAACATATCTGCCAGGGCACTATAGAACTGTGGATCGTCTAAATTAAGGCCATATGTGTTAATCAGGACCGTCTGGTGCCCTGCCAACTCCCCAATACTAACACGTACCTTCCTTGTGGGTCTATTTTGCTGGACTGATATTTGAAACACAGTTTAGGGTGTATAAGAGTCAACACTCCCCTGCATTGTGACGAAGGATCAGTGTAATACCTGTGGGGTCCCCATTTAGGCAAAAATTTAACATTGACCTGTCCAAGCGCATGTGTTTCCTGCATAAACAGTATTTGGGGGTTGTGTCGCACCACATACGCTGAGATCTTTCTTGCCTTAACTGGGTTATTTAACCCCCGGATGTTCCAAGAAAGGAGCTTGATGTCTAGTCCTTTATTGTCCCATGTCATGTTCATACCACAAATCAAGTGGGAGCCCACACTCTCGCCCCCCGTGCAAGGGAAACGGAGGCCCTGCTGTAGAACTGCTCTCAGGTTTAATCATAACAACTCTGAACATACATTCCTCAAACAGGGCCGGCATAACCGCCGGCCTAACCGTGCCATTTTTCCAACCCCACCCCCCACCCGCATCATCAACCCCAACTGGACGATGTACCCTTAGAACCATAACCTAGGAACACTCCTGGGGGGTATGAGCGACACTCGCGCGGCCTCCAGCCCAAGAGATCTGCATGGCCTCGTTAAACCAAACATTAATATTCAGGGCCGCACAGTGGCCAACAGGCCGCAGAGTTATAGTAGTGCAACATCAGGAGAACTACATCAACCCTCGGGGACACTGGGTTCCGCCCCACCCGGGGCGGCGGAGCACGACCCCCAGCCCGGTCCCGAACCGGCAACGGGATGGAGGCCTCAACATACAACATGGCTTCTGTTGGATTCTCAAAGAAATGGGCCCGGCCACCATGCTGTATTCTCATTTTTGCCGGATAAACAAGTGAATACGGGACCTGGCGCAGCCTTAGCTGCCTCTTGACGGGTTCATAAGATCTTCTTAGTGTTTGGACACTCGTGGAAAAGTCCGGATATATGTGTATTCTGTTATTCTCATATAATAAGGTGCCCTTCTCCATGGACACTCGCAGGATAGCATCTCTGTCCCTGTAGTTTAGGAGACGGGCGATTTTTGTACGGGGCGGAGCGCCCGGTTTGGGCGGAGGTGCCGATGTGCGGTGTGCTCGCTCAACCAGAAAGTGGTCCAAGAATGTATCCGGGCCCAGCAATTCTTTCAGGAGGGTTTCTACTTGGCACTCCATGGCCCCTTTACCGAAGGTTTCGGCCACCCCGACCAGCCTTATGTTATTTCTCCTTGAACGAGATTCCAAATCTTCACACTTATCAAGGGTTTTTCGGAGGTCCCCATTCAGTTGGGCAATGTCGCGGTCATGTTGCGCTATCGCCTCTTCGTTGGTGGCGATTCTACCTTCGGCCTCAGTGGTGCGGGCACTCTCCTTGTCCACCCTCGCCTTGAGGGAGCTAATTGTTGCCCCAATGTCATTGAGTTTTGTATTCACCGCCAAAAAGCCACCTTGGACCATAGCCATCAGTCTATCCACCCTCTCCTCCACTGGCAGCTCGGGTGAGCCAACTGCCCGCTTTGACGGTGGATCTGCGGATCCACTGGGCTGAGCGCTTGCAAAGGAGTCCATTGGGCCGGTCTTCCTGGAGCGCGCTCCCTTCTGATCGTGGTGGCCCATATGCAAGAGGGAGCTAGCCGGGGTCACCACTACCTCCAGTGTCTCCCGTGTCCGCGTGTTGTAAAGGCGTTCTATAGGGTAGGCAGCCTGTTGATCTCAATAGCCGTGTGACAATTCAGGGGGGTGAGTCCAACGAGGCCGCAATGGGCACCAGGCAGGCAAGGCCGCAGTGGCCCTTATAGGGGGGAGTTGCGGGTAGGTGACCAGGCCTACGGGGTCAACAATACACTGTATGCCGATGTGTGTAACCGCCAAGTTCGGGCATACGAGTAATATTGTGGTGCGTAGTCCAGCGCCCCAGCTGCCTAGGCCCAAGCCCGCACCAGGAAAGCAAGCTGCGACGAGCAGGCCCGGCCCCAAAGTGCCTCGCTATGTACGTGGCGGCCGCCGGGCCCCGCAATTTCCAACAGGATTAATGTCCGGGGGAACCTCCCCGAGTGCCAGCCCCCAGTTGAGGACGGTCTTCCCCCCCGTCAGCCACCACACCCGATCTACTTGCGGTGGGAGGGGGCCCCTCGTCCAGCCAGACTCAGCAGATGTCGTTGCAAGCTCAGGAAAAGCAGGGGAGACACCCGGGCTATCCCACGATCGCCCCCGTCCAGCGAGGCCGCCAGCAGCGTCGGTCGCCGCCTCAGATCCCCGGTCCACAGGATCAAGACACCAGCAGGGAGCCTCCGCGTCCACCAGGCCCCGGCAGGCCACACGCGAACAGGATGTGCATCCGCACGCGGCCCCTCCCCCCGCGGCTCCGGATGGATGGCGTGTGGAGCCCGCAGGCGGCCAGCGACGCGGCCCCAAGCTGCCGGATTTTCTGGGCGGTGTATCTACCGCACGGTCCGGTGCCCAAGCCCCAGTTTTGGATGCGTGGGGGCCAGGACTGTCCACCACCCAACGGCGTGTTGATTATGCTGCTAGGGCGTCCCTGAGCAAGGATGGTCGGTCTTCAGGATTGATCGACCCTCATAAACATCACATTTTAAGTACAATGTTTGGTACAACATTAGAGTATGGCACACTACTGTTTATTTCACATTAAGTAATCATTGGGGAAAGAATCTGTACTAGATAAAAATAAACTATTACAGTGACGCAAGTCTCAATGTGATAGAAGGCTTGTTGGAAGTATGTTGTAATTAAGGGAATGCTTGAAATAGTCAGATACCTGTTGGCGTATTCTAACCACATTAGAGGTTAGAAGATGTTTTGTCATATAAGAAATGAGATGACATATTTGAAGCGCTTAGCAATGAAGCATGTTTTTGAAATAGTTAGATACCTGTTGGTGTATTCTAATTAGATTGGCTTTCAAAAGTGTTCTTGCAATATTATGGATGTAGTTAGATACCTGCTGGCGTATTCTGTGTCATGATGCCTACCCCAGAAATCCAGTCCAGGTCCATCAGTCCAGGAAGCAGGCATCCAGACACCTATTGAAAACCCAGTCACCCCGGCTAGGGACTATCTGGGTTCAGTCCTTGCGCCGTAGGCGCCATGCTCATATATGGGATCAGTCCTGGCGCCATAGGCACCAGGCTCATATGGATAAACTTACCTCATGCAGACCATGCTGCAAAGAATCCAAACCAACGTGAAGCCTGGAAGGAACTACTTGTTTCAGGGACTATTTTTTACTCGGGTGTGGTCTTGGGGAACTTCTTACCTGGGACTCCTTTGGAGGCTATTTAAACCACGTCCTATGAGCAGCACACGCTTCGCGTTATTCTGCATCCTGCAGCGTAACGCTCACCGTGCCTGTCAGTCCAGCATCCAGTCTTCTGCCACGCCCGCCTCGAATCCGTATCTCCTAGAAAGAAGGGAGAATAAGAAGAAAAGGTTAGAGCAAGAACATTACCTTCATTCTTCAACAGATCCTGGATCCATCGCGCATCCGAACAAGGAAAATACTTTATTTGTACGCGCCGCACCTCCAGCTACAGCGCCGCACTATACCTACCAGTCTTCACAGCACCTCCTCGACCCGGCACTGCTCCATCATTCATCGCCGAACTCTGGGCACCTAAAGGGGACGAAGAAAGACAAAGGTGAGCCGTGACAACCAACAAAGACAATTTCAATTATCATAATAGACTTACCGAGTTACCGCTGGAGATATTATTCTTCTGCACGCCATATCGTTTTACGCTGTACCTGTGAGGAAAGAGAAAGCAACAGGTTAAGCACTGCCATTTTTTACCGGACAGTTTTGGGTAATACAGACTCTTACCTCAACGCAATCAACTGCTACGGGACAATCTCCTCTCGAATCAAGCTGGAAGACAAAGGAAGGAATCGGATAAGGGTGAATAACAGACATTTTGAACTCTTACGAACCAAACACTTGCGACTCCTCGCCACTTACCCCTGATTGGATATTCATCTGGAACTCACCCAATTCCTTCGGACCAGTGAAGTAACTGGTTATCTACGCGCCCCTGCACTCCACGCAGGATGGAGAGCTCATCATTCAAAACCATAAGGTGAGACTGGTGAAAGGGAATATTGGAGGTGATTAGTGGGGAGAAACGGAGGGGAAGTGTGCTCGCTCAATCCAAGGGTGACTAATCCCCTTTCTCCGCTTTCAGGAGAATAATCCTACGGTTCAAGCAGACGGAATTGAGCAGGCCAGTCCAGTCAGTCATCTCTACTCTACGAGTCACGTTGGTGGAGGCCGCAGCTATCCAGTTCCGACCGTCGCCCCTGTGGGAGCCAGGTGAGCGTAACAGAACGCAAAGCCTTTCTACAAATTCCCACTCGGGCATTATGGAGACCTCAGAAACCGACCAACTGGCCCAATTATTAGGGGAATTTAGGGCAGAAGTACATTCCGCCCGCCAAGAAACTAATGTTCTCAGGAGAGAACTGATTGCGTCTAAGGAACGCACTGATGATCTTGCTAGGCAGTTGCTGCAAAACCAAGCTGGGCAAACACCTTTACCTGGACTCGGGGGGAACCCTACTCCTGCTCCATCAAGCAACCCTGTGCAAATAGTTTTACCTGGAAATATCCCTTTAGCACCACCCGAACGCTTTGCCGGAGACCCAAAAAGGTTTGCCGTATTTATGAATCAGTGCCGCTTGCACTTTTTATGTAGACCTGGAGCCTTTCCGAACGATCAAGCCAAAGTAGCCTTTGTACTTTCGTATCTCAGTGGCAGCGCAGCTGATTGGTCATTTCCACTAGTTAACCAGGATGATCCTCTTCTTCGGGATTTTCAGGGCTTTCAAACAAGCATGGAAAGACTATTCGCCCAACATTTACAAGGACAGGCCTTGGATAACTAACTTTTGCCCCTACAACAGGGTAACCAGGACCTGCTCACCTATATTGCAACTTTTAATAGGTTGGTGGTAGAAACCGGATGGCCTGAGGCAAAACGAATTACGTTATTTCATCGTGGACTCCGAGGAGAACTCAAAGATGTGTTAGCTCAAGTAGTGAATCCACCCCAGGATTGCGCTGAATACATAGACCTGGTGGTCCAGTTAGATCACAGACTTCAGAATAGAAAGGCTGATCGAGCTAAATTTGAGAATCAGGTATTTATTAAACCCAACGTTACCCCCAAGGGAACAGATGCACCAGAACCCATGCAGATCGGGGGGGTTAAAAGACCCTTGACTCAAAAGAAAAAAGAAAAGAGACGACAATTGCAATTGTGTCTGTACTGTGGAACATTGGGACATTTTCTGCGAGATTGCCCTGTTAAACCCCCCAAGAAGGTGGTAGGAGTTGCGGACAAAAGCCATGTAGAGCCTTACTCGGGAAACGACCACGCCCGACAAGCATAGAGGTCTGCTTGCCGAGCTTAAAAAAGGACACTCAGACCTCGCACCTAATTGTGCCAATAGTCCTTATTGATCCAAGGCAGCCATCACGCATGCACTCAATGAGAGCATACATTCATAGCGGGGCCATCGGAAACTACATGGACCAAGAATTGACTACTAGGATGAACCTGCCTCTTTGCAAAAAGACCACAACTGATGTAATCACCACTGTCAATGGGACTGAAATTGCCTCTGGGCCAGTATCTCACTCCACTACAGAGGTGAAGCTGTTGGGTCAAGATGGGCATCGAGAAAGAATTGTGTTTGACTTAATCAAGGCCCCGCAGTTCCAAATAATTCTGGGGATACCGTTGTTGGAAACACATTATCCTTCTATTAATTGGCGAGAGAAGAGAATTACCTTCCCGGATTGTGCACACACTTGTTACCTGGAGAAAACCTTGAATAAAGGCTTGGCCACAGGCTCTACTCCAATGGCACAGTTACCCCAGGAATATCAAGAATTTCAGGATGTTTTTCAGAAAGAACAGGCAAATACGTTACCGCCTCACAGATCATGTGATTGTCAGATCAATCTTTTACCCGGTACACAACCTCCATGCAGTAGGATCTACGCCCTTACAGAGCCCGAAAACCGTCATCTACGACAATACCTGGATCAATGCCTTGCTAATGGATTCATTCGTCCATCCAAGTCCCCCGCAGCCTCAGCTTTATTCTTCGTGCCCAAGAAGGAAGGTGACCTTAGAACGTGCATAGATTACTGCGCATTAAACCAAATTACGGTAAAGAACCGTTACCCATTGCCTCTGATCCCCGAATTACTGGACCAAGTAAAGGATGCTTGTATCTATACCAAGTTAGATCTCCGAGGGGCATATCATCTGGTACGTGTAAAAAAAGGCAACGAAGGGAAGACTGCCTTTCGCACCAAGTATGGATTGTTCGAATACCAGGTGATGCCTTTCGGGTTGTGCAATGCACTGGCAGCCTTCCAGTATTTTATGAACGATGTCCTTCGAGAACTCATTGACGTCTGTGTTGTTGTATACATAGATGATATCCTTGTGTACTCCTCCTCAGAATCAGAACAGGTTAAGCACGTTCGTGCCGTTCTTGAAAAACTGTGCCAGCATAAGTTATATGCAAAATTGGAAAAATGCGTTTTTCACTCTAGAGAAGTCGAATTCCTTGGATTTATCCTGACCCCAAAAGGAGTTCAAATGGACTCTCGAAAGGTGGACGCAATCCTCAAGTGGCCATCACCTAGTTCAGTTAAAGGAGTACAAAGCATGCTTGGATTTGCTAATTTCTACCGCAGATTCATTCCAGAATTCTCACACATTGTACATCCCATCACAACACTCTTGCGAAAGAATAAGCGCTTCCTATGGACCGAAGAGGCTGAAAGGGCCTTCCAAGAACTAAAATTGAAATTCATGTCGGCATCTGTTTTAAGGCACCCAAGGCCCTATACTTCCATACATAGTTGAAACCGATGCATCCAGTTTAGCCATGTGGGCTGTTCTTTCCCAGAAGGATCCTGAAACCGGCCAACTTCATCCAGTAGCATTCTGGTCAAGAACATTTTCGGCACCCGGATTGAACTATGCAGTTACCGATAAGGAGTTATTGGCCATCAAATCTGCATTCAAGGCTTGGCGGCATTATCTTCTCTGTGCCAGGCATACAATCACTGTTATCATTGATCACAGGAATTTACAATATTTGAAGACTGCCAAGGCCCATCATCACGCCAACTTAGGTGGGCCTTGTTCTTCACGGAATTCAATTTCGTGATTACTTATCAACCAGTTTGTAAAAATGGCAAAGCAGATGCCTTATCTCGTATAGGAATGGGAGAAGCATATTCGAACCCAGAATCGGTGCCTATAATTTTGGAGAAAAGAATCCTTGGTATAACTACTTTGCAAATTCTAGAAGACATTCATTTAAAGATCCAACAACTTTTCGATCCAGCTGCCTTGCAGGAATGGCTAAAGAAAGGCCAAGATTATTCAGTCATCGATGAACTACCCTACTATCAAGGTCGTCTATTCCTACCACACAAGGAACTACAAGAACTAGTTATCTCCTATGATCACGATGCCTTGATTGAAGGACACCCAGGAATAGCAAAGACTGAGGCCAAAATTAAAAGACAATTCTGGTGGCCCACCTGGCGAAGAGACGTAAAGTCATTTGTGCAATCTTGTGGTATCTGTGCCCAAAACAAGAGTCTGAAGAAGAAACCAGCTTGTCTTTTACAACCTTTGGATATTCCGCCTACACCATGGCACACCTTGTCCCTAGATTTTATTACTGACCTTCCCCCATGTAGTGGATTCAACACCATTCTAGTTATAGTGGATTTTTTTCTCCAAAATGGCTCACTTTATCCCTTTAAAAGGATTACCTTCAGCTTCGACTTTGGCAAAGGAATTTCTTGAAAACATTGTTCGAAAACATGGATTCCCTTCCGTGTTGGTCTCTGACCGAGGTAGTCAGTTTATTTTGCAGTTTTGGAATAAATGCTTTCAATTGGCGCAAATCGACGTGAGGTTATCAACCAGTCATCATCCCCAGACCGATGGTCAGACCGAGAGGACCAACCAGACTTTTGAGCAATACCTACATTGCATGTTACACCAGACCCAAGGCAATTGGAAGGATATTTTATAGATTTCCAAATATGCATACAACAACTCTGTACATTCAGGAACCGGACAAAGCCCCTTTTACACCATATATGGGCATCATCCTCGGACCTCAGAACTCGACTCGCCCCAACACTTGGAAATGCCCGCAGTGAATCATCTACACGCTACTATTACACAAGCCTTTAAGGAGGCAACTGAACATTTGAAACGAGCAAAAGAAAGATACAAGAAAAATGCAGATCAACATAGAAGTGAAGCCCCACAATACCAGGTTGGGAATCAAGTTTGGCTAGCTACAAGAAACCTACCTGTTAGGTAAGATTTCCACAGGGCTGGTAAATCTTCCTTGCCTGGTTCAACTCCAGAACTTTTTGCTTTTCTAGTGAGATATTTTCCATTAATACCTCAGTGAGTGGGAACCTTTTTCCACACTCACCTGTCTTTAACTCTTTTTATGGGTGTCATTTTTAAGACTCTCCATAGTGTCTTTTTAAAGTTATCATGTCTAACAACTTATTGGCAGTAAGTGCCTGTTGTTGCTGGGTTGCCCTAGGGGCTCCCCATTTAACTTTCTTGTGCTAACCTTGAGTGAACTACAGTTCCCAAGGGTAGAAAGGATCTTTGGATCCCTTTTACATTTACTTCTGTGAAACCAGCACACCCCACCTTATGTGGCGTGCTGGGGAGATACACTGTATCCCCTTTCACATTTAAACTGTAACAATTCTGTTACAGTGACAAGCTTACCTTTAATGGCTGGTGGCAGTGATACCTTTTACTAATTTGGTGCACCTTTACCGCGTGCTGTAATCACAGCTGCACTAAAGGCACCTAAGGGTGCTCATTTTTACCAAAATAGCCCCTGTCTTCTTTTTCTGCCATTTTAGTGTTTCTTGTCGTTTCTGGTTCCTTCCCCTGACATCCAGGGCGGGAAAATCCTTTGTTTGAGTTTTGTCTTCGGCGGGAGTCCCCTGGACACCCCGCCCAGGCTCCAGTCAGTCTGTAAGCACAGGAAGTGGGGGAGGGGTCACAAACTTCCCCCTCCTTTGTCTTAGGTCTTCCTTCAACTGGGCCAAATCCCAGTGGGGGGTTGGCTGTCCTGATTGGACAGCCAAACGCCCCTTTCTTGTAAAATGCGGGGAGAGAATGCAGAGGTTGTGTTGCAGTTCCTAATAAATACTGGAAACCTGGAAGCTGAAGTCATGTCGACCACTGGAACTGAAAACCGAAGAGGATGACGAAGGAAAAGTGGCGGGAATGATTTCCAGCGGCCGGAGAGCCTGCTTTGTAACCGGAGCCTGCTGCAGCCCTTCCTTCCGATCGACCTGGGGCCTCCGAAAACGACGACCCGAACCCAGAGCCTGGTGAGACCCACTAGACTCAAGACGACCTGCATTTTGAGCCATCCCACGGGTTCCTGCGACCTTGCGTTCTTGCAATACCCCAATACCCTGGGACCTCCTGCCACTGTGCGGTGCATGGTCTTCCGAATTCCGAATCTCGCTGAAACTTCGTGGGCACCTTGGTCTATCTCCAGAGACACGAATCGAGTCCAAAAAGTCCCCTCACAAGAGTGCTGGACCTTTTAAACGACGAGAATTCAACCGCGATTTTCTGTCTTCATCTGTGCTCCTTGAAAAGGCGCCAAACCCGCAGAACCGCATTCAGCTGCGAGAGAAATCTTGCCTAGAGCCTTCTTCATCGATCCCTGCTGCAAAGTCCCTTCTGAGGTCTTGTGTTCAGTCTCCAGCACAAGGAATCCAGTGACCGGGTATTTGGCTGCAGTCCCTGAAGTTCTCCTGCTGCAATCTCTTCTCCATTGCTGAGGTACTGTGTTGGCTTGGGTATATACTTACCTTAAGCCTGTTGGGATTTCTGTGTAGTCCTGGGGTGTTTTCTGTGATTGGGAGGTCCCTCGTCCAGTACACCCAGTCCCACTGCTAGAATCCTGCTGGGGTGTCTTCTGCGAAGCCCCTGGACCCTCTTCTAACCCTAGAAGTAAAGTCCTCACTTGGTTGCCAGTTTTCCTAAGGAAACTCTGACTTTTGCTACTAAAGAACTTATTCTAACACTGCCTGTTGGTCACTAGTCCTAGTGACCCCCCTTCTGCCACTGAGAACACTCATGCTCTAAGGGAAAAGACTTTGAAGGGATTGGGACTTCTGCCTAGAAAAGAAATCAAGTGTTTTACTTACTTGTAAAGAGTTGGTTGGTAACTTTAATTCTAAGAGTGAACAGTTACAAAAGTTCTTACTGATCTTGGATGTGTGATGCACTATTCTTAAAAGTATGGTTAACATCTTTTCTTCCTTAGCCACTGTTTTACGGGCCTAAAAGAAAGTAGATGTGAAGGTATTTTACTCTCCTGTGATTAGGTTGTGCCTCTTTACAAAAGTAATGTGTTGGTTTCACCAGATTATTCCTAAAGGGTAATTGTATGAGTGTCCTCCAACTGTTGGTATCACCAGGTTAGTCCTGTTAGGATAACTGTATGAGTGTCCCCCAACTGGGTCTTGCTTCCCCTGACTTGCTGCTAGCCTGTCTTTAATAAGTCTACAATAGGTTGTTGCCTACCTAGAATATCTATTCTGTAAAGTGTGACATTGGGTTTTACTTTCCCCTTCATTGTGAAGTTAAAGTAAGTGGGTTTTACTTACCTTGTGTTAGCTGTGTGCCATCCAAAACAAGTTACAAGAGTTATTGCTTATCTCCATCTGGGGTTCCCTGATTTCCAAAGCATCTGTAATTGTATATTACATCCATTAGGTTTTGCTCACCTGGTATAACTGTGTGTTATGACAAAAGTAGTGATAGGTTTTTACTGCACCTAGAATAAGTGTTTCACTATTCACCCAAAGTATATTGTCCAGTTGACTGTTTATGTGATTTGTTACAAGAGTCACTGTACAACTGGAAGGGCCTACTGTCCTTGTATTACCAAAAGTAATCTAAAAATAACCATTGGTCTTTTACTCCCAAGGAATAGGCTTGGCCTATACTAAATGTGTATAACAAGGTTTTGACTTCCCTAGAACTACTGTTGAGTGTTCCAAATAAGGTCTATACTTGGGTCTGTGTACTTTCAAGTATAGTGTTGTGTTTTATATTGTGATTTCATATAATGTTTCAGTATTTACTTAACCCCTAGATTTATCTGGGCCTACCTGTATTTAAATAAATCCTTTATTTTTATAATACATAGTGTTTCAGTGTTTCTTTGGATCATTTGTATTACAATTTTCACTTGTACTGTATCTACTGCCCTCTCTCCCTCCTAAGATAAGCCTGGCTGCTCTGCCTACGCTACCATGTACTCAGGTGGTACAGTCTTATACTAAGAGTGGAGTCTTGTACTGCCTCAGTTGAATGGTTTTACTAGGCCCTTAACTGGACTTCAGAAAAACTGTCCTAACACTGTTGGCATGCGCTGGGATCAAGGTGGATTGCATTACATTGATTATTGATATACTTTGTGTCCAAAGGAAACCATCCAGTAGGTTTGGTTTAGCCAAGGTAAAGTGTACTTATTGTATTTAACACAAGAACCAACACCATGGCCTGCTTTAGGCCCGAGGACTTCTCTTATGTTGCAATGGAAACTGTGGTCACAATTTGTATAGAGAAGGGCCTCAATTGTGAAGGGAGTAAGCTTGAATTATTACAAAGGTTATGGGACCATATGTATGGTTCCAGTGAACCTGTGTCCACTTCTTACAATATTGCTGGGAGTGAGGATGATGAGGGTTCAGACAGCTGTCCAAACTCCTCAGAGGAGGAATATGAGGGTTCTGATGAGGAGGATGTTTGTTCACCCCCCTCTCCTTCTCTTGCCTCTACCTTACTGCCTACCATGTGCTCTGAGATATCTAAGGAACTGAATATAAGAAAATTCCTGTGGGAAAACAATATGAAGATGTGGGACTATGAGAAAAAGTATAACAGGTCTGTAGAAGACCATTTTCTGCACCCTTCTTCTTTTTCCAGTTCTTCTATGTCTGCAGCTTCCAGGTTTCCAGAATTGGTGAGTCAGTATGATCTGAAGTGTGACATTGTTGTATGGCTGAAAACTTTTGACCTCACTTGTAAAAGGTTTGGTCTGTGTGAGAGTGATAGAATACCCTGGGTTCTTTTTAGACTTCCCAAGATGGACTACCATGTGCTCTTGGATTTACCTGAAGTAGAAATAGGTAACTGGGATAGGGTAAAAACAGCTCTCATAGATAGATATAAGAAAACAACTTCTACCTATCTACACTCCTTAAGGGACTCTAAGGATAGAGGTAGGTCAACAAGTGCTGTCTCCTCATCCCTTAAGAAATCTGTCAATACTGAGTATAGCAGAAAAGCTGTGGTCTTAGACTCAGCTGAGCCCCCTTGTAAAAAGGCTGATGCTCTTAACCTTGAAGTAAGAGAGGTCCCCTTAGGAGACCCCTCTTTAGAGATAAAAGGCATTAACTGCCACTCTGAAGGGCACTTGGGTGTAGCACCCATAACTTCAAATAGGGACAAAGCCCCTAGGCCCACAAAGCTAGAGGTCACTCCTGTGACCCCACCTTTAGCTGCTGCTAAGGTGATAGAGCCTCTTGAAAAACCACATGTAGTGGAAGTGGTTCAACTAGTTCCCAGAAACTTAAAAACTTCTGTCCTAGTACCCATATGGTGTAATACCATTAACCAGGTCACTGCTGTGACCCCACCTTCAGTTAACACTGAGTGTATAGAACCTCTTGAAACCCCACCTAGAGTGGAAGTGGTTCAACCTGTGGATAGAAACTTATGTATTCCTGTCCAATCTATAACACTGTGTAAAAACTTTGTTGAACCTGACAAGAACCTTAGTGTTCATGTCACACACCCTGTGTGGTGTATGTCCTTTAGAATAAAGGCCCCTTCAGTTAAACCTGTAGTGGCTGAAACATTTGAAAACCCACTTACAGTGGAAATGCTTCCAAAAACTCTAAACATGGATACGCCTGAAAACCCACTTACAGTGGAGGTGATCCAGATGGATGTACAAAGCTTAGGTGTTTTTAACAACCCTAAGAGGGCAAGGAGTTTCCTTGACCCCAAGGTAGGAATTGAGTTTTCTCCTTTAGTTCAGAGTGCCCAGAATGTAACTTCTAGGCCTGAAAAACTGAACACCAAAAAGAGTTATAAGAAACCTAAGAGTAGCTTTCTTACTAGGCCTTCTAATAAAAAGCCTGTGACTCCAACTACTCCTACAGGAGAGATGGATAGGTGTTCTGACAAGGCTAGGGTCTCTGTTTCAAGAGACCACTCTAAACCAGTAGGATCCTCTATAGCGAATCCTACTGTAAGTCCTAATGTTAGCAGGGCAACCTCTAACAAAGGCAAATCAAAATCTAGACTATTAGGGAAATGGGAGCACAAACCCTGCTCTACCATTTCAGTTCCAATTCTAAAGTCTTTGACCCACACTACTTCTGAGGAAGGGGTGGATAGACAAGATGGAAACCTAACTAGGCCTTTGAGGACTGGTAAACCTCAAAGCTGGTGGAAATCCAGAAAATATATGTCTAAGGCTAAACCCCTTGACATTGTGGGCTCTTCTGCTGAAGACCCCCTTGTAAATCCTAGTGTTAGAAGGGAAAAACCTAACCAAGGTAAAAACAGATCTAAGAGGAAGTGGAAGGATGTACAATGCTTTGCCACAACCCCTCCAACTAGGATACCTGAGACCCAACCTGCTCATGTGAGAGAGGTGGTGAGGAATCATGGAGACCCCTCTAGGTCTAAGGGATTTCTTTATAAGAACCCTTTTAAAAAGCCTATTGTAGGTTCAGGGGTTGTCACAACTTCTGAGGGACTGCTTAAACAGATCCCCTATACCTTAGACAAGAGTAAAGTGCCCAACACCACTTGTAGGTCATATAGTTTGCAAATGATAACTAATGTAAGAAAAAGTATCACAGCAAGGGTTACAAAAAGATTGCTAGTTGACTCAGCAAACAGTTTAACCGACTAGAAACAAGAGATCTATCCAGGTGAGGATTAGCTTCCCCTGTTCCTTAGTCTGGGGGGGACGAGTGTTAGGTAAGATTTCCACAGGGCTGGTAAATCTTCCTTGCCTGGTTCAACTCCAGAACTTTTTGCTTTTCTAGTGAGATATTTTCCATTAATACCTCAGTGAGTGGGAACCTTTTTCCACACTCACCTGTCTTTAACTCTTTTTATGGGTGTCATTTTTAAGACTCTCCATAGTGTCTTTTTAAAGTTATCATGTCTAACAACTTATTGGCAGTAAGTGCCTGTTGTTGCTGGGTTGCCCTAGGGGCTCCCCATTTAACTTTCTTGTGCTAACCTTGAGTGAACTACAGTTCCCAAGGGTAGAAAGGATCTTTGGATCCCTTTTACATTTACTTCTGTGAAACCAGCACACCCCACCTTATGTGGCGTGCTGGGGAGATACACTGTATCCCCTTTCACATTTAAACTGTAACAATTCTGTTACAGTGACAAGCTTACCTTTAATGGCTGGTGGCAGTGATACCTTTTACTAATTTGGTGCACCTTTACCGCGTGCTGTAATCACAGCTGCACTAAAGGCACCTAAGGGTGCTCATTTTTACCAAAATGGCCCCTGTCTTCTTTTTCTGCCATTTTAGTGTTTCTTGTCGTTTCTTGTTCCTTCCCCTGACATCCAGGGCGGGAAAATCCTTTGTTTGAGTTTTGTCTTCGGCGGGAGTCCCCTGGACACCCCGCCCAGGCTCCAGTCAGTCTGTAAGCACAGGAAGTGGGGGAGGGGTCACAAACTTCCCCCTCCTTTGTCTTAGGTCTTCCTTCAACTGGGCCAAATCCCAGTGGGGGGTTGGCTGTCCTGATTGGACAGCCAAACGCCCCTTTCTTGTAAAATGCGGGGAGAGAATGCAGAGGTTGTGTTGCAGTTCCTAATAAATACTGGAAACCTGGAAGCTGAAGTCATGTCGACCACTGGAACTGAAAACCGAAGAGGATGACGAAGGAAAAGTGGCGGGAATGATTTCCAGCGGCCGGAGAGCCTGCTTTGTAACCGGAGCCTGCTGCAGCCCTTCCTTCCGATCGACCTGGGGCCTCCGAAAACGACGACCCGAACCCAGAGCCTGGTGAGACCCACTAGACTCAAGACGACCTGCATTTTGAGCCATCCCACGGGTTCCTGCGACCTTGCGTTCTTGCAATACCCCAATACCCTGGGACCTCCTGCCACTGTGCGGTGCATGGTCTTCCGAATTCCGAATCTCGCTGAAACTTCGTGGGCACCTTGGTCTATCTCCAGAGACACGAATCGAGTCCAAAAAGTCCCCTCACAAGAGTGCTGGACCTTTTAAACGACGAGAATTCAACCGCGATTTTCTGTCTTCATCTGTGCTCCTTGAAAAGGCGCCAAACCCGCAGAACCGCATTCAGCTGCGAGAGAAATCTTGCCTAGAGCCTTCTTCATCGATCCCTGCTGCAAAGTCCCTTCTGAGGTCTTGTGTTCAGTCTCCAGCACAAGGAATCCAGTGACCGGGTATTTGGCTGCAGTCCCTGAAGTTCTCCTGCTGCAATCTCTTCTCCATTGCTGAGGTACTGTGTTGGCTTGGGTATATACTTACCTTAAGCCTGTTGGGATTTCTGTGTAGTCCTGGGGTGTTTTCTGTGATTGGGAGGTCCCTCGTCCAGTACACCCAGTCCCACTGCTAGAATCCTGCTGGGGTGTCTTCTGCGAAGCCCCTGGACCCTCTTCTAACCCTAGAAGTAAAGTCCTCACTTGGTTGCCAGTTTTCCTAAGGAAACTCTGACTTTTGCTACTAAAGAACTTATTCTAACACTGCCTGTTGGTCACTAGTCCTAGTGACCCCCCTTCTGCCACTGAGAACACTCATGCTCTAAGGGAAAAGACTTTGAAGGGATTGGGACTTCTGCCTAGAAAAGAAATCAAGTGTTTTACTTACTTGTAAAGAGTTGGTTGGTAACTTTAATTCTAAGAGTGAACAGTTACAAAAGTTCTTACTGATCTTGGATGTGTGATGCACTATTCTTAAAAGTATGGTTAACATCTTTTCTTCCTTAGCCACTGTTTTACGGGCCTAAAAGAAAGTAGATGTGAAGGTATTTTACTCTCCTGTGATTAGGTTGTGCCTCTTTACAAAAGTAATGTGTTGGTTTCACCAGATTATTCCTAAAGGGTAATTGTATGAGTGTCCTCCAACTGTTGGTATCACCAGGTTAGTCCTGTTAGGATAACTGTATGAGTGTCCCCCAACTGGGTCTTGCTTCCCCTGACTTGCTGCTAGCCTGTCTTTAATAAGTCTACAATAGGTTGTTGCCTACCTAGAATATCTATTCTGTAAAGTGTGACATTGGGTTTTACTTTCCCCTTCATTGTGAAGTTAAAGTAAGTGGGTTTTACTTACCTTGTGTTAGCTGTGTGCCATCCAAAACAAGTTACAAGAGTTATTGCTTATCTCCATCTGGGGTTCCCTGATTTCCAAAGCATCTGTAATTGTATATTACATCCATTAGGTTTTGCTCACCTGGTATAACTGTGTGTTATGACAAAAGTAGTGATAGGTTTTTACTGCACCTAGAATAAGTGTTTCACTATTCACCCAAAGTATATTGTCCAGTTGACTGTTTATGTGATTTGTTACAAGAGTCACTGTACAACTGGAAGGGCCTACTGTCCTTGTATTACCAAAAGTAATCTAAAAATAACCATTGGTCTTTTACTCCCAAGGAATAGGCTTGGCCTATACTAAATGTGTATAACAAGGTTTTGACTTCCCTAGAACTACTGTTGAGTGTTCCAAATAAGGTCTATACTTGGGTCTGTGTACTTTCAAGTATAGTGTTGTGTTTTATATTGTGATTTCATATAATGTTTCAGTATTTACTTAACCCCTAGATTTATCTGGGCCTACCTGTATTTAAATAAATCCTTTATTTTTATAATACATAGTGTTTCAGTGTTTCTTTGGATCATTTGTATTACAATTTTCACTTGTACTGTATCTACTGCCCTCTCTCCCTCCTAAGATAAGCCTGGCTGCTCTGCCTACGCTACCATGTACTCAGGTGGTACAGTCTTATACTAAGAGTGGAGTCTTGTACTGCCTCAGTTGAATGGTTTTACTAGGCCCTTAACTGGACTTCAGAAAAACTGTCCTAACACTACCTCTCAAAGGAAATCGGACCTTTAACCCTAGATATTTGGAACCTTACACCATTAAAGCCATTATTAACCCGGTGGCCTCCAATTTGGAATTACCTTCTAAAATGCGAATTCACCCCGTCTTTCACGATTCACTTTTGAAGCCAGTACAACCCGGAACCAGCTTAACCAAACCACCCGACCCCATCCTAATAGACGGGGAACCCGAATTCGAAGTTAAAAACATCCTGGACTCTAAGATGGTCAAATCACGACATTTTTATTTAATTGACTGGAAGGGTTACAGGCCACAAGAAAGGTCGTGGGAGGCTAGTGACCACGTTCATGCACCTCGATTGGTGGAAAGATTCCATTGAAATTTCCGAGACAAACCAGGACCAAGGAGAAGAACGACCTTTGGAGGGGCCTTGGGGGGGGAGTGCTGTCATGATGCCTACACCCAGACATCCAGAAGAGGTCCATCAGTCCAGGAAGCAGGCATCCAGACACCTATTGAAAACCCAGTCACCCCCGCTAGGGGCTATCTGGGTTCAGTCCTGGCGCCATAGGCGCCAGGCTCATATATGGGATTAGTCCTGGCGCCATAGGCGCCACGCTCATAAGGATAAACTTATCTCATGCAGACCATGCTGCAAAGAATCCAAACCAACGTGAGGCCTGGAAGGAATGACTTGTTTCAGGGACTATTTTTTACTCGGGTGTGGTCTTGGGGAACTTCTTACCTGGGACTACTTTGGAGGCTATTTAAACCACGCCCGATGAGCAGCACACGCTTCGCGTTATTCTGCATCCTGCAGCGTAACGCTCACCGTGCCTGTCAGTCCAGCATCCAGTCTTCTGCACGCCCGCCTCAAAACCGGAGCTCCTAGAAAGAAGGGAAAATAAGAAGAAAAGGTTAGAGCAAGAACATTACCTTCATTCTTCAACAGATCCTGGATCCATTGTGCATCCAAACAAGGAAAAGACCTTATTTGTACGAGCCGCACCGCCAGCTGCAGCGCCGCGCTATACCTACCAGTCTTCACAGCACCTCCTCGACCCGGCGCTGCTCCATCATTCATCGCTGAACTCTGGGCACCTAAAGGGGACAAAGAAAGACAAAGGTGAGCCGTGACAACCAACAAAGACAATTTCAATTATCATAATAGACTTACCGAGTTACCGCTGGAGATATTATTCTTCTGCACGCCACATCGTCTTACGCTGTACCTGTGAGGAAAGTGAAAACAACAGGTTAAGCACTGAAATTTTTTACCAGACAGTGTTGGGTAATACAGACTCTTACCTCAACGCAATTAGCTGCTACGGGACAATCTCCTCTCAAATCAAGCTGCAAGACAAAGGAAGGAATCGGATAAGGGTGAATAACAGACATGTTGAACTCTTACGAACCAAACACTTACGACTCCTCGCCACTTACCTCGGAGTCGATATTCATCTGAAACTCACCCAATTCCTTCGGACCAGTGAAGTAACTGGTTATCTACGCGCCCCTGCACTCCACGCAGGATGGAGAGCTCATCATTCAAAACAATAAGGTGAGACTGGTGAAAGGGAATATTGGAGGTGATTAGTGGGGAGAAACGGAGGGGGGGGTGTGCTCACTCAATCCACGGGTGACTAATCCCCTTTCTACGCTTTCAGGAGAATAATCCTATGGGTTAAGCAGACGAAATTGAGCAGGCCAGTCCAGTCAGTCATCTCTACTATACGAGTCACGTTGGTGGAGGCTGCAGCAATCCAGTTCCGACCGTCGTCCCTGTGGGAGCCAGGTGAGCGCAACATTCTGTTAATTGTGCTATAGTTTAGTGACTACATTTGGGTTGAAGGAATATAAAGTACGCATTTGTTAAATTTGCTGGTAACTATTGTTTTGGGTTAACAGAGGTATTGTTACATTCAAAATAACAACTTTTTGTTTTCACATATGCATTGTAGTGCCCTGAAGTAGTTGTGGCACCAGAGTGGTATATCATACCTACTGTTGTGAAGGTTTTCTTTCTAAGAGATACTTGGCCGTGTGTGAAGCCTGTAAGCTTACAGTTATTTTTGGTACCATTTGCATTGTACCTTAGAAGCATTAGTATGAAATATTGGCTATGTGACTTTATTTGTATGGTGGAACGATTGTCTGTATTGCAAATAATATGCCATGATTTGCAATCTGCAGAAGCTGGTGAAATGGAATATATTAACAATTTGGTATGAATACATATAGAAATAGTTAATTAGGGATGTGGTCTTGTGAAACATGGTTGCAGAGAGTGCATGTATGCTTCCATGTGTATGAAATGTGGAAGATTTCATTTATTGTGATATTTTTGGTTTCCAGTACTTGTTGTAGCTACATTAGGAATTCTCGTACATCTTCTTGTGTGTTTATCGTTTGTGGATCTTCATGTGTGCTTATGGTACAATTTACAATTCCTGCACAGTATTCTACTTGTTGCCTTATACGGGAGACAATATAAGTGTGATTATTTGTGGCATTTCTGTGAGGGCAAGCATTTGCAAACACAACTGGTCCGAGTCGTTTAAGTAAATGTTGTGAACACTTGCTGGAAATTGATAGAGAAGATTCATTGTCACATTAGCATAACAATTTACTCCAGTTGGGTTTCTGAATGTAAATGGACCAGAGAGTTCTGTTTGTGTATCCTTAGATGGGCCTGTAGCTCTTTCTGGAGAAGAGACATTTGTGTCTTTCTTTTCTAATGGATGTGAAGTTGACTTTGTACTAGACAGTTTTGTGGTTGTATTCTTTGATGCAGGAGTTAGTTGTCGTTTTTTTAGTGGTATTGTTGGGAAATCTGCCATAGTTTCTTTTTCATATTATTTGACTTTTAAACGGTTTCTTTTTTTGAGGTACAGGGTTCATATGTAGCTGGGGGGTGTATTGTGCCTGTAGCTTGTTGTATTCTATGATGCAATGAATGTCAGCACTGACTTTACTTTAAAGTTAACTAGGAATAGACCATTGAGTTTACGCAGACGTGAAAGTGCAATGTAACACCTGCCTTCTTTAAAGATTTGCTGCCAATGTCAATCAATGCTTGATCTAGGGTGAGACCTTGTGATTTGTGAAAAGTGACAGCATATATAATTGACAGAGAAAATTGCACTCTGCGTACGTACATGACTTTAAAAAGAAGGAAACATCATGTTGTTCATCCAATTCTTTAACTTCTGCAAAATTGTCAAAGGGGATATTGACAAACTGAATGTTGTTGTCATGCGGATATGTCTGGAAGCCAAACAACTGCTCTATTGACTAAGCCTTGTTCTATGTCAAGGTTATATTTTAGAATGACTCTGCAGTTCAGACACAAAGTTAATATTTCTTCCAATCAGGCTGTGTGGAGATATATTTTTCTAAACTATTTAGTCATGCTGTTGCTTGTTGACACATAGGAAGTGTCATGCCATGCACTTTTAGTTTGTCTGTAGAGCTGATATGCAGTATAGGTTGCATTTCTTTTTTAAACATTGTCTCATTGAATTAACTACAGCTTGCAAGGGTTAGCATTAAGGACATACATTTTAGATTTTGTTGGGTTTATTGTTCCATGACACCAGGAGCAGAAATATTTTTCCCATATAGCTCATGGATTAATTTACTATTTAGGATGGATATTACATTTTTAGTGAGCAGCCCAGTTCTAATGCTTTTTAAAATGTTAGCATATGTGAAGTCTGCAGACAGGCGCATGTTTTGAGTTGGTTCTCTGTAGTGAAAATGTTGCCAGAGATTTACATTTCCAATGCTGCCAAGAGTATTACAGCATTCTTTCTGTCCTAATGTTATCAAAATATGTTGCATTTTCACTGGCGTTAACAGTGGGAGGTCTCCGAAAACAATAACATGTTTTCCTGCAAACAGTTCCTCGTAGTTGGTGTTTAGGACTTCTTACATTCTGAGATGAATTTAAGCCAGCATGAGATTGGACACCATGCTAACTCATCTATAATGAGCACTTTCATTTGTTTTTGAATTCTGCATACCTCAGTTGCTGCTTTTGCTGGCAATTTGTAGTATTCTAATTCGTGTTGGTGTTCTATGGGGAGTAGTATTAGTCGGTGTAAAGTGACACCACCTATGTTGTAAGCAGCTAAATCTGTGGGGGCTGTTACTACAGCTGAAAGGTTGATGTGTGTTAAGATTTGTAGAAATGTGCTGATTATTTTAATTAAGAATGTTTTTCTAGGACCAGCTTCACCACTTACATACAGGAGCAGAGGTTTATAATTTTTATAGGTACAGGTTTTAGTTTCATGTTTAAACCCATGTTCAATTTCTTGAGTGACTTCTAGATAAATGGTGTGTTGTTCATCATTTAGCTGAGATTCAAGAACTGACAAGTTTTCCTCTGGTTGTTTATATTGGTGCATGGTATTTTCTACCTCAGTCATGGCTATTTCTGCTTCATTTAGAATGAGTGGTTCTCCAAGTGGGTCTTGGTTTCCTCTAAGGGAAGGTTGACTTAATTTTCCAACATTTTGTTTTATTGTTTGAAATTGGCATTTGTTATACTGATTTCATTAGTTTACAATGCAGCTTCAAATGAGTCAAAGTCACCTAATAATTATTTTTTTTTTCTCCAAGGATTACAAAGTTGTAATAGGGCCATGTGATACTGTTCTCTATGTTGTGGATTTTTAAATGAAAACTTAACATGATGGGATATGTGGTAATGGCAAAGTACTGTTCGGAAGGAAGGGTTATATGCACTGGAAGGAGGATTGGTGGGGGAAACGTTAATAAGATTAGTGGACGGTTAAAAATGGTTGCTTTTAGGAGCATTCTCATGAAATTTAAGAAATGTGTATGTGCATTTGCAGAAGCTCTGTACAATTTTGTAAATTTGAAGAAAAGTTGATGGAAAAGATTTGTAGTACACTTTAAAATGGCAATTGGTGTGTATACGTTTAATGTGTTAGGAGTATATTCATACTTGCCAACATGATGCATTCTAATCTGTAGGTGTTTATGTAGCCATAGAGTTTTTGTTAGCATTTTTGGACTTGCATTTCCACATTTACCATTGTGAAAGGTGGAGTACAAGTCACACAATGTAGAGGAAAAAGTAGGATTGCATAAGCAGCTGAAGATTGTAATGGGTTATGTTAAGAACTATACATTTGATGTTAATATATTAAACTGGCACACACTGAGCAGCGATTACAAATGGTGTACACATCTATTTTTTCTGCTTTTACTTTGTTTTATGAAAAAGTGACGCAGTGCTGCTGGAAATGCTTACCTTTCTTAACATGGCTTCCAAAAAATATTTAGAAAAGCACAGCATTTCATATGTTTATTTGATGTACATGTCACAATTTTGAATTGTGAAGTTCAGTCGTGTTTTTCTTTGCATTCTGGGACTTGTAGTTTCATTTTTATAATGTTCAAAGTCATTTAGAAGTGACAGAATGCAAAGGAAAAAACACTTAAGAAGCATTGGATTGGGTGATGTTGGGATGTATTCATATGCTGCCAATATATCAAACTGTGAGACACTAAGGGCCTGATTCATGGAATGTTTTCCTATGGGATTGCACCATTATGAAACACTTACATGAATCAGGTGCAAAGTGTCTTCAAAATGGTCAACAGGTCAATTGTATCTGGTTTCCCCATATTTTAAGGAAAAGTTACACACTGCTGCTGTATATGCACATATGAATTCTTTTAACTTTCATCAAAATGCTTGTAAAAATAAACATTTTGAAATGCACTGTATTATAATTGTTTGCTACTTCATGTGAGCAGGTGATGAATGCTGCACTGAATGGCATTTGCTAGAGTGGTTGAGTGGTTAAAAAAGAGAATAAGATGATTGAGAAGCTTATTACAGGGTAAGCAGCAGGAACCATCTCGCTCTATATATATATATATATATATATATATGTATATATATATATATATATATATATATATTTGTGAAAGAGTTCAAGAAAACATGTTTTTAAAAATATAAGCATACCTGTACTATGTTTTGTTAGATGCAGATCTTGTTGAATCTGGAAATAGAAATCTTGTGCAGTTGCACAGTAGTTTCTGATGGCGATGTCTTTCTGAGAGTTCGAGATGACAGGGTTAGGTGTAGAGGTTTTTGAGGTGATTGGTGGATGGATGTGTGACTCTTTGAAAGGAGCCAATGAGGGTGTGTTGAGAACATGGAAGTGGAAAGGGTAGAAGGGCTGCCCTCTGTAAGCGGGTCCTTGGGCACGTGCCAAATCTGGGTCTTTTGAGGATGCCTGGCATGGAAAGGTACAAGAAGAAAGGGTAGTAGGATTTTTGTTTGTAGGAGTTGTCAGATCAATGATAATGGCTATGGCTATGTGTTTGCGAAGGCAGACTGTGTGGATTCTGGGTGACTCTTCAATTAATTTATTGAAGGTGTATACTGATAATCGTGGCATCTTTGGAAATATTGGATTGGCAGGAGTAGAAGTTTCCTGACATGCAGTTTGTGCCTAAAACTGTGCAAGCTTACTTTCATTCTGTGAGAGTCTGGCACACTTTAAATGTCCAGATGTTGTGATCGTCCATTGTGGAGGGGACAGTTTGGGGTTTGTGACTCCAGTGTCTTTGCAAGTTGGGCTGAAGGATTTTTTTCAAAGCCTAATTCAACTGTTTCCTGCTGCTCAGATTATTTGTTCAGAAATAAATCAGAGACACACAAGGAGATGTCCAGCAAACATTTTCAGTCCTCAAATTGAACAATCAAGGCAGATTATCAATAAAGGTGTATCTGTTTTTTGTATGCTTCTGGAATGTAAACTTTTTAGAATGAAAATCTAAATTCTCAGGGTGTGGATTTTTTTGTCCAGATGAAGTTCACTTCCAGGATGTCGGAAATGCAATTTTCCTTTACAGGAATGCATTGAAGAGGTTTCTGTAAGGGAACAAAAAGCATAAAAGCAACAAAAAGGGTTATTTTGAGAGCCACCACTTAAGATTTAGGGGGTAATTCATAGAATCCAGCGCACAAGTGGCGCACGCGGCTTGAGCACAGTGTGCGTGCGGCAGCCTGCGCCAGCCGCGTGCGCCAAAATCCTTTTCCGCGCACAGCGTATTCATGGATTTTAACATCCATAACGAGCCGTGGCGCAGAGTGGTGCAATGACCCTGCAGCAGTGCCAGTTACGCCGCCAACCCCTCCCCGTGCACCATGAACAGCGCACAAATCCCATACATGGCGCACAGGCCAGCGGACCAGAGTACAGCCCCCCAACCATGAAAACATCTGTAAAACTCCCCGCGCACCCCTCCAAATACACGTACCCCGCTGTGCAGGAAGAATCACACGCGATAGGCATTGTGCGAGCAGGTTACATGTATTTCGGGAGTGCACAGGGAGAATCACACGCGATAGGCCCTGTGCGAGTGGGGTACGTGTATTTCAGGGATGCGCAGGGAGAATCACATGCGATAGGCCCTGTGCGAGCGGGGTATGTGTATTTTGGGGGTGCCTTAACACGCGCTAGGCCTTGTGCGAGTGGGGTATGTGTATTCCAGGGTTCGCAGGAAGTTTTACACGCGATTGGCCTTGTGCGAGCAGGGTACGTGTATTTCATGGGTGCGTGGAAGGTCAACACGCAATTGGCCCTGTGCGAGCGAGGTACGTGTATTTAGGGGGTGTGCGGGAAGTTTTACACACGATTGGCCCTGTGCGAGTGGGGTACGTGTATTTCGGGGGTGCACGGGAAGTTTTAAACATGATTGGCCTTGTGCGAGCTGGGTACGTGTATTTCGCGGGTGCGCGGGAAGTCTTACACGCGATTGGCCTTGTGCGAGCGGGGTACTTGTATTTCGGGTGCGCGCGGGAAATTTTACACGCAATTGGCCTTGTGTGAGCGGGATATGTGTATTTCTGGGGTGCGCGGGAAGTCTTACACGCGATTGGCCTTGTGCGAGCTGGGTACGTGTATTTCGGGGTTGCGTGGGAAGTTTTACACACGATTGGCGTTGTGCGAGCGGGGTACATGTATTTCGGGGGTGCGCGGGAAGTTTTACACGCGATTGGTGTTGTGCGAGCAGGGTATGTGTATTTCGGGGGTGCGCGGGAAGTTTTACACGCGATTGGCCTTGTGCGAGCGGGGTACGTGTATTACGGGGGTGCGCAGGAGGTCTTACACGCGGTTGGCCTTGTGTGAGCTGGGTACGTGTATTTTGGGGTTGCGTGGGAAGTTGTACACGCGATTGGCGTTGTGCGAGCGGGGTACGTATATTTCGGGAGTGCGCAGGAAGTTTTACACACGATTGGCCTTGTGCGAGCCGGGCACGTGTATTTCGGTGTGCGCGGGAAGTTTTACACGCGATTGGCCCTGTGTGAGTGAGGTACGTGTATTTCGGGGGTGCGCGGGTAATTTCACACGTGATTTGGTAGTGTGGGTCCTCCCAGGTGTGCCCTGTACCCCCCCCAGCCCCTGCAGCCAGCCCACACCACAGGGGACTACCCTGCACCCCTGGTCATGTCCTGTAGGCAGCCCATCCACCCTGGCCATGCCCCCAGCAAGCCCACATGTCACCATGCACCAGTGAGCACCGCCTCATGTCCCCCTACACCCCCACCCCCCCAGCATTGACGGGCACCTGCCAGCAGGCCCCGACTCATGTCCCCCAGCACCCCCACCCCCCCAGCATTGACGGTCAGGCCCCGACTCATGTCCCCCTGCACCCCCACCCCCTCAGCATTGACGGGCACCTGCCAGCAGGCCCCGACTCATGTCCCCCAGCACACCCACCCCCCCAGCATTGACGGTCAGGCCCGACTCATGTCCCTCTGCACCCGCACCCCCCCAGCATTGACGGGCACCTGCCAGCAGGCCCCGACTCATGTCTCCCAGCACCCCACCCCCCCATCATTGACGGTAAGGCCCGACTCATGTCCCCCTGCACCCCCATCCTCCCCAGCATTGACGGGCGCCTGCCAGCAGGCCCCGACTCATGTCCCCCAACACCCCCACTCCCCCAGCATTGACGGTCAGGCCCCGACTCATGTCCCCCTGCACCCCCACCCCGCCAGCATTGACAGGCACCTGCCAGCAGGCCCTGACTCATGTCCCCCAGCACCCCCACCCCCCAGCATTGACGGTCAGGCCCCGACTCATGTCCCCCTGCACCCCCACCCCCCCAGCATTGACGGGCACCTGCCAGCAGGCCCTGACTCATGTCCCCCAGCGCCCCCACCCCCCATCATTGACGGTCAGGCCCCGACTCATGTCCACCTGCACCCCCACCCACCCAGCATTGACGGGCACCTGCCAGCAGGCCCCGACTCATGTCCCCCAGCACTGCACCCCCACACCCCCATCATTGATGGTCAGGCCCCGACTCATGTCCCCCTGCACCCCCACCCCCCCAGCATTGACGGGCACCTGCCAGCAGGCCCCGACTCATGTCCCCCAGCACCCTACCCCCCCATGTTCACCAAAATCCCACAGCACGCCACCCCAGTCTTGAGACACAATCAAGTTTACCATCCACCCTACACTGAAAGGCCTATTTCTTGTCACACACCAAAAGTCAACTATACACATCAACACATGTCCGTCACACGCGCACAATGGGTGCCATTGATTGTGTAAACCCACATTGTGACATGCAGTAAACCAATGAGTAAATACCACACATGGAAGTAAGAAATCAAAATGTATTGTGGACAAAATTAATCCAATGGAAACAAATCATGAAAATAATTTCAAACAAGAAAAAAATGCATGTCCAAAAAAGAAAAAAAAAGAAATAATGATGTCACAATCCAAAGTAATCCAAAATAAAGTTAGTCAAAACTCCTTCTCCACCAAAGCAAATCCAAAGGAAACCAAAATTAAATAATCCATTGATCCATGGTTTTCTTCCAAGAGCCACATTCCAACTATGTACACAGATTGAAACCATGGTCCATGAACCCAACAAATGAACTGAAACCTCTAAATAAAACCCTACCTAATTAAAAACTATATACAAAAATATGGTGCATTGTCCAAGCCTCCCAAAAGAAAAAAAAAAGAAAGGAAACCTAACACTATCTAACTATATACAATGGCGGCGGGCAAGTCCTGCGGCTCACTCTGTGATGTTGTGGGCCAGGGCATCATCGAACTCCATGTCGATGTCCCGGAGTCAGGCCTCTGCCCTGGCCCCGAGGTCTTGCAGGGATGCACTCATGGCCTGTTCCAACTCCCTGCGAGTTGCCTCGAGGCACTCAGCCTGCCTCAAAACCCGACGCTTGGAGAACTCTGCCCTGACAATGGTGAGCCGCGCCTCTTCCGCCCGCCGCCACTCCGCACCTATCCTCTGGCCCAACCACAGCCACACAGAAGACACTCCCATTCCAGGGTCACCTGCCCTCTGGCCGATGCCTGCCCCTCTGATGTTGATGTCCCCGAGCCATCATCGCTCCCACCTAGAGCCTGCTGCTGCTGCTGCTGTCCATGTGCCCTGTCCGATGATGCCTGCACATCCTCCATCTGCTGGTCTCCAGTTGTTGGGGTGTCCACCCCTGCTGGACCGCCGACTCCTGACTGTGGCAGGGATGGGATCTCCACCAAGCTGGCTGTGTTGGTCAGGCCAAGTCCACAGGGGGCCCTGGTGGAATCTGGGCCGGAAGACAGCAGGGAGAACGACTGGCGCATAGTCTCCACAGTGGAGGAGAGGTCAGCCAGAGTGTGCGACACATGTAGGAACCCACCCACCGACCATGGCCCCTCCCAACTGTGCTACGTTGCCATGCATCTCTTCATGGGGCGTGCGTGGTCCCCCCAGCAAGCACGCACATCATCACGAATGACACACGTGCGCAATGCGACACCAATCAGGATGGAGCCCATATGGTCATGGGACTCCTCGTCCGCAGGTAGTGGAGAGGCAGACGACATGGGCCTCCCCCTTACCTGTGGACGGGCCTGGGACGGGGCATCTCTACTGGTGCATGGTGGTGCAGTCACAGGGTCAGGGACAGCGACATGCACAGGGCCCTCCGCGGCGACCTGTGCTGCCTCCTGACCCTGGCCCTGGACTCCACCACTTGCACCAGTGGTACTACCCCCACCAGGCCCCATGTGCGGCTCAGTAGCGGGCTCCTCCGCCTCTGTGGAGACCGCCAACCTGGATGTCTCTGCACCGTCTTCCGCCATTGCAAGCCCCTGTGGGGGCTCACCCGGCCCTTCCGCTACAGCTGTAGTGGCAGACGCGGCACCAGTCCCCTCGCTCCCGGATGATGGCAATTCCTGGGAGGGTGGCTGGGCTTTGCATCGCCGCCCAGTGGAGGCATACCCGCCGCTTAGCTCCACAGCGCCGTCTCCTCCCTCTGCTTCACTCGACGCTGCGTAGAGGGAGACATAGAACACAAACATCAGGGTACTGTACAATAGTCCCCTAGACAGGAAGCAATAACACATGAGTGGCACTGTCAAACGTCACTTCCATCCTGTCCCTCCACAACACATGGGTCAATGCAGGCAACACACATGCAGAAACAGGCATGGCGCATGCAATCAACATCAGCATCCATGTACAAGGGCCTCTATTAACAAAAATGTTGCCTTAAAACTCACATGCATCATGGCTCATACTGATCCCATGCACACACATCACCGGAGGGTCATGCATCATGGCTCGTACACCACAGACACAGTGGATACAATGGTGACCACACTGCATGAGTGAATCTACACATCGTCACGGACATGTTTCATGCATCCATGGCGTTTCAAAGTCACACACATGCTTCTCAGACACACAGACATGCACACCATACATGTACATGAGAGCAGCACCCATCCCTCACCCCCCATCCATGTCCAAGAACAGGGACTGGCATGCATTCATGTGTGCATTCCGCATGCATCTCGCCATGTCTCATTAGAACACATGCACCATCCATGTGGTTCTCGCATTACTGGTCTCACATGCATTACCATGATGTCCCGGCACAAACACATCCATACATGGCCTATGTTACACATACAGGCAAGTAGCTGACTACCAGCACACTGCAACATGCCCTTTTTCACACAGCAATGCATGGCCACTTACTGCTCGACTCCAGACGGGTCTTCCTCTGAAGGATCTGGGCGTGGAGCGCTGGGTTTATGCGTTCCAGGACCCTCATCTCGATGTTGCTCAGGTCGACCCAGGACCCCTCTGCATCCTCTGCCTCCACGAGGCGCCGTGCCTTCTTGAGGGTCCTGGACCTGAAGTCCTCCCAGCCCTTCCGGACGTGCTTGATTTCGCGGGTTGCCACCCCCTCTGTGTTGATGGCAACCACGACGTCCTCCCAGATCCTCTCCCATCCTTCCTTGTTGGCGCGCAATGGTGTGAAGATGGCATCATAATGCCCCAGGACATGCTCCACCAGGACACCAACTTCCTTCTCACTGAAGCTGGTGGCCCTCTGCCTCTCTTGCTGGGGGTCGCCAGTGGTCTTGGATGGTCTTTGCCCCGACATGGCAACCCCCGAGGCAGGTGTGGGTGGGCAACTGGGTCCTGGGGCTGGGCTGTGGAGCGATGGTATCCCAGTCGGGAGTCTTCTGTTCCAGCAGGGGTGGACACAGCAACTGGACCCCTGCAGATGGCTGACGTGCAGGCACCAAATAGCAGGGCACGTGGGCAGCAGGCAGGCAGCATCAGATGGCAGGTGGGAGCGTGCTCGGGGCTCTTGGGGGCAGGAAAATGGCCTTTTGGGCAGGAGTGTGGTCTTCCATGTGTTTTCGCGTGGCCAGCTTGATACGGAGTGATTTGGCATGTGAAAAAAGTGCACATCAGCACGTAATTCGAGGAAAGGCCCTTAGCGCGTATGCGCATCTGTGACGTATCACGCATGGGTATTTCCCTCAACACGGGTGCATAGTGGATCAGCACGTGAAAAAACCACAAGTCCGTGTGGGAATGCGTGTAATTCGAGGAAAGGGCCTAAGCGCGTAAGTGACGTGACGCGCGCAGGCGATTCCCTCAGCACAGGTTAAAGGTGAGCGGGGTCAGCAGTTCGTTGTACGTGCCTTTCGTGGAAACCGATGTGTGTGTTGCTACTTCGTGTTGTATCGCGCACCATCACTACTTCACAGCGGATCAAGGACGTATCTCTTCTTTTGGCAGGGGAATTGGCTACGCATGTTTTTCATTATAACGCTAGTCTGATGGTGAGTTGCGCACGCTATTTTTCCCACTGCGGGTGCCCCTGTGTATCGCGTGCCTGTTTTCGAGGTCATAGTAGCCTGCTTGCCCGGGCGTATGCGTATTTTTGTGTTCCTGGGTGCCACCGCGTACTGCGGGAGGTTAATTCCACGCACGTAGGCTGCAGGGGTTGCGTGCATGGTTTTACAGCAGTTTTGGTGTACCCGAGTGTTGCGTGACCCGTCACTTCATCACCGGGGTCACATACAGCCTTGCATGTTCAGGGGTGCTGTTAACATCTTGCATCCCACCCCCTACACCCCAATTGCCCAGGACAATTGCTGTGTACACCTCCCATTGGCACTTCTCCATCTGTGCTGGCACTACTCCATCTGTGCCATGGTTGGGAGGCCACCAAAGGTGAGGGTGCCTCGGCTGGGCGTACTCCTTGTGGCGGCCGTGGTCAGGGACGTGGCCAGGGTGACCAGGGAGTAGGGGGACTCCAGGGTGTCCAGGGTGGCTGCAGACGGGGAAGAGGCAGGGGTGCGCCAGCTCGCGACGATGTTGTGCCACATGTTGGTGCAGTCATGCCACCACCCCCTGCGGCTCCACAAGATGCAGTTCTCGCATCTGGCACTGGCGCCCGTGTGACCCGGCAGTCTGTTTCATCAACTGCCATGGGCTCAAGGGTAGTGGTAGCTGCAGGTGCAGCTGTGGACACCACCACCCAGGCTCTGGGTCTGTCGGTGCAGGCTGCATTGGCACTTGAGGAGTCCATGGAAGATTTCCAGGTGTTCAGGAGGCACACCGTAGGTGCACGCAGGGCTGCCCAGAATGAGGCACGTGTCCCTGGGGCAGTAATTCCATCTGCTGGCCCGACCAGCCGGGTGTCGGCAACTGCAGGGGCAGATGCAGCTGACACGACCCCGATTGTGAGTCTACCAACCAGGACAGTCCCGATCAATGACCCTGGCCCAGCGGATGTTGCTGTGCAGGTCCATTCCAGGGCACCCAGCAGCCACTGATGCAAGTCAGGGCCTCACTCCATGTTCCACCTGCCACTCCCTCGGCTCATTCCACCAGAGCCACTGCCCATACTGATCAGGGCGGCATTTGCCAGCCAGGGTCCAGACCAGCGTCCAAGAGGAGGAAGGTTGCACCTGCAGTACAGGCTAGGACCCCAGACACAGCTACAGCCTCCTGCACGTCGAGGAAGAAGCCTTTCTGCAATCAGGAACTGGACTGCCTTGTGGACTACGTGCAGGACCCCAACCGTGACATGCTAGTGGGGCCGAATTGACAGACTACGGCTGCCCATCGTGATACCCACTGGAAGCAAGTTGCGGAAGATGTGAGTGCATTCGGCCATGAGGTGCGCTCAGCCCAAGAGTGCAAAACGCTTTGGAATGACCTCAAGCGCAGCGCTAAGGCGAAGCGTGCCTCAAATTACAACATGAGTCACTCGTAGCGGAGTTCATACCACCACAATTGGTCGAAGGAGTGGGAGAGATGAAGGACTTTGATGCCCAGTCCAGTGAGTGTTGCTGCGTGTTTGTCAAGGCCATGGTTGTTTTGCTCGTGTCATGTGTTGGGCATGACTGTCACTACATGTCATGTGTACATGGTTCTCATGGGTGTCCTGTGTAAGATTCAACACCAGAAGGATTGAATGATGCAAGGGTCAGGATAATTGGACTAAGACAAAAGGATCACATTTGTCATACATCATATATATTTGTTAATGCTTTTCGTATAGTTAAAAATAGAAGTGGTTTTTGCTACAGTAACTGGGGTTGTGGGTGGAAACCACAAACTATTGGGCCCAAAAAATCGACCCTTTGGTCATTCGATCCTTTGCATTCGAATATCTGCCCCAGAACCGTTTTCATGTGCAAGTCATGCAATGCTTCACTGATGCGTGCCTGCTGTGCAGGATGGTGGACATGTTGAGCAGACAGGGACTGTCCTCATCACCACACTTGCACCATACTCACATGCTAGTTATCTGGAGGCCCCTCCGGTCCATGTTCCAGCTCACTGGCCCTTCTGCATGTAGCCTGTGTTGTCCTTCCTCTCAGCACTGGGATTATGTCATTGCATGAGTGAAGTGCATGTGTCCCCTGCCTGCATGCAGGTCCTCCACGTAGGCATGCTCCCTTGCCCCTCCACCACCCCTGTACCCCAATTTCACCATTGCACTGTTGTGCATGATTTTGCGGAATTGCAATGGCCTGTTCAAGCCTCCTGTATACATGCTAACTTCCACCAGCCAACCTGCCAGACACATGCAGTGGGGTACATCCTCTGTCCTTCATGCAGGGTGTCTCACTTGGACTGTGCAGATGGCAGATGCTCCGCAGGGACCTGAGTGCCCATTCATGCTCCATGTGCATTCCATGCGTCCCCCTATGTGTCCTTGACTGGATGATCATTGTAGTACATGTCCAGGGTGACCTATATTTCATGGCATTCCACCATCCATCCCATGGCCACTTTGGCCCAGTCCTGCATCACACACATGTTTAGGGTGTTACAGTCTGGGTGGGGCACAGTCCTCCCCCAGTTTCAGGCCCACTGACTCTGTCCAACTTTTGTAGTGGGTTTTGCACACATGGGTGCACTACTGAGGGTTCGTCATGTGTACTGCTTACTGTCCCATCATCATTTGCTGTGTTGTCAGTTGACTCAGATGATGACATTGATGCTAGTCAACACTGGCTGCCAATACACAGGTCTCTGGTCACACTTTTGCTACCATGCAAGGCATCCCTGGATTTTCACTTGCGGGGGGTTTGGTTGTAGCCATGTGACCCATTGCATGCACATTGCACGTGATGCCTGAACTTGCCCATGCACTGCTTTCCCGTGTTTTGATACACATCATGAAGTACTTGTTCATGTAAAAAGTGCACATGTTCTGCACTGCATAAACCCACTTCTGAGCCATGTAACACCGTTCTACATGCGTACTCACTGATGCAATATCAAATTGACCAGGCATGCATGGCCAGTTCTCTTTTGTGTGTGACATGTCTGCTTCATGTGTTGGCTGTCTGTGTGATGTCCATGTGTGACTGTGTTATGTGCTTCTAACATGTGTACTAATGTTTTTTTTTTCTCTCCACTCTTCAGATGATGATGCAATGGAGGAAGAGGATGGTGTTGTCATGCCAGGCACAGGGTTGTTATCACAACCGTGTCCCGGCACAAGTGGGGGTTGTGGGGTGGTAGACCACGAGCATCCACATGTGCTACAGTCCATCTTGTCTTTGGCTGAGTCCAGCCCAGATGACCACTCTGAGGACCATGTCGAGTTGGATGTGCATCAGGTCCATACGTCAGGGGTGAGTGATTCTGATGTGGACACTCCTCTTACCGTGACACCTGCACTGAGGGGCCAGACAGTGGTGGGACCTCCACCTGTGGTGGATCGGGATGCAGGTTCACCCTCCACACCAGCCGCTGATATGCCTGAGGCATCACGCAGATGGGGGCATATAGTCATGCATGCATGGAGGACGCCCCGTCCTTGGGTCCCTCAGGTGTCAAGCCCAGCAATGCGGTGGCCGCGCGCCACCGAGGTATACTGAGTGGGAGCAAGACATGACTGCCAATTCAGAATGTCAGGGGGCAACACTCGATAACATTGCTGTGAGCATGGAACGTGTGGCCCAATCCGTGCTCCCCCCTGCTAGGCAGTTGCTTCTCCAGCGGCAGGCGGCGCAGTCCACGCCCGCTCGCTCAGGCTGGCCATGGCGGCCTCTGACAGGGCACGCCAGGCTGAAATGTTGTTTCTGCGTCAAGCACTTACTGCTCACCCAGAGGCACTGAGGGCTGAGTATCAGTCCCTCAGATCAACTCTGGGTGCCCTCTTGACGTCCCAGAGGGTGCGGTCGGAGGAGAGGTTTGAGCAGCTTGAGCGTACCATCTCGGCTGAGCTACATGCTTGCCGGGAGGTGCATCAGTTGTCCAGCCAGACCATGCAGGAATAACTCCATGTTACATGTGTTACCTTGCAAGAGGAAGTACGTGTATCACGGGACGTTCTGCATGCACACCTGCGTGTCATTGCCGCACAGAACCAGGCTCACCTGTACGGCAGACTTGCTGCCAACAAGGGGCAAGCTGCGCCTATGCGTGGTCAGGCTCCTGGCCCACATCCTCCTATTCTGCATGAGGTATACTTGGGCGACGAAATATCTCCCACACAGGTCACGCTGTGCAGGCGTTGAGCCCATGGATGTTTTTTTTTTTTGCCTCAACATCATCGCATGTGGGTGTTGAGGTGCACCCTGTACCTCCCCCCTCCTGGGTGCCTCCCCCCCCTGGGTTGTATGTGGCCATTTTTGATTTTTGATTTTAATTTAGTTAGTTAATATCAACTATTTGATAGTAATTTTAATTAGGTTATGTAGGTTGTTCATTGATAGTTTAATTAGTTAATATAGTTTAATATTGTTTGTCTATTGTGCTTTCATGTGACGGTGTGGTGCTTTGTGGCTTTTGAAAGTATCCACTTTCTGTTCCAGCTGGGCCCTTCAAGCTTGTCTGGTGTATGTGTTTGCAGCTTGGGGTCCTGACTCAGATAGGCCACTCCTGCTTCCCTTATCCATGGGCTCGCTAGGATGGTTTGGTGTAACAAAATATTACACAAGGGTTTTGGACTTGCCTCATAACTGTGGCCTGTCTGCTGCTGTACTATGTTTGTTAACACCCCTAGTGGGGATTGGTTGCATTTCATCCACCCGATGTCTGTAATGAATTTGGGTATGTGATTGTTTTATCCATTCATTGATGTGGATTGTGATGTATGTCATTTTCTTGCCTGTATATGTGCTTGATGCACTTCATGCTGTAGACAGTAGCCTGCACCCTTGGCCTGTCAAAGTGACACTGATGGTGGGAGGAGTTTGGATGTAGCTCTGTAACCTGGCCTGTGACAACCAACATGTAGAAACACACACAGGGAAGTTTCCAGCCTTATTGCCTTGTTTAATGCACTTTCTGCAGGAAGATGAGCCTCCAGACTACCTTTGTAAGCAGACACAGGGACCAGTAATCAAGGAAACTGGCCACGTTCGTTGGTGCAGAAGTGTGGATGTGTATGCAAGCAGATGCACAGGGCTTGTGCTCAGACGTCTGACAGAAGCAGACGTGTTTCCAGGAGCTCCTGGCAAGATGAGCAACACAAGGGCCCACGCCGCAGATTACCTTCCACCAGGCCACTTGCACATGGATGCTAAGTAGCACCTGTGCTGGGGAGCTTTGCCAGGCATTGTTGGAGAAGCACACAGTACAGCTGACATGCATTGAGGGCCACATGGCAAGTGCCTTTGCAAGTTGTCAGGGGCACACACAGGGGCCATCAAACATATCCTCAAGTAGCCCCTGCTCCAATGAAGCAGAGTAATTAGGTTAGTAGCGTTCCTAGCCAGGAACTGATACAGTGCACAGGGATGACCAGCGAGGCTCAGACTCGTGGTGAGTGCATGTCATTTGCATGTGCAAATTGCCACGTGCACTACCTATTTGAATCAGCAGCGGCCAGAACACAACTTGTACTGAAGTTGCACCTTGCTATACGCGTCTAGCAGCTCACCAGGGACCATTGTATCATGTCTGATTATTTACCCATTGGTCTTCCATTTCCCGCGTGGCCACATGCGTCAGCCTTACTGCATTGACAGTGTATGTGCCAACGGTGGGCCAAGCTAACATATGGGTACATGGCAGCAGACAGGGGTGTTTGTTTGTGGAGAAGTCACTTACTTTGGGGCATGGATGGGGTTGTGTGTGTGTGTTGTAAACACACATTCAGATTAGTAACTCACGCTCTCTTTGCAGCATTGAAATGCTCCTGTTACCAGACCTGAGAGTGTGCAGGCAGGAGGCCAGCACTCACCCCAGAGATAAGTGTCTCTTTGGCTTGCATTTGACTGATTTGGTACAATGTGCATGATGAACATGTTTGCTGTAATTGAGTATGTGTTTTACTGAATAGTTGTATTTTGCCTACTTTCCCTTGCAAATACACACCCACTCTCCTGCCCCTCTTTCCGGTTATCCTGAATACCAATGCTTGTCCATGCAACATATCCCTGACCCTCCTTCCCCGCCGGGGTCTCAGAGGCCTGTGTTAGTTTGACCTTGCAGGTGCCCAGACCACGGAGTGGGTGGTTGGTTCAAGCTACTCCTGAGCCTGGACACCGGAGCTGTGACACTACCCATCAGTTGTTGCATCATCATTGTATGTAATGTACCGTAAATGGTACCCATCCTGTTCGACCATTGTTCAACTGTGCTACCTTGGTTGTTCTATCATTTTGCTTGTACATGTTTCTTCTCCTCCTCTTTCTCTTCTCTTATTCTCTTCTTTTCTTTCCTCCGGCAGGTATTTGTTACCGCAACACCCATTTGATACCAACATTGTTTCACCAAAGGGTATCAACTCTTCCACTCTGAAGAATGTCCATGGCCATCGGGTTCTATTAATTAAAGATCCGTATGCGATATTTGGAGAAGAGCACCTTATATCTTTTCAAGACTCAGGTAATTTTTCTTTTTGTGCTCTCTCTTTTTTCACTCTCCATCTTGCTATGACTACATTTCATAGATTCTGTATTTTCCATATTCACTGAAGGATAAACTTCTTCCTCATTTTTTAATGTTTCCTTTACTTCAGTGTCTTCCTCCAGCCACTCCTGCTCATGCTCTGTACCGGGGTCTTGCTTGACGTCCTGACCTCCTGCCTTTGAAGTATTCCCCCTCATTCATTTAGGGTAAGGTTCTCCTTCTAGGCAGTTCAAATTAGTAGTCTTTACTTAAATTACTGCTTTGCCTTAAAGAAATAATGGTTTTTTTAATTAAAACTTGTCAGCCCAGGATTTCCGTTTGAGAAGCATACAACATGTGATAGTATGTTTTTGTTGAAATACAAATGATTTTCTGTACAAACTACATATTTCGTTATGTGATGGAGTATTTTGTCTGCTTCCCCGGAGGGAATTTTACTACTCATTTTGCCCCGAGGAAGGCGGTTTTCCAACATCAGTGGCCTTACAGGTGGCCCGCCGAAACGTCTTAACGGTCTCATTGTCTGTTGGAACTCATTTTTGTTCCCATTTGCTTATAGATTTATTCTCTTTGAGACCTTTTCTTTTCTTTTCTCTTCATATACCATGTGAGAAGTGTACGTTGGCAGACCTGTATAAATGCTTTCATATTGCATATAAATATATTTATATCTTGCCTAAATCAACTGGCGGACCTCTATAAAATGCACTTAGATTTTGTTTAAATTATAATTGTATGTCTTTGTTTAAAGCAATGAATTTTATGTACTTGTTAAACACACTCACTTTTTGTGAAATAAATAAGTCAGAAATAAAATATGTTTTTCTTTGTGTAAAATGATATTGTTCTATGCTTCTCATGGTGACCTTGGGCTGTTCTAAGTTAGAATAATCAGGATATCCTGTTGGATACCATTTGAATAGCACTTCATACATTTTCAAATTTAGTTTTTACGGCTTTTGAAATCCTTGTTATGTGAATATTGGTGACCCCCTCATTAGCTGTACCACGCTTGGGTCATTCCCCATCTTGTGTACCTGTACATGTGTTTTGACATTTCCTGCTACTTCAACTCATCTACTGGAGACTCTTACATGTTTTTTTGGTGCTTACAGCCTTTTTCCCTGCTTTGTGGTTTGCCTACTTGGAGTTCTCTGCGATTTGGTATTTTTACCAGTCAGGTGGGCTCTGAGGGGGCTGGACCCTATTTACAGGCAAGCTGGAACATGGAGACCAAGGGGTAGGGTGATCCTGTAGCCAGGTACACTTGAAGAAAGAAGGCTACATACCCCAGAGACAGTTGTTCAGAAGGTCAGGGTGATGTGTAAGGGAGGGCCTTTTGTTGTTGGACAGTTGGCTTGGCCTACAGTGTTTTTGGCACTCTGACATTGTAATTGTGGGGTACTATGTACATGATGTGTTGTGTTGCTCAATGTCTGTTCCTGTGTTGTCTTTACTTTTCAGGTGTCAGGGGATTGGTGTGGTTTGACATGCTGGCGTGTTCACATGTGCAATGTTCACATGTGATTTGTACAGGGCATTGAGGATCACTTGATTTCACAGGCATATATTGAGTGCATGTCCATAATGACACACACAGTTGCACGATGCACGAAGATCCACCACATGTACATCCACCCTTCCATGGCCACAGGTGCACACAGATTGCATTCTCAGGCCTGCGGTGTCCATGTAGCACATGATCTATTTCCACTTGGGTACCCTGTGCATGCGTCATTTGGTGGTAGATTTCATTGGTCTTTTTCATGTGATGCTCAAGGTGTAACTGCAACACTATGGCTGATCAAAGTGATGTGTGCTGAGCAGTGTGTTGCAGGAGTCACACACAGCACACAGGTTCGGGAGTCGGGATTTTGCCGTGCCCAATGTGCATGTGAATGGGCATTCAGTGTTGTGTTCATGCTACGACTGTTGGAAAGCATTTGTGTCTGACTTTGTATGTGTGGGAGGTTGTTGGTCAGTCATGTCATCTGATTCCAAATCCGACATCATTGTGTCATGTCATTTTTCATGTATGACATGTCACTTTGTATGTTATTGGTCATGGTTTGGCCTTTTGCTATTGCATGCAATGTCATGGTGTAGCAGACAAGGGTGATGTGGTTTGGGAGGGTTTGGGTGACATACCAGGGATTGTGATGGACTGTTTTGCAGGGGTGTGTGATACACACCTTGCATCTGTTCCTTTTGGTCACACAGGATTGGCTATGTTTAAGTAGCTAGGGATGCACACAATGTAGCACTTCCATGGCAACATTCTCAGGGTGGCAAGGTTGTGACAGTTGACTGTCTCTCTGTCATCATCGATTGTCACCTGGTATGTGCCAGGACTGTATGCACTCCGCAGGGGTGAGAGTTTAGGTGAAGAATGTGGCCACAAGCTGGGTCCGGGCTGCCTCGCCACGTGCCCTGTCCCCTCCCATGGGCAGCACCTGTGCCTGTGGTTGTGGATGTGGGGGCACCACCATGTCCACCGGTACCTCCCGCCGTGTTGCAACATTGTGCAGGACACATGCTGCCACAATGATCCTTCACACTACCGGGGGTGCATATAGTAGCTGCCCACCAGAGCGGTCAAGGGAGCGGAAGCGTGACTTGAGCACTCTGAATGTGCGCTCCACTATGCCCCTGGTTTCAATATGGGCATCGTTGTATCTTACCTGGGGTGGTGTGGTGGGGTTCCGGATTGGCGTCATAATGTGGTTGCTCAGAGGGTAGGCACTGTCTCCTGGGGAGGTGATAATAGTTGAGATTATTAGGGTTTGGGTATTTGTCTGTGTGTGACTTGCATGCATGTGCACAGGCATTTGTACTCACCTAGGAGCCATGTGTCGCCATGCTGCCCAGCTTCCAGGGCCCGGCTCGCGGCGGACATTCTGTATATGAAACTGTCATTGGTGTAGCCAGGGTAGTTTGCATAGACAGAGGTGATGATTCCTTTAGCATCGCATACAACTGCACGTTGATGGAATGCCAGTGATTGCGGTTTCGATAGATGTGCTCAGTGGACCTAGGTAGACATAGGGCCACATGGGTGCAATCTATGGCACCGAGCACTTTGGGGAAGTATTCCACCCTGTAAAAGTCCTGGACCACGGCCTGCCTTTCTGCGTGTGTTCTGGTCATGTATATGTGCCTGCGGACTGAGGGGCGTGCAGTGATGGTTGCCAACACCTGGTGTAGGCAGCGTGACTGTGTGGCCTGTGAGACCCCCCCCCACTATGGCAGTAGTCCGCTGAAATGACCCAGTGGCCAAACAATGCAGGACATTGAGCACCTTCTCCAAGGGGCTCAATGCTTGGGAGCACAGGGTGAGGGATGTAAGGTCATCTTCCCACTCTCTGACGAAGTCTAGGATGATACGAGGTGGAAACCTATACCTCCCATAGACGTGGTCATCAGGCATCCCAAAAAGGCTGTTCCAGGGAAAAAAATGCGGTCCCTGGCTATTCTCCTCCTCCTGCGGTGTCCCACGATCAGCGCTGCGACAAATGGGGCATTCATCGTAGCTGTATATACGTGTTTGTTGTTTGCGCGCACTTTTATACTGTGCACGGGGACGCTTCCACCTGCCTTCGTGTGGCAGATGCGTTGAGGTGTATGCACGTCTTTTGCCGTGCGCGAGTTTCCCATATTCGAATCCATGAATACGGGTTGTTCGCATGTGTGTGGGCGTTCCGTGTATTTCACTGCAGTACTTCCCCAGTTACGCCTTCTTTTTCACGCATTGTTCCCCATTCTGCGTGTTACACCCTGTGTCACGCCCCCTTTTTGGTGTGTGCGCGGACGTTGTGTGCTTTCCCTGTGCGTGTCACGCATGGCGTTCCGGGAGTTGCAATGACGTGTGCGCCCGTGTGCGCCTCGCGCGAGTTTGGCGCACATCCCAAGAAAAATACGCGCAGGTACTTCCATGAATCGCACGCATGCGTGAGCGCTTCCTTTTTCACGCTTGCACCTGCTTGCGCCAGCCTGCGCCACTTTTTTCGGCGCACGTTTGTTCCATGAATCGGCCCGTAAATAACTTACATTGTATTTAATTTCCCACCCTGGCCCCTTCCAGTGGACTTTACTTTACTTTATTTTATTTATATGGCGCAACCATGGGCCCTTACGCCTTAGGGAAAAGACAAAACACAGAAAGAAACACATCAGAGGGATGGGCCAGGTAAGGAATGCACTTCTGGTCTAAGATCAAGAGTCAAGGCAACAGCAGAGATTTAAGAAAAGAACCAAGTTTTGCATTTTTTTTAAACAGTTCAAAGAGACCAAACCTTGCAGCTCCGGGTGGAGCCAATTCCAGGCCCGAGGGGCTGCAGAGAAAAAGGCTTCATTAGCTACCCTATTTGTTCTGAATCTGGGAGAGACCAGGTAATTCAGACAATTTGACCTTAAGGTTCTGCTATTAAACTTATAAAAAATAAGGGCTTCCAAATACAAAGGCATGAGGCCCAATCAACATTTGAAGGTGATGACCAAAAGTCGGAATCGGGTTCGCGCTTGCACAGGTAACCTGTGTAGATAGCGTCTGGCCACTGAAACATGGTCACGGTGGGATAGTCAAACAACCACTCAAACCGTGCCTTGTGGACAATTTGAACCCTGTTGGGGTCCGCTTTACAAAGAACCAAAATACTGCTGCAATAATCTATCTTTGCACCAATAATGGATCTTGCTCTAGTTTCAGCATTATCCTGGGAATATGAAGGGTCTCAGATGCACTAACAGCTGGACGTAATAGACAACTGCTGAAAAGAGACTACTCACATGGGCCTTCATATTCAGTAGTTGATCAAGAACCACTCCTTGGATTTTAACTTTCACCTGGGGGGGTTAGTTTAACTTCCCCCAAGTAAAAACAGCTACAGGAGGGGTCCAATTTTGCCATCATCGATGGAGTCCCAACAATCATCAACTCTGTTTTTCCTCTATTTAAGGCAAGATTGTTACAGAACATCCACTTCTCAATCAGAGAGTAAACTCTATTAAGTTCATCTTCGTCTTTAGAGCGAATACCAGTCATAGGGATGACACATTGAGTGTCATCTGTGTAATTGGAAAACATGACCCCTCCTGCTCCTAGAAGGCAAAGAAGGGGCCATGAAGAGGTTAAACAAACAGGGGGAGATGCACACCCCCTGTGGCACCCCAAAATTGATTAGGACCGGAGAGGTCTCTGCCTCCTCAGAGACAACCGACTTTCTCTGTTGTCCAAAAAAGAGCTGATCAATTGAACCACAGAAGGGGAATGATTGGCCACCACTGCCATTCTGGAAACCAGAATCGCATGGTCAACCAAATCGAATATGGCTGACAGATCCGTGAAATAAGAAGAGAAGATAGACCTCTATCAATACATTCCATAAGTCTCGGCTTCAGCTCCAGTAAAGAGGTTTCAGTCCCAAAGCCCTTTCTGAATCCTGATTGATAGTGATTCAGAATAGGGAACTTATCCAAGTGTTGCAAAATCTGGCTGTATAAAATACGATTGAGAATGTTTAACAACAAAGAAGTATTTGTTATAGGCCTATAGTTAAGTGGGACCTCCTGATCCATGCCAGATTTGTTCAGGATAGGGGTAACCCATGTTTTTTTTTATATCAACTGGAACAAAACCCTCTTGTAAATAGGAATTAACAAATTTGCATATGGCATCCAGAAGTAAAGGAGAACATGATTTAATAATCATGGAAGAGCAGGCAACCTTACATCCGGTTGCCTTAAACTGCTCAACCACCAATAGGGGTAAAAGTAAATTGGGGAATCGAAGAGCATCTGGCAAATGACTCCAACCCACTGCTGCTAGATGTTGGTGGTTGGGGTCATTTTTTTAATAAGACTATGTCAGACCTAATGCACTTGAGCTTTTTTTGCATCGAATCTTGAATTTTCTGGCATCAAGGTATCCTTTATAAGAGAATTATCTAGAGGCAGAGAAATGTTTTCTTGTTCCTTCAATATTTTAAAATGTTATCTAACATCAGACTTAGCGTTCTGAATTCTTGAGTAGTGGAAGTTTTTCTTGGCTTCCCTAATATCAGATGTATAAAGTTTAGCAGATGCTTTATAGTCTGCCAGAGATTGAGGACATTGATTTGCTTTCCAAGAATGAAAAGACTTAAGGGAAGCAGATTTGAATTTTTGAAGATCCGATGTAAACCAGGGTTTGCTTTTCTTCCCTTCAATGTTTTTTCTAGTACGATCTGTCTGTGGATAACATGTTAGGTCGCGAATTGCAAGTGCCGCATCCAGGTCTTTTGAGGTTGCCTGGCATGAAAAGAGGACTGCGCAGGCCACAGACAGTTGAGGTGTCCGTGGACATCAGGGATTAGCCAATCAGGTTCCCTGGGTGTGGTGTACAGGAAGAGAGGGTAGTAGGAGTGTTGTTAGTAGGAGTTGTAAGAGGATTAAAAATGGCCATACTAATGTCTTTCAGCAGGCATGGTGTTTGGATGATTTTGGGGGACTTTTGGGTCCACTGGGTGAAGGTGTATGCTTAGCATTGTGGACTAGCCAGAAATCTTAGATTTCCTGAAAACAGCGTGCATGGCATGAAGTGGGTGGACTTGCTCCCATTGTATGCAAATATGGTTCAATTGAAGCATCCGGACATTATTATCATTCATTGTGGTGGGAAAAGTTTGGGGAACGTGACTGGAATCTCATTGCAGTTTGCAATGAAGTAGAAATTGGGAAAGTTGAAGGAAATGTTCCCTAATCCCAAAATAAGTTTTTCATGAATTGCCCAGAGACAGATGTGGATGTGTTCCTGTTCATTTGGTCCGCAAATGGAAAAAGCGAGGTGCAACGTCAGTAAATCTATGTGTGCTTTTGTTCGCGATGTTGGCTTGACATTGATCTATAATTAGAACCTTACATTTGATAGGGCCAACATTTTTCAGCGAGATGGAGTACATATAACTCATGTGGGTCATCAGATTTTTGTGGAAAACATTCAAAATGCTTGCAAGCAGTTTCTGTGAAAGTGAGAAGAAATAATGAAAAACAGTGAAATGTTTTCATAGTTCAGTTTGTAAAACCAAACATAAAAAATATATAAATGCGAATAACTCAAAAAAGAAATTCTTTCAAGAGCCACCCTTTTTTGAAAGCAAAGCAATAAGAATGATTCCTAATGTCCCACGCCTTAAATTATTAGGAGTCTGTGGACTACCATGCTGCCCACAGAAGACCGAGTCGCAAAAAGGCCTTGAAACGTTATAAAAGTAGCCAGATCAACATAGAATGGGTCTGGGAGCTGTGCAAGGGTAGTGTTTCTGCTTGAAACACCCTAGATTGGCTGAAGAAACACTTTTAAGCTGTCCACGGCCATGGACACCATTTGCGGACACCACCGTTATGCTGCACGGGTGCGGTCACATGATGACGTCCCCAAATGTCTGTGACACCGACGGCCATCTCCAGACATCCTCCAGGCAGGAATCGCAAGGTGCATGCACCGGGCATCCGTAGAACAGGCGCATTGTCCGTGGACTAATTAAAAGTACATCACACGAAAAAGGTCATGTCTAGACGCCCGCTTGTCTGGAGGCCCCCCTCATTTTGGGTGCAGACATCCCAGACAGTTGCGTAGTCCACAGACTCATACAAGTTGCGTAGTCCACAGACTCATACAAGAAACAAACAAGCAAATAAAACAGTCAATGGCTTTAACACTTTTCAATTGAACTAACACAGTAACAACTTAGTAAAGCAAAAGAAATTAATAGAACAGGGGAAAAAGAAAAGAAAAGAGATAACAACAACATATAAGAAAACACAATAAAAGAAAAGAAGACCTCAATACGATCATATACAGAATAAAAACATCAAAAAAATTGGCACAAAATGCAACAGTCTGAACCAACATGTCCACACTGCACCAATCCTCACTTCCTGGGACACCATGAAATTTTTTGTTTAAGAATCCCCCCCCCCCAACTCTAATTCTTTTAAGACTGCGACTACTTCAAATGTCAAAAAAGACTTCCTCACCCGATGATAATCACTCCCAGAAGATATCAGAGTTCAACCACTTCACATCGTGCACAAATCTCCGAAATGTGGCGACTCTCAGTGCCCACGTGCCTGAGCACTAAGAGAGTAGATGGTCCAAAGACTGACTTTCCTTGTCTTCACATTTATTACAGATATCAGCTGGGAATTCCTCGGGATTTCCCGAGTGGGAAGTAGATTCAGTCTTAATCTCAAGAAAGTTGATTTTATGCCTGAGTCCGATGACCAATTTAAATAATGGGGCAGAAAAGCTCTTGCTTTCATAGTTTGATTATGAGAAGCAGAGAGCTTTGACTGTCTCATTCTGTCAATTGTCCTAATCCAGTCTGCACGCTGGATGTGCATTTTGACTTTCATGGGATTCTGAATGAGCAGTTCTCCTGAGCAGTCTGAATCAGCCATTATTTCTTGGCATCTTACCTCGAAGTTATTGAGGAGGATATTACCTCCTCTCACCCTGGTCAAAGCTACGTCTTCATACAGTGAACATTTGGGCGAATCAAGAATTAACCTCTGCATTGAGACCCATTTCCACTACATAATTCCCCTTAGCGAGGTCAAGCCCAGTTTGTACATCAAACAACTATTGGGAACACAATTGGGGAGATTCAACAGCTTCTTCAACAGTTTGGCCTTGATTTTATCCCAATTTAGATTAAACGCTAAGGGATTACAATCCAGGCCAAACATAATAATTGGGACTACTTTGCCTATATATAATTTAATCATGGGCAGAATAGAGAACTTGCAGAATGTGTAAATATTTGTTTTCATCTGCACACCTACATTTAATAGCTTAAGCTCAATTGTTGCAACGACATGCCCCATAGTTGGAAAAGATTCTATCCTGGCCCCTAAGTAGGTGATCTCGGAAACCACCTCTACGGGCCGATTCTCCAACATCCAAGTGAACGACTTAAGTACCTTATTTGGATGCTTGAATACAAGAATTCTGGATTCAACTGGATTAATTTTTAAGTCATTTCACTTGGCATATTCTGCTATGGCTGATAGTAGGCTCTGGACCATAAGGCCAGCTCTGAGAACGAGAGAATAAATAGAAAGGGAGCGATTAGCCACCCCTGTCGGACTCCTTGTTTGATCTTAATTGGGTCCGACAGGGCGCCCATTCTCAAGAGCCTAATTTGCATAGTGGTGTTGTGGTGGAGTTCAATGAGAATAGACAGAAGGTGAGACGGGACCCCGCAAGTGTTCCATTTTTTCCAAAGCAAATTTCTATTAATGGTGTTGAAAGCCTGATAGAGATCGATCCAACCTCCAAACAAGGGCTGCCCACCTTTCTCTGCAGATTGCACACTGAGAGAACTCAATATTAATCCATTAAGGGAGGTTGAGAGCGGCCTTCTGAAACCAGTTTGTTGTTTCGGGATAATACCTTTTAGCTTGGCCCAGGTCTCCATTTCTGCCAGAATCAAACCTGCAAACATTTTACTATCTGCATCTAAAAGAGATATTGGACGGTAGTGCGAAGCAGCCAGGCGGTCCCCTTTTTTATATATGGGAATCACCACTGAAGTTCTCTACGATTCCAGAAATTCCTTAGTCAGCAAGATATTATCAAATAGAAGTTTCAGCAGCTGCGCCCATAGTGAGGGATTTCTTTTTAGAATGGAATTACTTAGGCCGTTCGGGCCAACTGCTCTGGAACTAGACAACTTCCTGATCATCGTTTCGACGGTCTCGCAGGAATAAGATAAGGACCAAGCATCCTGGGAACTTGGGTATCAAAGTCGGCATACACCTCTAAAAAGTACCTAACACACACCTGCTCCTGCAACATCATTTTGTGATTATCTGACAGTTGTCCGTCCAGAGATCCTATAATTGCCCAAAAATGTCTTGAGTTTCCCAGGAAGAAAGCCCTCAACATCTTTTCCCCATCGTGCTGATATATTACATGTCTGTGCGATCGCACCCAGTTCCTATAGGCATTATTCACTCAACTCGGATGTTTATCTAGAAGCTCTTTTTCAAGGCCCATTCTTTCCAACCTAGCCGCATGTTTCCGTTTCAAACCTCTTTTGCTCGTGGAGGTGAGAATCAAATACATGTTAATGGGTCAACTGTTTTTTGTGTACCTGGACAGATTGGGGACTTAATTCCCACAAAAAAGCCTGAAAGTTAGCAGGAGCAAAACAAAAGGATAACTGATTGTGTGACAGCTGTTTAACGCATCCAGAAAAATTGTTTGTAAGAGTCAGACCCACTCTATCAAATTGTCTGAGGCAATTACTAGCGGAATTTACTACGACCTCTGGATGATAGACTGGTTGTAACAAAGCCCCTTCTAGGGAGACTGTAGCTATCAGCATATTGTGGTCGTCTGTATTTCCTTTAGAGAAAAAAATGTAAAACAGCCGTCAAAGATCTTTCTGGTTACAAAGGAATAGTCTAAGGTGGAGAAGGACGCAACTCTATGGCAAGTCGGTTCACACGAAAGGTCACACACCATGTTACCATTCAGTAAACAGAGGTCCCTTTCCCTCATGAATTTTAACCAGGTTTTTCCCTTCCTTGTGCTAGATTTACTAATGCCAGATGATCTCCAAGGCATCAACACATTGGGAGTTTAAATCTCCCGCTATTAGTAGCTGGTCTGCAAGAAATAGGGAAGCATATTTAACAAGACGGTCCGATAAATCTTGTAGAAACACCCCAAGCTTACATCCCAATGGGTTCCAATACAGATTGACCACCAACCAATACCCTGTTTGCTTATCACCAAACAGGCACACTCTCACAATCTGGATTCCCTGTCTCTCTATAGATAGTAATTCAAAGGAAGCAAAACATAATTTTTACATGCAATGAGGAGGCCCCCTGTTGGTCTCCCCCCAACCAGATCTGAACTCTGAATAGTCTGAAGTCTCACAGGATCCGAGGAGAGTGAATTGAAACCCCTTGAGTTCCAAGATAGTAGAGTGAGATGGTGAGTGAGTTCCCCAACTGTTCCCACAGCAATGACTGATAATAATGTCCGGATGCTTCAATTGAACCATGTTTACACAAAATGGGAGCAAGTCCACCCACTTAATGCCTCACAATCTGTACCAGAACACTTCCAATTCAGGGACTCTAAGATTTGTGACTATTCCACAATGTTCAGCATACACCTTCACCCAATGGACCCAAGAGTTCCCCAAAATCCAAACACTCTGTCTGCTGAAAGACATTTCCATGGCCATTTTCAATCCCCTAACAAAAATCCTGATACCCTCTCTTCCTGTAGACCACACAACAGAAACCCGACTGGCTGATCCCCTGATTTCTGCGGACATCCCCGACTGTCCGAAGTCTCAGCAGTACCCTTTCTATGCCAGGCCACCTTAAAAGACCCAGATGTGGCACGTGACATCCATGGACTACTCCGGTGTTCTCAGGCAGATCACCCAATTGAACGGGCTGGGGAGGTTCATACTTAATTTGAACAATTTATTGTACACTGGTGGCTCTTAAAAGAGACTTTTTCTGGGCTTTTTCAGTTTTGAGTTTCTTTGATTTTCTGATTTTTATTTCCTTAAACTACTTACAAATGTGTTCCTATTCACTGTACAGTTTTTTCACATTAACTTTCTCAGTCCATTTTCAATATTTACAAGTAACCATAATTCCCATAATCAGTAAAATGTACTCCATCAATCAGAACATTGTTTGCAGCATCCACCTTTGTTTTCCTTTTCAAAAAATGCCATGTCCAAACCATTAAAAAAAAGTATGTAGACCTTTATTTACTAGGTGCCTACCTTGTTCTAGTTGTGTAAAAAACACATTCTCTACACTTCACTTGGATGTATTGCTAAAAAAATTACCGTTGCACATGTAAATAGTTCCATTAAGCCTAAGAACATATCCATTTCAACAGATGTGCTATGCAACCATAACTCGCGCCACCTCCATGCACTGCTAAGACTAAAACCCAGGACTTCAACAATGACATCACAACTGCCCAATACACCAATCAAAACCATAACTGTACACTACATATAATCTCTTCAATAGAACACTGCATACAGATTGACACACCCGAGGTGCTTATTGGAGAGCAAATGTTCACTAAATAGTAAATGCATTGTATTTATTTCTCTATTATTAGCTTTCATTATATTAACATGTGTTATAAGACAGAAGCGCTTTTTTCTTTTTTTTCCACAGAAAGGGAAAACACACTTGAGTGATTAGAGGAGAAATTCCCAAAAGAAGAAATGAGTAAAGATAGCATCTCTAATTGTACACAATACATATTTTATTTTAAACAAATAATGTAGTTTGTACACATTTTACCAAAATAATAATTTCTGTTTTTCTTACAGTACATAGATTTCATGAAGAAACCATGCCCCAGTTGCGTTGTACACAATCCCAAGAATCACAAAGAGAAGCCCTATCCCCAACTGTAAATAATCAAACAATGAACTTGACTACAAAATTAGATGAACTAAGTAAAGATTTTGAATAAAGTTTACAATATGTGCAAAACCATCTCATTAAAAAATGTCCCTATCGCGGTCCTTCTTGCACCTGTCCCCCTTCTCCCCAGCAATCAACCCCATCAAATTCTGAACATTTTAATCAAAGACACTTTGATGAAACCGCACTCCCTTCCTCCCCTCATCATTGTTGTACAGAAATTCCTACTTCTCCTATTTATGTTACCCATTCCGCTATCCCATCCTTTTCATGAATAAATGTATTTTGTATAACTATAAATGTGTTGTATATCATTGTGCAATATGTTTTCTTTAAAAAAAAAAAGCCCCATTATGAGTCTGCAGGCATTACGACTGTCAGGCGTGTCTGCAAGCAAAATGGAAGTGTCCCAGGACAGGCGTGATGTCCAGACATGTCTGGATTTGCGTGATGCACTTTTAATTAGTCTGCAGACACTGAGCCTGTTCTACTGACACCAAGTGAATTCACCCTGCAATTCCTGCCCCCTGGGTGTCTGCGGACAGCTTTTATAGCCGTGGACAGCCGTAGCGAATGTCATGTGAACGCACCTTTGCAGCATGATGGTGGAGTCCGTGAATGGTGTCCCTGACTGCGGACAGTTTAAAACTGGATTTACTGCAAATCTAGGGTGTTTCAAACTGAAAACGTACCCTTGCACAGCTCCCAGACCCATTCCTGATTTGTCTGGCAACTATTTACAACTTTTCAAAGCCTATTTTTGACTCGGTTGTCCGCAGACAACACGACTGTCCAACAGTTTCTCAGAAGCGACCTACCCATTACTTTTCCTCATTCTCAATCTGGCTATCCAGGAGAGAACACCTGCTTGCAGTTTCTGCTTTCCTGCTTTGCTGCTTTGCAGATCAGTTTCGTGGAGACCATCATGGCTTCTGCTAGGGCCACTTCTGCTTCACAACCACCCCCACCATCACCATCTGGAGGGCACGGACTGGGGAACAGGCACAGAGATACAGATGAGGATCAAGAGGAAGTAGAGGATGCAGTAGAAGAAGTCCCTATCGCCAGTACTCAGAGTGAATCCGGGGTGTGGCCATTTTTTTTACGACCGTTGGCTATGTCCCGATAGCTCATGCAAGCAATGTTTGATGCACTGAGTGCAAAGTTGTACTCAGTCATGTGAATCCTGGCTTGTATTCCTATGGGCCAACTTCCATGAGGTGCCACACCAAATCTAACCACCCCACTGCTTTGAGGAAGGCAATACCTATCTCAGATAAGAGTAGGTTGACATCCTCCACCCCATCATCTTCAACTGCATTTTTTACCACAAAGGATACTACTTTGGGGCAGAGGATCCCAGCGGTGGCTTCACAGGCCATACAGAACACTGTTGACCCATACCTTTCAAGGGTCACAGTGCTTTGTTTGTACTGTGAAGCACCAATCTGTAGGAGGGAGCAGCTTCGGAGTGCTTGCGAGACTGTGGTCACGGAACATGAGAAACACTCCCCCACCTTAAATTTAAGACCCGCCCAACATCTTCCTCTGCCGACCTGCTCCTACATCTCTGTGGTTGGTACACCTACCCTCCCTTCCCTCCCCTACCTTGCCTCTCCTGCAAAAAAAAAAGCCAAAAGAATACAAAACCCTGAAAAAAGGTTCCTTTAGTAGCCACCTTTTGCAGTTAAAAAATAGAAGTGAGAATAAAAGTGACAGGTACCTTTGCAAGCTGCATAGTCCGCATACAGCCAGTAGTCCGGGGACATTTAAAAAATCCAAGCATGGGGTGGGAGAATTGAAACCATTTTAATTGTTTTGCTTTCAAAAATGGTGGCTCATAAAAGAACCCTTTGGTTTTTTTTGACTTTCATATATATTTTTTTATTTGCGGTAATATACACTAAACTAAGAAACATTTTACTGAATTTAATAATTTCTTCTCACGTTCACAAAAACTGCTTCAAAGCATTGTGAATGTTTTCCAGAAAAATCTGATTACCAACATCAGTTCGATGGACCCCATTGCTCTGAAAAATATTGGCAAAATCAAATTTTATGTTCTCATTTTAAAAGATGTCATGCGAATATCGTGCAGAAAATCACACACAGCCTTATTGAAATTGCCCCTAGTTTTTTCCATTTGCAGACAAAATAAACTCAAATGCATACACATATGTCTCTGAGCATTGTGAGAAAAATACATTTCCAAATTTAGGAATATTTCCTTCAACTTTCCCAATGTCTCTAGTCACATAACCCAAACTGTTTCCTCCACAATGAAGAATAATAATGTCCGGATGTTTCAAATGAACCATATTTGCACAAAATGGGAGCTAATCCACCCCTTCAACCCTCGCACTCCATACCATGACACTTCAATTTCATGGGGCCTCATTACAACTGTTGGGGTCCATAAACAACTGTGCCGGTAAGCCTACCAGCACTGTTGTTTCTGGACCGGCACATTACAAATCTGCGGGTGAGTGCCGTCCCATCGCCAGGGTCAGACCTGCCGGGCGGGATGGCACCCTCCTCGCAGAGTTCTCACGGAAGCACCAGCACCGTTGTTAATGGTGCCAGTGCTCCTGTGTCCCCATTCCCATGGAGTCCTATTGGACTCCATGGGAAAGGAGACTAACAGAATTACTGGTGCCTGACTTTCCAGCCACCAGACTCAGAAAAGCCCGGTGGAACCGAGAAGTCCAGCACCAGTAATTTATTTCTGGTCCAGCAGCAAACCCGCCGGTTTTACCAGCAGGGTTACCGCCGGAACCATAATGAGGCCCATGGAATCCAAGATTTTCCACCACCGCCTTCTCAAACACAGCCATAGCCACAGTGACTGCTCTCACAACTCCTACTAACAAAACTCCTGCTACCCTCTCTTCCTGTACATCACACTCAGAAAACCTGTTTGACTGAATCCCCAAATGTCCACAGACACCCACAGCTTTCAGTGGTGTATACAGTGTCCTTTCCATGCCAGGCATCCTTAAAAGACCTGGATGTGGTGTGTGCCATCCGTGGACCACTGCAGTGTCCACAGATATGGTGGCCAATCAAAGGGGTAGATGAGAGTGTAAACTCAATTTTGGTTATTTGTTCTTTAGTGGTGGCTCTGATATTATTTTTGTGGGGTTTGTTAACAAATAGCTTTTTTTCCGTGTTTGCCTTTATTTACAGTAGTAATGTATACTCAACAACATCTTCCATTACAATTTTCTTGCAGGAACTTTTTCAATGCATTCCTAACACTGTAAAGGAAAATTGCATTTCTGACATGTGTGAAATTAACTCCATCTTCACAAATAAAATTCACACCATCAGAGCTCATATTGTCATTCTGAAACAATGACATTCCTGCAGCATACAAACAAGCAAATACTGCTTCATTGATAAACTGCCTTGATTCTTCCGTTTGTGGACTGAAAAACTGTATTAGACATCTCCATGTTTGCCTCTGATTTATTTCCGAAAAAAAATAATCTTGGCAACAGGAAACAGTTGCATTAGGTTTTTAAAGAAATCCTTCAGGGCAACCTGCAAATACACTGAAGACACATAACCCAAACTGTCCCCTCCACGATGCACAATAATAATGTCTGGACATTTAAAGTGAGCCATGCTCTCACAAATGAAAACAAGCTTCCCCAGTTTAAGCCACAAATTACATGCCACAACACTTCAACTTCTGCCAATCCAATACTTCCAAATATGCCATGATTATCAGCATACACGTTCAATAACTGAATTGAAGAGTGCCCCAAAATCCACACACTCTGCAATCTCAAACACATAGTCATAGGCATTGTCAATGCTCTCACAACTCCTACTAACAAAACTCCTGCTACCCTCTCTTCCTGTACACCACACCCAGAAAACCTGATTGGCTGATTCCCCTGATGTCCGCGGACACCCACGTATGTCAGCGTTCTTTGCAGTGTCCGTTCCATGCCAGGCATCCTTAAATGACCCAGCTGTGTTGTGTGCCGTCGTGGACTACTGCAGTGGCCGCAGACATTGCAGCCAATCAAAGGGGTAGATGGGGGTGTAAACTCAATTTCGGTTATTTGTTTTTAGTGGTGGCTCTGAAATTCTTTATTTTAGGGTTTTTGTTAACTAATAGTTTTTTTTTTCCTTGTTTGAAATTATTTACAGTAGTAATGTCATTATACATCTTCCTTTACAATTTTCTTACAGGAACTTTTTCAATATATTCCTAACAATATAAAGGAAAATTGCATTTCCGATATATGTGAAATGAACTCCATCTTCACAAATAAAATTCACACCATCAGAGCTTATATTGTCAGTCTGAAACAATGACATTCCTACAGCATAGAAAAAAGCAGATACTGCTTTATTGACAAACTTCCGTGATTCTTCCATTTGTAGACTGAAAATGTGTATTGGACATCTCCATGTTTGGCTCTGATTTATTTCAGAAAAAATAATATTTCCAGCAGGAAACAGTTGCATTAGGTTTTTAAAGAAATCCTTCAGGGCAACCTGCAAATACACTGAAGACACATAACCCAAACTGTCCCCTCCACGATGCACAATAATAATGTCTGGACATTTAAAGTGAGCCATGCTCTCACAAATGAAAACAAGCTTCCCCAGTTTAAGCCACAAATTACATGCCACAACACTTCAACTTCTGCCAATCCAATACTTCCAAATATGCCATGATTATCAGCATACACGATCAATAACTGAATTGAAGAGTGCCCCAAAATCCACACACTCTGCCATCTCAAACACATAGTCATAGGCATTGTCAATGCTCTCACAACTCCTACTAACAAAACTCCTGCTACCCTCTCTTCCTGTACACCACACCCAGAAAACCTGATTGGCTGATTCCCCTGATGCCCGCGGACACCCACGTATGTCAGCGTTCTTTGCAGTGTCCGTTCCATGCCAGGCATCCTTAAATGACCCAGCTGTGTTGTGTGCCGTCGTGGACTACTGCAGTGGCCGCAGACATTGCAGCCAATCAAAGGGGTAGATGGGAGTGTAAACTCAATTTCGGTTATTTGTTTTTAGTGGTGGCTCTGAAATTCTTTATTTTAGGGTTTTTGTTAACTAATAGTTTTTTTTTTCCTTGTTTGAAATTATTTTCAGTAGTAATGTCATTATACATCTTCCTTTACAATTTTCTTACAGGAACTTTTTCAATATATTCCTAACAATATAAAGGAAAATTGCATTTCCGATATATGTGAAATGAACTCCATCTTCACAAATAAAATTCACACCATCAGAGCTTATATTGTCAGTCTGAAACAATGACATTCCTACAGCATAGAAAAAAGCAGATACTGCTTTATTGACAAACTTCCGTGATTCTTCCATTTGTAGACTGAAAATGTGTATTGGACATCTCCATGTTTGGCTCTGATTTATTTCAGAAAAAATAATATTGCCAGCAGGAAACAGTTGCATTAGGTTTTTAAAGAAATACTTCAGGGCAACATGCAAATACACTGTAGACACATACCCCAAACTGTCCCCTCCACAATGCACAATTACAATGTCAGGACATTTAAAGTGAGCCACACTCTCTCAAAATGAAAACATGCTTGCCCAGTCTAAGCCACAAACTACATGCCACAACGCTTCCACTTCTGCCAATCCAATATGCATGTGTTAACTTTCATGAAAATGCTCCTAAAACAAAAAATGTTAAATGTCCAGTAATTTCATTAACCGTTTTTCCTAACAACTCCTCCTACCTTCATAAAATACAAACTTGCTTACTAAAAGTATTTCACCTTTACCACATATCCCCACTAACTTTCTTTTACAATAACAAGAAAGAAGCACATTGCCGAAGACAAGAAAAAAAAAAAGAATACCCATCACATCCTACAAAGTAAGTACATTAATGTACCATGCATATGTAGGTAATTATAAATGCACAGTTCCACTATATATTACCTCAGACTACTCTTTTCAAACCAAAATTTCTTTCACTCTAACTCATTATACTGCACCATTCACACTCTTCCTATTCCCATCTAGACACCATCATTGCAACACCCACTGTTTTCCTGAAAACAGCACACTGTCCCTACTGATTCAATCACACCCACACCTCTACAGACTCTTACTCTCACAGTCTTCCCACCCACACCTCACATGCACCTCACAATCAAACAGCACTGTATTAGGCTCGCCAATCACACCCACAGACCCATTCACAATGCAAGAATATTCATTGCACAACTTATAAACTCAAATTTTCTCTTTTCCCAACAGACACAACAAAATTCCTACTAAAAAGCAACTACATGGAAAAGAAAGGAAACATAGAGTAGATAAGAATAAAACCAAGCCATATAGTCATCCCCCTCATAAACAATTTATAGAAACCATTAAAACAAAAGAGCTAGTAACTTCCCTCAACAAAACAAAACCAGCCACAACTAAAAAAAGTAAGGTCCCTCTCACAAAAAAAAAATGTACAAAGAAAACCATACCTACTAAAAAACCTAATACTCTCTCTACCAGTGTTAACGTAGTCAGGGTAAAGCAATCCAAAACGTGTATGTTTCAAAACATTTTCCACCATAGAATTCTTCACAATCTTATAAAAACAGCAAAACATTAATGATCTACCCATAAAAACTACCGCAGGAGACTAAGGGGCCGATTCATGGAACAAACGTGCGCCGAAAATCTACGCGCAAGCAGGCGCAAGCAGGCGCAAGCAGGCGCAAGCGGAAAAAAACAGGCGCACGCGCACGCGTGCGATTCATGGAAGTCCCTGCGCGTGTTCACCGCGGGATGTGCGCCAAACCCGTGCATGGCGCACAAGTCACTGCAACATCGCGAAAGGCGTGCGCGACGCGCACAGTGAAAGCGCACAACCTCAGCGCACACACCAGAAAGTGGGCGGGACATGGGGCGTAACGCACGGAATGGGGAACAACACGCGAAAATAAGGGCGTAACTGGGGATGTACTGCAGGGAAGCAGACGGAACGCCCACACGCACTCGAACCACACGTATTCATGGAATCGAATAGGGCAAAGCCACGCACAGCCAAAGACACGCACAAGCTGAAACACGGCCGCCACACGAAGGCAGGTGGTAGAGTCCCAGCGCATCAAAAAAGTGGCGTGCGGGAAGTTAAATACGCGATTGAGCGGGGTACGTGGATTTCAGGGGTGCGCGAGAAATTCTACACGTGATTGGCCTGGGTACGTGTATTACAGGGGTGCGCGAGAAAATCTACACGCGATTGGCCTGGCTACGTGGATTCCAGGGGTGCGCGAGAAATTCTACACGTGATTGGCCTGGGTACGTGTATTACAGGGGTGCGCGAGAAAATCTACACGCAATTGGCCTGGGTACGTGGATTTCAGGGGTGCGCGAGAAATGCTACACGCGATTGGCCTGGGTACATGTATTACAGGGGTGCACGAGAAAATCTACACGCGATTGGCCTGGGTACGTGGATTACAGGGGTGCGCGAGAAAATATACACGCGATTGGCCTGGGTACGTGTATTACAGGGGTGCGCGAGAAATCCTACACGCGATTGGGCCTGTGCGAGTGGGGCAGTGTATTACGTGGGTGTGCAGGAAGTTGAAGAGGTGAATTGCCAGTGTGGGTCCTCCCAGGTCTCCCCTCTACCCCCTCCACGACCTCTGCAGGCAGCCCACACCACAGGGGACTACCCTGCACCCCTGTCATGTCCCGCAGGCAGCCCATCCACCATGGGCATGCCCCCCAGCCAAGCCACATGTCCCCTTGCACCCCCACCCCCCAGCACTGTGGGGCACCTGCCAGCAGGCCCCCAACCATGTCCCACTCATGTCCCCTTGCACCCCCACTCCCCAGCAGACCCCCACTCATGTCCCCTTGCACCCCCACCCCCCAGCACTGTGGGGCACCTGCCAGCAGGCCCCCACTCATGTCCCCTTGCACCCCCACCCCTCAGCACTGTGGGGCACCTGCCACCAGGCCCCCAACCATGTCCCACTCATGTCCCCTTGCACCCCCACCCCCCAGCACTGTGGGGCACCTGCCAGCAGGCCCCCAACCATGTCCCCTTGCACCCCCACCCCTCAGCAGGCCCCCACTCATGTCCCCCTGCCCCCAGGTCCTGACGAAACGCAATCATGGCAGTAATGGGCAACATACCCAGCACAAACACCCAGGCAAGGATTGCATCCACCCACATAGTAGATGCAATTACATGATACAACCCCAATGGCAAGTATGTAAATGAACACATGTCCCTCACACACACATACACAATGGGTGCAAGTGAATGTCAAAACCCATATCATGACATGCATGAAACCAATGAGAAAATACCACAAATGTAAGTAATAAATATATGTATTAAAGATGAAAATGAAGTAAAGAAATAAAACACACAACAATGGGGATGACAAAACAAATGGTCCATGTCTGAGAACAAATAGAAAAAATCAAAAAACAAAGGAATCCAAAAACTAATGTAGTCCAAAGCAAAATAATGGGGGGAAAAATAAGGAAAAACCATTGCCTCATGGTGAACACAAATATAAATCCAACAAATGTTTTCCAAACATCAAACTATGTACAAGAATATCCCAGGGTCCATGAGCCCAACACCATAAATTAAACCTACTACTACTAACTAATAATAAAAATATATACAGAAAAGTGGCCATTGTCCGAGCGGTCCAAAAAAAACTTAAAAAATAAAGGAAACCTAACACTAACTAACTAAAGAACTATATACAATGGCAGCGGCCAAGTCCTGCGGCTCACTCTGTGATGTTGCCGGCCAGGGCATCCTCGAACTCCATGTCGATGTCCCGGAGGCGGGACTCTGTCCTGGCCCCGAGGTCTCGCAGGGACAACCCCGTGTCCACCTCAAACTCCCTGCGAGCTTCCTCGAGGCACTCAGCCCGCCTCAACGCCCGACGCATGGAGAACTCCGCCCTGACCATGGTGAGCCGCTCCTCTTCCGCCCGCTGCCGCTCCGCACCTATCCGCTGGACCAACTGTTCCCACACGGAAGACACTGCCATCCCAGGGTTCTCCTGCCCTCCGGCCGATGCCTGCCCCTCTGATCTTGATGGCCCCGAGCCATGATGCCTCCCACGTCGAGCCTGCTGCTGCCTCCGACGCCACTGCCTCTGCCAGCACGACGGCATCCAGGCTGATGGAATCCACCGATGCCGTCGTGCACGTGCCCTGCCAGATGATGCCGGCACATCCTCCATCTGCAGGGGGACAGTTGCTGGTGTGTCCACCCCTGCTGGACCTTCGACTCCCGACTGTGGCAGGGATGGGGTCCCCACCGAGCTGGCTGCGTTGGTCGGGGCAGGTCCACAGGGGGCCCTGGTGGCATCTGGGCCGGAAGACGGCATGGAGCACGACTGGCGCATAGCCTCCACAGAGGAGGAGAGGGTCGCCAGAAGGCCACACACATGTAGGAAACCCCCGACCATGGCGGCTCCCAAATGGTTCACGTACGCACGGTGCTCTTCATGATGATGTGCATGCTCCTCCCGGGAAGCATGCACCTCATCACGAATACCAGCCGTGCGCAACGCGACACCAATCAGGACCCTCTCCACACGGCCAGGGGTCCCCTCGTCCGCAGGTAGAGGAGTGTCAGATGACATGGACATCTCCCCTACCTGCGGACGGGCCTGGGATGGGGCATCCCTGCTGGTGCATGGTGGTGCAGTCACAGTATCAGGGACAGTGACATGCACAGGCACCTCCACGGCGACCTGTGCTGCCTCCTGCCCCTGGCCCTGGACTGCACCACTTGCACCAGCGGGGATGCCCCCACCAGGCCCCATGTGTGGCTCAGTAGCGGCCTCCTCCCCCTCTGTGGAAACCACCAACCTGGATGTCTCCACGTCGTCTTCCGCCGGTGCAAGCCCCTGTGGGGGCTCACCCACCCCTTCCACTGCAGCCGTGGTGGCATCCCCGCCGCTCTGCTCCACAGCGCCTTCTCCGCCCTCTTCTTCACTTGCCACTGTGTAGAGGGAGACATAGAACACAAGCATCAGGGTACTGTACAATGGTCCCCTAGACAGGAAGCAACAGCAGATGAGTGGCACTGTCATACATCACTTCCATCATGTCCCGCCACAACACATGGGTCAGTGCAGGAAAAACACATACAGTAACAGGCATGGCGCATGCCATGGTCATTGGCATACATGACCAAGGGACTCATGATTCATACAATGTTGGTTTTAAACTCACATGCATCATGGGTCTTGCCATCACATGCACACACCTCACCGTAGTTCCATCCATCTGGCCTCGTACACCACAGACGCAGTGGATACAAGGATGACTAGGCTGCATCAGTGAATCTGAACATTGTCACAGACATGTGTCATGCATCCATGGCAGTTACAAGTCACAGACACGCAGTTCAGACACACACACATGGGCACCATACGTGTACATGGGACCAGCACCCATCCCTCACCCCCACCCATGTCCAGGAACAGAGACTGCCATGCTTCCATGTGTCCATTCCGCACAGAGCCCCCCATGTTGCAATAGAACACATGCACCAACCATGTGGTTCACACATCACTGTACTCACATGCCTGACCATGATGTCCCTGCACACACACATATGTACATGGCCTATGTCACACATACAGGCAGGTATCAGACAACCAGCACACTGCAACATGCCCTGTCTCACACAGTAATGCTTGGCCACTTACCGGCCAACTCCAGATGGGTCTGCCTCCGAAGGATCTGGGCGTGGAGCGCTGGGTCTACGCGTTCCAGGACCCTCATCTGGATGTCACTCAGGCGTGCCCGGCCCCCCTCCGCGAGGCGCCGGGCCTTATTGAGGGTCCTGGACCTCAAGTCCTCCCAGCGCTTCTTGATGTGCTTGATGTCACGGGTTGCCACCCCCTCCGCGTTGATGGCAACCACTACATCGTCCCAGATCCTCTCCCGTCCTTCCTTGTTGGCGCGTGGTCTTCCGAAGAGGGCATCATAATGCCCCAGGACATGCTCCACCAGGACACCAACTTCCTTCTCACTGAAGCTGGTGGCCCTCTGCCTCTCTGGCCACTGGTCTCAGATGGTGCTTGCCCCGACATGGCGACCCCCGAGGCAGGCGTGGGTGGGCAACTGGGTCCTGGGGCTGGGCTGTGGAGCGATGGTATCCCAGTCGGGAGTCTACTGTTCCAGCAGGGGTGGACACAGCAACTGGACCCCTGCAGATGGCTGATGTGCAGGCACCAAATGGCAGAGCACGGTGGCAGCAGGCAGGCAGGCAGCAGCAGATGGCACGTGGGAGGCTGCTCGGGGCACTGGGGGGCAGTGATTCGGCCTTCTGGGCAGGAGCGTGGTCTTCCGTGTGTATTCGCGTGGCCAGCTTGATACGGAGTGATTTGGCACGTGAAAAATCTGCACGTCAGCGTGTAATTCGAGGAAAGGCCCGTAGCGCGTAAGCGCGTCTGCACGCATACGCATTTTCATTCGACCAAAGGCCCTCAGCGCGTGAGCGCGTCTGTGACGTGTCGTGCGAGGGTGTATCCCTCATTGCACGTGATGACAGAACACACGTGGATTTCAATCAATCGCGTGTGAAAGTTCCCGCCACCCCGGAACACACGTACCCAGGCTAATCGCGTGTGAACTACCCGCACACCCGGAACACACGTACCCAGGCTAATCGCGTGTGGAACTACCCGCACACCCGGAAAAACACGTACCCAGGCTAATCGCGTGTGGAAAACTGCACGTCCGCGTGTAATGCGCGTAATCGCGTGTGAAAAACTGCACGTCCGCGTGTAATGCGCGTAATCGCGCATGAAAAACTGCACGTCCGCATGTGACGTGACGCGCGCGTGCGTTTCCCTCAGCACGGGTTAAAGGTGAGCGGGCCCAGCAGTTCGCTGTACGTGCCTTCCGTGGAGACCGACGTGTGTTGCTGCTTCCAGTTGTTTCGCGCGCCATCTACTTCACAGCTCTCAAGGACGTATCTCTTCTTTTGGCGGGGGTATTGGCTACGCGTGTTTTTCTGCATCGCGCTAGTTAGACGGTGAGTCGCAAACGCTCCTTTTCCCACTGCGGGTGCCCCTGTGTATTGTACCCATTTTCGATGTCATCGTAGCCTGCGTGTCCCACGCGTACGCGTTATTCGTGTTACTGGGTGCCACCGCGTACTGCGGGAGGTCAAATCCACGCACGTAGGCTGCAGGGTTGCGTGCACGGTTTTACTGCAGTTTTGGGGTGCCTGAGCGTTGCGTGACCCGTCACCACATCACCGGGGTCACATACAGCCTTGCAGGTGCAGGGGGGCTGTTAACATCTTGCTTCCCACCCCCTTCACCCCAATTGCCCAGGACAATTGTGGTGTACACCTCCCATTGGCACCACTCCATCTGTGCCAGCACTATTACATCTGTGCCATGGTTGGGAGGCCACCAAAGGTGAGGGGCGCCTCAGCTGGGCGTACTCCTCGTGGCGGGCGTGGTCGGGGACGTGGCCGTGGTGACCAGGGAGTAGGGGGACTCCAGGGTGTCCAGGGCAGCCACAGAGGGGGAAGAGGCAGGGGTGCGCCACTTGAGCACAATGTTGTGCCATGTGTCGGTGCAGCCATGCCACCACCCCCTGTGGTTCCGGGGGATGCAGCTCCTGCATCTGGCACTGGCACCCGTATGACCCAGCAGTCCGTTCCATCGACTGCCACGGGCCCAAGGGTAGCGGTAGCTGCAGGTGCAGCTGTGGACACCGCCACCCAGGCTCAGGGTCTGCCAGCGCAGGCTGCGTTGGCACTTGAAGAGCCCTTGGTAGATCTCCAACAGGCCAGGGGGGAAACCATAGGGGCACGCCGGGCTGCTCAGACCAAGACACGTCATGTCATCTGCTGCCCCGAACAGCCGGGTGTTGGCAAGTGCAGGGGCAGATGCACCCAACAGCACCCAGGTTGTGAGTCTGCCAACCAGGACCGTTGCGGTCAATGACCCTGCCACAGCTGATGTTGCTGCGCAGGGTCCATTAGTGGGCACCCAGCTGCCACTGACACAAGTCAGGCCTTTGGTCATCCCTCCACCTGCCACTCCCTCGGCTCAATCCACCGAACCCACTGGCCATACTGGTCAGGGCGGCATTAGCCAGCCAGGGTCTGCGCCACAGTCCAAGAGGAGGAAGGTTGCACCTGCAGCACAGGCTGGGACCCCACACACAGCCACGACCTCCTGCACGTCGAGGCAGAAGCCTTTCTGTAAGCAGGAACTGGACTTCCTCGTGGACTACGTGCGGGGACACAGCCGTGACATGCTAGTAGGTGCCAATAGTCAGACTACGGCTGCCCAACGTGACACCCACTGGAAGCAAGTTGCGGAACATGTCAGTTCATTCGGCCATGAGGTGCGCACGGCGCAGGAGTGCAAAAAGCGCTGGAATGACATCAAGCGCAGCACTAAGGCTAAGCGTGCCTCAAATTACAACTTGACTCTGGTGACTGGCGGTGGGCCTGCACCAGAGGAGGAAGAACTCACTCCGCATGAGGCTCTCGTTGCGGAGTTCATACCACCAGAATTGGTCGAAGGTGTGGGAGAGATGCTGGACTTTGATGCCCAGTCCAGTGAGTGTTGAAGCGTAGTTGTTGAGGATGTGTGTGTTTCACTTGTGGGATGTGTTGTGCATGATTGCTGCTACATGTGACGTGTACATGGTTCTGATGTGTAAGTAATGCAATGCTACCGTCATGCATGTCTCCTCTGCCTGCATGCGGGACTCCATGTGGGCATGCTCCCTTGCCCCTCCTCCGCCACTCTGCACCCCAGTTCCACCTTTGCACTGGTCTGCTACATTCTTGCCAATGTGTAGTTTCTTGTTCATGTGTCCTGTGTAGATGCTAACTTCCAGCTTAGAAACTGCCAGACATATGCCGTGTGGTACAGCCTTAGTACTCGATGCAGGGTATCCCACTTGTACTGTGCATGGGTCAGATGTCCCGCAGGGACATGAGTGCCCATTCATGCTCCATGTGCATTGCACGCATGCCCCTATGTGTCCTTGACTGGATGATCACTGTAATATGAGTCCTTGGTTACATACATTGCCTGCCATATTATCGGCCTCCCCATGTCAACTGTGGCTCAGTCCTGCGTTGCACACATGTTTAGGCAATGACAATCTGTGTGGCTCACCGGCCTCAGCCTGTTCAATGGCCAATGACTCTGTCCAACTCTTGTCGTGTCTTCTTCACACGTGGCTGGCCTCCGGATCTTCCATCATGTGTCCTGCCCACTGTCCCAGCATCATTAGCAGTGTTGTAATTTGATTCACATTAAGCTGTTGATGCCAGTCAACACTGCTTGTCAATACACAGGTGTATGGGCAGCCTTTTGATACCATGCTAGGCATCCCTGCTTTGGTACTGGGGTGGAGGGGTGCTTGGCTGCTAGACATGGTACACATTGAATACACAATGCACGTGATGTCTGAATTTGACATTGCACTGCCTTCACATTTCCTGGCACACACCATGGAGTGCTTGTACATGTAGGTAGTGAGTGGCGTACACATTTTCAGCACTGCATAGACCCACTTCCATGCAAACTGCCACCTTTCAACAGGTCTGATCACAGTGGCTATTCTAAGTAGACCCAGCATGCATGCCAGGTCATATGTTGTGTGTCACATGTCTGCCGGATGCCTTTGCTGTCGGTGTGTGTGTGTGTTGTGTGCTTCTGACATGTGTAGTGACCTTTTCCTCTCTATTTTTCAGGTGATGACGCAATGGATGCAGAGGATGGTGTTGTCACGCCAGACACAGGGTTGGTAAGACCACATCAACCCGGCACTAGTGGGGGTCGTGGGGTGGTAGGCCACGAAACCCCCCAAGTGCTGCAGTCCATCCTGTCTCTGGCTGCCTATGAGTCCAGCCTTGATGACGACTCTGACGTCCATGTTGAGTTGGATGACCATCAAGTCCATGTGTCAGGGGTGAGTGATTCTGATGTGGACACTCCTCTGTCTGCGACACCTGCACTGAGGGATCAGACAGTCTTGGTTCCTCCGCCCGTGGTGGATCGGGACGCAGGGTCACCCTCCACACCAGTCACTGATGTGCCTGGAACATCACGTCGACGGGGGCATGTAGTCGTGCAGCCGCAGGTGGTGCCAACACAGCGAGGACCTCCGGTCCTTGGGTCCCGCAGGGGTCAAGCCCGGCAACGCGGTCGCCGCGCGCAACCGCTGTATACTGAGTGGGAGCAAGACATGACTGCCAATTCCGAACGGCAGGGGGCAGCAATGGAGAACATCGCTGACAGCATGGAGCGTGTGGCCCGATCTGTGCTCCCCCCTGCCAGGCAGGTGCTTCTCCAGCAGCAGGCGGCACGGTCCACTGCCCGCTCGCTCAGGCTGGGCATGGCGGCCTCAGACAGGGCACGCCAGGCTGAAATGTCGTCTCTGCGTCATGCAATTGCTGCTCACGCAGAGGCGCACATGGATGCCCTGAGGGAGGAGTATGCCTCCCTCAGATCCACTCTGGGTGTCCTTATGATGTCCCAGAGGCAGCAGGCAGAGGAGAGGTTTGCACAGCTTGAGCGCACCATCTCGGCTGAGCTACAGGCTTGCCGGGAGGTGCAGCGGTTGTCCAGCCAGGCCTTGCAGGAGGAACTCCGTGTTACACGTGCTACCTTGCAAGAGGAAGCACGTGTATCACGTGAGGTTCTGCATGCAGACCTATGTAACATCGCCACACAGAACCAGGCTCACCTGTCCGGCAGACTTGCTGCCGACGAGGGGCAAGCTGCGGCTAGGCGTGGCCAGGCTACTGTGCCACGTCCTCCTTTCCAGGATGAGCCAGACTCGGATGACCATCTATCTCCCACATAGGTCGTGCTGTGCAGGCGTTGAGCCCATGGAGGTATTTTTTTTTGGCTCAGCATCATCGCATGTGGATGTTGAGCAGCACCCTGTACCTCCCCCCTCCTGGGTGCCTCCCCTCCAACCCGGGTTGTATGTGGCCATTTTTGATTTTTCTTTTAGTTTAGTTAGTTAAGTTTCTGTTTGATAGTTAGTTTAAATAGGTAATGTAGGTTTTCCATAGTTAGTGTAATTAGTTAATAGTTGAGTTAGTTTAAAATTTGTAGTCTATTGTGCTTTCATGTGACAGTGCGGTGCCTTGTGGTTTTTGAAGGCATCCACTGTCTGTTCCAGCTGGGCCCTTCATGGTTGTCTTGTGTATGTGTTTGCTGCTTGGGTTCCTTGACTCACATATGCCACTCCTGCCTCCCTTATCCATGGGCTCGCAAGGATGGTTCGGTGTTACAGATTTTTACACAAGGGCTTTGGACTGTCATATCTGTGGCATGTCTGGTGCTTTGTGACTTGTGTTGACACCCCTAGTGGGGATGATTTAGGTGTAATTGTCCACTGTTCAGCTTTAGCTAGATGGGGTGTGTCATGATTAATGTGGACATTGATTGCTATGCATTGTGTATTATGTCTCATATCTTTCCTGTACACGTGCCTGTTGCAATTCATGCTGTAGATAGTGTTCCACACTTTGGAAGTCAAAGAGGGACTGATGGTGTGATTTGTGATGTGACTCTCTGACATGGTCAAGTAATGAGATGCCTGATGAGACACACACAGATCACTTTGATGCATTAATCATTTGTTTCATGCACTTTCTGCAGGGGGATGAGGCACCAGAGCACCTTTGCCAGCAGACATGGCCCATTGGACGACGGAATTCCTGACCCGTTTGTTGGTGCCCACATGCACATGTGTGCACGAGCAGAGCCACAGTGATTGCAGACCCACATCCTAGAACTGCTGACATGTTCCAAGGAACTCCAGGCAAGGTGAGCATCACAGGGGGGCCACGACACAGCAAAGCTTGCACCAGGCGAGTTGCACATGCAGGCTTAGTCACAGCACTGAGGGTGAGCTTAGATGAATATTGGTGTTGAAGCACACAATGCAGCTCAGATGTGTTTGTGGACTGATGGCTGTTGATAGTAGGGTTGTCTGGGACACATGCAGGGGCAGTGGCACATACCCTGCGGTACACCAAGGTTCATTGAGGCACTTGTATCAACCATGTAGCCTTCCGAGACATGGAAAGGGGCAGCTCACAGGGACATACAGCAAGGGACATACTTGGGTGCAGTGCATGTCTATTCCACGTACTTCATGATAAATGCACTGCCAACTTTGTTTTGGTCATGGTGGTACGCAACTTGCTCTGTAGTCATGGCTTGCCATATGGGTCTGTCTGCTTACCCAGGGAACATTGCATGTTGTGTGAATTGTGACACATTGGTGTTCCATTTGCCACGCACCCACCAGCGCCTGACTTACTGCATTGACTGTGTATGACCTGTCACAGGGGTGATGTTATATATGGGTACGAAGCATCGAGCACTGATTGTCTGTTTGTAGAGTAGTTTGTTGCTATGGGGCATGTTTTGTGTTGTGTTTTCGTGTAATTGGCACATACAGGTTGTTGACTGTGTCTCTCTTTGCAGCATTGCAGTGCTCCTGTAACCGGCCCTGAGAGTGCGCAGGCAGGAGGCCAGCACTCAAAACCAGAGCTAAGTGTCTTGTTGTTTTCCTTACAAACTGCCCTGCATAGGCTTGCTGGGGTGTGTACTGATGCACGGATGTATGTGTGGTCCTATTTGGTATGTTTTTTTCCCTAATCACCCGTGATCCTATGCAATTATGAAACCTGTACCCTCTACCCGGTGTTCCTGCTTCGCGTGCCTATCCAAGCAACGTTCCCTGACCCTCTTTCCCCACTGGGGTTGCGGATGCCTGTGTAAGCCCCGAACTTGCAGGCGCCAAAACCCTAGAGGGGGTGGTTGGTTCGTACCACTCCTGAGCCTGGACTACAGAAGGCCATGACAATGATGTCCAAGTTTGTTTGGATTGTGTATGTGTTCATGCAGGTTGTACATTTTCGTGCATTCCCTAGTTTCATGTGTCATTCCTCCTCCCCTCAACTGCCACTCATTCCAGTCATCCAGTGTGTCTACACCTGTCCCGACTGCATATCCCTAAACCTCATTCCCCACCATGATCTCAGGGGCCTGTGTGAGTATGACCTTGCAGGCACCCGGGACATGGTGTGGGTGGTTGTTTCATGAGACTCCCGCGCCTGGACAGGGGACCTGTGACAGTACACATCCATTCATGGTGCATCATCCTATGTCATGTACCACACATGTCTCACATCCTGTCGTGACATTGTTCTGCTGTGCTACCTTGGTTGTTGCATCATTGTGGTAGTACTTGGCGTTTGTGAGGTACTGCTACGTCAAGTCATCTACTGGAGGGTGTTTGGGTTCGTTTTCATGCCTTGGATTTTGTGATTTTGGAAATGAGTGTGGATTCTGAGGGTTCAGGCATCTTTTTACACACAAGGTGGGAGATGGACACGAAGGGTAAAGGTGATCCTGTGGCCAGGTGGAAATGAGGGTTGGAGGCTCCATGACCCAGGTGCAGTTGTTCAGCGGGTCATGGTTATTTGCGCGGGAGGGGGGGTTGTTGTTGATAGTTGCATTGCCCTGCAGTGTGATGGGAACTCTGACATTGTAATGTTGTTGTCCTATGGACATGTTGTGTTCTGCTGATCAATGCCTGTTCATCTGTTGTGTTTTCCTTTCAGGTGCGAGGGGATAGTTGTGGTTTGACATGCTGGGGTGTACACATGGTGGATGTTCACATGTGATGTGTAGGGAACACTGATGGTCACTTGAGTGCACATGCATATGTGGAGTGCATGTCCCTGCAGAACCACACACTTGCACTCGGATGCACTCCATGTACTCCCACCCTTGCATATCCACGTGTACACTGTTTGCCTTCTGGTGCCCACTGTGTCCCGGCAGCACATGTTCTGTGACCGATTATGGTTCCAGTACATGCCAAATTTGATGTTTGATGTAGTCTGTCACTTAGATGTGATGCTCAGGGTGTGCATCACACGCAATGACTGTTCACTGTGCTGTGCGCTGAGCAGTGTGATGCAGGAGTGGGACACTGCACACATGAGCTGCAGTGTTGATTTTGCAATGCATAATGTGCATATAGACAGGCATTCATTGTGATGTTACGTCTACGACTGTTGCAATGCATTTGGAAACGACTTATTTTGGGTGGGACATTTTGTTGGTCTGTCATTTCATCTGATTGCGGGTCAGGCATCATTGTCCGATGCCACTGTACATTTAGGACATGGCAATGTGTACCTTATTGTTACTGCGTCAGTGTATGGGTATTGCTTGCCATGTCATGTTGATGTTTGGGAGGGTTTGAGTGACATGACAGTGATGGCCATGGCCTGTTTTGCAGGTGTGTGTGATGCACACCTTGCATGTCCAGGTCATCCGCTTCTCAGAGCAACTAGCTGGGGGTAGGTTTCTCTCCGCAGCAGGGCCCTCCCCCTGGAACAGACTTCCTGCCTGACTTGAACTTGAGGGGAACCATCTCCAGTTCTGGAAGCACCTCAAGACCTTCCTCTTTGCTTCTGCTTACTCTCTGCCTCTCCCTTGCAGAATTCTTCACTGGAACTGCACAGGAGCTGCTACTGGGACACTCTCACCAACCTCGGTCCCTGGCCCAGCCACTGTCCACTTGCACTGCCACCCTGGCAACCCCTGCACTGCAGTACTGTCTCTCTATCCCTACAGCCCTCCCTTCCCAGCACTTGTCTGCACTTATCTTTGCAGTTGCCACCAGGCGACCTATGTATTATTCTTTTGGCCTACTTCCCCTGAACTGGACTCCCCCCCACCCTTCCCCTTGCACTTTTCCCTTCCCCCTACCCCTGCACTTGCACAATCTCAATGACACCTGGCCTAGTAGTACCGTTCTCTGTGTTCCCTTGTTCCCCCCCCTGCCTCATTGCGCCTTGGAATACTTGTGTATGGCCCATGTCATGTCACATGTCATATGTGTGCATTTTGGTTGCACAGGATAGCTTGTGTTTAAGTAGCTAGGGATGCAGACGATGTGGCACTTCCATGGCAACTATCTCAGGGTGGTAGGGTTGTGACAGTTGACTGTCACTTTGTCATCATCGATTGTCACCTGGTATGTGCCAGGCCTGTGTGCACTCCGCAGGGGTGGGAGTTTAGGTGAAAAATGTGGCCACAAGCTTGGTCCGGGCTTCCTCGCCACGTGCCCTGTCCCCTCCCATGGGCAGCGCCTGTGCCTGTGGTTGGGGATGTGGGGGCACCACCATGTCCACCGGGACGCCCTGCCGTGTTGCAACATTGTGCAGGACACATGCTGCCACAATGATCCTGCACACTACTGGTGGTGCATAGAGTAGTTGCCCACCAGAGCGGTCAAGGGAGCGAAACGTGACTTGAGCACTCCGAATGTGCGCTCCACTATGCCCCTGGTTGCAATATGGGCGGCGTTGTATCTTACCTGGGGTGGTGTGGTGGGGTTCCGGATTGGCGTCATCATGTGGTTGCTCAGAGGGTAGGCACTGTCCCCTGGGGAGGTGATAATAATTGAGATTATTAGGGTTGGGATATTTGTCTGTGTGTGACTTGCATGCATGTGCAAGGGCATTTGTACTGACCTAGGAGCCATGTGTCGCCATGCTGCCCAGCTTCCAGGGCCCGGCTCAGGGCGGACATTCTGTATATGAAACTGTCATGGGTGGAGCCAGGGTAGTTTGCATAGACAGAGGTGATGATTCCCTGTGCATCGCATACCACCTGTACATTGATGGAATGCCAGTGCTTGCGGTTTCGGTAGATGTGCTCAGTGGCCCTAGGTGGACGTAGGGCCACATGGGTGCAATCTATGGCACCGAGCACTTTGGGGAAGTGTGCCACCCTGAAAAAATCCAGGACAACGGCCTGCCTTTCTGCGGGTGTTCTGGGCATGTATATGTGCCTGCGGACTGAGGGGCGCGCTGTCATGATTGCCAGTAGCTGGTGTAGGCAGCGTGACTGCGTGGCCTGTGAGACCCCCCCCACTATGGCAGTGGTCCGCTGAAATGACCCAGTGGCCAAAAAATGCAAGACATTGAGCAGCTTCTCCAAGGGGCTCAATGCTTGGGAGCAAAGGGTGGGGGATGTGAGGTCATCTTCCCACTCCCTGACCAGGTCTAGGATGATATGGGGTGGAAACCTATACCTGCCGTAGACCTGGTCATCAGGCATCCCAAAAAGGCTTGTCCGTGGTGCAAAAATGCGTGCCCTGGCTATTCTCCTCCTCCTGCGGTGTCCCACAATCAGTGCAGCAACAAAGGGGGCATTCATCGTCGCTGTATATACGCGTTTGTTGTTTGCGCGCACTTTTATGCTGTGCGCGGGCGCGGGACGCCTCCGTGTGGGCGGACTCGTTGGTTTCCCGTATTCGGGTGTCATCGCGTGTGATCGGAGGGGAGCGAGCGTACACGCGATTGGCCTGGGTACGTGTGTTTCGGGGTGCGCGGGTAGTTCCACACGCCATTGGCCTGGGTACGTGTGTTTCGGGGTGCGCGGGTAGTTCCACACGCCATTGGCCTGGGTACGTGTGTTTCGGGGTGCGCGGGTAGTTCCACACGCCATTGGCCTGGGTACGTGTGTTTCGGGGTGCGCGGGTAGTTCCACATGCCATTGGCCTGGGTACGTGTGTTTCGGGGTGCGCGGGTAGTTCCACACGCCATTGGCCTGGGTACGTGACGCCATTGGCCTGGGTACGTGTGTTCCGGGGTGCCGTGAACTTTCACACGCGATTGGTTGAAATCCACGTGTGTTCTGTCATCACGTGCAATGAGGGATACTCCCTCGCACGTCACATCACAGACGCGCTCACGCGCTGAGGGCCTTTGGTCCAATGAAAATGCGTATGGGTGCAGACGCGCTTACGCGCTAAGGGCCTTTCCTCGAATTACACACTGACGTGCAGAATTTTCACGTGCCAAATCACTCCGTATCAAGCTGGCCACGCGTAAGCACACGGAAGACCACGCTCCTGCCCAGAAGGCCGAACTACTGCCCCCCAGAGCCCCGAGCACGCTCCCACCTGCCATCTGCTGCTGCCTGACTGCCTGCTGCCCACGTGCCCTGCCATTTGCTGCCTGCACATCAGCCAGGGGTGCTGTTGGTGTGACCACCCCTGCTGGAACCAAAGACTCCCGACTGGGATTCCATCGCTCCACAGCCCAGCCCCAGGACCCAGTTGCCCACCCACTCCTGCCTCTGGGGTTGTCATGTCGGGGCAAACTCCATCTGTGACCACTGACAACCCCCGGCCAGAGAGGCAGAGGGGCACCAGCTTCAGTGCCACCGAAGTTGGTGTCCTGGTGGAGCAAGTCCTGGGGCAGTATGATGCCCTCTTCGGAAGTTCCCGCGCCGACAAGGAAGGACGGACTCGGATCTGGACTGACATCGTAACTGCCATCAACGCGGAGGGGGTGGCAGTCCGCGACTTCCAACATGTCAAGAAGCGCTGGGAGGACTTCAGGTCCAGGACCCTGAACAAGGCCCGGCGCCTCTTGAAGGCAGCGGATGCCAAGGGGCACCGGGGCCACTTGTCGGAGGAACAGATGAGGGTCCTGGAACACATATCCCCAGCGCTCCACGTCCAGGTCCTTGAGAGGCAGACCCGTCTGGAGTCGAGCGGTGAGTGTACATGCATCCTGATTGTGAGCAGTGCGTGTGGTGATTGTTCAGTAGTGTGCAGGTTGCACATCTGTTTGTATGGGGTCGAGTATGGGTGCGGGTGTACAGGTCCGTGGGGCTGACACATGCGAGGGCTGTAATGTGTGAGACATGGATGGTGCCTGTGTGTGTGGGCTTGCATGCCAAATGCAGTTGTGTGGGCACACAAGTTTGTATGAATGTGTATGTGAGTAGACATGTCCGTGATGTCACGCATGTATGTTGTTTTCAGCTGCATGTATCAGCGCTGTGTACATGTGCATGTGTGTGTATTTGACAAGGGTGCAACAGTGATGCAACATGGATGCATGTGACAGCGGTATGTGGAAGCCTGATGGGCAGATGTGACATGGATGCCCGTCTGAACACTGCGACACTTGCCAGAGGTGTACACATGCATGCAAGTGTGGTGGTGTGTGTACATGTGTGGTGCACTTCCTGTGTTGCATGTGATGTCTGGCTCACCTTTGGCTGCTCATGCTGTTGTATGTGTATGGATGGTGTTGGCAGTTGCGATATGGCTGTGGTATGGCTCGTGTGTGCGAGTTGTAATGACATGTGTGTTGGGGATCGTGATGACATGTCTGAGGTTTCCCAATGCCACTCATGTACAACTGTCATGTGTGTATGTGTCCATTGTACATTGCCCTGATGCGTGTGTTTTGTTTCTCCCTGTCTGCAGCGTCAACTGATGAAGAGGGCGGAGAAGGTGCTGTGGAGCACAGCAGCGGGGATCCCACCGCCAGCCGGAGACGCAAGGCCCGGCTCCCCTCCCATGTTGTCATCTCGTCGGGGAGTGAGGAGTCCGGTGCCGCGTCCCAGGCCGCAGCTGCCGGGGGGAGGTCCAAGAGGCGGAGGTTGCAGTTGGACTCCTCGGCAGCAGAAGGGGAAGCTGGGACCCCACAGGGCCCAACGGGGGAAGATGGCACAGAGTCATCCAGGTTGGTGGGGGGTTTGGTGGAGGAGGAGGCCGTGCAAGCACCAGAGACGGGGTCTGGGGGTGGGGATCCCACTGGTGCTAGTGGTGCAGTGCAGGACCAGGGACAGGAGGCAGCACAGGCCGCCGCGGAGGTGCCTGTGTGCAATCCTGTCCCTGATCCTGTCCCTGCATCATCTTGCACCAGCAGGGATGCCTATGTCCAGACCAGTTTTCAGGCAGGGGATGAGCTGACGTCAACTGGCCTTCCTCTGCCTGCGGACGTGGCTATCCAGGCCCGGGTTGAGCCTGTCCTGGCTGATGTGGCGTTGCGTCAACGGGCCATGCGAGGTGACCTGCAGTCTTTTCATGAAGAGACTGCACGTCATCTCGAATGGCTCGTTGACCACGTCAGCCTGCTGGGACAGGTCACCCAGGCCGGATTCCTCCGTCTGATGGGGCTTGCCACGACCCCCTCCTCAGCTGGACCCCCTACGCGCCAGTCGTACTCTGTGCCATCTTCCCACCCATCAGTCACCTGGGTGCCCTGTGGAGCTGCCTCTGACGGTGCGGCCAGGCTGGTGGAGGAGGCATCCCTGCCACAGTCGGGAGTCGGACGTCCAGCAGGGGTGGCCACGTCAACGACTGCACCCCAGCCGGCGGAGGATGTGCAGGCAGCAGGAGGCAGTGCAGGGGCAGAGGCACAGCAGCAGCAGCACCATGGTGGGAGCCATGAAGGCTCGGGGCCTTCGACATCGGAGGGGCAGGCATCGGCCGGAGGGCAGGAGGACCCAGGACAAAAAGTGTCTTCCGTGTGGCAGCGGTTGGGCCACGCCATAGATGCGGAGCGGCAGCGGGCGGAAGAGGCACGGCTCTCAATGGTCAGGGCGGAGAACTCTATGCAGAGGGCCCTGAGGCGGGCCGAGTGCCTCGAGGCAATCCGCAGGGGTTTGGAGGTGGACACGTCGACGGCCCTGCGGACCCTCGGGGCCATGGAGGAGGACCGCCTCCGGGACATTGAGGAGGAGTTTGATGATGCCCTGGCCCGGCACATCCAGAAGTGAGCCGTGGAACTAGCCCGCTGCCCTTGTACATAGTTATGTAGGTAGTGTTAGGTTTCATTTTTGTTTTTGTTTCATTTGGACCTTTTGGACATTGGCCACATTGTTGTATATATTTTTTTTATTAGTTAGTGTAGTTAGATAGGTTTCCTTTATTTTGTTGGGATAATGGACCCTGGCTTCTTGCATTGTACATAGCTGTAGACTTGTACATACTTTCTTTTTTAACATTCTCCATGGATCAATGGCTTTTATTTTTATTTCCCATTGGATTTTGTTTTGTGGACATTGACTTTGTACAACATTACTTTGGATTTCAATATTTTTTATTTTTTTTATTTTGAACGGACATGCTTCTTTTCATTTTTTTACATTCACATTTCTGTTTCTTCATTTTTGATACTATTCATGTTTCCTTTAATACATTATTTTTTTGTTGAACTTCAATGTGTGGTATCTCATTGTTTTCATGCATTTCATGTTCTGTGTTTTGAGATTCACTGACACCCATTGGGTGTATGTGAGGGACATGTGTTTGTTTCGGAACTTGCAATTGGTGTTCTGTGATGTAATTGCAAATTATGAGTGGGTGGATGCAATACTCGGGTGGGTGTTTTGCATTTGGGGGCTGACCATAGAGACCAGGGTTCTGGATTGTGATGACATGTTGGGTGGGGAACATGAGTTGGACATGGGTGGGGGCCTGGTGGAGGCTGCCCCTGCACTGCTGGGGGGTGGGGGTGGTGGGAGACATGGGTGGGGGCCTGGTGGAGGCTGCCCCTGGTGACTGGAGGGGTGGGGGTGGTGGGAGACATGGTTGGGGGCCTGCTGGGGGGTGGGGGTGCAAGGGGACATGGTTGGGGGCCTGCTGGCAGGTGCCCCACAGTGCTGGGGGGTGGGGGTGCAGGGGGACATGAGTAGGGGCCTGCTGGGGGTGGGGGTTCAAGGGGACATGGTTGGGGGCCTGCTGGCAGGTGCCCCACAGTGCTGGGGGGTGGGGGTGCAAGGGGACATGAGTGGGACATGGTTGGGGGCCTGCTGGCAGGTGCCCCACAGTGCTGGGGGGTGGTGGTGCAAGGGGGACATGCGTGGGGGCCTGCTGGGGGGTGGGGGTGCAAGGGGACATGGTTGGGGGCCTGTTGGCAGGTGCCCCACAGTGCTGGGGGGTGGGGGTGCAAGGGGACATGAGTGGGACATGGTTGGGGGCCTGCTGGCAGGTGCCCCACAGTGCTGGGGGTGGGGGTGCAAGGGGACATGAGTGGGGGCCTGCTGGGGGGTGGGAGTGCAAGGGGACATGAGTGGGACATGGGTGGGGGCCTTGTGGAGGCTGCCCCTGGTGACTGGAGGGGTGGGGGTGGTGTGAGACATGGGTGGGGGCCTTGTGGAGGCTGCCCCTGGTGACTGGAGGGGTGGGGGTGGTGGGAGACATGGGTGGGGGCCTGGTGGAGGCTGCCCCTGGTGACTGGAGGGGTGGGGGTGGTGGGAGACATGGGTGGGGGCCTGGTGGAGGCTGCCCCTGGTGACTGGGTGGTGGGGGTGGTGGGAGACATGGGTGGGGGCCTGGTGGAGGCTGCCCCTGGTGACTGGAGGGGTGGGGGTGGTGGGAGACATGGGTGGGGGCCTGGTGGAGGCTGTCCCTGGTGACTGGAGGGGTGGGGGTGGTGGGAGACATGGTTGGGGGCCTGCTGGGGGATGGGGGTGCAAGGGGACATGGTTGGGGGCCTGCTGGCAGGTGCCCCACAGTGCTGGGGGGTGGGGGTGGTGGGAGACATGGGTGGGGGCCTGGTGGAGGCTGCCCCTGCACTGCTGGGGGGTGGGGGTGCTGGGAGACATGGGTTGGACATGGGTGGGGGCCTGGTGGAGGCTGCCCCTGCACTGCTGGGGGGTGGGGGTGGTGGGAGACATGGGTGGGGGCCTGGTGGAGGCTGCCCCTGGTGACTGGGGGTGGTGGGAGACATGGGTGGGGGCCTGGTGGAGGCTGCCCCTGGTGGCTGGGGGGTGGGGGTGGTGGGAGACATGGGTGGGGGCCTGGTGGAGGCTGCCCCTGCACTGCTGGGGGGTGGGGGTGCTGGGAGACATGGGTTGGACATGGGTGGGAGCCTGCTGGCAGGTGCCCCACAGTGCTGGGGGGTGGGGGTGGTGGGAGACATGGGTGGGGGCCTGGTGGAGGCTGCCCCTGCACTGCTGGGGGGTGGGGGTGCAGGGGGACATGAGTGGGGGCCTGCTGGGGGGTGGGGTGCAAGGGGACATGTGGCTTGGCTGGGGGGCATGCCCATGGTGGATGGGCTGCCTGCGGGACATGACCAGGGGTGCAGGGTAGTCCCCTGTGGTGTGGGCTGCCTGCAGAGGTCGTGGAGGGGGTAGAGGGGAGACCTGGGAGGACCCACACTGGCAATTCACCTCTTCAACTTCCCGCACACCTACGTAATACACTGCCCCACTCGCACAGGCCCAATCGCGTGTAGGATTTCTCGCGCACCCCTGAAATCCACGTACACAGCCCAATCGCGTGTAGAATTTCTCGCGCACCCCTGAAATCCACGTACCCAGCCCAATCGCGTGTAGATTTTCTCGCGCACCCCTGAAATCCACGTACCCAGGCCAATCGCGTGTAGAATTTCTCGCGCACCCCTGAAATCCACGTACCCAGGCCAATCGCGTGTAGAATTTCTCACGCACCCCTGAAATCCACGTACCCAGGCCAATCGCGTGTAGAATTTCTCGCGCACCCCTGAAATCCACGTACCCAGCCCAATCGCGTGTAGAATTTCTCGCGCACCCCTGAAATCCACGTACCCAGGCCAATCGCGTGTAGAATTTCTCGCGCACCCCTGAAATCCACGTACCCAGGCCAATCGCGTGTAGAATTTCTCGCGCACCCCTGAAATCCACGTACCCAGGCCAATCGCGTGTAGATTTTCTCGCGCACCCCTGAAATCCACGTACCCAGGCCAATCGCGTGTAGAATTTCTCGCGCACCCCTGAAATCCACGTACCCAGGCCAATCGCGTGTAGATTTTCTCGCGCACCCCTGAAATCCACGTACCCAGGCCAATCGCGTGTAGAATTTCTCGCGCACCCCTGAAATCCACGTACCCAGCCCAATCGCGTGTAGATTTTCTCGCGCACCCCTGAAATCCACGTACCCAGGCCAATCGCGTGTAGAATTTCTCGCGCACCCCTGAAATCCACGTACCCAGCCCAATCGCGTGTAGAATTTCTCGCGCACCCCTGAAATCCACGTACCCAGGCCAATCGCGTGTAGAATTTCTCGCGCACCCCTGAAAACCACGTACCCAGCCCAATCGCGTGTAGATTTTCTCGCGCACCCCTGTAATACACGTACCCAGGCCAATCGCGTGTAGAATTTCTCGCGCACCCCTGAAATCCACGTACCCAGGCCAATCGCGTGTAGATTTTCTCGCGCACCCCTGTAATACACGTACCCAGGCCTATCGCGTGTGGGGACACCCGCACACCCCTGAAATACACGCTCCCCGCTCTGCGTTTGCTGCTGCCCTTTGCACTGGATTGGGGATTTTGATGGCTTTTCCCTGCGCAAGGGGCGTTCTTGGGGGCGTAACTGACGCTGCTGCAGGGTCGCTGCGCCACTCTGCGCCACGGCTGGTTGTGGATGTTGGAATCCATGAATACGCTGTGCGCCTGAATGTGTTTCGGCGCACGCGGCTGGCGCAGACTACCGCACGCGCACACTGTGCGCCAGCCGCGTGCGCCACTTGTGCGCTGAATTCTATGAATTGGCCCCTTAGCCTCAAAGCTCGAATTGACAGCACTTTTCTTCCTAAAGAGAATACCACTAATAAAATTAATCAATAATTTACAAAAAATACATTTAAATATGTGCTGTGATGATGAACGGATTCACACCTTTTAGCACATAACCATATTTCGATGAAGAAGCTTATAAACAAGAACAACAAAAAACTATAGCCATTGACAATAATGGTGGAGGGTATGAAATGGTAGAAGACACCATTGCGTCAACAGAAATCTTTATAGAATAATTATCCCGAACAAACTCTCAACCAAATGCTCCTTTCACTCAAATGAACCGTCAGTGCACAAATGGACATGCAGCTCAATGTGTAACGTACGGCAACTGTCAAGATTTGAAGGGAAGGATATCTCCTCCACCTTATCCTTCTTCTTATTTACCCCTGTGTTAACTTCTTTGCTCAAGGTGCTATCCTTCAATGTATGATGATGATTCTGAGTTATTTAATGGTTTAATGGATTGGTTTTATTTGAATTTATTGTGGATTGTATTACTTTTTTATGAGTTGTATTGTACTGAAGAGATATTGTAAAAGGTTTTTTCTTAACCAAATACAATTAAATAAAATAAAAAAATAAAAAGAAGGGAAGGATATCGACACCTACTCCCTAACCACAGAAGCTGAATTAGTTCAACCCTCCCAGCATGGTTGGAATTAATTCCTGATGTTTGAAATTACAGGGGACCACGTGGCAGTCAGTGAGGGAAGGAGGGATTAGGGGGTGGCTGTGGATGGGAAGGTGGGAAGTAGCGAAACCGGAAAGAGGGTTAGAGTAACGAAATTGGATAGTTGGAGGGGAGTTAGGGAAAACACTCCTGGATACTTGCATACCCACCTAGTGACCTGCCCTCCTAGTCTAATCCAACCAAGCTTTGAATCACCTTGCTGCTCATGCGCCCTCATACCCTCGGGTCTGGTGCGCAATACAAATGAATAAACTAAACTAAACTAAACTAACCTGCCTGGAATATATCTAATGCCCCCCAAAGCACTACCACATACTTTCTCCAGACCACCTTGTACTGTATTAGTGACAAGGACAATAGACATGATACACCCCCTTAATGGGAGTTGAAGCAACAGAATTAACATGGCAACATATGAAACAAACAGCAGGGAGATTCCCCCCTCATGATTGACAAGAATGTATGGCCTGTTAGGCAATATGTAAGATAGATTCCAGGGAATACCCCACACTCTTGTTGTTTTTGATGTTTATATTGTTTTAAGATATCATTCCAGTTCAATGTTAGTTAGAATTTGGTGATATTTTAAGCTGCAGAGGAGAAACTACATCCCTGGCATATGGGATGTTTACAATAGACAAGACGGGAAAGGGTTCCCTAGTTGGGGAACTCAAGTTCCCTGCACACTATCGTTGTCCAAAAAATGGGTTTGGTTATGTTTATGAGTTCTTTGTAATTTTCTTACAAATTGTTATATTTCTTAGTCCTTGTTAAACCTTCATAATGATTGAAATAAAATTTTTCAATATCTTTCAATGTGGAATAATACCAATTTCCAATTTGATGATTTTGTTCAATTTCACTTTCTAATATACCCAACGCATTTCGGGAATAAACATATTTACAAAACAGTAATCATACTCAGAATTAATATATTCTTAATGTTAATAATATAATCTTTGTTGATCAAATTGTGTTAACTTATTCATTTTATCATTTTGAGTAAGACTCCAGTGTCTGCACATACATTGTGAATGAAAAATGACAGCTAGATAAAGACACTCCTGAGGGCAGTCAAGATTCTCTTACAGGAAACCAAGAATCACTTAGAGAACCACTGATTATAAATGAAGCAGAATTAGCCATGACTGAGGTAGAAAATACCAGGCATCAATATAAATAATCTGAGAAAGACTTCTCAGTGCTCGAATCACAACTAGATGATGAACAACTCACTATTTATCTAGATATCACTCAAGAAAATGAACATGATTTTCCCCACTATCCAGGACTCTCAAACTTAAGTACAAATTGCACTGTACTGCATTGTGACACCTAGACCTTTTACCCACTATTGAGGACACTCAAACGTAGGCATGATTTCTCCTGTTTAAAATTGCATGGTGAAACCTTGTCCTTTTCCTCACTAACCAGGACTTTCAAGCTTAGGTACAAATTGCACTGTACTGCATTGTGAAACCAAGGCCTTTTCCCTGCTATTCTGGACTCTCAAACTTAGGTGTGCTTTCTCTTGTTTAAAATTGCATTGTGAAAGTAATTAAAATGTTATTGTGAGTATTAAAATTGCATTGTGAAATCTAGGCCTTTTTTCCACTATCCAGGACTCTCAATCTTAGGTGTGTTTTCTCCTGTATTTAAAAACTGCATTGTGAAAGTAGTGCCGTTTTGTGGTTTTCCCTTCTAGCAAAGCACTCATCTAGCGAACCTTATACCACTATCTAAGTGCCTGTCGTCTTGTCCAATTGTCTACTTGTTCAACTGTCAACTTGTCTCTGTTCTGTCTGCTTGCACCCTGCCCTGTGTCTTTCCCTAGTGTTCTGCCTTACCCCTTCCCACTCCCTTCCTGTTCCCTCCTCTCCCCACCTGCTCTAGGGTGATCTCTGTCGCTCTCATCTTTTCTAACTGCTTCTCTATCGACTATCCTGCTCTCCTCACTAAATCTGGTAGGAAGAGGTTTAAAAAGGACATCCTAGTCTCCAACCCAGACCTCCATATCGCTGACAAATATACTAGTGCCTCCTCTAGGCAAACTTTCACCAACATCCTCTTTGTGTCATTCCATCGCCAGACCTGTGGACTCTGCATATGGTCTCTGTGCTCTCTCCCTTCTCTTCCTCTCCAATTAATGGTGGCACCCAGTGGAGGCCCTCCTGACCTCCTCCCACTCCTCTAAGTTCATCATTAATGTTTACTTGAATGGTACCATGTTGGTCCAAGGCCATCAAGCCAACCTTCTCCTCTTTGATAGATGCTTCCCGCGCCTCATCAATTTCCTCTCTTCTCCTGCTGTCCCCTCTCTCCCCTCCATGGTTTCCTCGCCACCCCCTGCTGTCTCCTGCTTGGATACCTTGCCCTCTCCTCCTTCCTCTTCTGCCCCCCTTCAGGCTGCTTCCACACCCCTGCAGGCCATACCTTTGATTTTTACCCCTCCCCAGAAGTCTTTCAAGGACAGCAACTTTCTCCATATTGCCACTCTAAACTCTTGCTCAGCTGTCAAACACTTCTCTGAAATCTGCCACCTCCTGGAGGAACTTGACCTTGATGTCCTCGGTCTCACTGAGAAATGGTTCACGGCCAGCTATGTCACAAGCTTTGACACTCTCCTCCCTGATGGCTACAGGACCCTCTCCCGTGCCCAGATCCAACCATTCCAGAGGGGCTGTAGTCCTGATCATCCCTGAGTGCATTGCTGCCTCTGTCATTCCTATGCAGGCCGACTTCTCCTTCGAATACCTTGTCTGTAGGTTCTCACTCTCTCCTGGCCATTCCCCTACTGTGGCTACCATCTATTGGCCACCTGGTCAGATCTCCTCTTTCCTCGCTCTTTCCTCTCTGAGTGGGCAGTCCTCTCATCTTCCCTCCTTGTCTCAACCACTCAACTCCTCCTTCTCACAGACTTAACCTTCCACTTTCGATTAATCTCACCACTCCTCTCTCCTGGAGTGATCACTTTCTCCTTTCCTCCCATCTCACCATTTCTACCCCTCAGGCCAAGCACTGGAACTTACCTTCTCAGTTATATAACCCAAGAAGCGTGTGTCAGTTGAGGCTTTCGCCGCCACTTCCCCCCACTTGACTGACACACACCCTGAAACAGCCCTTTCCATTCTCCACTCAGCTATATCTGATACTCTTGATGTTCTTGCCCCTGTCAAGAGGATCGGTTTGAAGCCCAAAGCCAAGTGCAACTCTTGGTACGACTCAGACCTCGTCACGATTAAACGCAAGTGCAGGGTGACTGAGAGGAAATGGCATGCTTCTTGTACATCCTCTGACAAACTGGCCTGCCACCAGCTCCAAAGGCAATACCGGCTCTCTGTCCGCACAAAAAAGAGAGCCCACATCCAAAACCATGTCTCTGCGGCATCTAACAACTCGGCCAATCCTGCTGCAGTCTTTCCCTCTACTGTCCCCTCCCAGACCCTTGGCACGGCCCTGGCTTCTCATTTCATCTTTGTCTTCATTTCACCAAGCCTGATTTGCATATGGTTTTTCCCCTTCTGTAATGGCTTGGCAGGCTGAAAAGCGATGGTCTGGAGGGTTGCCCAGAGCTTTGCCAGTGGTTATGATTTATTCAAAACCTTCCAGCCATCACCTTTCTGTTTTGCTAAAGTCACCCCGAGTGGGACGGGTATGCCCAGACGTGGGTCCCGAGTCTGCCGGGCCTAGAGACCCAAGCTACTCCTCACTGATGACGCCCACCAAGGCTGAAACATGTCTGGGGATGCTTGTGGTCTCGTGCAGAAGGGATGTGACCTAGCAGTTCGGACTGGACTGCCCCTTTTGGGGTAGGACCAAGCCTGATTTGCATACGGTTTTTCCCCTTCTGTAATGGCTTGGCAGGCTGAAAAACGATGGTCTGGAGGGTTGCCCAGAGCTTTGCCAGTGGTTATGATTTATTCAAAACCTTCCAGCCATCACCTTTCTGTTTTGCTAACCTTCGGCCATGCACCCAAGACTCTAGGCCCTGGCCACAACCACCGCGGCATAACACACCCATAGAAACAAACACCTACCAAACGACCACAACCCAAAAACATAATACATCCACCTCAAAACTGTGCCTTCAGTTAACATTCTAAAAAATAATTACAACCAACGTGCAAACTCTTCTATTCATACCCTTTTCACCCAATGCTCTTCTAACAACCCAAAACCAACATCATACTAAACTAAAATAGCCAGTGCTGCGCCCAGTGTCTAGTATGTCCGTGGACACCACAGTAACCGCGGACACCGCAAACACATCACGGCATTCTCCCACCTAAACAAATACAGCATTTGACCCATCTCTTAAACCCCCACCCTCTCCAAGCACTCATACAAACCAACACACTCCCCAAAATTGGATTTATTCTTACTTCCAGCGCATGTCCACGCATCCAATATGGCGGGCGCATCGAAACAATTTGGTGCACCTCACGTCTCATCCCAGCCAATCAGAGAACACGTCACGTTTCAGCAGACATGACGCAAGACGATTATCCAATTAGTGTCCTGTCCGCGGAGCGAACAGGGAAGTGTCACTGCGGAGTGGACATAGATATCACACATTTTTTTAAACCTACTTTTTGGTCGTTTAAAAAAACGAACTGGACAGATTTTCACCAAATTTACAAAAGCACGCTTTCAGGACCAAGCCACCGCTCCTGCCGCAAATTTGGTGAAAATCCGTCCATCGGTTTGGGCTGTAGGCGTGACAGAAATGTTTCCTCCATTCAGTCTATGGGACCCCCCCCTATATCTTTGCCCCCCTGGACCAAACCTTACCAAACTTTGCAGTGGGCAATATACTTTTTTGCAAAGTTTGGTGCTCTTCCTATGGGTTTAGCAACTTAACCATAATGACACGGCCACTACCGTGGGCTGTGTAATATACATAAATATATATATATATATATATATATATATATATATATATATATATATATATATATTCAGTAAAAAAAACTTTGTAAAAGGGACATTATGGTTCAGTTGCACTACTAAAAACCTATGAAATTCACTAAAAAATGTTGTTAATGGAACGTTATGTTTCGCAGTAAAATCGGAAAACCCCTGAAATTCGCCAGTTATGGTAAGCTAAGCAACCATAACGTGTGCCACCACCGTGCACTGCTAAGACTAACACCCAGGACATCAAAGATGACATCACAAATGTTATTGATGACATCACTGATAGTGGCACTACCTTACAAATAGCAAATGCACAGCATTTTCCCACATCCACCTACCCCCCCATATTTCTGTTTGGTGCCTCTTTCCTCATTTTCGTTCGCAAATTTCCTTATTAGCTGATTTGTAAAAAAAAAAAAGCCATCCGTAAACAAAAGAAATGTTCCTGTAAGAACCACCTTTCACAGTGTAAAGATATTTAAAAAAAAAAATCACATACACTCCATCTACTTTATATTTCTCAGTAAAGGACATAGACGCAATAAGATTTGCCATTAACAATCTAGATTTGCAAAGCAGTAATGTGTGCTACTAAAAAATAGGATTACGCGTTATAAATCGAGACATCTGTGGCGTTCCGTATTGCAAAACAAAATCCTTTTCCAAGATGGCCACCATAGGAAGGGAAGGCGGTTGTTTCATACATGACCCCTCTTCGCAAAAAGCAAAACTACGTGCTGTGACGCAGAACCTCAGAATGAATACACAGCGACGTACAATGTAGCACATTACATTTTGAAATAATAAACTGCTTTGTAAAAGAAAACATTGACATTTTAGATATTGTAAAGTACTTTAAGAAGCGCCTGTCACAGTGTAAATATATTTAAAAATAAAAAATCCCATACACTCCATCTACTTTATATTTCTCGGTAAAGGACATAGATGCAAAAAGGTTGCCCATTAACAATCTAGATTTGTAAAGCAGTAACGTGTGCTTTTAAAAATAGGATTTTGCGTTATAATTCGGGACGCTGCGTCCCGAATTACAAAACAAAATCCTTTTCCAAGATGGCCACCATAGAAAGGGAAGGCAGTTGTTTCATACATGGCCCCTCTTCGCTTTCCATGGCAGCCTAAAAAAAAAATACGTGCCGTGACGCAGAACCAGAAAATGAACCCACAGCGACGTACAATGTAGCACGTTACATTTGAAATAATAAATTGCTTTGTAAAACAAAACATTAACATTTTAAATTTTGTAAAGTACTTTTATTTCACAATAAACTGTTCGACACCATCTGACTATTCCCATTTTCAATCAAATTTTAACTGTGTTTCTTGGGTCGTCTTCAAAAATGTTAATCGTGATGCACACGTTGTTCTTTTCTCATACGGAAAGTTTTTGCTTTCGATAAAACAGCCGCTTCGGTCACACAGTGATTCCCAAGACGTCGCATGAACGTTGGCCTCCACCACCATAAAACATGTTATGTGACTCCTAATGGCCACTCCAGCGTGTGGACAATGGGTCCGGGCCTGTCGTCCCACAAAACCGTAACGGTTAGGCAGCCGGTCACGAGTACGTGCATCTGGCGTGGAAAGAAACCATCCCTTGGAATTTGGAATCCATGGCAATCACAGTATGGCAGAATGTAGCTGTTCGGAAAACGTAACAGAAAATGTGTATCAATACCCAACCTTCATCATACAATTTCAAAAAAGACAAAAATAACGTGGAAACTGCTACACAAATGTGTGTGGTCTTACATGACATTTTAAACAAATAATAGCGGTGAACATGGTTCAACCTAGTGATAGTCTACAAATGGCGAGAATCTGCACTCTCCATAACTAAGAAAAAATAAATGACAACTACACATGAAGATCGTACCTCAGTTACAATGTCAAATTTCTGTTGTGGTAATAAAAAATGTAAACTCGCTCTGGTGTAGAATCGTCAGAAATAAACTTACACGATATTTACCATCTCCATTGTCTTCATTTAACCCAGACAGCAATGTACTTCCACCAAAGAATCTTTGTGAACTGATATTACATGAGTCTTACAAACATTTTCAATACGTAACCTTATCAAATGGTATTTTTTCCAAGCTTTCACTCCCTGCATTCTTACTGAATCTTCCCTCTGGCTCAAGGTCAGAAAACTATTGACCCTTTTGGGTTCAGTCGCATGCGTGGGCCTCTGAGCTCACAACCAAAAAAGCAAACCAAGTAACCTTCACTCAGAATGAAAATACATTCTGATTTTGCAACAACATAACTGAATGCGTGCATGAGAACTGGTATCCCATACACTTGCATACCTGCTATTTCCATCAAACAGTGCAGGTGGCTGCCTCAGATTTCAAACTCTAGGACGCCAGTCTGTCTGTAATATTAAATATACGGTCTGTAACTGTAAATACAATGTAACACAGACACAGTAATCCTTCGCCTGTACTTAGTAGACACTATATTGAGCAGCAACTTCGAATTTACCGTATGAGTTTGGTGACAATAAACCCGAATTTTTTGCTTCCTGCTGCCACCTCCCATCCCAGCCTCATTAATCCTCACCTTCTGAAACAGTATTTCATAAGGATAACTTGTGCAATTGTGTGTTGTTTTGTATGTGTTAGCGGCGATGTCCACGTACAACAAGACACGAATGAAAGATGGCAAGCGTAGCGAAAGAATCTGACGCACTTCACACCGTTCAACATCCAATCGGTGAAGGCGCCACATGTCCGCAGACATGACGCTATGGATTAGCCAATTGGTATCTTGTGCGCGGAGCGAACAGGGAAGTGTGTCTGCGGAGCATACAAAGATATCACAAATTATTTGAGACACACTTTCTGGTCATTTTAAAGAAAACTACTGGACGGATTGGCACCAAATTTACAAAAGCATGCTTTCGGGATCAAGCTGCTGCTCCTGCCGCAAATGTGGTGAAAATCAGTCCAGACATTGGGCTGTAGGCGTGTGCAAACTTTTTCCCCCAATCAGTCTATGGGAAAAAAAGACGTTTTGTGACCCCCTCTATAAGTTTTCCCCCCCTGGACCAAACACCACCAAACTTTGCAAATAAAATCCACAGTGTGCCATATACTGTTTTTGCAAAATTTTGGTGTGGATTCATCCAGGGGGAGCGGAGTTATAAGCCACCCAAAAAGTGCTCTTCCTATGGAAACAGCAACTTAACCATAACTACACATCCACCACCGTGGCTGTGTAATATATATATATATATATATATACATATACTGTGTTTTTTCTATGTTTTACCATGCTAAATAAACTGGACACTTCAAGGACTTTACATCTGTGTTTGGTGAATCTTTAAAAGGAACTATCTGCTGGCGTTCAAATGGATTCCTGTGTGCCATCCCCTCTGGGAGAGAAAGCAATTACTTTCCCTTTTTTTGCTATATATATATAACATGTAGTTATGGTTAAGTTGGTGTTTCCATAGGAAGAGCACATTTTGGGCAGCTTATAACTTCGCTCTCCCTGGACGGATTCTCACCAAACTTTGCAAAAAAAGTATATGGGCCACTCTGAATGTTTTTGCAAAGTTTGGTGAGGATTCGTCCAGGGGGGGAAAAGTTATAGGGGGGGAGCCAGAACTTTTTTTTTCCCATAGACTGAATGGGAAAAAACTTTGCGCCCGAACCGCTGGACGGATTTACACCAAATTTGCGGCAGGAGCGGCGGCCTGGTCCCGAAATCGTGCTTTTGCAAATTTGGTGTAAATCCGTCCAGTAGTTTTTTTAAAAATGACCAAAATGTAAGGCAAAATAATTAGTGATATCTGTGTTCGCTTCGCGGACGGACTTCCCTGTTCGCTCCGCGGACAGCACCCCGATTGGCCCATGGCCTTGCGTCATGTCCACGGACATGCGATGTGTTCGCTGATTGGACGGCGAAGGGCGTGGAGCACGTCAGATTTTCTGTGGCGCCCGCCATCTTGTATTCACCGTCGACCGCGTAAAGCGCGCTGAAACGTGGATAAAAAATTGTATTTAGTGCCGTGTGTTGGTGTGTAAGAGTGTTTGGGGAGGGTGGGGGAGTATGAGATAGGTTCAATGTTTTTTTTTTTTATGTGCTAGACGTTTTTATTGCGTTCGATTTGTCCGCGGAGAACACGGCTGTTCTGACATTTTGTAAATAATCTAAATGGTGGGGTGTTTAGAGGACGGAGTATGTGTCATTTTTGTTCGCAAGGAAGGTAAAAATGAGCTATGAACACTCGCGGTGTACTTAATTGTTCGTAAATACACAAACTGGGGGTGTCCTCAGGACGCTGTCCGTATTGTAATCTGTCTAGTTGAATGTGTTCTAAGAATACTCGTGGTGTCCCGAAATGGTTGCAATTACACAAAATGGGGGTGTTCTGAGAACGTTGTTTGTATTGTTCGTTGTCATGGTGAAAGTGTTTTAAGACCACTCCTTTTGTCCGCTAATAGTACAATTTCCTATGGGCGTCAACCGACTTTTTGTCCACTAAAGAAACGATAAATCCGGCTGGTGTGCGCCGACATTATGTGATAATCCTATGACTGGCGCTATTGACCTGGCTGACTTGCTTTTGCAACACTAAATCATATCTCCCGCCCCTAAGCCTGATATTATCAAAGCATTCATATTCCCTGCCTCTCTCCGTGACGTTACAGGGTGCGTCATCAAACGCGCCCAGTTCTCTGCAGTCCTAAGTGACTTTACACAGAACCCGGAAGACAACACATATTATGTCACAACACAGCGCGCCACAATTCGGAATATGAAACAGTGATTTAAAAGCAAACAGCAAGATTGTAAATTTTGTAAAGTACATTTATTTGACATCAAATGTTTAGAGAATATTCAGCAATTTGCATTTGTCTTTGTTGTCGATCCGCAAAAGTTCATGTTGAGGCACGCGATGTTCCTTTGCGGTACAGAGGGTGTTAGATCAGCTTACAACACAGTGCGCCACAATTCGGAATATGAAACTGTGGTTTAAAAGTAAACAGCAGGATTGTACATTTGGTAAAGTACATTTATTTCACATGAAATGTTAGTGAATATTGAGCGATTTGCTATTGTCTCTGCTGTCGATCAGGAAAAGTTTATTTGGAGCCATGCTTTGTTCCTTTGCGGTAGATAGGCTGTTGGTTTATGATAAAAGAAGTAAATGGTCGCTCTGATAATCGGAAGGTTGGTCCAACAACAAGCCACTAGACCACCTTATTGGTTGGTATGTTGTTTGTAGCCGCTAGTACTGCGTAGGGGCATATTGGTCCTTGGCGATTGTCCCATAAAATGGTGAGGGTCATGAAGTTGCATATTTGGACCTGCACCTGGCAGTTGAAGACCCCATCCGCTGGAGTCTGTAAATCGTGACATAGGCAAAATGGGGCCACATACCTGTTTTAAAAAACATAAATTAGTCTCACCAGCCGATCTTCATTAAAAATCATCATTTTATTTATTAGGGCGTGAAACTATTTGCTATCGAAGATAGTGCAACGGAGTATGTTAATAATAAAATAATAATATTTTCCCATTCATATAGCGCTAAGAACCGTGAGGCATCCAAGCGGTGCTTATTATTAACCACAGTGTGTGGTGCTCATTTATCGACCACGGAAGGATGAAAGGCTGAGTTTGGCCTTGCCGGGATTCGAACTTGCGTTAGCAAGCTGTGCACGGATGTCAAAGCGAGCGTTGTACTCGCTGTGCCACTTGACAGGCTACAGTGAAGTGGCACAGCGAGTAGAGCGCTTGACCGCCTATAGACCGGTTCAATTATTTCTATTAACCCAAACTGTGTCGTCTGCCTTTTTCAGAGCCCTCTAAACGACATGGGATCAATTTGGCGGTGATAGTGCGCGGTAGAAAACATTATGCCACTTTCAACGAACAAGTTCAACTTGAGCGGTCTTTAATGCTACGCTATTGTAATTATATTTGGTATAAAATAATCTAAAGGGTTACTTACAGTACAATTGCAATTTCCATTGTCTACGAGTGGTGCAGTCCCAAAATACGACTCTGCGTGTGCGAATGATCTTTCGCATAGTGATATAATATATAAAAGTTGTTTTGTTTCAGAAATTTCATCTTTATCTTCTCTTACGTTTTAGCAACACTCCTTCAAGAGAAGTCTTTCATCACAATCTCTGTCTGTCAAGGTCAAAACACAATACAACCTTATAGTCCGCTTCGTGAGCCTCTCCGGGGCACGAGAAAAAAATGGAAGCAGCTGACCTTCACTGTGAACGAGCATAAATTCTTACTTTGCAACATTCTGTGTAAAGCCATTTGTAGAAGTTGGTTTTTGCACGCCATGTTTGTATATTGTTTGCGTGATATTAAAAAAAGTTTGTTTAAGGGACGTTATGGTTCTAAGTACAGTCGAAAGACCCCTGAAAATAGCAAGTTATGGTAAGCTATGAAAAATAACTCGCACCACCACCGTGCACTGCTAAGACTAACACCCAGGACATCAAAGATGACATCGCAAATGTCATTGATGAAATCACTGATAACATCACATGTGTATGTACTTTTCATGGAATTTGTGTACTAGGGATTTTTATTATAATGTTGCGAAAAATGTGTGAAGGATATTGCAATAAATATCATACCGTTATTAGTGCTTTGAACGATGCATTGATATAAATAGCATTGTATTATGGGATTCTATCTAGTATACTGAGCTACTAATGGAGAAACATAGCATTGTGTGCAGAGTACAAGATGAAAGTATAATATTTGTAATGTTAATATGTTGAATAATGAAATGATAATTGTCCTGAAAAGTTCGAAAATTCACAAAATGGGGGTGTTCTGAGGAAGTTATTCGTATTGTGTGATTGCTTAGCTGTATGCAATGAGGGAATGGCACAGAGAGTAAAGTGGACGCCGTCCGCGGACACCGCGGCTGTTCGTGGACAGGGCGTGCTACATCCGGTTTTTCCAGGAAATCCAACATGGAAAGAAGACTGTACGGATCACCCAATCAAATGTCGAGGTTGTGGATTTGTGTTGAAAGAGACTGTGTGTGGTGAAGATGGCAGAAGTAGAGAAAGTCAGGGTGTTGGTGCTTGGAGATATGTTTGTGTATGGTTTACAACAGTACGCTCAAAGAACTTTGATGTGAAAGGAGTGGAGGTGGTGTGGAGCACTGTGCCTGATTGCAATGTACAGTGAATTGTACAAGTTTGTGAGGATATGGCCATGATGAACAGTCCGCATGTGGTAGTTTTGCACTATGGTGCTTTCCATTTGGGCAAAGTCAGTGCCCCTACTTTGTTGGCTGATTTGGAAGGCTTGGTTCAAGCCGTAATGAAGATCCTTCCAAATGCGAAAGTAATTTTTTCTGGATTACTACCTAGGGCAATATGGGACAATAGTTCAGTTTTTTGTCCTCAGCAAAACATTGCTAGGTGTGTCATCAACCGAGGCATGTGTGCCTTCATGCTTAGAGCGGGTATGTTCTTTTGTAATAATGAGAATATTGATGCCAGTAATGCTGTTAATTTTAAAGAAGATGGCATTTCTTTGGGGGTCATTACGACCCAAGCGGTAAGTACGCCAACTTTACCACCATGGTGTAAACTACGTTTACACCATGGTGGATGGCGAATTTACCGCCCCATTCCAAGGTGAGTGGGGCGGTAAATCCCCATTTCCCATTTTACCCTTCCCCATTCCCATTTTTGCCCCATAGGGCATAATGGGAGTGGGGAAGGCGCTAATTACGCCACCGTAAATTACGGTGGCGTAATTAGCACCAAGGCGGTTTAGCGCCATGGATTTTAATGGCTGCTAAAAGCAGCCGTTAAAATCGGAATCAGGCGTTAAGGGTTAACGACGGCGTTAACCCTTAATGCCTGAGTTGTAATGAGGCCCTTTATCTTTTACGGGAAATGCCTTTCTATTTTGGAAGGTAAGGGTTGCTTTGGAGAAGGTTATGTGAAGATTTTAGGAGTAAAGTAAGAAAAAAAAACAAGAAAAAAAATACAAAATAACAGGTGTCTGTCAAGCATCTGTAAAAAAAACAAAAAAAAACATCTCTTTTCAGAGCCAACTTCAAAGGGGAAATGGGGCACACTATTTAAATTTACATTCACCACGCTCAGATTTTCGATATGTCCGCGGACATGGCAGTAGTCCGCGGACATGAAGATCACTACGAGGGGGTTAGTATGTTCTATGTTAGTTGTATATGAAGTCAGGGATATTATGGTTAAGTTGTGCTACTAAAAACCTATGAAATTCAGTGAAAAAACTTTGTTATCGGGACGTTATGGTTCAAAGTAAAACCGAAAAACCCCTGAAATTCGGCAGTTATGGTAACATAAGCAACCATAACTCGCGCCACCGTGCACTGCTAACACTAACACCCAGGACATCAAAGATGGCATCACAAATGTCATTGATGACATCACTGATGACATCACATGTGCATTTACTTTTCATAAAAACTCTGTACAAGGGATTCTTATAATGCTGACCAAAAACTGTCAAGGATCATTGGGATAAATATCATGAGCTAATTAGTGCATTAAGCAATGCATTGATATAAATAGCATTCTATTATGAAGTTCTATCCAGTATACTAAGCTACTCATGCAGAAACATAGGCAGTGTGTGCAGCATACATGATGAAGGTGCCATATTCATAATCTTGCCATGTTGAATACTGAAATGATAACTGCTTTCTTATTTGAGTTTTGCGTACTGTGAAACATGTAATAAGTAGATAATAAAACCCACTTAATACATAATTATTACAGACAAAACACTATGGGGGTAATTCATAGAATTCAGCGCACAAGTGGCACACGCGGCTGGTGCACAGTGTGCGCGTGCGAATCCCTGCGCCAGTCGCGTGCGCTAAAATCCATTTCCGCGCACAGCGTATTCATGGATTCCAGCCACCAAAACCAGCCGTGGTGCACAGTGGCGCAGCGACCCTGCAGCAGCGCCAGTTACGCCCCCAAGAACGCCTCTCGCGCATATACCCAATCCAGCGCAAAGGGCTGCGCTAACCCTGTACCAGCACGACAAAGCGGGCTACGTGTATCACTGGGGTGCGCGGGAAGTATCTCACGCGATTGGCCCCATGCGAGCAGGGTATGTGTATTTCGGGGTGCGGGGCAAGTTTCACACGCAATTTCAGCAGGGTACGTGTATTTCAGGGGTGGGCGTGAATTCCCACACGCGATTGGGCCCGTGCGAGCAGGGTACGCATATCTCAGGGGTGCGCGGGAAGTGCCACACGCGATTTCAGCAGGGTATGTGTATTTCAGGGGTGCGCGGGAAATTCCACACGCGATTGGGCCCGTGTGAGCAGGGTACGCGTATCTCAGGGGTGTGCGGGAAGTGCCACACGCGATTTCAGCAGGGTACGTGTATTTCAGGGGTGCGTGGGAATTTCCACACGCAATTTCATCAGGGTACGTGTATTTCGGGGTGCGGGGGAAGTTTCACACGCGACATCAGCAGGGTACGTGTATTTCAGGGGTGCGCGGGAAGTTCCACACGCGATTTCATCAGGGTACGTGTATTTCGGGGTGCAGGGGAAGTTTCACACGCGAAATCAGCAGGGTACGTGTATTCCAGGGTGCGCGGGAAGTTCAATACGCGATTCCATCAGGGTATGTGTATTTCAGGGGTGCGCAGGAAGTTCCAGACGCGATTGGCCCCGTGCGAGCAGGGTACGCGTATTTCAGGGGTGCGCAGGAAGTTCCACACGCGATTCCATCAGGGTACGTGTATTACAGGGGTGCACGGGGAGCACCACACGTGAATTGCACGTGTGGGTCCTCCCAGGTGTTCCCTCTACACCCTCCACGGCCCCTGCAGGTGGCTCACACCACAGGGGCCTACCGTGCACATGTCCTGCAGGCACCCCATCCACCATGGCCATGCCCCCAGCCAACCCATATGTCAACTTGCACTACTGCCCACGAACGCATGTCCCCCTGCACCCCCAGGCACCAGGGGCACCCTCCACAGGCCCCCACCCATGTCTCCCACCACCCCCACCCCCCAGCCACCAGGGGCAGCCTCCACCAGGCCCCCACCCATGTCTCACAGCACCCCCACCCCCCAGCAGTGCAGGGGCACCCTCCACCTGGCCCCCACCCATGTCTCCCACCACCCCCACCCCACAGCCACCAGGGGCATCCTCCACCAGGCCCCCACCCATGTCTCCCATCACCCCCACCCCCCAGCACTGTGGGGCACCTGCCAGCAGGCCCCCACCCATGTCCAACTCATGTTCCCCACCCCCCTCTCCCCCCAGCACTGTGGGGAACCTGCCAGCAGGCCCCCACCCATGTCCAACTCATGTTCCCCACCACCCCCACCCCCCAGCACTGTGGGGAACCTGCCAGCAGGCCCCCACGCATGTCCAATTCATGTCTCCCACCACCCCCACCCCCCAGCCACCAGGGGCAGCCTCCACCAGGCCCCCACCCATGTCTCCCACCACCCCCACCCCCCAGCACTGTGGGGCACCTGCCAGCAGGCCCTCACCCATGTCCAAATCATGTTCCCCACCACCCCCACCCCACAGCACTGTGGGGCACCTGCCAGCAGGCCCCGACCCATGTCCAACTCATGTCTCCCACCACCCCCACCCCCCAGCCACCAGGGGCAGCCTCCACCAGGCCCCCACCCATGTCTGCCACCACCCCCACCCCCCAGCACTGTGGGGCACCTGCCAGCAGGCCCCCACCCATGTCCAACTCACGTTCCCCACCCCCCTCACCCCCCAGCATTGTGGGGCACCTGCCAGCAGGCCCCCACTCATGTCCAACTCATGTACCCCTGCACCCCCACCCCCCAGCACTGTGGGGCACCTGCCAGCAGGCCCCCACCCATGTCCAACTCATGTCCCCAGCACCCCCACCCCCCAGCACTGTGGGGCACCTGCCAGCAGGCCCCCACCCATGTCCAACTTATGTCTCCCACCACCCCCACCCCCCAGCCACCAGGGGCAGCCTCCACCAGGCCCCCACCCATGTCTCCCACCACCCCCACCCCCCAGCACTGTGGGGCACGTGCCAGCAGGCCCCCACCCATGTCCAACTCATGTTCCCCACCACCCCCACCCCCCAGCACTGTGGGGCACCTGCCAGCAGGCCCCCACCCATGTCCAACTCATGTCTCCCACCAGCCCTAACCACCAGAAATCAGGGGCAGCCTCCACCAGGCCCCCACCCATGTCTCCCACCACCCCCACCCCCCAGCACTGTGGGGCACCTGCCAGCAGACTCCCACCCATGTCCAACTCATGTTCCCCACCACCCCCACCCCCCAGCACTGTGGGGCACCTGCCAGCAGGCCCCCACTCATGTCCAACTCATGTACCCCTGCACCCCAACCCCCCAGCACTGTGGGGCACCTGCCAGCAGGCCCCCACCCATGTCCAACTCATGTCTCCCACCACCCCCACCCCCCAGACACCAGGGGCACCCTCCACCAGGCCCCCACCCATGTCTCCCACGACCCCCACCCCGCAGCAGTGCAGGGGCACCCTCCACCAGGCCCCCACCCATGTCTCCCACCAACCCTCACCCCCCAGCACTGTGGGGCACCTGCCAGCAGGCCCCCACCCATGTCCAACTCATGTCTCCCACCACCCCCACCCCCCAGCAGTGCAGGGGCACCCTCCACCAGGCCCCCACCCATGTCTCCCAGCACCCCCCCAGCCACCAGGGGCAGCCTCCACCAGGCCCCCACCCATGTCTCCCACCACCCCCACCCCCCAGCAGTGCAGGGGCACCCTCCACCAGGCCCCCACCCATGTCTCCCACCACCCCCACCCCCCAGCACTGTGGGGCACCTGCCAGCAGGCCCCCACCCATGTCCAACTCATGTTCCCCACCACCCCCACCCCCCAGCACTGTGGGGCACCTGCCAGCAGGCCCCCACGCATTTCCAACTCATGTCTCCCACCACCCCCACCCACTAGGGGCAGCCTCCACCAGGCCCCCACCCATGTCTCCCACCACCCCCACCACCCAGCACTGTGGGGCACCTGCCAGCAGGCCCCCACCCATGTCCAACACATGTTCCCCACCACCCCCACCCCCCAGCACTGTGGGGCACCTGCCAGCAGGCCCCCACCCATGTCCAACTCATGTCTCCCACCACCCCCACCCCCCAGCCACCAGGGGCAGCCTCCACCAGGCCCCCACCCATGTCTCCCACCACCCCCACCCCCCAGCACGGTGGGGCACCTGCCAGCAGGCCCCCACCCACGTCCAACTCATGTTCGCCACCCCCCTCACCCCCCAGCACTGTGGGGCACCTGCCAGCAGGCCCCCACTCATGTCCAACTCATGTACCCCTGCACCCCCACCCCCCAGCACTGTGAGGCACCTGCCAGCAGGCCCCCACCCATGTCCAACTCATGTTCCCCACCACCCCCACCCCCCAGCACTGTGGGGCACCTGCCAGCAGGCCCCCACCCATGTCCAACTCATGTCTCCCACCACCCCCACCCCCCAGCCACCAGAGGCAGCCTCCACCAGGCCCCCACCCATGTCTCCCACCACCCCCACCCCCCAGCACTGTGGGGCACCTGCCAGCAGGCCCCCAACCATGTCCAACTCATGTTCCCCACCACCCCCACCCCCCAGCACTGTGGGGCACCTGCCAGCAGGCCCCCACCCATGTCCGACTCATGTCGCCCACCGCCCCCAACCCCCAGCCATCAGGGGCAGCCTCCACCAGGCCCCCACCCATGTCTCCCACCACCCCCACCCCCCAGCACTGTGGGGCACCTGCCAGCAGGCCCCCATTCATGTCCAACTCATGTACCCCTGCACCCCCACCCCCCAGCACTGTGGGGCACCTGCCAGCAGGCCCCCACCCATGTCCAACTCATGTCTCCCACCACCCCTACCCCCCAGACACCAGGGGCAGCCTCCACCAGGCCCCCACCCATGTCTCCCACCACCCCCACCCCCCAGCAGTGCAGGGGCACCCTCCACCAGGCCCCCACCCATGTCTCCCACCACCCCCACCACCCAGCCACCAGGGGCAGCCTCCACCAGGCCCCCACCCATGTCTCCCACCACCCCCACCCCCCAGCAGTGCAGGGGCACCCTCCACCAGGCCCCCACCCATGTCTACCAACACCCCCACCCCCCAGCCACCAGGGGCAGCCTCCACCAGGCCCCCACCCATGTCTCCCAGCACCCCCACCCCCAGCAGTAGAGGGGCACCCTCCACCTGACCCCACCCATGTCTCCCACCACCCCCACCCCCTAGCCACCAGGGGCAGCCTCCACCAGGCCCCCACCCATGTCTCCCACCACCCCCAACCCCCAGCACTGTGGGGCACCTGCCAGCAGGCCCCCACCCATGTCCAACTCATGTTCCCCACCCCCCCAACCCCCAGCACTGTGGGGCACCTGCCAGCAGACCCCCACTCATGTCCAACTCATGTACCCCTGCACCCCTACCCCCCAGCACTGTGGGGCACCTGCCAGCAGGCCCCCACCCATGTCCAACTCATGTCTCCCACCACCCCTACCCCCCAGACACCAGGGGCAGCCTCCACCAGGCCCCCACCCATGTCGCCCAACACCCCCACCCCCCAGCAGTGCAGGGGCACCCTCCACCAGGCCCCCACCCATGTCTCCCACCACCCCCACCACCCAGCCACCAGGGGCAGCCTCCACCAGGCCCCCACCCATGTCTCCCACCACCCCCACCCCCCAGCAGTGCAGGGGCACCCTCCACCAGGCCCCCACCCATGTCTACCAACACCCCCACCCCCCAGCCACCAGGGGCAGCCTCCACCAGGCCCCCACCCATGTCTCCCAGCACCCCCACCCCCAGCAGTAGAGGGGCACCCTCCACCTGACCCCACCCATGTCTCCCACCACCCCCACCCCCCAGCCACCAGGGGCAGCCTCCACCAGGCCCCCACCCATGTCTCCCACCACCCCCAACCCCCAGCACTGTGGGGCACCTGCCAGCAGGCCCCCACCCATGTCCAACTCATGTTCCCCACCACCCCAACCCCCAGCACTGTGGGGCACCTGCCAGCAGGCCCCCACCCATGTCCAACTCATGTTCCCCACCCCCTCACCCCCCAGCACTGTGGGGCACCTGCCAGCAGGCCCCCACCCATGTCTCCCACCACCCTCCACCCCCCAGCAGTGCAGGGGCACACTCCACCAGGCCCCCACCCATGTCTCCCAGCACCCCCACCCCCCAGCCACCAGGGGCAGCCTCCACCAGGCCCCCGCCCATGTCTCCCAGCACCCCCACCCCCAGCAGTAGAGGGGCACACTCCACCTGGCCCCCACCCATGTCTCCCACCACCCCCACCCCCCCAGCCACCAGGGGCAGCCTCCACCAGGCCCCCACCCATGTCTCCCACCACCCCCATCCCCCAGCACTGTGGGGCACCTGCCAGCAGGCCCCCACCCATGTCCAACTCATGTTCCCCACCCCCCCCACCCCCCAGCACTGTGGGGCACCTGCCAGCAGGCCCCCACTCATGTCCAACTCATGTACCCCTGCACCCCCACCCCCAGCACTGTGGGGCATCTGCCAGCAGGCCCCCACCCATGTCCAACTCATGTTCCCCACCCCCCTCACCCACCCGCACTGTGGGGCACCTGCCAGCAGGCCCCCACCCATGTCTCCCACCACCCCCATCCCCCAGCAGTGCAGGGGCACCAACCACCAGGCCCCCACCCATGTCTCCCACCACCCCCACCCCCCAGCCACCTGGGGCAGCCTCCACCAGGCCCCCACCCATGTCTCCCACCACCCCCAACCCCCAGCAGTGCAGGGGCACCCTCCACCAGGCCCCCACCCATGTCTCCCACCACCCCCATCCCCCAGCAGTGCAGGGGCACCCTCCACCAGGCCCCCACCCATGTCTCCCACCAGCCCCACCCCCCAGCAGTGCAGGGGCACCCACCACCAGGCCCCCACCCATGTCTCCCAGCACCCCCACCCCCCAGCCACCAGGGGCAGCCTCCACCAGGCCCCCCACCCATGTCTCCCAGCACCCCCACCCCCCAGCAGTGCAGCGGCACCCACCACCAGGCCCCCACCCATGTCTCCCAGCACCCCCACCCCCCAGCCACCAGGGGCAGCCTCCACCAGGCCCCCACTCATGTCTCCCACCACCCCCCCAGCAGTGCAGGGGCAGCCTCCACCAGGCCCGCGCTCATGTCTCCCATCACCCCCACCCCCCAGTAGTGCAGGGGCAGCCTCCACCAGGCCCAACAGTGATGCAACATGGATGCATGTGACAGCGGCATGTGGAAGCCTGATCGGCAGATGTGACATGGATGTCCGTCTGAACACTGCGACACTTGGCAGAGGTGTACACATGCATGCAAGTGTGGTGGTGTGTATACATGTGTGGTGCACTTCCTGTGTTGCATGTGATGTCTGGCTCACCTTTGCCTGCTCATGCTGTTGTATGTGTATGGATGGTGCTGGCAGTTGTGGTACGGCTCATGTGTGCGAGTTGAAATGACATGTGTGTTGGGGATTGTGATGACATGTCTGAGGTTTGCCAATGCCACTCATGTACAACTGTCATGTGTGTATGTGTCCATTGTACAGTGCCCTGATGCCTGTGTTTTATTTCTCCCTGTCTGCAGCGTCAACTGATGAAGAGGGCGGAGAAGGTGCTGTGAAGCACAGCGGTGGGGATCCCACCGCCAGCCGGAGACGCAAGGCCCGGCTCCCCTCCCATGTTGTGATCTCGTCGGGGAGTGAGGAGTCCAGTGCCGCGTCCCAGGCCGCAACTGCCGGGGGGAGGTCCAAGAGGCGGAGGTTGGAGTTGGACTCCTCGGCAGCAGAAGGGGCAGCTGGGACCCCACAGGGCCCAACAGGGGAAGATGCCACGGAGTCATCCAGGTTGGTGGGGGGTTTGGTGGAGGAGGAGGCCGTGCAAGCAACAGAGACGGGGTCTGGAGGTGGGGATCCCACTGGTGCTAGTGGTGCAGTGCAGGACCAGGGACAGGAGGCAGCACAGGCCGCCCCGCAGGTGCCTGTGTGCAATCCTGTCCCTGATCCTGTCCCTGCATCATCTTGCACCAGCAGGGATGCCTACGTCCAGACCCGTTTTCAGGCAGGGGATGAGCTCACGTCAACTGGACTTCCTCTGCCTGCGGACGTGGCTATCCGGGTCCGGGTTGAGCCTGTTCTGAGTGGTGTGGCGTTGCGTCAACGGGCCATGCGAGGTGACCTGCAGTCTTTTCATGAGGAGACTGCACGTCATCTCGAATCGCTAGTTGACCACGTCAGCCTGCTGGGACAGGTCACCCAGGCCGGATTCCTCCGTATGATGGGGCTTGCTACGACCCCCTCCTCAACTTGACCCCCTCCGCGCCAGTCGTCCTCCATGCCATCTTCCCACCCATCAGTCACCTGGGTGCCCTGTGGAGCTGCCTCTGACGGTGCGGCCAGGCTGGTGGAGGAGGCATCCCTGCCACAGTCGGGAGTCGGACGTCCAGCAGGGGTGGCCACATCAACGACTGCACCCTAGCCGGCGGAGGATGTGCAGGCAGCAGGAGGCAGTGCACGGGCAGAGGCACAGCAGCAGCAGCAACGTGGTGGGAGCCATGAAGGCTCGGGGCCTTCAACATCGGAGGGGCAGGCATCGGCCGGAGGGCAGGAGGACCCAGGACAGAGAGTGTCTTCCGTGTGGCAGCGGTTGGGCCACGCCATAGATGCGGAGCAGCAGCGGGCGGAAGAGGCACGGCTCACAATGGTCAAGGCGGAGAACTCCATGCGGAGGGCCCTGAGGCGGGCCGAGTGCCTCGAGGCAATCTGCAGGGGATTGAAGGTGGACACGTCGACGGCCCTGCGGACCCTCGGGGCCATGGAGGAGGACCGCCTCCGGGACATTGAGCAGGAGGTCGATGATGCCCTGGCCCGGGACATCCACAAGTGAGCCGTCAAACTAGCCCGCTGCCCTTGTACATAGTTATGTAGGTAGTGTTAGGTTTCATTTTTTTTTGGATTTTATTTGGACCTTTCGGACATTGGCCACATTTTTGTAAATAGTTTATTTTATTAGTTAGTGTAGTTAGATAGGTTTCCTTTCTTTTGTTGGGATAATGGACCCTGGCTTGTTCCCATGTTCATAGTTCACTGTTGGATTGTATTTTTCTTTCACATTTTAACCATGGAGCAATGTGGACAGTGACTTTGGACACCATTACTTTGGGATATGATTTTTGGTTTTGCTTTTTTTCACGGACATGCTTCTTTTGATTTTTGTACATTCACATTTATGTTTCTTAATTTTTGATTCTATTTATGTTTGCTTTAATACATTTTTTTTTATCATACTTCAATGTGTAGTATCATCTCATTGGTTTCATGCATTTCATGATATGGGTTTTGAGATTCACTGACACCCATTGGGTGTATGTGAGGGAAATGTGTTTGTTTCGGAACTTGCAATTGGTGTTCTGTCATGTAATTGCCAATTATGAGTGGGTGGATGCAATACTCGGGTGGGTGTTTCGCATTTGGAGGCTGACCATAGGGACCAGGGATCTAGATTGTGATGACATGTTGGCTGGGGAACATGAGTTGGACATGGGCGGGGGCCTGCTGGCAGGTGCCCCACAGTGCTGGGGGGTGGGGGGTTGGGGAACATGAGTTGGACATGGGTGGGGGCCTGGTGGAGGGTGCCCCTGCACTGCTGGGGGGTGGGGGTGGTGGGAGACATGGGTGGGGGCCTGGTCGAGGCTGCCCCTGGTGGCTGGGGGGTGGGGGTGCTGGGAGACATGGGTGGGGCCCTGGTGGTGGGTGCCCCTGCACTGCTGGGGGGTGGGGGTGGTGGGAGACATGGGTGGGGGCCTGGTGGAGGGTGCGCCTGCACTGCTGGGGGTGGGGGTGGTAGGAGAGATGGGTGGGGGCCTGGTGGAGGGTGACCCTGCACTGCTGGGGGGTGGGGCTGGTGGGAGACATAGGTGGGGGCCTGCTGGCAGGTGCCCCACAGTGCTGGGGGGTGGGGAACATGAGTTGGACATGAGTGGGGGCCTGCTGGCAGGTGCCCCACAGTGCTGGGGTGTGGGGGGGTGGGGAACATGAGTTGGACATGGGTGGGGGCCTGCTGGCAGGTGCCCCACAGTGCTGGGGGGTGGGGGTGGTGGGAGACATGGGTGGGGGCCTGGTGGAGGCTGCCCCTGGTGGCTGGGGGGTGGGGGTGGTGGGAGACATGGGTGGGGGCCAGGTGGAGGGTTCCCTGCACTGCTGGGGGGTGGGGGTGCTGGGAGACATGGGTGGGGGCCTGGTGGAGGCTGCCCCTGGTGGCTGGAGGGTGGGGGTGGTGTGAGACATGGGTGAGGGCCTGGTGGAGGGTGCGCCTGCACTGCTGGGGGGTGGGGGTGGTGGGCGACATGGGTGGGGGCCTGGTGGAGGCTGCCCCTGGTGGCTGGGGGGTGGGGGTGCTGGTAGAAATGGGTGGGGGCCTGGTGGTGGGTGCCCCTGCACTGCTGGGAGGTGGGGGTGGTGGGAGACATGGGTGGGAGCCTGGTGGAGTGTGACCCTGCACTGCTGGGGGGTGGGGATGGTGGGAGACATGGGTGGGGGCCTGCTGGCAGGTGCCCCACAGTGCTGGGGGGTGGGGGGTGGGGAACATGAGTTGGACATGGGTGGGGGCCTGGTGGAGGGTGCCCCTGCTGGGGGGTGGTGGGAGACATGGGTGGGGGCCTGGTGGAGGCTGCCCCTGGTGGCTGGGGGGTGGGGGTGCTGGGAGACATGGGTGGGGGCCTGGTGGTGGGTGCCCCTGCACTGCTGGGGGGTGGGGGTGGTCGGAGACACGGGTGGGGGCCTGCTGGCAGGTGCCCCACAGTGCTGGGGGGTGGGGGTGCAGGGGTACATGAGTTGGACATGAGTGGGGGCCTGCTGGCAGGTGCCCCACAGTGCTGGGGGTGGGGGGGATGGGGAACATGAGTTGGACATGGGTGGGGGCCTGCTGGCAGGTGCCCCACAGTGCTGGGGGGTGGGGGTGGTGGGAGACATGGGTGGGGGCCTGGTGGAGGCTGCCCCTGGTGGCTGGGGGGTGGGGGTGGTGGGAGACATGGGTGGGGGCCAGGTGGAGGGTGCCCCTGCACTGCTGGGGGGTGGGGGTGCTGGGAGACATGGGTGGGGGCCTGGTGGAGGCTGCCCCTGGGGGGTGGGGGGTGGGGGTGGTGTGAGACATGGGTGGGGGCCTGGTGGAGGGTGCCCCTGCACTGCTGGCGGGTGGGGGTGGTGGGAGACATGGGTGGGGGCCTGGTGGAGGCTGCCTCTGGTGGCTGGGGGGTGGGGGTGCTGGGAGACATGGGTGGGGGCATGATGGTGGGTGCCCCTGCACTGCTGGGGGGTGGGGGTGGTGGGAGACATGGGTGGGGGCCTGGTGGAGGGTGCCCCTGCACTGCTGGGGGGTGGGGGTGGTGGGAGAGATGGGTGGGGGCCTGGTGGAGGGTGACCCTGCACTGCTGTTGGGTGGGGCTGGTGGGAGACATGGGTGGGGGCCTGCTGGCAGCTGCCCCACAGTGCTGGGGGGTGGGGGGTTGGGGAACATGAGTTGGACATGGGTGGGGGCCTGGTGGAGGGTGCCCCTGCACTGCTGGGGGGTGGTGGGAGAAATGGGTGGGGGCCTGGTGGAGGGTGCCCCTGGTGGCTGGGGATGCAGGGGGACATGCGTTGGTGGGCAGTAGTGCAAGTTGACATGTGGGTTGGCTGGGGTGCATGGCCATGGTGGATGGGGTGCCTGCAGGACATGTGCAGGGTAGGCCCCTGTGGTGTGAGCCACCTGCAGGGGCCGTGGAGGGTGTAGAGGGAACACCTGGGAGGACCCACACGTGCAATTCACGTGTGATGCTCCCCGCGCACCCCTGTAATACACGTACCCTGATGAGATCACGTGTGGAACTTCCCGCGCACCCCTGTAATACACGTACCCTGCTGGAATTGCGTGTGGAACTTCCCACGCACCCCTGGAATACACGTACCCTGCTGATGTTGCGTGTGATACTTCCCCCCACCCTGAAATACACGTACCCTGATGAGATCGCGTGTGTAACTTCCTGCGCACCCCCGAACTACACGTACCCCGCTCAATCGCGTGTGTAACTTCCCGCGCACCCCCGAAATACACGTACCCCGCTCAATCGCGTGTGTAACTTCCCGCGCACCCCCGAAATACACGTACCCCGCTCAATCGCGTGTGTAACTTCCTGCGCACCCCCGAAATACATGTACCCCGCTCAATCGCATGTGTAACTTCCCGTGCACCCCCGAAATACACGTGCCCCGCTCAATCGCGTGTGTAACTTCCTGCGCTCCCCCAAAATACACGTGCCCAGCTCGCACAGGCCCAATTGCTGTATGTTGCCACTTTTGTAATGCGCAGGGACTCTACCGCCTGCCTTCGTGTGGCGGAGGTGTTTCGGCTTGTGCGTGTCTTTGGCTGTGCGTGGCTTTGCCCTATTCGATTCCATGAATACCTGTGGTTCGAGTGCATGTGGGCGTTCCGTCTGCTTCCCTGCAGTACATCCCCAGTTACGCCCTTATTTTCGCACGTTGTTCCCCATTCCGCGCGTTACGCCCCGTGTCCCGCCCACTTTCTGGTGTATGCGCCGAGGTTGTGCGCTTTCACTGTGCGCGTCGCGCACGCCTTTCGGGATGTTGCAGTGACTTGTGCGCCATGCACGGGTTTGGCGCACATCCCGAGGTAAACACGCGCAGGGACTTCCATGAATCGCACGCGCCTGTTTTTTTGCGCTTGCGCCTGCTTGCGCCTGCTTGCGCCAAGATTTTCGGCGCACGTTTGTTCCATGAATCGACCCCAAAGAGACAACAACACATACAAATATGAGTATATACAGGGACAGTGAAGTAAACAAAAAAGCAGAAGTAGTAGCAGAGTGTACAACCTAGCTGATTGTCTTTATACAGAGAAACTATTGCTCTGTTTCAAAGCTGCTACTTACCATCTGTATGTGTATCACATGATGCGACTGCACCCAAAGGAAAGGAGAGTGAGTATAATGTATACAAATATGAGCATATACAGGGAAGGTAGAGTAATAAAAATAAAACTATGAGAAAGTGCTGATAACCCTAATGATTATCTTCATGCACAGAAAGGATTGCTCTCTTTGAAGCCTGTGTCTTCCGCTATGTATATGTTTCATATGATGTGACTTGACCCTAAGTCTACAAATATAGTACCTTTTCAATTTTACTTCCTGACTGTTACTGAAGAAAACTATGTGGCTTCGATATGTCAGTAAAGGATAAAAAGGGAGAGCCAGCCATGTGATGTCATCAGTGATGTCATCAATGACATTTGTGATGTCATCTTTGATGTCATGGGTGTTAGTGTTAGCAGTGCACGGTGGCGCGAGTTATGGTTGCTTATGTTACCAAAACTGCCGAATTTCAGGGGTTTTTCGGTTTTACTTTGAACCATAACGTCCCTTTAACAAAGTTTTTTCACTGAATTTCATAGGTTTTTAGTAGCGCAACTTAACCATAACGTCCCTTTAACAACGTTTTTTTTACTGAATATATATATATATATATTCAACTGTTGTATTTTGCTGTTTGGGTTGCTACTGAATCACCCCCCAACCACTGCCCTCTGAGAGTATAGCCTTTCCTCTGCCCACATTACCACAAAAGGCAAAAGAGGTATAACTCATAGCTGTGCTTGTTTTAACTTTATAATTGGGATCTCTGTTGGTTTGTTGAAGTTTGGGGGCTGAGCATAGGTTTTAGCCACTACTCATCTTTACAATCCTGCAGAGCAGAATTAATTTCAAAGAAGAACCAACCCATGTTTCCAAGACACATAATATAAAGAGTTTTGAATGAAAGGGGCTCTATGGGGCTGAATTTAGTGGTAGGCAGGCAGAGATCTCTGCAGAAATGTTTATGTTTAAAGGAAAGGCTTTAAAAAGGGATGGAGTGGTGTCCAAGATTGTCACTGTGACGTTTAAACCCAGGCCAGGTGAACAGAACCTCTGTGAATACCTTTTTCTTGTTCTTGAGCAGCTTGACAGAATCAAGTCCGTCTTCTTGGTGCTTTCCCATGGTACAAATCAACTTTGAGACTTTGGGGCTCTGAATGGATGTTAGTCAGTGTCGAGAAAGTCAAGTTAGTTGGATGCAGTCCAGCATTACCGTTTTATCCTGTAGAGCTGATCGGCATGAATCGACTGAAGAATAGGCAGGAGTTGATAGTGGGCCTCATTACAACCCGGGCGTTAAGGGGTTAACAGCGCCGTAAAAGGTGTTGGCGCCGTTAAACCCTTAACGCCTGATTTCGAGGTCCCTTTGCGGGTTGCACTTTAATGCCTGCTTTTAGCAGGCGTTAAAAAACCAACCCGCAAAGGGACCTAGGAGCTAATTACGGCACCGTAATTTACGGTGCCGTAATTAGCGCCTTCCCCATTCCCATTGAGTCCTATGGGGGCAAAAATGGGAATGGGGAAGGGCCCATGGTGAATGGGGAATTACTGCCCCGCCAACCTTGGAATGGGGCGGTAATTCCGCCATTCACCATGGCGGAGTTGGTAATTTACCGGCATCAGCCATGGCGCTAATAGCGCCATGGTTAACGCCAGGGTCGTAATGAGGCCCAGTGGGCCTCATTAGGACCCTGGCGGTAGTTGTGCCCTTATTAAGGGAATGGCTGCTGCCGGTAATTAATTTTTACAGGGTCCATGGAATGGGCAATTACCAGGTCATGGACCTGGTAAAAATGAATCCCCATTCCCATTGAGATGATGCTAATAACGTGGCCGTCAATAACAGGCCCGTTGTTAGCATGCGTGTCTCCTCGTGGGACCCGCAAAGGACGTCTGGTAAAACCAGACGTTCAGAGCGGGTCCCGCAAGTTCCATACTGCTAGCCCTACATCTAAGGGGACTATGCATAAGGTGAATCCATCTGCCCTTTCAAACCAGGAAAGTTGTAGCACTTGCATGTGCTGTCCCCTCCAGTGAGCAGGATTCTGGTTACCAGTGTTACCAGTGTTCAGACAACAGGCAGGCCTTGCCCCAACAACAGTTCACCTCCAATGGTCCTCTGTGATGGGCATAGGGATGGCCTTCATCTTCTATGGTGGAGGACAAGGCAAACTGTTAATCAGTAAAGTTCAAGGTGAAACCTTCTTTTTATGATGTACAAAGAGAATTCAAATCAATGGAGGTCTCACCCCCTTACATGCTCATTTTCACACAGAAGATTACTTCATTCCAAACAGTAAATATCCAACCTTGGCTGCTTTGACAAGAGTCTTCTCATGGTGATATGGTATACACGAATTTCATCGAAGTAATTTTCATCTTGGGACTTTTCATCGCCACTTTTTCATCGACCAAAACTCTTTTTTAAAAAAAAATATTTGGGGGGTGTTTTTTTGGGGTTGGGGTATGATTGTATAACCCCCTGAAATAAAATTTAAAAAAAACAGTTTTAGTCGATGAAAAAGTGGCGATGAAAAGTCCCACGATGAAAAGTACTTTGATGAAATAACGTAGAACCGGTGATATGAAGGAAGGGGGAAGGGGGCACAGGATGTGTGAGTGGTCTAAAACATGACAAGATTTTGGGACCTTTGTACTTGTGAAATTATTTCCTGGCTACTCTAACTCATCCCTCTCCCCTGTTTGCCTTGCATCAAACATACTACAGCAATATATTATTTTCCTGGTGTGATACCTCTATTGTACTGGCAGCACTTTCCTTTGAAGTACTGGTCCCATCCTGACCCACTGGGTGTATAGTCTGTTTTCTGGTAAAGGGGACAAGTCTTCTCAGAGAGAGGAAATTTCCTTTTGGGGCTGAACTCAAATGGTTTATTATGGGTAGAATACAGTCCCAGATAGCTGATACTGGTTTCGGCCAGTATAATGATATATTTCCAATGGCCACCAAGCCAGACATAGCTAAAATGTATTAATTAATCAAACTGCCTGCAGGCCGTGGGGTGAACAAGTATAATTATAATTTGGATCAGGGTTGCCCCTGGTTAACGGCAACTCGTGGAGTTTGGAACTTTGGGTTCCAGCAGGCTTTTTGCAGGAATGCACATGTTACCCTCTACCTGCCATGTTACCATACTACAAGGCAGCTTCTGGGGATGTCAGTAGAGAGACCCAGCAGTGATACATGTTTACACTATAATTTTAGCATGTAGCACTATGAAAGTGGTGTCGGATAGGCAGATATTGCTTTCTGATATAAAATTACCAGCATGATTGTATATTAAAAATAAAATAAAGTCAGAGTAGTATGCCCTCACAGATTGCACTCTGTCACAGGGAATCTAGTCATAATACTTCAGGAGAAAAAAGAGGTGAAATCAGGCAAACAGGGGGAGTCAAAAAGGTTTGAGGTGGGATAGTAAAAGAGGCTGAGTGAGAGGAGCAGGAAAAGGAAGAACCAGGGTAGGGTGCTTCTAAGCTGGGGTTGAGACCCCAATCTCAAGGGGTGGAACACACATTACGAGGAGGAAAGTGTGTGGCATGGCAACAAGGAGGGTATGATGGGTCATAAAATAGCAAAGGACAGGGAAAGAATTCCAATAGAGGGACCTCCAAACCTGGAGAATCCAGTGACTTCCACCCATATCAGTGAGATTTAACTAAGGACTTGCTTTGGAACATGGTTGACAAAGCTCTCAGGGTGTGTCAGAGTAACCGCTGATAAGTGCCACACCCCAGACAGGTGATCTGAGAGAGTTTTGTCCCTTAAGACAGAGATCCACAATGCAAGAAACTTCCTGTTCCAAGAAGGGTGATCTCTATTCAAGCATTAATAATGCGTTCCATGGGCTATACTGGTTGTAAACGGCACGCCAGCCCGAGTTAACAGTGTGATCGAAGTGAGGGCAGTTAATGAGGTCACTGGGACATCCACAGCTCTCAGGCCTCCCTTGTCCCCCTCTCCTCATCCCGCCTTCTCTACTCTTTCTCACCCATAGCAGCAAATGAGGTCTCTAGATAAGTCCTCTGTATGAAAGGCTCCTTCAAACAGGTGCTCCCCTGCTCCTCCAGCACTATCAAGGACAACATTGCCTCCCTTGTGCAAGCCTTAGCTGATTTCTGTAATCATTCCTTTGCCACTGGTTCCTTCCCGCTACCACTCAAGCACTCCCTTGTGCATCCTGTCCTCAAAAAACACTCTGCCAACCCCTCCTGCTCAGCTAATTACCGAACAATCTCCGTTGCCCCCATTCTGCGCAAACCCCTGAAGAATCTGATCATCTCCCAACCGATCCAACACACTGAATCTATTGGTTGTCTCAACGACCACCAGTCTGGCTTCAGAGTAGCCAGAGGCATGGAAACTGCTCTACTGAACACACGTGATGACCTGGGCCTCATTATGACCCTGTCGGTATGGGTTTAATGGCGCTGGTAAATCCCCAGCACGTGCCCCCCAGGCCTCCCCTTAGCATTTGCCTAGCCTCTGTGGCCTCTTCACTCCTCCCCCACACCGCTTTCACTTGCACTCTATCCTCTTTACCCTGCACTTCCCTTCTCACCCTAGCACTTCACATTTCGTGCATACTGCTACTTCCCCCCTCCTCTCCCTCGCACTTCTGATTACTGCACTTGCCCGATCCGAATGTTACAAGGCCTAGTAGGACCGTTCTTGTTATCATTCTGCCTTGTTTCCCTCCACCTTTATTGTATTGTAATACCTTGAAACACCATTTATTGTATAGACGCCTTACAAATATCCAATAAATAAATAAATAAATAAACCCTATTAGCACCCTGTGTTATAAAAGAGGTAACACGGGGTGCTAAAAAAAGTATGTTAATTTATTAAACAAGCACTGCATGTGTCCGTTCAATGAATTAATATATTTTCCAAAATGGCCGTCATGGTTGGGGTAGGGGACTGGGGAGGGGGTTTGAAAAGAGAAAAAAAAGGGAAAGGAGGGTGTGGACAAGATGGCAGTCCAGGGCAGGGGAGGCAGCCTGCGGGTTCTGTGGAACGCAGGCTGAGATCAGTGGTTTCAGCACTTGATCTGCAGAACCTGCCCCTGTGCTAATTGTTGTTAATAAATGTCTGCCAAGAACATTCACTGATGTATGAATCGTTTGCAGGTCCCACACAGCCTTGACATTACAATACCAATTAGACCTGTTTTATAAGATGTACCTTTATAATAGACTTCCCACTTATCTCCTTGAATCAATTCATATTGTGATGTACTAAACAAATTAGTGCCCAAATATTCCTTTTATTTTGTGCATTGTTCACCACTATGAAATCATCACACATTTCTGGACTTGCCGTCCTCTGGAATTTAGTGACCAGATTTTTAGAGGTGACCCTTAAAGCATTATTGCTCTCCAGTTCTGAGACAACGTTTTAAAGGTTGTGTAACATATACAGAGAATTGTGTTCTTTTTGGGATTCGACTGGAGCAGATACACCCAATGTAATGTACAATGGCATGATGAGTCGTTTTAATTCTCTAGAAAATATGTTCTGCATGCTACAATTTAGTACTTATTCTTTGTGTGGTTGTAGGCATGTTGGTCCATAGGAAAGCAATGCTAGCCCTGCAGTAGTGTTGCTAATGGGAGTCTGGATATTTGGCAGAGGGCCACAAAATAGCTTCCTGCTTCACTCTTGGCACATTGTCGAATTGGTTAGTGGTCCCTCCAGTTTGTGGCATTTGAAGCAACCTTTACAAATTGGGGTAGGTGGGCTCTTTTTGTGGGGGCATCCCAGTATTTTAGCTCAATGAGGTTTTGCATAAATATCTGCTTCACCTGTGACTTTTCCAATGGACGTTGACATTGTACTGCATGGCTATCTGTCATTTACACATGGTTCAAATCAGTACTGCATTGGCTTCAGTTCCGTCATTCTTCTTGGATCTCATTGAACACCTTATAATAGAATCACTCCTTCCTTCCTTCCTTCCTTCCTTCCTTCCTTCCTTCCTTCCTTCCTTCCTTCCTTCCTTCCTTCCTTCCTTCCTTCCTTCCTTCCTTCCTTCCTTCCTTCCTTCCTTCCTTCCTTCCTTCCTTCCTTCCTTCCTTCCTTCCTTCCTTCCTTCCTTCCTTCCTTCCTTCCTTCCTTCCTTCCTTCCTTCCTTCCTTCCTTCCTTCCTTCCTTCCTTCCTTCTTTCCTTCCTTCCTTCCTTCCTTCCTTCCTTCCTTCCTTCCTTCCTTCCTTCCTTCCTCCCTTCCTCCCTTCCTTCCTTCCTTCCTTCCTCCCTCCTTCCCTCTCTCCCTCCCTTCCTTCCTTCCTCCCTTCCCTCCTTCCTTCCTTCCTCCTTCCCCCATCAATGTAATGTAACATATGACTTGATGTGTTCATGTAAACCTGCACTTGATGATTTCTGAACACGATTTGTATGTGCCAAGCACACCTTCGTCAGCCAAGATGCCCTTGCCTCTGCTTCTTTGCTGTATATTTATTATGTATTCGCTCTGAATGCTTGTTGTATGCATGAACGCTGCAGACAGCTAGTGTGGGCCAAGTATGCTTACGGGATCTGAGGGAGTTTGGAAAGGTATTGTCGCAATGTGTAGTTTAGATAATGGTGTGCATGAATGGCAGTTTTCAGTGTCAGTGCTACAGCTGGTTAGGCTTTGTACATACAGCCATCAAAGCTATAGCAGCAGGAGAGGAGGTTCCTGTGGATGTCTGACTCTATGGGCCTCATTACACGATATGCGGTAACCATGGCGCTATTAGCGCCATGGTTGCCGCCGGTATTTTACCGTGTCCGCCTTGGTGGATGGCGGAATTACCGCCCTACTCCATAGTGAGCGGGGGCAGTAATTCCCCATTCACCAAGGCACTTCCCCATTCCCATTTTTGCCCCCATAGGGCTCAATGGGGAAGGAGCTAATTATGGTACCGCAAATTGCGGTACCGTAATTAGCACCAAGGTCCCTTTGCGGGTCCGTTCCTTAACGGCTGCTAAAACCAGCCGTTGAGGTCGGGTCCGGCAAAGGGACCTCGTAGTAAGGCGGTAAGGGTTTTCTGCTACCGGTGCCCTTACCGGTACTGGTAAACCCTTACCGCGTACCATGTAATGAGGCCCTATGAGTCATATCACTCAACATGATCGTCTATTGGGTACTTCCACAAATGTATTTTTGTCAGGAGACCAGACTCGAGTGTGGAAGAGTTTAAACACCAAAAATCTATAGGAGACTGGTTAGCCCTCCCGTACTTTATAAAAGGCACTACATTCTCACACTTCCAGGATTACTTAACCTTCAGCTATTGCCTGTGTTTCCGGTTTGTGAAAGAGAGTATCATGTTACTCATTGTAACTCATTTGTTGTTTTATTCCAAAAAACGATTGTATTAATAGTGTATATAAAAAAGCCTAAGGAAACAGCTTTATCAATAAGAAAAACACAGTTGACAAAAAAAATACATAGTCATGTTAATATGCATATAGTGCTTTGAAAACATATCTGCTAATTAAAAGACATACTAGGTACAACAACGTGGCACACATAGAAATATCTTTGTGACTGGGGGTTAGTAAGCAGGTGATATCTCTACCATGTTATCAAGACACATTGGTGTAAACAGTGTCTTTACTATTATTTTTTTAAAATTTGTTTTAGCTGAAATAATTCAACTTTACAACAAATAAATGTATACACAAATTAATCAAAAATTACAATATATAATCGTTAAGTAATACATACAGACATCTAAAATAGAAATAACAGAAAAGGAAAAAAGTATAAAAAAAGAAAAGAAAATCATGAAATTTGCATCTTTTATCAGAATGTTTAATCATTTTCCTTTTCGCTAGTACTTCTTGCGTTGGCCACAGATTAAACCGTAGGCGCATGAATTTTATACGATGTCTGCTTGACGGACTTTTAGTCAAGTATGTCTCTACAGTGCCATTTTTTTTGGTTGACATGGAGTGTAACTGAAATCGTTGAATTTGTTACATTTTGTTATTGTTTCACACCAGTCCCATTGGAACAATTTGGTTTTAACTCTTGTTGGGTCTTGTATAAAAGTCAATAAAGTAACCTCAATAAAGGCCATTGTATGCACAACTAGTTTTCGCCAGGCTGATATACACTTGTCTTTTGAGGTGAATATATAATTCGACAGTGTACCAACAACCACCGAAGGGGACTGTGCTAGAATCAGACATTTCCTAAATAGGGCAATAATTTGCCATATGTAGCAGGTATACAAAGAAATCAAACCCAGCTCATGTCTCATCCACACCGTTGGAATACAACGTGGCAAATGCAGTATTTTATGCCAACATTTTCCTTCAAAATCAGTCCAGATTTTTTCTGCTATAATTGGTTTTGTTTCAGCGGCATATAAAAAAATCGGTGTCAATTTCTGTTTATAATAAGTGAATGCAGGGGTCAATGTAAATTTGCCGTATTTCCCCTGAATAATCCTTGCTTGGGCTATTCCTGTTTTCAATTTGTTTTTCAGGATTTCTATATATGTCTCATATCATGCTCATTTGCTACAATAACTCCCAAGTATGTGTATTGAGACACAGATTCAAGTTTTTGTCCTTCTAACAACCAATTAAAGTTCTTCAATCTGGTCTTCTTGCTTCCCAGACAGTGCATGACTTTGGTCTTCTTATAATTTATAGTTAGATGATTCTTAGATACATAATTTGTGAGAACATCAAGCATTCTTTGTAGTCCCAATTTGTGTTTTGGACATGATGATAAGATCTTCAGCATAAAGTTAGTAGTTGATCATCCTATTCGCTAATTTTGGTGAATCAGTAATTATCTTTTCAAAGGATTTGCCCACATCTGAAATAAAAAAGTTAAATAATATAGCTGCCAATGTGCACCCTTGACGTGAGCCTCTATATGTGTTCATTGGGATGGTTAGTTTCCTATCTAGAGTTAATCTTACTTGAATGGTGTTACCAGTGTGGGTATTGTTAATCAATGATGTTAAATATCCAGGGCAGACCTTCTGAATCAGCTTTCTAATCAACAGTTCCCTTGAAACAGAATCAAATGCAGCTTTCAAATAAATAAAATAAATAAAAATCAAATATAGTGGCTTTTGTATGGAAGTGGGATGAGTTATTAATGAATTAAGTGTAAGTAGATTTATGGACGTACCCATGCCGCGGACAAAACCAGTTTGTAATTAGTTAGTTATTGTGCTTCTCTATTCGTCCATTGTAAGAAATCTCGTTGCACAAACCTCGAAAAGAATTTTCCTGGGGCATCCAAGAGGGCAATTTGTCGGTAGTTGGTAGCACACAGTAAACAGTGTAATTTCTATTCTGAACAACACAGAATAAGTCGACCTCTGCAGTTTTCTTATTCAGATTGTCGACACGTGTTTTGAATCTCAGTTTGCGTTAGACTGTACTCGCGTGTACATAGTTAGTTATGAAGCCATCTTCTGGACATATAGTTGATTTTGGTACAGCACTAATCAGACAATTTCCACGCTGTTTACACATCCTACAATAAGCAAAATACAATATAGGTATTTGTCTACAGTTTCTTAAACTTAATTCAAGGCTTTCTTATATATAACAGTAATCCAATGAAAGGAAGAATACCTTACAACAAGGCAGGCGAAGTAGGGAACTCGTAAGGGCAACATTTCCGGTCCTAAGTGAGACAAAATATAGTCACTCTTAATTTAAACAAGTGTTTAGTTATCAAAAAGTCATGTGTCCTACCAGTTGCAGAGTCCTATGGAAAATCAATATCCTGGGATGATGAATTAATTATACTGGTTTGCTTGTTTGTATTCAATCGCGAAATATTCTGCTCTGTGTTGACAGACAGAAGCTTTTAATTTCGTTTTGATTACGTTGTTGCATAAACATTAGTGCAGACTATGTCAGCGAATTAATTGATTCATACAGATCATATTATTTTATCAGGGTTGATTCCCGGTCAAACTAGCGAGGTGGGGGGGGCTGTCCATTCATTCGCTAGGATAAACATAATTAAAACATATGCGCAAATCTAGAAAGCATGCAAGACGCATGTTGATTTTTCCTCATAACGCACGACAAATGTAAGTACTCCTCAGATCATTTGCTGATGCCAGCTTGTTCGGGAGCTTATGTGGCAAATAAAACGGATCAAAACCGTTCTGTGGCATACCATGCTAATGTAACATAATTCCAGCAAGAATTAATTAGAAGACAGATCACTGCTTGCAAAATACAGTCGAACCGTATGGATACAGGATTAGTGGACGTGGTACTGGTGGCGAAAGCTTTTGAGCCTTGCCATGGTGATCACACAAACCATTTAGTGACTTTTATAAAGTAAGGGAGGGGTAACCAGTCTCCTATAGATTTTTGATATCACTCAACATGCCATCTTCCACCTGTGTCATTCTGTCCTGACATGGGCACTTTGGACTAAATTCTGAGTTTATGTCAATGTCTAAACCGCTCCACATGTTTAAGGGACAGAAGTGATGTATTTTTGTCTCTTGGTCAACCTTCATTTTGGAGGCGTACCCTTAGCTCCCCCCCTGGTTCCATAGGACAAGTCGGTTAGGTGCCCTGGCCACTCTTTTGAGGAGGTATCCTCTGTGGGGATGACAGGTTTTATTTAATACATCTACGACTGTCGAGACAGGGACACATTGGGCTCTTTTGCTTTGTTTCCAAGGATGAAGAGGGATATCTATTGTGTTTTTATTGTATATCTCCCAGCCATTTCAGAAAAAAGCTGGAGGTAAAACAGCCCATTTAGTGCCCAACTCGTGACAGGGCCAGCCCATAAATGCAGCAACAATACCGTTACCGCCACATTTAAGGGCTACCCCACAACTCGTAATGAGGCCCAAAGGCACTGCAGCCTTACAAAATTACACGACGCTAGTGTAAACAGCAAAATTGCTGGCTGTGAAAATTACATATCTTAAAATGTCATTACAAAAGAAAAACTTCCAAAGATTAAATGTATTTATCATGCAATGTAGGAACAACCCCGAGCTACTCCTTCAACTGGGTCACAACACAAAATATCTGTAAACATTTGCCCAGTTCGACCAGTACTCCATTGATTACGGTCAAGCAAGGGTAGATGAAGGCATAGCATTAAACATCCTTGTAATCCTAATGGGAAAATGAGGACTTCATGAGTGGTATGCACTCTCAGAACCTGACTTCTGAATTGAAAAAGAACAACCCCCAGTTGAGTAGGGGTTTTCAGGGGAAACTCTTCATGCCTTCGATCCAGTTACAAATGATCCAGTACTCATGGGTTCAGTGGTTGTTTCTGGTGTCAGATTTCTTTTTGCTATCAGCATTTCTTGTCTCTTGCATGAACACTGCATACATGGACTTACCAACTGGTCAGGACGGAGGAAAATGAAGGGTCACCATTGCAATTTCCTTTACACTGGAGGAGGCCAGGACACCTCAGGCACAGTAAGCAGGAATGTCATTTAAGGACCACTAGGAGTTGCAATTGCGACCTCTGGCTGTTAGTTTGCAACCCATGCCAATCCCTTTGCAACCCCTTGCAATCATCCCGTCACAATGGGGGTGTGTGGCTAATTCAATGGGCGGCACATGGGCCTCTCTGGGCTCCATTTTCTTTATCAGCTGCCATTCCCAGCAGCCGCAGGTGTTGATGAGCAGCCCTGTGCCTGGTTCTTCAAAGTGAGTAACCGGCCTGCTAGCCTGGAAGAGGTGGATGAGATCCATCGGTGGTCTACTCCATCAGAAACGCTGGCTCTCCGGGTGGTCTGTGGTAGCTGCATTCAGGCCAACCAGGATGTGGACCATAGGGCCAAGGGTTGACAGTGACCTGCATCTGGGCCTGCTGTACCTGCACACCAGCCCTTGACCCGCATCATGGATGGGCCTGCATCATGCTGCTTGCGTTCTCGGAAGGCGGTCCTTCACCAGAACAGAGCGTCCAAAAGGAGTGTTGAACTCTGACAACTCTGGATCTGACATCTGCAGATCTTGAGTACAGTGCAGAAAACATGTTGGCTGTATTTATTTACTGACTTCTTAACTAATGTTATGCAGTGGATGATATCCCTCAAGGATATTCAGATTCAAAGACTGTAAAGCAACAGATAATATAATCTCTCATCTCCTGCCCCTTTTGTGAGTAAATACAATCAGAGCTCTGTCTTGTCCCTCTGTTTACGGGCAGCAGACCACTTCTCTGGCATAGCCATGGCCATGCAAATGCAGAACTGCAGGATCTTAACGGGAGAAAAGCGGCACACAGAGAACCATGTCCCGGAAAGATAGTGATCGAAATAAGACAGGCGAGTGTGTCCTAGAAAAAGTGAAGGGGCATTTAATAAAATGACAAAATATAGAAAGCCTAGGATGTACAGTAAAGGGGCAAATGCACCTTCGTAAAAAAAAAATGGGTTCTATGAACTATGCGTGGGGAGCTTTCCTCGAGGAAAACATATTTATTTATTTATTTATTTATTTATTTAATTTATTTGTTACACGCCCAGACCCTCGGGTGTCACGGCGAGGTTATAAGACAGCTTAGAAAATAGTCATATTCAAACATTACATTAGTTGCATTACATGATATAGGTTACAACATATTCACAACAATATACAGTGGCCTAAGTATTCACAACAGTATCCGATGGAAGGGGTCCTATCTTTGGGTGCTAATATTGGTTGAAAAACCAGGTTTTTAGCTGTTTCTTAAAGATCGTGAAGGAGGATGCTTTTTTGATGATGGTGGGTAGGGTGTTCCAGTGTTTGGGGGCTAAAGTGGTGAAGCTGCTGCCCCCTGCTCTTGTGGTTTTGAATCGGGGGGAGGTCCAGGAGGAGTTTGTCATTGGATCTAAGTAATCTTATGTTAGTTTTAGGATGTAGAGTGTTATTGAGGTAGGTAGGTCCTCTTTTTGTAATGCATTTGTGGGTGATGCATAATGTTTTGAAAATGATGCGGGCTTTGATGGGGAGCCAGTGGGCATCTTTCCTGGTCTTGGATATATGGTCTGATTTTGTTATGCCTAGCGCTGCCCTCAGGACTTTGTTTTGCAAAAGTTGCATTTTGGCTAGGTTGGTGTTGGAGGTGCCCAGTAGTAATACATTGCAGTAGTCCAATTTCGATAGGACCAGTGCTCTGGCCAGGGTGAGGCAGTTTGCTGGGGTCAGAAATTGTCGGCTGAGTGCAATTAATTTGGAAGTGTAGGCCGTGAAGGAGGAAAGTACATTGATCTGTTTAGTCATGGTCAGGCTAGCATCGAAGTACACGCCCAGTGTTTTTACTTGTTTTGACACTGGAATATTGGTGCCGTCGATGTTGATGGTTGAATATTCTGGCTGAAGGGTTGCTAATTTGGCTGGAGCTCCTACGATGAGGACTTCCGTCTTCTCATCGTTAAGACATAGGCTATTTAATGCCATCCAGTTTTGTATGATGAAGTAAATTTTATTGATTGTTAAAGTGTCCTGGTCATAGTTGCCTGTAAGAGGTATAAGGATCTGGGTGTCATCAGCGAAGTTTGTGTATATCGTCAAGTGCTGAGAACAGGAGCTTGGTATATGCGTTATACAGCGTGGGAGAAAGGCAAGAGCCTTGGGGCACTCCTATGGGGACTGGGATGGGGTTGGCTGCTTCTTTGCCTATGGACACTCTGGAGGTGCGGTCACCCAAGCAGTGGCTGCCCCACAGAAGTTAAATTCACGGGCAAGTGAGTTGCAGAGTTTGTCGTGGTCCACCAAGTCGAACGCAGCTGAGAGGTCCAACAGCAGGAGAATGCAAAGTTTCCCTGAATCTCTAATGGCATCCATCTGGATTTTGAGGTCCAAGCGAGCTGTTTCAGTGCTGTGTTTCAGTGCTGTGGTTGGGCCTGAAGCCTGATTGCCTGGTGCCGAGGAGCTGGTTAGATTCTAAATGGGTTTGAATTTGGTTGTAGGCTAGTTTGTCGATGATTTTGAGTAAGAATGGGACCGTAGTTATGGGGCGATAGTTAGTTGGAATGGTGGGGTCTAGATTTGTTTTTTTTAGAAGTGGTGTAACCCAGGCTTCTTTAATGCAAGTCAGAACTGTATTGGAGTTGAAGGAGGCATTGACAAATTTCGTGATGAGGGGGGTCAGGGTGGGTGCACAGGCTTTGACTAGTTTGGCTGGGACAGTATCTCCTTTACAGTTGTATGCTTTTAGTTTGGAGATAGTATCGAGTACGAGATTGTGGGCGACTGGTGTGAATTGGAAGGGGGGGTTGGAGTTGTCACTGGAAGGGGTACAGGGATTAGGGAGGGGGGGGGGTTTGTAGCTAGGAGTAATATTTTGGAGTTGATTTTGTTTTGTAACATAGTGATTTTGGAGGCAAGAGCATCTTGTATGGTGGTACACCATTCTTTGCTTGTGTTTATGGGTGTGTCGGTCGGAACTGGATTTTCAAGTTCTCTAAGGATAGAGAAGAGCTCTTTGGAGTCGGATGCTGCATTGCTAATGCGAGCATTGTAGGTGTTGGCTTTATGTGAGATTATAGCTGATTTGTAGAGGGTATTAGCGACTTTGAATGCTTTAGCTGAGTCCGGGGAGGGATGTTTATTATGGGCATGCTCAAGAGAGCGTTTTTTCCTTCTAAGGGCGATTAATTCCTCGTTGAACCAGAAGTTGGATTTTTTGTTGAGGCGCCTTAGTTTGGAGGTTACAGGTGCTATGGTGTTAATCGCTGTGGAGAGGCATTTGTGGTAGTACTCAGCGATACTAGTTGGGTCATTGCTGATGATTGAGTGGGTATCTAGCAATTTGTTCAAGGTGGGGTCGAAGTTCTCAGCTGTGAGCTTTTTAGAGTTTCTACTTTCGATGATGTCCATAGCTATGTTCTTGGGTGTGCAAGGGTCGTCGCTAGTGATTGTAAATTCTATGCAGTAATGGTCTTCCAATTCAGTGCGGTAATCGGGCCTAAGTTGATGTTGGTGTTGAGGGTGAGGATCCAATCAAGGGTTCTGCCCTTGGTATGGGTGGGGACATTGACGTGTTGGCAGAAATTCATGTCATTTAGTGCCAGGATGAGGGCGGTTGCTTTGGTGTCTTGGTTATCATTAAAACCTAGATTCAAGTCACCAATGATGATACATTTCGTTTTGGGTTTGAGGAAGGGCGCCAGTATTAGTGGGATGTCTGTTTCTGGGTGGCTGTTTGTGCTGGGGGCTCTATAGATGACCACTATGTTAATTGTGGTGTTTTCATTCAATGAGAGTTTGGCGAGTAGTAGTTCGTACCCTGAGATTATTTCAGTGGAACTTGATCTAAGTTTGATAGTGTTTTTTGCAATGATGGCCACACCGCCTCCTGGAGTGGTGGTTCTATCAGATCTGAGAATGGTGTAATCTGGTGGAATAGCCAATGCTAGCAGAGGGCCTGATGCTTGGTGTAGCCAGGTTTCTGTGATTACTAACATGTCAAGGTCAAGTTCGATGATGAGGTCATGAATATCAATGGCGTGGGCTCCAAGGGAGCGGACATTGATGAGTGCATTTTTGAGACTAATGGGAGGGTTGGGTTCCTTAGTGGGAGTATTTATGGTTGGTGGGCCACTTAGTGGAGTAGTTTTAGTTGCTTTAGGCTGGGGGTGTTTGTCGTTTGTTGTGTGAACCGTGGGTTTGGGTGAACTGGGAGGCTGGGTCTTGGTAGTAAGGTTGTGCAATTCAGGCCTGTGTGGAAGAGGCATTATCATGCCTGGGGGACTGACTCCCCCCAGCCCTGCCAGCCATTTAAAGGCAGGGACAAGCTGGGACTGCTGCCCTGACCATGTGAACAATGCTGGTCGCCCTGCCCTACGCAGGAATGTCTACTTTGAACCCATGCACTTACCTGGACGACCAGACCAGAGCCACCAGCGTCTTGGGCTTGCTTGCTTGACTTTCGTAATCCATCAGCTGCTGACCAGCTCCTGCACGATGACCACATAGAGGAGGAAGATCACGATGGCTGGGTCTATGCGATCCTGCTCAGAGTCCAGCTCCTTGCTCATGGCGGGCAGTGGGGATGGAGGGGAGGTGGACAGGTCCAAGGCAGCCGACACCAGTGACCGCCCGCATGACAGCCGCTCCCCTGAGCACAATTGCACTTAACAAGCCAACACTCTTTGGACTCCACCTGTATATTCCACCAAACATGTTTTGCAGCATGTCCTCCACCTGAAGTTGTGCCTTGCATAAAGTATGTTTACTGATGCTACTCTTCACTAAAGAATGATCTTGTGCTTGAAATTCTTCAGTTTTCCCCTGTGCTCAGTGAACGCCATTGGCAATCCCTTCACTGTAGCATTGGGGAGTGTTTGTGGTTGGGTAATGTAGTTCCTTGGGTGGGGGCAGGATTTGGGGAGCAGGGTGGGAAGGGTGGTGACAGGGTTAAAAGGAGAAGTTATCAGTTGTATGGTGGACGGAGAATAAAGAATACGTGCAGCTGGGTCTTGGTATCCGTATCTTCCTTGACAGAGACGTTGTGCGAGCCATAGATCACGGACAGTCCCCGTGAGGTAGAATCCTACATTGGCGACAAGCAGGAAGCTTGAGCATCCCAGCTGGGTGCAGTGGTTTGTGTCGCTGCTTTGTTTCATTATGCACCCGGGGTGAGGTGGTACTGTGCACTGTGTGCGGCCTTTGCGCGACATGTACACATGCTGACTTAAGAGTCACAGAAGGCAGTCTGCATGTCCCGGCACCACAGAAATGATTTCCTATTAAAAGCTACTAAATATAAGGGGAAAAGGCAGGCGGTGCTCGTGGCTAGTTGGCGGCTGCCATTGGCCTGGTGGAACTGCAGGTGAGATGTGGAGGAGGGGAGACGCCATATGGACAGTTGCTGGCCAGCATCACTGGCTTTTGGACACATGTTGGCCATACTGCATTGTGAGGTCATCATCACTGGGCTCATTAGAGAGACACTGCATTCAAATGCCTACAAATGTCTGGCTTTTCAGCCTGTGACACCTCATCGGTGAACAAAACCCCCCACTCACCATCTCTCATCAGGGCATTCCAGTCAGTGTCCCTGTCTCACCACAGGTTCAGGTGCAGCAAAGGGTTGAATAATCCCTGGTAGTACAGTTGCCTGGGGTGTTTGATATCACCAACACCAGCACCATGGGGCCCATGTGAGCCAGATGGACCACAGACTTCGACCTGTACGTGGTTGCTATGGGGACCATGGAAGACAACTGACACAAATGTTTTTTGAAGCTGGCGGCAGGCCAAGCCACCAGAGACATCATTGATGAAATACCAGCTGACTCAATAGACACAATTCAAAACATTTGAGATGACAAGCAGAACTTTAATAAACTGCCTTGGTTGCCCTAATCCTGATTCTCATGAGAACAGCTTACCACCATGTCACCGCCTGTGCCTTGAAACACGGACATAATGCTACAAAAATGTTGCATTTTAGGGACACTCAAACCCTTTTCCCAGGGAAAATGTTCTACGGGGCAATTTGAAACCACTGAGGTTCTTTTAGGCTCCATTTGAAAATCATATTTCATAAATGATTTTGAATTATAAAATGGTCAAGTATTCATTATTCTTTGGCGGAAGCTGTGAGCTCTACTCTGTGACCTCGAGGAAATATACATAGGCAGCACCATAAGGGAACTTAGAACGAGAATAAGGGAACATTTATCAACCATCGGAAGTCAAGACATCAATCTACCTCTATCCCAGCACTGGCAAAAGAATCACCAACTGATCGACAAAAACTAGCAGAAATTCATTGGACTTAAAAAAGTGACATTAGGACCAAGAGGCAGATACCATGAACTAAAACTAAGACAAGAAGAAGCAAAATTAATCTGCAAATTTCGTGCAGTAGAGAGGGGCCTTAATTCGGACCACGAGATGGGCTCTTTTCTATAACGCTAATGATGTGAAAAGCCTATCAGAAATGAACTAATAAGGTGTAACTGTTATAAATTGTAGACTGGTGATGTATGGTAAAAAGGCAAATTAGAAATGAACTATAAGCCTCAATTGTCATAAACTGTAGACTGGTGATGTGTGTGATATGGTCAATATTGCAATATTGGTAATAGTAAGGGACATATGAGATAGAACAATCAATCCTTACAAGGTCTAATAATAGGGAGAACGGCGCATTTTCATACGTATAGATATAATCTATATTACCTAAATATATAGTGTTCATTTTCCTTCACAGACCATTTTAAAGTGTTTAATTTCTATCACATACCAGTATTGATATCATCTACCATTCACAAGGTTAATAAGTTGCCCAAACGAAGGAGCACAGGAATTGGTATGCTAATGTGATCAAACTCAACAATTAACAACAAGTAGACGACTCATCAACAATGCTGTAAACCTACGTTATGCCCAAAATATGGCAGCGACAACAGAAATAGAAAAAGGACTACACAGGACGCGATTAATTTAGGGATTTGTCTTTTCGAGAGATTTATTTCGACTAGCAAGTATTTTGGCAATTTTTGACACAAATGATAGGAAGAAATGTATAGAGATTAATATTCCAGCTGCAGTGGGCAGAAGACGTAATTTTACAGAAATTTATGTTTTTCAATTAAGTATGAGTTGTAACACAATTTCACAATCCTTTATATATCTGTAAAGCACATTGGATCAACAGTAACTCAATATTTTTAAGAAACCACTTTAATTTCTGTTCTGAGCACTGAACATGGCTACAGTAGTTGAAAGAGATGTAGGACATAGTTGCTAGGCAACTCAACCGAGATAGTAATAACACAGAAGCAATGCGGTGCAGACGAGGACATTTTTGCACGAGACATGTCGTTAAAGGTAAGCCTGCTAGATGGGCTCCTTGGGGGGATTTGTCTACGTGTATAGTTACACGTGGGTCCTCGAGAAGACCCGTTGAGTTAATTTGTAATATTTAACCATTGCCGAACGCCGGTCTGTTGTATTTGGTAAAGTTGAAAGCGTGCCCAAAATTCAAAATGGATTAGCGTATGATAACTAAACCTGGGAACCTCTTTCAAAATGAACAATTTGCTTAAAGAATGACTAATTAAAGTATGTTCTAAAAACCGTAAGGGTTCACATACAATATTTAGGTTTAGAAACATATTGATTCTAGTACGATCCAATCCGCATGCCACTAAACGATTTATGGACAACCAGTAAAATTAGAAGTTGAAGAATCAAAGCGATTCTTACCGTTTTCCTTTTCTATTTCAGGGATTTAACCCGTGACTTAAGAGAACAGATTTAAAGTATACAAGGAAAGAGACCTAAAGAGTACAGAGTTCAAACTAGCACTACTGGGTAAGAAGGATCAGTAAAACAAATACCATACACACCAAGTCTATTAGGAATACTTGCATAAATGTATCATCACAAACGACCCATCTGACTGCTATCAATATTCATTGTATTTTTCATTTTTTTATTTCTTCTTTTCACCATCCCTAGCTCTCCTACCCATTACCCCTCCCTTGACCACATGAATGAAACTTTGGAATGAATGTGTGAATTTTATATGATGGTTAATATGATCAAAATGTCATTCTTGGCTTTTGAAAATTATAATTTGCAAATGTGAAATGTTAAGCCCTGATTTTAAAAAGACGATGAGATCATCAAAACACGTGTTATCACAAAGGGCATTGTTAAAAACTTAACAAATATGTGCAATTAAAAATCAAACTCTCACAGAAACACTGAGGAAAAGGGTCATATGTCTTCTTTTTCTCTGGAAAACGTGGACGCATGAGAATATTTGAATGTAACAGAAAAAAGTGTTTTTGAAGTTAACGGAGTAGAGGAGCCAGAAAACTCCATTGTTACAATCCCATGCGACTCTGAAAAGGAAAAACATCGAACAAAAAACAAGGGCGCTGAGGTCCGATTAACAAGGAAACCCATCCATATAGGTTGCTCAGAAAATATATCACTTTTCAATAGGGTACCTTGGACCTTGCAGACCAACAAACATCCACAGGATATAGAGCCAAAATGGCAGAATACTTAGAGAATAGGGAAGAAGATGCTGTAAATTTATTTGCACCTAAGGGAAGCAACGCCCATGCATTTGCATCCAACCTGCCCAAACAGAGGGAAGATTTACGTTATAAATTTGTAAAATTGGAAAGAGCATCCAAAAAGGAAGTAGATAAATACTGGGAAATCAAATCTTTAAAAAACGATGTCTCCAAGAAACAGATACCGAGAGGATTAAGAATACTAATTTTCCCAGACTTCACAAAGGATGAAGATAAAGACTTGGCTGAATCATGGGAACAAAATTTAAACCAAAGTTCGAATGCAATGCTAGAACTCCTAATAGAACATGGCTCCAGGGAACACAAAAGAATAACAGAACAAATAGAAGAAATCAAGAAAGAAATTAAGGAAGCAAAAGCTTTAGAAGTAACGAAAGAGAAAAATTACGAAAAAATGTTTGAGATCTTAAAAGAGTACCAGGACGAGATCAAATTAAGGAAAATGAGAAAATTCTTTACAGAAAACAGAGACTATGAGGACAATAAGGTGTACACCTTGCAGGACAAATATAGACAACTTACTAAACCACCCTCGCAAGAAAGCATGACCAACGCTTCCCCAGGCAGTTCGGATGCAGACTCTGAAGGGGATCAAGATAAAGATTCAGAAAGCACACCTAAGACAACGGGAAGACAGGGATTTCTAAACCAGATCAGGAGGTACAAAAAGGGGAACAGGCTAACCTATCAACATCAAAAACAAGTGTGTTTTTTATTACAGCAACAGACAACTCCACAAAAACAACCTGCAGGATTAGGGGGTAACGTGGGAGTGGTAGACACAGGAAACCCAGACGCCTTGGAGGATTTCAGGAGACTGACGAGAGCAGGGGCAAGAGAAGCAGCAAAACAGAACAAGCAAATGACTTAGTATTGAATATATCCAACTACCAATTAAAACCAGAGGAAGTTTCATTATTAAACTAAGGGTTCACCTTTGCACCATCCACGGACTTTGAAAACATAGAAGTTCATGTAGACTTATTCAAATTTGTAAGAAAGCTCAAATTAAAAAAAATTCTTTGATACACAAATCACAGTACACCACACCAAAGAAGTGGCCGAGATTTGAAGATTTGACCAACATAATACATGTATTGAGATCCCTACAAGAAATAGAGGAGAGACCGATACATGAGACCTTACAAGAACTTCAAATAAAACAAACTGGTCTCACTACCAAGGAAATGAAACTCAAATCCAAATTTACGCCACAGCTAATGCCAGACAAACTGGTGGACACCTTTTACAAAGCAGTCACTAAAGACCTTAATGACTTCAAAGATGCCAGATCAAAAAAACAGCAAAAAATGTAAATATACATATGACAATCTAACAACCATGGAAAGAAGAGCTCTCTACAACCTGAAAAAAGACCACAATTTAGTCATTAAAGGAGCAGACAAAGGAAGCAAAATAGTAGTGATGGACCGAGAGGATTATGTACTAATGGCAATGAACCATCTGAACACGCCACTTTGTTAAGACAACTGAAATCAAACCTGAAAATGGAGATACTATCAGATTTAAAAGAAGCAATCACAGCCTGGCATAGACAAGGACTTATTACGGATGAAGAAAATATTTTTTGGACATGAAACAACCCATCCTACCTACAATATATTTTTTACCCAAAATACACAAGGAATATGAAAGGATCCCAGAAGGAAGACCGATTCTGAGCGGAATAGGTTGGGCCATCATTTATATGGCCCACTATATAGACAACATTTTAAGACCCTTGGCTATTAAAACCAAATCCTATTTACGAGACACGACCTCAGTAATCAACAAATTATCAACAATAAAATGGCAGAAAGATTACTTATTAGCAACTTGGGATGTGAGATCCCTTTAGACATCCATCAGGCACGATACTGCCATAGAAACTATGGACTATACTTTTTGTAAGGAGACAGCATCGAACTACAATCGGTAAGCATGCTCAAGGAAATGCTATTATTGACATTACAAAACAACGTATTCATATTCAATGGTCAATTTGTCAAGCAGACCAGAGGGGTGGCTATGGGGATTAAATATGCCCCAGCCCTTGCAAATTTAACAATGGCAATGTATGAGGACAAATATATTTAAACAGATGAAGCTCATGAACCAAACATGGTGTTATGGACACGGTATATAGATGACGTTCTGCTCATTTGGAAAGGGGAGGAAGGAGGACTAGAGAATTAACTTGTCTGAGCAGCAATTACCGCAAGGCATGCCCTCAGATGGCACGTCGATAGCGCCAGGTATTTTGTAACAATGTACTAGTACTGCTGGTTACAGCATGCATACAGAAGGGACTGCGGGCAAGTCCTCTGTTTCACAGAGGGGGCCAGTGTAGACTTGATGAGCCGGGCTGTCAACTGAAATGATGCACGCTTTGCCCTTCATGCAGGCCTAAGTCATGGTAGCAAGCTCAGAAATCAGATATGCAATGGCCACCAGGACTCAAGTAAATGAAGGATGAGGATCTGCAGACATCAAGCTAACACAAGCCCTGCACTCATGTTGGTGGCGGGGGCTCATCCATGTCCGTTTTTACACTGAAACCACTTTTTTAAGGGTGTACTTTTTTAAAAAGAAAAATAATGTCCAGGATCGACATGATGATTTCTATTTGTACCATGTCAAGGCATTCAGGTGTCTAAAAAGTACACAAACTGCCTTGCACTTCCTCATCTGTGTTATCTGTGCAGTGCACTGAAATGCAAGTTTCAACTTCTTCCTACACTTTTATTTTCAAACGAAACCATTCCAGAACATGTTCTTTTTTTCTAAATAAAAGCATAGCAACAGTAAAACCTGATTAAAGAAAGTAGAGGAGCACCACTCCCAACACCCCCCCCCGCCCACTTTGAACACTGCCTTCTGCATTTATGACAAGTCTATAGTTACTCATATTTCCTTCTACTTCATATTCTGTTATTAGTGGTAGGGTAGGGTGGGTGGTGGTAGAGCTTGGGGGGAGAGTGTGGTCCGGTTGGGTGTGATAGGGACTGTGGAATAGGGTGGGAGGGAGTAATTTCGGTGGAAGTAGGGATAGAGTGACAACAAGCAGAGTGGGGTAGAGCCAAACTTGGCAAAGTGGGACACAGTGGGGGTGTTGTAATGGTGTTTGCTCAGAATGGAGTACGTTTGTGTAGGTGAGGTGGTTGTAGAATGGGTCTGGTCGAGACAGTATAATAGAGGGCAGGGCAGAATGGTAGGGTACTTGGATAGAGCAGTGTGGTGGTATAGAGACGTGGGGCAGAGTAGTTTGGTTGGGTAGAATGGTAGCCCAAGATAATGGGGATAGAGATGGTATAGTGGGTGGGTGTAGAGTGAGGTTGAGATGGTGGAGGAGTGGTTGTGTCAGGTGCAGTGTGCGTGGGTGGAGGAGGGAGAGCATTGGGGTGGGGTAGAGTAGCAGGGTAGTAGAGGTAGAATCAGTGGAGTTTAGAGTAGAGGAGTGGGGTAGAAAGTGGGCTGGAATAGAGAAATGGGGTACAATAAGAGGGCGGGAAATGTTGTGAGGTTGGATAAAGTGGGTGGGATAGCGCTGGATAGAGTGGGGGTATGGTGGGATAGATTACTGTGAGGGGGTAGGGTAAAGTAGTAGAATGGGGATGAGGAGTGGGTGGGGTAGTCCTGTGGGAGCAGAGTGGGTAGTGAGGGTCTCTGTGTGTGAGTAGGTTTATGAGAAGCGGATTTGTGGTGCATTGAGTTCTGTATGCCACAATGTGTGCCCCCAATAGATATCTGTTTTAAAACTTATGCTATATAGCTCATAATGGCATGTGCTCAGGGTTGGCTTGTTATTCACAGGTATAGCATTTTGATACATTGACAAGGCTGGATAGTTTAAAAGACAGAAGTCAAAAATATCTAAAATTGTCAATGTATCCTGTTCTTTCGCCCTAACGGTAGGGAGAATGGCACATCAAATCTTCAGCGAAAAACCCGCTGTTTTTTGTTGTTATTTTAACAACTACTCCCCATGCTTTAAAGGGAGCCATGTCACCTGCATTTTTTAGCTTCCTTTATCAAGAACGTTTAATGAAAAGATGCGTACCATAATCTGAATTTCCTCTTGGCATTGGTAAGAGATAGACAAGGAAGCATGGTACTTAAAAGGTGGAAAAGATATGGAAAAAAAGCAAAAGATGCAAGCAAAGGTCAAGCAATCACTCAACACGCATGTAAGTGCTTATGTCCACAGTGCACAGCGTGGCTGGTGTTTGCAATAAAATGCTGTCTGTTGTTCTGCTTGATCCAGTCAACACACAACAACATTGGGAATCCTTGTTCAAAAAACTATTGGCAGAAACCAAACAGAAAGTGCTGCGCTAGGATCAGGGTTGATAAGGACAATAAGTGGTTGCTGTGTGCACTGGTGTAAGTGGTTATCCCCATAACCACATTAAATATGAAATAAGTATAGATACACCCTGTGCCACAACGAGCAAATCAATCATGTGATATTATTACTTATTATTTTTACTGTATTTCTCAGACTCTTAATTGCACTGTTTAACTCATTGTGTTTGTAAGAGTTAGTTTGCTTGTTCAGCACATTGTGTTAATGGAGCTGCACTAATTAGCATGGTCCAGACTAGGCTAGGTTGAACACTACTGGGTTGAACACAATCCATAATAATAATAACCTGCAGATCGGTAATACAGTGTGCTGAATACTAACACTAACTCTTACATAATGAGTTAAGCAGTGTTATTCTGAGAAATACCTAAAAATGTACACTAACAACAAACAATAATATACTCTTTGCTCACTGCAGGGGACGAGGAAGTGGATTTATGCATTGGAGAACCATGCCGCTGGTGTTGTGTTGGCCATAGGGGATATGAAAAACCTATTCACGGCTCTGATGGCGGAGCGGTCAGATAAACTTTGGAGGAGAGCGGGTTATCCAGGAGTTCAGTTGGATACAAATACCCACAATGGAGCAGCTTTTAATAATTGCAGGGCAGAGGTTTGAGGGGCCCTGCAGATTTTGCATCCCGATACGCTGGATATAAATTCCATTTGAACAAAAATTATGACATTGGATGATGCCACACACATCCAGTTAATTCTGAAGATGTGGTGGGCATAGACGCGAGAAGCGTGGGACAAGAGTATGGCAATTATTTACCACATGCTAAAGAAGGGACTCCCCAAGGAAGTTCTGCATGATTTAGATAAGGTGGTAGGGATGGAGGCCAAGAGTTGCCCAGAAATTCAGGCACACATTGTGCACTTTTGTAAAAGGAGGCAAGAAATACAAAAGGAGGGTATAGAACAGGCACAAACGACATATGGGGTTACTAAGCTGCTTTGGAAAAAAATGGTCAAGATCTGTTTAGAAGGGGCAGTAATTACTAACTCCTTGGAGGGACAGCAGGGGCAATTAGGAAAACAGGAACGTGGTGAATCGGGTATGACGGCGTTGGATGGACAGGTATGCTCCCGATCCAAGGCAAATTAGAGGATTTCCGAGAGGCAGAGGAGGAGTTTCATGAAAAAGTGGGTCCTTTGACGGGTTCCCATTTTAATGAGCCAATGGGAATTAATTATGGAGTGTTCGATGGGATTCAGTGTTGGTCGTGCAGAAGGTTGGGACAGGTATCATGAGATTGTCAAGACAGGTCACAGTATTTTAAAATGGGAGCTCAGCAGATGCGATTCCCGACCCTGCCATAGGGCCTAGGCTCTGTGCAATTGCAGCAGGCATGGGTTGAACATAACCCATTGACTGGGGTTGCACTGACCTATGGGATCCCACCGACCATGCCAGCACAGGCACCAGTACAGACATGGGAAAAAATCCTTTTCCCCAAGGAACGGTTACTCTTGCTCCCCTGTGCTAATATGTATCAGCAGTTGGACAGCCCACAGGGCTCTCTGATGTGTCCAGTCCTGTCCATTACCACTGATCCAGAAGTGGAACCCTGGATAGGTGTGCAGGTAGGTGACCAAACGTTCTAATTCATGGTTTACATAGGGTCTATGAAATTTTGCATTAAGGAAATCAAAGAAATGGACAGTGATTCTCTGGAGTTATCCTGTCGGTTCCTTATACTGAAGATCTACGCATCAAAGTAGGTACACAAAATGAATCTGCTCGGTTGTATTGTAGAGACACCCCAGCGAATCCTATGGGAAGAGACCTCTTGAATAAGTTGCGGATGTCGATTGCTTTCACAGAGGAAGGTATAGTGTGCTCAAATCCAGGTTTGTATCTGTGAAGAGAGGCATCGCATTTGCAAGCATACTGTAGAAACAGCACAATAAGGGGGGTCCCTGTTCATTCAACTTTGTTTCTTTATGGAGTAATGGTTTTGTTGAGTTAAGACCCAGGGATCAGAAATCAGACATTGAGGGAATCGATTGAATTTTTGTTTAAGCCTGTTGTGCCACAGGAGGTAGCACCAGGCACCATTGTTACAATTCTCTTAGAGGCAGTAGTGATCAATAAGAACAGGGTGAATCTCTCAGGCACAGATGAGGATGGCAGAAAGTATTGCACAGTTCTGTGCATCAATCTTACCTTATCGCTAAGGGACATGCCCGACGAGCAGTTGTTCAAAGACACCAAAGACACCAAAGACACAGGGGAGATGGTCTTCTGGATTGGGGGCCTTGTCAGATAGTGATACAGCAGAGGGAAGTACCACAGAACATGCTCATCTTTAGAAATACATCTCCATATTGGAAAGAGGATTTGGAAAAGGTGCCGGACCATTTATGGACCAACAAACCTCATGTAGTGGGGCTGATAAAGAGTATTGGAGCTATGGAAATAAAACTGAAAACGTGTGCGATTTTACCAGGGGTTAAGCAGTACCCCAAGTCTAGAGAAGCAGACAAAGGGATTTAGCAGACCATTATGGTGTTTTTGAAGGAAGGCATAATACACCTTCTTTGCCCCCATGTAACACTCTGTAAAGAAAGTGAAGGGGTTAAGTTGGAGGATGGTCAAGGATTTGCACCCCCTCAATATTGTTGAGGTGGAATTTCCAGTGATACCGAATCCTGCTACCATTCTTTGTAACATCGCTACTGGGTCAACCCACTTCACAGAGATTGATTTATGAAATGCACTTTTCTTGGTCCCCAAACGCCCCGGATTCTCAGTACCTCATGCTGTTTACATATAAGGGTCAGAGATTTGAGCACACGTGGTTTCCCCAGGGGTACAGTGAATCTTTGATTGTCTTAAACAGGGTGGTTCAAATGGATTTTGCAAATGTACATGTTTCCAGTACTGTAATTCAGTACGTGGATGATTTACTACTTTGTAGCACTTCAGAGTGGCAGTGTAAAGGAAATTCAATAACGCTCCTCCCCCTTCTTGCAGAGAAGTACTAAATGGGCAAAGACAAATTGCAGTACTGCCAGACAGAGGTAGTTTATTTGGGGCAAGTGATACCGCCCACAGGAAGGAAGGTAATGCCAGAGAGAGCTGCTGCAGTTCAGAATACACCTCAGCCAGTCAGGGTGAAACAAATGCAGCTGTTTTTGGGACTCTGTAACTCTTGTAGATCGTGGATGTTTGACTACTCCAGTTACGTGAGGCCCTTACTGGAGTTTAAGGAAGCACAGAAGGAGAAAGGTCCGATTGAGTGGTCTGAAGAAACAGCAGCTTGCTTTCGGGAGCTCCAGGCAGTGATCAGCAATGCTCCGGTCTTGGTGACCCGAATTACAAGAAACAATTCTATCTGTTTTCTCATTCAAATGGGCAGGTGATGACAGTGGTCCTGAACCAGAAGGCATTGCTAGACCACAAATAATTTGCGTACTATAGCGGAATCTTGAACCCAGTGATGCAGGGACAGCTCCCTTGTGAGAAATCTTTAGTGACAGCTGCTTTTGCAATTCAAAAGTCTTTGACCCTTTACAATGGGTTACCAGGTGACACTGAACATGGAGCATGCAGTGTTCGTGATGTTAGAAAAATCCAAGTCTACTTTGACAACCCAAAGACTTTTGCGATGAAAGGTAATTCTATCAAATGCATCAATACATCCCATGTGGTGTCACCTAGTCAATCCTGTGACATTTGTAACTGAGCCAGTGCAACCTGCTGACATTTGGGCTCATTACAATACCGGCGGTAGCCTTGCCGGTATAACAGGCACAGTTGCCACCGGTATCAGTTCTTATCCGGTGCCCGCAAATGGGCAATTACTGGGTCATTACGGCCCTGCCGGACCCGGTAATTGCCCATTCGCAGGCACCGGAAAAAAATGCTCCCCTTTCCCATTGAGCCCCATAGGGCTCAATGGGAATGGGGAGGTTGGATGCACCGGCACCATTCAGAATGGTGCCGGTGCATCCGACATGCTCTGCTCATGGGTGTCGCTACACCCGCCAGGTCAGACCTGGTGGGTGGGAACACACCTGCAAGCAGAACTCGTAATTTGCCTGTCCGGTAACAATGGTACCAGCAAGCTTACTGGTACCGTTGTTACCGGACCAGCAAATTTATAATGAGGCTCATTGTTCATGATTGTGCCACTTATGAGAGATAAGAGAAAGAGAGGATGAATGTTAAAGGGGATGCCTTGGAGGGAGGTGAGGTAATTTTCATTCATGGGTCTTCAAAAAATAATCAGGAAACTAGGAAAGGCTTATGCATGCAGCCGTTGTGGGCTTCATGGAGCAGGTCAGAGTGAAGAGACGCTTGTCTTCGCATTACTTCATGCAAGCAGTGGAACTAGTGGCACTAGAAATGAGTAAGGGGAAGACAGGCATTATTTATTCTGACTCTGTGTATGTCACCTCTGCTGTGCATTCACGGTTATCAAGGTGGCAGAGAAGAGGGTTTAGGAGATCTGACGGGACCCCTGTCCAGCATGCTGAGCTGCTATCCAAACTAATTGAAGCATTAACCTTGCCCGCAGAGGTAGGCATAGTTAATAGCGATATGCATACTAACCATACTAATCCAATAGCCCTCAGGAATGATGGTGCAGTCACCGTGGCAAAGGAAGCAGCATATTTACCATTTACAGATTGCCAGAAAATGGAAACCGTGTTCCAACAGGTACAGTTGCCAGCCCCATACACTGCAGTCCATGTGCTTCAAATCATAGAGATGCAATGAAAAACACTGAGAAAAAGAGAGAATGTGTCCCCTTGGCAATGGATTTGATGTGGAGACAGGAGTTGACGTGGAAGGTAGTAAATGCCTGTAGAACTGCTCTTTCTGGCTCAAGAGCAATTACATTACCTGTTGTTCACTTCTCTGTGACAAATTGCAGCAGAGCTCCAGGAGGAATGATTTATAAAGAACCTCCAGAAACAGGTATGTATAGTCATAGGAAACTGCGTAGTTTGCAAATTATTCAATCCCAGAAACATCATGAGGCCAGTAAGGAGAGTCTTCCCTAGGCCCTGTGGGCCATACATGGAGCTCCATATAGACTTCATCGATATGATTACGAAGTGTAATAATTAACAGTATTTCTTTGTAATTGTTTTCCTGTTCAATCAGTGGCTTGAGGTTAGTCCCTGCGTGCATCCTGATGGTATGTCCACAGCAAGATTGCTGGTGAGGGAGGTATTTCCACATTTGTGAATTTGCAAGGTCTTAAAACTGACAATGGAACCCACTTTTTTAATGCCTTGTTCGCAGAAATTACTTTGCTTCTGGTAATCAAGCACCGGTTGAGCTCAGTATTCCACCCACAGGTTAATGGTTTTGTGGAGAGGCTAAACGGGGTCCTTAAGGCCTGGTTGTCCAAAATATGTAATGCTTTTAAAATTTTGTGGTACTATTGTCTGCCTCTAGCACTGTTTTATTTGAGAAATTAGCCAGGAAAAGAATACCACTTGCTCTCCCATGAGATCATGATGGGCTTTAGGCTACACACACTTCTCTTACTTGCACACCCTGCATCAGACACACACAAGACCACAGAGGTACTAGGAGAGGAGTTTCGGGAGTACCTTAGGACTTTAACCAAAAGTATCCATATTGTATCTTCACAGGTTTTATTTTCTCACCAACAGTCTACAGGAGAAAGCGGCAAGGAAACTGACAATCAGCACATGCAACAACTGCTCCTGGGGGACAAGTTTTTCGTGCAGACCTTTGTACACTTTTGGAATGAGCTGTATTTCCACGACCAGCACAAGTAATTTCTGTGACTCAGACTGCTGTGAAGGTGGAGGGCAACAGGAGCTTGATCTACATCATTTATATACAGAGGGTTATTGGTACCCCTTCACAGTTACAGGAGCAGAAGCAGGCTCAAAGTTAAGTATGTCTTAAGGATCCACAGTTTATTCCAGAGGAAAAGGGGGGCACAAAAGGAAATCAGGGACTTGAATCTCTTTGATTATAAAAGGAAGAAATTGTCAAACTCGAGATGTATGTATGTTGGGATGAGTGTTCATATGGTTTTTGTGGTTCTCTTGTCATCATGTTTGAAGATATCAACAAGTGTGAATGCAGAAGGTTTACATTGATCTAGTTTTAAAGAATTTGAGGAGGTATTGTCAAGAGAAGAAGAAGTATTGATGTTGATTCCTTGGACAATAGGGATGATGAAATAGATCCCACAATAGATGCACATGGTTTTGCAGTAGATAATGTATGGTACTACCATATGAGGAAGATTGGGACAGAGAGATAAGTAGGATATTGCTACATTTGCTCTCTCATCCGCATGCTTCTGGCATTCCTAGGGTGATTATCTCAAATTAAGTAGAGGAAACAGGCACACTATGTTTAATGCACCTAGCATTGTGCAGGTTCAGAGGGAAGGTCAAAGGACAATCAGTAACAGCATCCATTTTGCCTGTCGATGAAGAATGTTCAGTTACAGATCATAGAGATCATAGAAACGTTCAGTGCACACATAGAGCCAAATTGAGTTTAGAGGGGACATTTTTATCAAAAATTGATGGGATGAAGGGGTGAAGAAGAGTTGTAGAAGTAGAGGAATGAGGGGATTCTCAGAAGAAGGGATGGCACATATAAATCAAGAATGTGGAAATGTGTGGCAATGTTATCTGCAGCATCTGACATGGTTCAAAGAGCCACAAAAACCTGTTAGATACAGACACTTACCCATTCCTCTCTGTCTGCCCATTTTTCCCTGTGTTTAAAGGGCAATGGCACAGTGTCAGTTGGCACAAATGTGAACTGCGGCTGCACGCTTTGCATCCCTGATCTGGCTGGAGGTACAGCTGCCCTTTTGGACATGTTTTGGATGTGTGGATCATATGCCTATAAGCAGTCACCCCAGCCTGGTGAGGTGTGTGCTGTTTCACCACACTTCATTAGCCAATCCTCATTATCTTGGAGGAGCACTTGGTCCTTTCCTGCCCAATGCCCAAAGTTACAACTGTGTCCCCTTTGTACCCCATACTCCTTGCATCCTGTTCCTCATTACATATTGACAAATCAATGACTTTATTCGACAATGGCAAACAAGAACTATTGCAATGGACTAAGCAATCTAACTACCTTTTGGCAGTATCATCAAAACCCTTAATGAATATTCCCGAGCATACCGACTGTTTAGTCACACAGAGACATTCTTCTCCTTTCTCCTGGCACCTGGTGTTCAAACCACGGCAATCTGAGTCAGCATTCAGTGCCATCAAAGAAGAGCTATGGGCCCTAAGGTTAATGACTTTCCTCAACTTCCTAACAGCTAAGGAGTGAGGGGATTGTCAGAAAATCGAGAGTATAAGCTGCACATTTGTGCTTCCCAACGATTCAGAAAATGGGTCCCTAACACAGACCATTGCTGCCTTACATAAGCTCAGAGTGATCATGGAAAATGAGGCAAGAATTACAAACGATTCTTGGTTAGATTCGATTTTCTCTTGGGTGCTGTTTTGGATGAGCCTTTGAAAATGAGTCTACCAATTTTTGAATGTTCTCTTATTATATTCAGTTTCTGCTAAAGGCTCTTGTGATGTTGTTCTGCCCAGGTACTGAAAGCACCTGCTAGGATGACTGTGACCCTGTCCAAATCTAGATCCACTACCAGTTCATATTATATGTAGACTGAAGTTGTTTTATGTACTCCACCATGTTGGGATGATGGTGTGGAGCAGCGGGTAGATTGCAGAAATGGTGGGGGATGAGTAAGTCTGTTCAGCGGAGTAGTATAACCATATTGAGACCGGTATGAAATGCACATTTGATTTGATTTGATTTATTTATTTATAGAGCGCTTTACACCAAGGCGCTGTACAATGGAACAACAGAATACAATAAACCAACAACACTTAACAATGGGAGCAAAATTTACATCTTGAATCATTCAACAAAACAGTGCAAAGAGCAATTAACTGAGGGGGGGGTAGAAAGGGGAGAGGGAAGAGGTGGGGGAGGAGTGGGAGTTGGACAGGGCGAGGGAAAATGGAAGAGGAAGAGAGAGGAGTAGGAAAGGGGAGAGAGGAATCAGGTGAGAGGGGAAGTTTTAAAGTGGGCGAATGGAGGAGGAGGGATTTAAGGGAAGTGCAAAATGAGGCGAAGGTCCTAGTTGAGCGGATTGTAAGAGGGAGTGAGTTCCAGTGCAGAGGTGCAAGGAGTTGGAATGAGCGGAAACGGGAGGAAGCACAGGGGGAAGGAGGAACAGTGAGGAGGAAATGGTCAGCGGAGCATAGGGGGCGGGATGGGGAGTAGAAGGAGAGAAGGGAGGAGAGATAAGGAGGAGCAAGACCATAGATGGATTTGAAGACAAGGCAGAGAAAGTGGAATTTAAGCTGTGAGTGGAAAGGTAGCCAGCCAAGGTAAGAGAGTGAGGAAGAGATGGAGTCACGAAAGGTAAGGAGACAGAGGGTGCGAACAGCAGAGTGGTATATGGATTTAAGAAGGGCAAGTTGAGATGCGGGAAGTCCAAAGATTAGAGAAAAGCAGTAGAAGGGGCGCGAGAAGATGAGAGAGGAAATTAGGAGTTTGGTGGCGTGGAATGTGAGGGAGGAACGGATTTTGCGTATATTGTAGAGGTGGTATCGGCTGGTGCGGGAGGTGAGTGAAATGTGTTGTGAGAAGGTGAGAGAGGAATCAAAAATAACACCTAGATTACGAGCTTGGGGGGGATCGGGAGATTAGAGGGAGGAAAGTGAATGAAAGGAGGAGGGGAAGGAGGGGGAAGAGAATTAGAGGGGAAGAAAAGGACTACGGTTTTATCGGTGTTAAGAGAGAGAAAGTGGGAGGACATCCAGTTCTTGATAGCAGTGAGGCAGGAGGAGAGTTTAAGGTGGAGGTCAGGTGTGAAGGAGGAGAAAGAAAGAAAGAGTTGAGTATCGTCAGCATAGAAGTGATGGGAAATGCCAAACGAGGAGATGACAGGGGAAATGAGAGAGGTGTAAAGAGAGAAAAGGAAAGGACCAAGTACAGAGCCTTGAGGAACACCGTAGATAAGAGGAAAGGAAGGAGAGGACTGGCCTCCCGACGAAACAGCAAAGGAACGGGAGGAGAGGTAGGAGGATAGCCATTTTAGAACAGGGCCTTTAAATCCGAAGGAGGAAAGAGTATGGAGTAGGAGTGGCTGGTCGACAGTGTCAAAAGCTGCAGAGAGATCAAGTAGAATAAGGATAGAGGATTGCTTAACATGACGAGCAGAGAGGAGTGAGTTACGGATAGAGTTGAGAGCAGTTTCAGTGGAATGTTTGGGACAGAAGCCAGATTGGAAGGGAGGAAGGAGAGAGGAAGAAGTACCAAAGGATGAGAGTTGAGAGTAGGCAATGCGCTCAAGAAGCTTAGAAAGGAAAGGTAGAAGAGAGATAGGTCTGTAATTAGCAGTGAGAAGTGGATCAGCGGAGGGTTTCTTTAGAATAGGAATAATCGTTGCGTGTTTGAACGTAGAGGGAAAGGTTGATGAGGAGAGGCAGGATTCGAAGAAGGTGGTAAGATAAGGGATAAGAAGAGGGTAGATCTTGGGGATGAGAACGGAGGGGAGAGGGTCAGAGGGGGCGGACGTGGGGTAGGTTTTGGATAGAAGGGAGGAGACTTCAGAAGGGGTAACTGGTGAGAAGATGGACATAGTAGAAGAGGGAGGAGAGGGGGGAGGAGGACAGGGGGAGTCAGAGAGGGAGTTACTTTTTTGCCAGAGTGTGAGGATTTTGGAGGAGAAGAAAATTGGCAAAGTCAGAAGGAGAGAGTGTGGAGTTGGTCGAGGGATCAGGAGTTGGAGGAGAGAGAAGACGGGAGAGAGTTTGAAAAATCCGACGAGGGTGGGAGGCTTGAGACTGGAGAAGGTTAGAGTAGTAGGAGGATTTAGCTGCTGCAAAACAAGAGTTGTAAAGTGTGTGGTAAGAAAAGTAAGAAGTTTGATTAGAAAGCAAGGGAGTTTTGAGCCAGAGTCTCTCTAACCGCCGAAGAAGGCGCCGCATAGAACAGAGATGGGAGGTAAGCCAGGGTTGAGAAGGCTTCCGAGTAGGACGAAAGAGAGAAAGAGGGTAAAATTGATCTAGTGCAGTGGAGATAGAAGAAGAAAGGGAAGAGAGAACATCGTCCGCAGAGAGTATTGCAAAGTCATGGGGAGATGGAAGAGAAGCTGAACAAGTGTCAGAAAAGAGGGTAGCCTCAAAATTACAAAGGTCACGTCGCAAGTAGATTGGAGGGGAGGGATTAGCAGTAGTGGAGTGCGAGAGAGGAGATAGTGAGAATGAGAGTAAAGCATGGTCTGAGAGATAAATAGGAAGAGAAGAGACAGGGGAGGAGGGATAGGAGGAATTGAAGATAAGGTCAAGAGTTGACCCAGTGGAATGAGTAGGTGGTGAGGGAAGGGGGAGAGGAGGTAGGAGTCGAGGATGGAGAGGAGGGGAGAAGATTGAGGGTGGAGAAGGAAGATGGATATTAAAGTCACCAAGTACAGTTAGAGGAGAGGGGGGTGGAGAGATAAGCGAGAGGAGGTGATCTAGGTCTTCATAGAAGGTAGAGAGAGGGCCAGGGGGGCGATAGATGATCAGGAAGGAAATAGGGTGGGGAGTGGAGAAGGACTTGTAGAGGAATTCAAAGGAAGGGAAAGAGGGGAGAGTTGGAGAAGAAGAGGAGGAGATGCATTTGGGTTGGTACAGGAGACCGACGCCTCTGCCACGGCCAGAGGGGCGGGGGGTGTGAATGAAGGAGGAAGAGGAGGTTGTCAAGGATGCGGGGACAGAGGTGTTATGAGGGGGAATCCAGGTTTCAGTAAGACAGAGGAAATGAAGGTTGAGGCGAAAGAATAAATCAAGGGTAGCTGCAGTTTTATTACAGATGGATCTGGCGTTCCAGAGAGCAGTGTTCATGAGGGCAGAGTGGTTGGCAATGGGGGGGCAAAGAAGGTTAGGGCGGTGAGAGAAGGACTGGGGGTAACTAGAGGAGCAAGGGTGGTGATAGTGAAGAGGACTAGGCATTAGGACTAGGAGGAGAGAGGAAAGAAGAAGGGAAAGGGGAAGGAGGAAGGGTGGACAGAGGGGGGGAGAGTGAGGTGGAAGGGAGTTATGGAAGGTCGCATACCAAAGGACAAGGAGAGGGACAAGTGGAGAAGGGCCATAGTTGTAGGAGTTAGGAATATGGCGGGTAGAGACCAATAAGACAGTTACAGAAGGGACAGGCAGTGGACAATGAAGGATCAGGAGAGAAGGGGGAGTATAAAGTGATAGGAGGGGATACGGGATGGCGCCAAAGGTGGACACGAGTCCAGTGATTAAAGTTGGCAGGTAAGGACAGTGGAGACAGAGGGAGCAAGCACACGGAATAGAAATTGGAGTAGTCCAGGTACAGAATGGCGCCAAAAGGGGACTCAGGGCCAATAATGAGAAGCGTCAGGCACTTGAAACTGCAGTTGGAGGAGACCAGGTGCTTGGGGCAGGAAAATGAGGTGGTAATTATGGACAGCTGGTAGGGGATCACGGGACCAGAGTTGAGAGATGCCCTGCAGGAATCTCTAGAGGCAAAGGGAGTAGATACTAGCATATATGGTTGGAGGAGACCAAGCGCGTTGTTGGACAAACACACTTCCGGCGGGCTGGACCGAAGTAGGTGTAGACCCATAGAGGCTGCAGGTTCACAAGTTGATAAGGTAGCCCAAGCAGGACCCCGTATGGTGAAGGAGGTGGCCAATACCGAAGCAGGGGCACACAGAGCATCCTCGTTTCAGTCTGGAAACAGGAAGGGTGAGAGGCAGATGTCGGTCTCAGGAGGTCCCAATGCCAGTTGCACGGTTGGCTGCAGGCTCACAAGGGCCCAGTGTGTTGTAAAAGGGCTTCAGGGGCAGTGAGGAGTGAAGAGGGGGCTGTGGATACACCCGGACCCCATGTGCGGCAGAAGGGGCTCCAGGGGCAGCGTAGAGTGGAGAGAGGCGGCTGCCATTTCACCCGGACCCTGTGTGTTGCGGGAGATGCTCAGGGACAGCATGGACTATAGAGGCTGCTGCGGAATCACCCAGACTCCGTGTGAAGCAGGAGGGGCTTTGGGAGCAGCATGGGGTAGAGAGGTGGTAGCCGTGTCACCCCGACCCCGTGTGATGTCGGAGGGGCTCTGGGGCACGGTGGAGTGGAGAGGCGGCTGCCGCTTCGCCGGACCCCATGTGAAGCAGGAGGGGCCACAGGGGCAGCGAGGAGCTGAGAGGTGGCTGCCGCTTCACCCGGGCCCCGTGTGATGCAGGAGGGGCACCTGGGGCAGCAAGGAGTGGAGAGGTGGCTGCCGCTTCACCCAGACCCCGTGTAATGCAGGAGGGGCTCCAGGGGCAGCGAGGAGTGGAGAGGTGGCTGCCGCTTCACCCGGACCCTGTGTGCAGCAGGAGGGGCTCCGGGGGCAGCGAGGAGCGGAGAGGTGGCTGCCGCTTCACCCAGACCCTGTGTGCTGCAGGAGGGGCTCCGGGGGCAGCGAGGAGTGGAGAGGTGGCTGCCGCTTCTCCCAGACCCCGTGTGATGCAGGAGGGGCTCCGGGGGCAGCGAGGAGTGGAGAGGTGGCTGCTGCTTCACCCGGACCCCGTGTGCAGCAGGAGGGGCTCCGTGGGCAGAGAGGAGCAGAGAGGTGGCTGCCGCTTCATCTGGACCCCGTGTGCAGCAGGAGGGACTCCGGGGGGCAGCGAGGAGCGGTGAGGTGGCTGCCGCTTCACCAGGACCCCGTGTGCAGCAGGAGGGGCTCCGGGGGCAGCGAGGAGTGGAGAGGTGGCTGCCGCTTCACACGGACCCTGTGTGAAGCAGGAGGGGCGCCGGGGGCAGCGTGGAGAGAGTAGGGTTGTAGGGTTGTTCCCCAAAAAGATAACTATGATTTGTTACTTAAAGTATTAACTAAAGGGGGGAATGTTGGGTGGTCAGGAAAGGTACCCACGATAAAGAGGTGTTCATGTTGCATGTGCCATATATGTGACTGGGGGTGAGGCGAACTGAACCTGATGTTGCAATTTCATATGTATCCAGTGTAGTCAAAAGTGAATGGGATAGGTTACTGTAGTGCTACCTTTTGTTCAAAGTTATACATATTAGATTTGCAGGTGCATAGAAAGATTAAATGCTAAAACTGCTAAGTGGAATATAAAACATAATCCAGATATAATGTGCGATTAAGTGCCTAAAGACTGAGTGACTGAGAGTTTTGTAATGCACATGCGAGGAAGGGAACATGTCACGGAAGACTAACTGTAAAGGAGAGATAATATTTATTAAACATGCATGCACATTGAGAAACATACAAAGGGAATTTATAAATCAGTACATAGCAAGCTTTTATTAATTCATTATGAATTCAGATTCTTCAGGTTGCAATTTGTGCAGTGAATTTCAGGTGGCTTAGAAAATCTAACCTAGTTCTACAGGTTTGAGGGCTGTGGGAGAAATAATGATTCACCAAGCAGATGGTCAGCTATTGAACAGGATATGATGGTTATGGCTTAGTAGTTCCGCAGATAATAGATGCAAACTCTTTTAGTGCATTGAAGTCTTGAATAGGGATATGGCCAGCAATACATATCCGGTGAGGTGCCGCCAAGGCCACTGTGTCCGATACTAAATTGGTTTCTCAGGGTGGAACTAGAGGCCATCCATGCTGAGGTTGTAGTCGTATAAATTAGAATGGTTCAATGGAGCCAGTAAGCTGGGATGGATGAGATAGCTATCGCTAGTTCCAAGAGAACTTGTTTACTCAGCTTTAACCATGTTGCTTAAAGTATCTGTGCAAACCATGTGCACTTATTTTTAAGGTTAAAGGGCTTAGGCCAGCTTTGACTTGCAATGAATTATGTTTGTATGTGAATGCCCAATTATTTCATGATGTCATGACCTATCAGTGACAAATGCAAGAAGGGGTGTGCTATGAATGTGATCTGAAGATGGTAGTTAAGAAATCAAGTCACCAATGAGAATGGAATATTTAGAGAAAGATGGGATTCTTTCGTATAGGTTTAGTCCAATCACATGTTTGGGGTGGATTGTAAAAAATAGATGGGATTGTTTTAACTGTTGCAAAAATGCATATTATGTGGTTCAGCGAGACTTGGTTTAGTTTGGCCCTACTGAGCAATGTAACTCCGTCCCGGACGATTGTACAATAAACTTGCTTTACGTTCAAATGTGCACTCGTTCCTTAAGTGGTGGGCCCGCTTTGGGTTAAGGTGATTAAGTTCACACCCATACAGATTCATCCCCTCCCAAACCTACAGTTGGTGCCATTCATTGAAATTAATAAAACATTGCTTAGCATTGCATTTATGATCCCTTTTAAAGGGATCCAGTATAACACATGGATTGTTGCACTTTAGGATGTGCAACCTTCAGCTCTCCTGATGTTTCGGACTACAACTACCATCAGTCTTAGCCAGAATTGTCAATAGTACAGGACTGCTTGTGTTGCCCTCCAAAACATCAGGAGAGTCCCAGGTTGTAGACCTCGATACAAAATCCCAAACTAGCTTTGCTCACACTTTATTTGGTTCGTTTTACAGATGTTTATATGAAAACAGAAACAGACATGCTCAGAATAGCAAAGAGCCTTTTTTACTTTGTTTTGCAATTATTACTAATATAGGAGCATGCATTGTGACATGTGTGTATGGGTTAATGTGTACTATGCTTCTCTAGCATTCACCTTCATGAATTTGATAGTGGTGTAAGCATTTGCATCCAGTGCTTGGAAGCAATGCGGCTGAGTTTGACTATTACTGCACCAATGAAATTTTGAATTTGCCTTTTTCTAAATGTATTTAGGTTCCTTGGTATGATTTTTTCAACCAATAAATAAAAACAATACAATTACTAGTTTCAGCTTAGAGTACTGTATCTGTTAATTTCAGGCCATGTATTCATCCTTACCTTCTTTCTGCAGGTTGACTCATGAAGGTAAGGGTAGCCCGTCCCTGAAGCCACCATGGTGCTGAGTTCACAGAACCAAGGTGACGTGAGCAACAGGAAGTCCCTGGGAATGCATGAAGGCAAAACCCTGGAGACCGCCTAGGTGTGCTGGCAGCATCTGGCAGATTCAGGCAGAAGCCAGAATCTGGAAGATTGGAAAATGAGATGGCGATGAAGCAACCTTCATCTGGCGGAAGCAGGAGACAAAAGCAGGAGGCAACAGCAGGAAATGAAGAAAGCTCAGGTGTGCAGGAGGAAGCACAAGGGAAAGAGAAAACAGGCCAGGAAGTCTGGCTCCAAGGGGAAATCCGTAGGAAGAGTAGGGACACTGCTGAAGACGCAAGGACCAGGAACAGCAGGGAGAGGAACCGGAAGCAGAGCAGGACAACATAGGTCACTGCATCCGGAAGCATTGCAATGCAAGGAGCATTGGGAGGAACCCTGATGCAAACCGTAAGGCTCTGACATCACACCGTGAATCACTGCCATCTTGGCGTGGGCCCAAGCGGTGCCACCATATGCGAAGGGGTAATGCCTGGCAGCTGTGGCATGGCGTGGCAGGACTGGCACAGGGTGCAACAGTATCTACTCTAGTTTATACTTGGAGCAGCATTTGCCGTTGTGTCTTAGTTGGCTGAGAGAATCTGGACAGTGACTTGCTAGATTAAGATAGACTCTCCATGTTGAAAAATGCTAAAATGGGTTGAAATTATCTGTCGAGGGTTACAACAGAAAAAATTCGGTCTGCTTACCAACTAATGTCATTTTTAGATTTTATGCAAAATAATAATAGTTTAGTTTTCGTTATTTGTAACTGTTTATTCCAATGGTTCCAAGCAGACATATGGCCTCATTCTAACTATGCCAGTGTCCTGGTAGTAGAACCACCAGGATACCGGCAAAAGTTGTTACCATTTCTGGCAACCGGTCAGCAGCAATGCTGCAGGATTACGGGTGCCAAAGTCCCATAGCACTCCATGAGGGGATTTGCCATCATTACTGTCACTGGCAATGCCAGTGGCAGTAATGATGGCTTTTTTGCAGATAGGGAATCTGCCTTACCTCCAGCTTTTAGCTGGAGGTAATACAGGTGCCCCACCAGCAAACCTATAGTCGGCCGGTCAACACAGAATGAGGTCCATTTTCTGTATCTTGACACAGCTAAGAAAATAGTAAGAAACATCCACTATACACAAGTTAAAAAGCAAAGGAACGAGTTGAGAAAAATGTGAATCTTCAATTTGTACGGACAATCGCCAGGCAGTTCAGTAAGCGAATTTCTAACGGTAGATTATTCCAAAGCAAGGGCCCAAAATAGACTGGTGTCTATTGCTCTGGTAGAGTAGCATGCTTGCAGATTATGTAGCAAATGCTGATTGGTGGATTAGAGAGGGTGAGCTGTCAAATATGGTTTGAGTTTGGATCAGTGCTACTTGGGTGCTATAGCATAATGTTGGGATGCACGTACAGCGTTCCAGAAAGGCAGAAAGGTACATGTTGAGAAAAATCTATTAACGAGAACTATCGCAGGAACAGACTGATGTCCACACAGAAGTAGCACATATTGTTCTAGTTAGTTTTAGTTTTAGTTTGACGCATATTAGATACTCACACATAGCAACACAGAAATACCAGAAAATGTATTATTGTTGTGGTTGCAGAGATAGAGCAGTATAATAGGCCCTGTGTTTAGTTGTTGTAGGTAACGGTAGGGACCAATGTAATAGTTGAAGTAGGTGGAAGGTGGAGTCAGAAAGGTGCTGTGGTAACAGCGACATCAGTGTGTTAGAAGGGAAGAAATAACATCATTTTGGAAGTTGAGGCCTAAGAACATTATGAACAGAATAGAACACAGGCCCTGATGTGGGGCTGTGGCTCTGTGCAGTTAGCTTGAAAAACAAATCATCTTTCCTGTTACCCAGGAGAGAAGAAGAGGTCAGAGGCAACCAAGGTGCACAGATAAATACTAATTGTATCATGCTGTGGGACCTGAACATGGTGGGAAAAGAATGTGAGCTGTTAGGGATGAGCCCTTTGAAAGTCAATTTCATGAGAACAGGGCACAACGTTTTGTGCCAAGAGGCCAAGCAAATATTCAAGAGCACTACTGCCCTCCCCAAGAGTGGCAATCTCATATTGTAAGGGAGAATTCCCTGTTTAGGCTGAATTTCCTAACCTAGTGAGTCCCCCAGCAGCTTTGCTGGATTTCTGGAGTTTGTTTTTCCATCCTGCCAAGAGTGAGACTCTTTTTCTCCCACTCTTGGACATGTATGTGAGTGTAATTCCTTTGAAATGTCAATGTGTTTGATGGGCTATGGGGTCTTTTACTCCATAGGGTCTCATATGTTTTTCTATGTGTGTTACACCGCACCCTATGTGTCGTAACACGGGGGCGCCCTAGCGGGTCCCCCACCATAGACTCCATACCCGGGGACTGACTACTGTCTCTCTGGGCATGTAAAGTCACCATTGGCTTTACTAGACCTAAATTTACTAACAGAACTAGTACCAACCATCTTATTGTGGACGTACTAGTAGGGGTAATTCGATTACCCCTGGATCTGTTATTCAAGGGGGCACTGTCCCGTCCCCCCTCGTCGAGTTTTGGCTGGTGGCAGTGGAAACTACTTGTTATGTCCGATCCCGAACATAACCCAATGGGACTCGTCCCATTGTTGGAGATTGATACTTTTTCTCATTAATCTCTGACGTACCACCGATCTACTTATCTTAAATAGGTTTATCGAGTGGTATTTTCTGCCAGAACTCGGTTTTAAAATGGCGTCTGTGTTCGTCTCTGTGACTCCTAAACCAAAGGTTGAGCCCTTTGTTCCACTTTTGGCGGGCCTCTGTACAGAGACCCTCCAAAGTGGTGCCATTCTGTCTGGGTTACCTCAGGGGTGTGGGAGGGGGTTTAGGCACCCTGGACCGAGTTGCCTTGCCAACTCAGGTCGCACTCTGGAGTGATTGGCCCAGGTGGTGAGCCTTCCCGCTCACCACTTAGCATGTGTTGATTGACAGCTAGGCTGAATGAATGGGGGTTTTCTGCATAAAAGCAGGGCTTTTGGGACTGGATCTTCAGAAGTCGCCACAGGACCTAAGAATCCGACGAGGGTAACGCTGAGCCGACCTGTACCGGTAGAACCTAGAGTTGTCGATGTTTTACTAGGGGGATTGATCGTTTTCTACTTCATAGAGTAATTGTGTTTGATTTGTTTGCCGTGATTGCCTTAGTGTTTTTCCTAGACATTTTGTTATAAGTAAATACCTTAATATCTTTACACTAAGCCTCGTTGCGTGTTTGCTGTCTTGCTGTGAAGAATTGCCCTATGTTGTATACTCCACAAACTGACCAACTTTTCTTGAGAGAAGTCTGACTGCTCAGCCACAGCTACCAAGTGAATCTGTGTGGTACAGACTGCTACCAAGTGGGTTCACCGCCAACACCTGGGGTCCTAAATCTTTTGCAGTGGTCCCAGAGGGAACTGCACAGGTTTCCGCCTAACACTGGTGTACAGCGGTGGGATTTGTATCGAGTATACAGTTTAGAGTGCTTTTCGACGCTGTAGGATAGCTAACCACAAAACTTTGCACAAAAAGCAACTTTCAAAAAACATGTCTACGATGGAAACTTACAGTTAAGAGTCTTTGTTAGGTGAAAATACTGAGAGTTTGCGAGCTCTCTGTAGGCAAGAGAATCTTTCTGTAAGAGGCAAGAAGTAAGAACTAATAGAGAGATTGCTGGCGAACCAAAGTCTGGGTACTGGTTCAGAGGAACCAATCTCCCCAGCGAATGTAGACGACAGTAATGGTGTTGATCTGAATCGTAATTCTGATAATAGCGATGAAGAGGCTGACGAGGACAGAGAGGCTAACGAAACTGTCTCCCCCGCTCCTCTACCTGCCTTACCAGCTGTGCCTACGGGGCCCATACCAGGTCCCACAAGTAACCCTGCTTATTTTGAACTGGAAAAAATGAAGCTCGAATTAGAATATAAACGGTTCTTGGCTCAATCTGAACGAAACCAAGAGCTCGAGTTCAGACGGATGAATGCCCAGGCTGAGCAGAAGCAAGCTGAGTTAAGACTCAGAGAAATAGAACTTAATCACGAGTTAGAAATGAAAAAGTTGTCTATGGAAAATGCTTCTCTCTCCTCTGGTTCCTCTAGGAGCTCCAGTCCCAAAAGACCCCGGATGCCGAAGGAATTAGTGGGTATGTATGAACCAAGATTGGATGTGTTGGATTGGTTGAAACTGTTTGAATACAATCATGGGCACCGGGAATGCGTTGCTTCCCTGGTTGTTCTCTAGGCTCCCTCCTGTTGCAACTGATGTGGTAATGGAGTTGGGGGAGGCGGATAAGATGGATTACGAAAGTGTGAAACTAGCTTTGATAGCTAGATTCGGGAAGACCCCTTCCCAGTATCTTAAGAGGTTTAGAACCCTCAAAAAGCATGATGGTACCCCTTGGGCTACCTGGGTGAGTGAAGGGTTGAAAAACTTAGAGGGATGGATTAAGGGTTACAAAGTGAACACTTATGAGGGTATGAGAAATCTTTTTATGTTGGAGTCTATTTATGATGCCTGTTCTGAGCTCAGACAGCACTTGGCTGATTCGAAGGAATTGGATTCCAGGGCACTAGCTAAGGCTGCTGACTTGTGGGTTGCCAACAGGGCTACTCATAAGGATTTTGGGGCAACTCAGAAAAAGGATGAGGGAAAACAGCCTAAAAAGGACTCAAAAGAGAATTCGAATAACTCACATTCCAAAGAGGGCCCCAAACAAAACCAGAAGGGTAAGCCACCGGGAAAACCACAGCAGAATATTGTGTCTTCTGGTGCCAAACCGGAAGGAGGTCAGAACAAGCCACCATTCCAGAAAGCATTCGGTAAATGCTTTGTTTGTGGCTCGACTGACCACGTGAAAGGAGATCCCAGATGTAAGGGTAAACCTTCAGGGGTCCAGCTTGTCTCCGTAGCCTTCGTTCCAGAGGAGGAAGTTCAAATGGCAAGTGGAAACTTTCTACTGCTAGCTGACGAACCCATTGGAGTCTCAGCCAGCGTTTCTTTAGTATCTCTGGGGTTGTGGGAACAACAGAATTTGGATGTCTATAATTCTATCCCCGATAATACTAAAGAGTATTATAAGGACAGTGTCAAGGTGAATGGTCAGGAGACTACTGCCATTAGGGACACTGGGGCCAGCATAACTGTGGTAGATAAATTGTTTTTTCAGGCTGAGGATGTTGCTAAGGCACCCAAACGCCTCACCAAGTTAGCTGGAGGGCCTGTGCAGATGCTTCCCCAATTACCAGTTCTCATCCAGTGTAACGACATGACTGTGAAGATACCTGTCAGCATACAGAGTGAGGTACCAGGACGCGTACTGTTGGGTAACGATTTGAAAACTCTCAGAGTTGTATCGCATACTCCCAGACCTCCTAGTAAACGGTTACAGGAGCTAACCAGACCCGCACGAGAGAGGACCATGCGCGGTACTCTCCAGGAGATGATGAAGAAAGAAATCACTCCTGCTCCACTGGAATTGTCGGCCGCTGTCTCCAAGAAATCAGAAGCAAAGGGGAAACCTAAGACTTCTATCCCGAAACCAGCAGCCCGCATTCCAGTGCAGCCGACACGGACTTCCCCGCGGTTGTCCAACGTCACACCCGTAACTCCACCTCCAGCCGAGGCTGAGAGGGAGGTACAACCCTGTGTGGTAGAATTAGACTCTGAGGAAGAGCTAATGTAAGGCCAAGAACTCATTGGAGATCTGGATCCTGTTGACCATCCTGAGCTGCAGTCTTTACTGGCAGAAGGTGGACCCAGCAGGGCAGACTTCAGTAAGGGACAGAGAGAATGTCCAACTCTGGAAGCTCTTCGCCATCAGGCAGAAGCTCAGGCTGAAGGGCAAGAGCCTGGGAAATACAGGTTGCACTGGGAAGATGGCCTCTTCTACAGTGAACCGACCGAGTCTGCACCTGGAGACTACAAACGCCTTGTAGTACCCCAAGAGAACAGACCACAGTTCTTGCAGCTAGCCCACGAGATTCCTTTGGCTGGTCACTTGAGTTTCAAGAAGACTAAGGAAAGGCTCTCGCTCTACTTCTATTGGCCAAAGATGGGGGCCGAAGTAGAAAAACACTGCAGGAGCTGCCACACCTGCCAGATCTCTGGTAAGGTTGAATCCAAGAACGTGGCACCGTTAGTGCCTCTCCCGGTTGTGGGAGTCCCATTTGAGAGAGTAGGGATTGACATCGTTGGTCCCCTTGATCCTCCAACCTCCTCAGGCAACAGGTTTATACTTGTTGTAGTAGACCATGCTACTAGGTATCCTGAGGCAATTCCTATGAGGACTGTTACAGCTCCGGCTGTGGCTAAGGCCCTCCTTGGTATTTTTACCAGGGTTGGGTTTCCTAAGGAAGTAATCTCTGACAGGGGGTCAAACTTTATGTCCCACTACATGAAAGCCATGTGGAAAACCTGCGGAGTAACTTACAAGTTCTCAACGGCTTACCACCCACAAACCAATGGGCTGGTAGAACGGTTCAACCGAACCATGAAGAGCATGATAGGTGCTCTAGAGGAACTCCTTAAGCGTAAGTGGGACCTTCTATTGCCATGCCCTCTCTTTGCTTATAGAGAAGTCCCTCAGGAGGGAGTAGGTTACTCTCCCTTCGAACTACTCTATGGTCATCCCGTCAGAGGTCTATTGGCCCTGATTAAGGAGGGGTTGGAGAGTGCTCCTTCCCCCAAGCCAGTCAGAGTGACTGACTACGTGATAGGTCTCCGGAGGAGAATGTCACACATGATGACGGAAGCAAGCGATAACTTGAAAGCTGGACAAGCATTGGTCAAGCACTGGTACGATCAAAAGGCTAACATGGTTGAGTTCGCTCAAGACCAGCTCGTTCTCGTTATGATCCCAACAAGGCAGAGGGCCTTGCAAGATAAGTGGATGGGACCCTACCGAGTAGTGGGTAAACTCGGAGAGGTTAACTATCTGGTGGACTTGGGCAATCCCAAGGAGGCTCCGACAGTCTTTCACACCAACCGACTTAAAGCGTATGTCTCATGACCTGATGTAGGAGCGTTGCTTCTAGCATCATCAGAGGAAGAAGAAGAGAGTGAAGCTCTTCCAGATCTCCTCAGAGGCTTACCTTTAGATGAAAAAATTGAAGGAGTGAATCTCTCCTCCAATCTGACACCCGAGCAACAAGAAGAGTGCAAATCTATGTTGAATCAGTTTGCCCCTCTGTTCTTGCTTTCACCAGGCTTGACCCCTTGGGGCCAGCACGACATACTCACTGGTGACTGTATGCTGGTCAAAAGCAGAGGATACCGCATGTCAGAAAACGTACGAACCCACATCAAAGGTGAGGTCAGCAAGATGCTTGATCTCGGGGTAATAGAGCCCTCTACTAGTCCATGGTCTAGCCCAGTTGTGTTAGTACCAAAGGCCGGATCTAAAGAACTTAGATTCTGCGTGGATTATAGAGCTCTGAATGCAGTCACCACGACTGATGCCCACCCTTTGCCAAGAACAGATGAGTTGGTAGATAAACGTGGCGCCGCCAAGTTCCTCAGCACATTTGACTTGACGTCAGGCTATTGGCAAATAGCCCTGACAGACCATGCCAAGGAGAAAGCTGCATTTTCCACCCCCTTTGGCTTACACCAGTTTAAGGTAATGCCTTTCGGACTGAAGAATGCACCTGCTACGTTTCAACGGATGGTAAACCAGGTTCTGAACGGGATGGAGGACTTCTGCATGGCATACTTGGATGACATCGCAGTGTTCAGCAATTCCTGGGAAGAACATGTAATCCACCTGAGAGATGTTTTCAGGTTCTTGGACGAGCCAATCTGACCATAAAGGTGAGTAAATGCCAAATTGGACAGAGTAAGGTAGTCTATCTTGGGCATGAGGTAGGTGGTGGAGAAATAAGGCCTTTGCTCAGTAAGATTGAAGCTGTGCAAAATTGGACAACACCGATTACTCAAACCCAGGTGAGAGCCTTTCTAGGCCTCACTGGGTATTACAGGAATTTCATAGAGAACTATGGGACCATAGCTTCTCCACTGAATGTCATCTCCTCGCGCAAATTTCCTAAAAAGGTTAAATGGAACGAGGAGTGCAATCAGGCTTTTGAAAACCTGAAGAAGGCTCTTTGCCAAGCCCCAGTACTCCGAGCTCCTGAATACCGCCAACACTTCATTGTGCAGACAGACGCTTCCAATGTAGGGATAGGTGCCGTACTCAGTCAACTGGATGGGAAAGGTAGGGAGCACCCCGTTTGCTTCATCAGCCGCAAGCTGAAGGATCCTGAAACAAGGTGGGCAACAATCGAAAGAGAGTGCTTTGCTATCGTGTGGGCTGTGAAGAAGTTTAGGCCGTACTTGTATGGTTCTACTTTTGTCATTCAGACTGACCACCAACCCTTGAGATGGTTAATGCACATGAAAGGGGAAAACCCAAAACTATTGAGATGGTCGATCTGCCTGCAAGGGTTTGATTTCACCATTGAGCACAAGTCAGGGTGTCACCACCAAAATGCTGATGGTCTCTCTAGGATGTATGGCATCGACTAGAGGTATGAGATTCATCCAGGAGTGGATTAAATCCTCCTGTCCCTTAGTCTGGGGGGGGCGAGTGTTAGGGAGAATTCTCTGTTTAGGCTGAATTTCCTAACCTAGTGAGTCCCCCAGCAGCTTTGCTGGATTTCTGGAGTTTGTTTTTCCATCCTGCCAAGAGTGAGACTCTTTTTCTCCCACTCTTGGACATGTATGTGAGTGTAATTCCTTTGAAATGTCAATGTGTTCGATGGGCTATGGGGTCTTTTACTCCATAGGGTCTCATATGTTTTTCTATGTGTGTTACACCGCACCCTATGTGTCGTAACACGGGGGCGCCCTAGCGGGTCCCCCACCATAGACTCCATACCCGGGGACTGACTACTGTCTCCCCGGGCATGTAAAGTCACCATTGGCTTTACTAGACCTAAATTTACTAACAGAACTAGTACCAACCATCTTATTGTGGACGTACTAGTAGGGGTAATTCGATTACCCCTGGATCTGTTATTCGAGGGGGCACTGTCCCGTCCCCCCTCGTCGAGTTTTGGCTGGTGGCAGTGGAAACTATTTGTTATGTCCGATCCCGAACATAACCCAATGTGACTCGTCCCATTGTTGGAGATTGATACTTTTTCTCATTAATCTCTGACGTACCACCGATCTACTTATCTTAAATAGGTTTATCGAGTGGTATTTTCTGCCAGAACTCGGTTTTAAAATGGCGTCTGTGTTCGTCTCTGTGACTCCTAAACCAAAGGTTGAGCCCTTTGTTCCACTTTTGGCGTGCCTCTGTACAGAGACCCTCCAAAGTGGTGCCATTCTGTCTGGGTTACCTCAGGGGTGTGGGAGGGGGTTTAGGCACCCTGGACCGAGTTGCCTTGCCAACTCAGGTCGCACTCTGGAGTGATTGGCCCAGGTGGTGAGCCTTCCCGCTCACCACTTAGCATGTGTTGATTGACAGCTAGGCTGAATGAATGGGGGTTTTCTGCATAAAAGCAAGGCTTTTGGGACTGGATCTTCAGAAGTCGCCACAGGACCTAAGAATCCGACGAGGGTAATGCTGAGCCGACCTGTACGACGACACCTCCGGTGGAGCCCTGCAGAACCGACTCACCACTTCCCGACGACAGAGGAGATCTCCCTGCCGGAGAGTCTCTTCCCCTGACTGGTGGGAACAACCAGTCCCCTTCGCTTTTTATTCGCCTCAGGACGCAGTGGTCGAATTGCCCGTGCAGAGCACCCCGGCAACCGGATAGCCACTTTCCCTGTACCGCGACCAAAAGGTGGTGCCTTGTGATGGAGCACTACGCGGCTGGTCTCTTCCCTGGTGGTGCACCGGACTTCACTTTCCTTCGACAACGAGATCATCTCTACTCTTGGCAAAGACCCAACGTGCATCCACAACCAGGAACAACTGCCCCCGCCGGAGCTGCCCTCCACAACAAGGTACCGTGTCCGCCTGGCTTCCCTTTCGATCGGTTCGAGTGAGGTGTCTTAATCCTCTCCGTTCCGTTGGGTCGCCTCCAAGCTTTGCTCATTCTTTGTTCTGAACTGGTTCAATCTGCCGATAACAATTTGCTATAAAGACTTGAATGCATCTCCGCTAGAGACTTTTTGGGACATCGCGCCTTGCCTCTCTCCGAGTGGGCCTGGCCTCTGAACTTTATGATCTATTGCGATTCTTGCCTTCCTGCCTTGCATTTTATCCGCGTAGGATTGACTGTGTTGACTGCATAACCTGCCTATCTTTTCTCTCCCGTCCTAACTAAATATTCGAGTGTCATCTAGGTTGAGGTATACACCTCTGTCTGAAAATAAGTGGTACAGGTAGAACCTAGAGTTGTCGATGTTTTACTAGGGGGATTGATCGTTTTCTACTTCATAGAGTAATTGTGTTTGATTTGTTTGCTGTGATTGCCTTAGTGTTTTTCCTAGACATTTTGTTATAAATAAATACCTTAATATCTTTACACTAAGCCTCGTTGCGTGTTTGCTGTCTTGCTGTGAAGAATTGCCCTATGTTGTATACTCCACATACTGACCAACTTTTCTTGAGAGAAGTCTGACTGCTCAGCCACAGCTACCAAGTGAATCTGTGTGGTACAGACTGCTACCAAGTAGGTTCACCGCCAACACCTGTGGTCCTAAATCTTTTGCAGTGGTCCCAGAGGGAACTGCACAGGTTTCCGCCTAACACTTATGAATTACATGAAGATACACAACCAAAGCAAATAAATCCCTGAAATTCAGATTCAGAAGCAGTGCTCCAGTCACGTCATTACTGGGTACATGTGGTTTGAAAAATATGTGGGGGGAGCTGTGTCTGGAACGTCCTGTGATTTGGGAAATGAGGAGCACAGTTGATGGCAGTAAATTAAGTTCAAGTTCGGGGAGACAGCATGTTGGCAACATAGCATCGGGCATAATGAGGAGGCCTATTGTCTAATCAAAGCAGAGTTGGCCTTGCCAGTTTTTTCCAGTTGTGTCAGGAGGGGTGTACAACACGTGGCAGTCTCGATTTCTGAATATGTCAATACAATCAAACAAACAATCCCACATCTGGATCCGACAGTGACGATGTAGGGAACCACGTGTGATGACTGACGAGCTGTCAAGGCATCTGTTAGAGATGAGTATGAAGCTTTGTAGAAAATATTGTTGTCCCTGTCACTCCAGTTCATATGAGTTGAGCAGTTCCCATCCCAGGGGATTACCACCGTCAGGTCAAACCCCAGTATTATCAAACTCTCTATCGCCTCCAGCAACATATATTTACCACAGGTGATTTGATGTGGAGGAACACGGCGTCTAAACATCTTTCATCGCAAAATTCAATCACCATCAAGTCGGAAGAATAGAGCTGTCTCAAATTTGGGATAGAATGGAAGAGATCCAAAACCGTTCTCTGGTTAAGGATGATTTGCTTATATTGGTCGAGTATTCTTTCCAATTTGATCGTACGAGTGTGGGCGATTTTGTGCCCAGACCTTTCCGCAAAGTGACCAAAAGTTCTCCGATTGGGCCTGCAAGGTCCAAGGTCCATCAACCTGCCCCGGAATTCTTCAACTAGCTGCTGGGCCTTGAGCTTTGGAGATGTTACTGATCCAAGCTTATGGTCCTTGGTGGACATGACCCGTACGTTCGATTTGGTTGGTTGTCCCTTCTCATCCATGGTAAAAAAGACCGGCAAAGGCAAGCCAGGCCCCTGCATCCTGTCTTTGCCAGATTTGAATTCCCTGTTGGGCTTTACGGTCGTTGCCGCCTTTGGCGATGACTGGCTACTCATTGAGGCTTTCAATGAGTAGGTGGAAAGGTCCAATAAAGCCAGCAAGGTTGGGCTCAAGAGCTCAGTTGATGGGTGGGCCATGACAAGGGCGGCCCCAAATTCTTTAGATAGTTTGCTCACGTCAGGTGGAGCCTGCAATTCAGACTTTGGAGGGAGTCTTTGTGGTGCAGGGTTCGGAACTCACAACCAATTCCGTGTGTTCAATTTTTGGATCTGAATTGGTTCATCTGTACACGGGTTGCCAGTGGCTTTGCCCCTTATACTGGGAGCGGGTGGCCTTGGATGAGTGAAAATTGGAAAGGCCACACTACCTGAGGCCCCTTCTGCCTCCTCGACTACTGAGATGGTCTGGAGATTCTCATTGTTAGAAATGCAGGGACCATTCCTCTCAATGACCTGCTAACAAGGCTACCCCATGAGTGAGCTTGGCAGGGGCCAGTCGAATGTGGCAGTCACCCGTCAGATCCACCGGAAGTGAGACAGTAGTGGTCTGGATGGACTTTGAGCTAGTAGTACGCTCTCTATTATGTAGCGAGTTTGACGGTTCATGTTGGAGGTTCTGCCCCATGATCTTATCAGTGTTGGCAGTCACATAACCCTCCAAATAGATGAGCTTTGAATGTATCATGGCCAATAAGGTCGTATGATCTTTGGCCGTTTCATGTAATTGTTCGTACAACTTGGTAAAGGGAACAAGGGCAATGGTGATTGTTGACATTAAAGATAATAGGTCAAGTTTCTCCATTTTGTTCCCGGGGATGATTTTGTGAGGCCCTGATGTTGTAGGCCCAAGGGTGCGCTTGTTGAATCTTTGAGACTGTGACTTTGCCTTTCATAAGACCTTTGGTCGCTTGTGGATATGTCAGGGCTACTTTTGCATCAGATTGGGGGGAGTCTGGAGAGGGTGGTGTTTCTCTCGAGCCAAGGCGCAGCCTATGTGTGTCCTGAACCTTGCCGCCATTTGTCAGGAGCAACTGCTGACCGGCTCAATCGGTTCCTCCTTACTAGATACCGCAATGGGGCACGATGTCATGATTCCTGCCCCTCATGTCCCCAGCCCTCCAAGATGTCAGGCTGGAGCCAGGCCACGATCACCTACATGGCCCTCAAGGGCCTCTCCATCCCTCCAAAGACCCACTTGGAGTCAGACTTGGCGCTTGTGGCACCAGACTCACTCACTCCCATAGGATAACATTGGGGTTTGGACTTGTAGTGCTTTGATGGGGACAAGATGGATGCCCCCACATATTTCGGTTCCCAGAACTGCATGTGCAGTCTAGTCTTTTGGGTGTGGTTCAGCCCAGAGACACCTGGGATACCCAGAGACTATTTAAGCTACGCCCAGGCTGAGAAACATGCTTTGTTTTTTCTGCACCTGCAGCGTGACACTCACCGTGTTCGGATCGGTCTCCAGTAGGCCTGCATCTTTCTTCTGCGCTCAGCTCCTGCAAGAACAAGAACATCGTTAGGAACAGCCTTACCTTGCGGTGCTTCTGCCCATCATTCATCGCTTCTTCTGTTCTGCGGGCATCTTCGGCGGTGTCATTCCCATCCCGGCACAATGCTTCCTAAGGAAAAGGGAAAAGAACAGAAAAAAGGCATTAGTAACCATTGAGCAAATCTTTGCTTATTTTTTAAAGACTATACGAGCTTCAAACGCTTCCCTGAATCCCAGCCGCTCTGGGGGCACTCTGTCTCCGGAACTTCTCATCCGTTTGCAAGAGGGAAAAGACACTCCAGGTTAGCGTGGAAACATCTAGAGGCGCCGCATACCGTGCTTACTCACCGCATTTCTTCTTCGTAACCGGCATCCACGCTGAAAACGTCACAGCACCTAAAAGACACAGAAAAAGAACTCAGTTCAATACAAATGCGAAAGGGTCGCATCGCGCATCGCGCTCTAACTCACCTTCAGCGCTACTCATCTCAGCAGCACGTCGCCATCCCCGGATGCCGGCCATCATCTAAGGAAGGAAAGGAACGAAGTTAGAGAACTGTTCAAAAGACTCATTATACTTACCTGTCGGACTCTTGCCAGTGAAGTAACTAGGCAGCAACGAGCCTGCATCAATCAACGCGCCCCTGCGCTGAAAGCAGGACGGAGAGCACACTTTCCAAGAAAACAAGGTGAGCTGTGGATCAAAGGGAAGGGATGGACCCCGGGGAAGAAGGGGTTCAAACACACAGAGACAATAGGGAGTTAAACTCTACCAATCCTGTCTTTCAGGCCCAGTCTCCAGTCGAGTAGACTCCAGGGTCGTTTAGAGGTCAGAACAGGCTGAGTGACGTCCCCGTGGATACCAGGTGAGTGTTACACACGAAGACGGACTAGCTGGGCTTGTAATCCCCAGGGCTATATCCCTCTTTTGGTTAGGAGTCGTGGGGCATATCTCATTGTTACACAGTGGCGAGGTGCTGATATTGCTGTTCGGCATGGGTGGCTGTAATGGGGGTAGCTGATGATCCGATCTAAAGGTGGGGGCAGTGAAGTCAAATGGGATGATTATGATATGGGCCACAACCTGGTCCCCAGTTGGGTCCTAAGCGTCTCTAGGGGGCCAAATCCAAGACTCCACACCCTCCAGAATGTCTGCATCAGATACGTCACCCAGGTTGGTAGTAGGAAGAGGTGTATTCATTTTTTTTGTAAAAATTGAATTTACTGTAGTGCCCGAGCCCACACCACGTTTACTTAGTTTATGAAAGGTGCGTGCAGGGTGTGTAAAATTCGAGGGTAAATTCAGTGTTGTTGAATTTTTTGTTTTTGGGCCTTGCAGGCATTTAATCAAAAGGACCTTTGCACATTTTGTGGCCCCTTTTAAGCGGGTCTTGGTGCCCGCTTGGTTTGGTTTCATGCCGCCGTTCAATCCCACTGGGATACTCCCAGGGTTCGGCTCCATTTCGACGAGTTCAGGATGGACCCAACTCACATCAAGGCCTTCGTCGTTGGCCCAATATAGCCGGTCCATGCTCTCGTTAGAGCAGCTGGGATTGATCGATGGTGAGCCAAACAATACATCCTGCTTGTTATCATTAGATGTGGACCCTGTTGACTGCTGCAGGCAAATATACCAATTATCACATGTGGGGGACAGGTTGCTGTGAACTTGGGCCTCAATGACAAAGAGAGGGGCTGAAGGGCCGCAGGACAGATTTGCCAGGTCTGAAGGGGTAGTATCCTTGATAGCCGGAGGCGACTGGGACCTGACTGGAGTGGCAGGAGTTGGGCCACTTGGAAAGGGGTCAGAACTGACAGGAACACTATGACCAATGGGATTTGGGGCATCCAATTTGTTGTATATGTAAGACGGCACGATAGACTGCCCATCAGCCCCCTTTCCAGGGTTCAAAACGGGCGCCGCCTCAAACAAACTGGGTTGCTCTCTAGTGTGGACCACACCAATGTTTTTTAAAAGCAGTAGTTCATGTGCTGGGTCCTAAAATGTGTGGGGGGGTTTTGTGTCCTTTAAGGGGTCACAGGGTAAAGCAATAGGTGGTAGTTCAACCGTCTGTGTTGGGACAAAGGGGGTTGACGTCTGCCAAGAGCACATGGTCAGCGAGGGCCACGTATTTGCTTTTGAGTTCGGAAGCTTTGGAGCACTCACCAATTGTGTCTTAGATGGCAGGTCCAGTTCGGTGGGAAGTTGTAATGAGGTCTGGGGTTTAGAAAGCATTCCTTATCCTGTCATGGACCACTCCTTACTGCTACTTAGAAGCATGGCTTTGTTCATCGGTCGCCAAGCACACGAAACCTGACACTCAACCAACTCCGCTCCGCTCTGCTACCCGAGGTGGTTTTAGAGAGCAGGCACAGCAGGAGGGGGAGTGTTCAGGTGAGGACAGCAAAGGTAGACTCAGCAAGTCTATAGAGTTCAGAGATGCAAAGAAAAAAGACTCAGCGAGTCTATGGAGTCCGCAATGAAAGCCTCTACTGTGGATTGTGGAATTAAATTCAGCAGCATTTCAGTGAAATGGTCCTCAACACACCTGACACTCAACTACTTCAATATATGTGTACAGTGCTTCTGCTGTACCGAGAGAAGATTATGTAATATCACAGTGGGTCACTGATATGAGAGGAGGGATGTACAAGATATGGCCTGAAAAATGAACAAATAAGAATGTTTTTTGGGCCACATGTACACATATCTAGCTTTAAAATATAAGGGGCGGAAGCTAAAGAATAGAATAGGTTTATTACAGCTTTGGAGGATGGTTGAGGAATTGAAAGATGTCCAAGAGGACCCTAGAAGGGGAGAAATTGTTATACAAGTATGCTGTGTCACCCCCACACCTAGTGCAGCCTTGGAGTCCAACAAGACCCTGACAACCCCCCTGTCCCAGCCCCGCCACCCCAACCGGGGTGTTATCTGAAGCAAGCAGCTGTAAGCTACACTACACCAACCCCGAGTATGTGCCCCCCATGGCGATGCGACAGAGGGCCCCTGCCACTTATGAAAATGTTCTGCAGCCCCCAACAGGAGATACTACGCACACCTCCTTAGCCATGGTAATGGAAAACAGGGCATTAAGAGACCTAGAAACAGCATTGTAAAGGACAGATGCAGAGCTCATGTGTGTAAAGCTAGAAAGGGAGGAGGGGCAAAGAGCGTAATTAGGCACCGATGAATGGAGAGCGGTTATATTATATTTAGGATCGATAGCACCGTGATCAGGGATGTGCATGTCGAAAAAGAGGAGTGGGCTATAACAATAATAGGTATGGAGTGCGATTTTTACAGACAGGCAGCCTTGATTATGAGTCAATAAGGTCAGACGTTGATGTAGGAGCTGTGGAGGAGGATGAGTGGGTCTTGGATGATGATCAGGGAGATGAGAGACTGCCAAGAGTGACACTGAGAGTATAACGTTTGTTGGGTCCTAGATTGAGGGCGCGATCAGGTCGCAAGGCAGTAGTGAAGGGGAAGCAAGGGGTGAAAAAAGCATCGGCTTAGCAGGTGGGAGCAAAGTTCCCATTGTTACATAAGGGTCTCGGCAGGGCACAGTACGTGCCCTGGCCACACATGGATTGAAATAATATAATGAAGGCATTGTCCTCGCTCGCAGTGAGTGCAGGTAAATGGATATGCTCACTTGAGAAAAAGACTGCTGGTATCACACTAGCGATAGAGGATCATGAATAATTTGTACGGTGCATTATTAGCAGACCAAGCAGATGACATTTGGAAAAGAGCTGGGTATCTAGGGATACCAATGGGTTATGAAAAGCCTGATGGGGCACATTGCAATGATTGCCAAGCTAAGGTATGGGCTGCCTTACGAGCAGCGTACCCTGATACAGCAGATATTCATTTGATAATGGCATGGACCATGAAAGAGGACGAAGACCCAGCACAATATATTTTACAGATTCAAGAGCTGTGGAGGGCTGAGACAGGGGAACCATGGAATAAGACGATAGCAATATTTTATCACATGTTGAAGAAAGGGCTCCCAGTGGATTTGCAGAAAGATTTGGACAAGGTATGTTATGTTATGTTATGTTATGTTATGTTATGTTATGTTAAAGGCATTTGTGTAAAGCGCAAATTCGCCGGGAGGCATCTTGGCTCTAAGGAGATGAAAGACAGGCTGTTAGGAGGATGATTAGAAAAGCAGAGTTTTTAAGTTCTGGCGGAAGATAAAGTGATCAGTGATATCACGCAAGGGGAGAGGTAGAGTATTCGAGGCTTGAGCGGGTAGGCTAAAGGTAGGCTAAAGGATGGGCAGAAATCCAGGCAATTAGATTACACCATTGTAGACAAAGACATGAAAGAGAGAAGGAAGTGGTGGACAATGCGTAGAAAGCTGAACCGAATTTGGTTCTGAAAAAATAAATGTGAACATTAGGAGGCAGTGATTACAGGGCCACCTGTGTGGCAGGAGGGCCCATGGACAGCATCATTGGAACAGAGAATGGTGCCAGAGTGGACAGGAGGGTATGAAAGCTATCCGGATAACAGAGGGTATCAGGGTGGGTGTCAGGGGGGCTATGAGGGACGGTATCAGGGAGGTTATCCTCAAGAGTGAGAAGCATTATGCGGAGGTAGAGGAGGATTTAGCAGCAGGGCCAACATTTAGTGAGCCAGGACTTTGTTGGTCATGTGGGAGAAAGGGCCATTTTGCGCAAAAGTATAGAAGTAAGCAAGTGGCAGCGCAAGATCCCTGAGCATATCCCAGTGGACCGTTCGGGCTGGTCCCATATCGACAGCATTATGGGATGATGCCTCCATGTATCCCAGGTGCAGCACTGGCACACATGACCCAGAAGGCCCAACAGCCCCAGTATCAATATCAAGCGCCAGTACACCACAGATTGGATTTCCAGCGCCACACAGCAAGCCCATGTATGTGCAGCAACAACCACAACAGCTCGCACCACCACAGTCAGTACCACATGTGTGCAACAGAAATGTATTGCCGAATGGCACAGTGACACTGTATACCAGGGTAATTGTGGTGGGAGGTACCCCTTTGTTTTCCCAGGGTCCATCGCATAACCATACTAGGACAAACACAGAGAGCTTTGGCATGTCCAGTCCTATCAATTACTGCCAACCTGGAAGAGGAACCGCTGGTAGATGTAGAGATTGCCAACAAATCATTAGTTTTATAGTTGACACAGGTGCAACAAAATCATGCAAAAAGATGGGCGCTTTCCTTTATCTGGAAGAATAATGGACATGCGAGGGTTCTATGTGGCAATACATTTGGTTCCATTTACAGAAGACTTAGCCATCCAGGGAGGTAACCAAGAGGTGTTAGCCAAGTTATTGTGTTATACTGCAACTCTGGTGAACTTGTAGGCAGGGATCTGTTAAGCAAGTCGAATATGACAATATCATTCCTCCACTCATTTCCACTTCCCTTCCTATCGAATCATTAACTTGGATGGGCATTTCATTATCATTTCCACCATTGCTACATTGGGTGGAGATCGTACTAGGCAGTGTTGGTGAGTGTCCTCGCACATTGCACGTAGCGCGTATAGATGGTCTTTTCTCTAGCTGTAATGATGGGTTGCCTGTTACACTACATGCTACTCGCTCAACATTCCACACCCTTCCATCATCAGTGTGCACAGCTCCCTTACATACCTGAATTATACTGGGAGGTGCTGAGTACTTAGACATTCCTTTGGAACCGTCCTTGGCAATTTCACTTTCACCCAGTTATCTATTTCAAAGTTGATTGGCACGAGTCCTGTGGCATATGAGATTGTATTCTCATCTGTTCTTGTGCGCTGAGCATTTTAGAGGACAACTTCGCTAAATCTGTCACCACAGACATGTCATATGTCATTTTTTTCGGTAGCATAGAAGCTAAGAGAGTTTTTTGCCCTCTTGGGACCTTCAAAAGGAGAGACTTTTGTGGTGGGATATGGTGTTTTTCTATAAGTAAAAATCATGTTTTCAATGGCTCCAGATTACTGTTAATAGCCAATTGCATCGTTGACATCAAAACTCTATTCAATCTCTCAACTAAGCTGTTCGCTTGGGGTAATACAGTGAAGTGGTGTGATGTATTACACCACATGTGTTTCTTTGGAGATCAATGGCACCCCAATTTTTAAAATTACATTTTCAGGGAGCCCTTCTATACTGAATAAATCCCTCTGCACTTCTGTCACTGATGATGTGGTAATGGCATCTACAAATGTCACCTCTAGCAATGTTGAAATATGATTGATGAGCATTACTACATATCTATATTCATTCAAGAGTGTGCGGTATGTCCCCACCATATCTATTGCTATCGTGCACCAAAGACCCTCAGGTATGATATGATATGATAGGTTATTTATAACCTGCTTAATACCCAGAGGTTTCTAAGCGCAGACCTGGGGATCGAACATGTGTTGCTCTGTGTAGTCTTGCTTCCAATGCGAGTAGGTTGCCCCTGAGCTATCCTCTCGAGTAATCAGAAGTGATGGGGCCCGTCTTAGTGATAAATACTCAATCAGATCGTTATCTCACAAATCTCTTAATTTACAAATCAATTGCTGGCCACCAATAACTTTCATTCAAAACTCTTTTTGTAATCATTATGTGGTTCGAACACTCCTCAACAGTACTGGTGTGTCTACCCTATAGAAAACATTTCATTAATGGAGAGTTTGTCTTTAACCTTTAGTAATGGGAGCAAATCACAGTCTAATTGTCTTGTCAAGGGCCAGCCCCATTCTACATGTTTCTTGACCTCTTGTAGGTTCGTATCTTCTTTGTCAGCTCTTTACCAATCCTCTTTTCTGATGGGCTGCCTCATGCTCATCAACTAGGGCAATTCCTGTATCTTCGTCCATTGAAGCTTCAATTGGTATTCTCGAAAGGAAGTCTGATGCGACGTTGCTCTTTCCTGTTTTGGACTGTACATCATAGTTAGATTTCCTTAACATTGCAGAAAATCTAGCCGGCCTGGGAGCTATGTTTGTTGTCCATGCACAAGACAGGACTTGACTTGGAGGTTTGTGATTTGTTCTGAGCAAGAATGGGGCTGAAATGCTGTATCACCAATAAACATGCAAGAGCTAGTGAGCGCACGTGAGGCAAAAGTGTGCTATCTTACATTTCGAAGTTCAGTTTATACTGACCCAATCTTGTGTAGCTATCATCCAAAGCTATTATGATTTTGTCGTTTGTATTGAAAGGCTTCAACGTTGGCACTTTTACGATGATGCGTTTGACTGACTCAAAAGCATGTTGTTGTTCCCCACACAAATGAAAACTGCTCCCCTTCTTGCTTATGCGTCTTATTAGTTCCATTACAGATGCAAGGTTCTGTGCAAACCTGGCATACATCTCACATAGGCCAATGAGCGAGGTTGCTTCCTCTTTTTTGGTGGGTGCTGGTGCAGGCCAATGAGCGAGGTTGCTTCCTCTTTTTTGGTGGGTGCTGGTGCTTCATTAATGGCCTTTGTTAGCTTTGGTTTTGATATAACTGCTTGTGGTGATAGGGTGTGTCCCGGGTATATTACTTCCATGAAGAACAATCTGCACTTAGTGACTTTTAGTGTGAGCCCATATTTTCTCAGAGATCCTAGAAAACGATCATGTGTTTTTCTTTGCAGTCAGTGTAAAATATCAAATCATCCTGGAATGTGACAACGCTCTCCACGTGACCGGAACGTTTGTCCATCAATTGTTGAAAAACGGCCACAGTTGAAGTATCCCAAAGGGGTTTTTATATCTGCCAAACAGAGTTATGAAGGCTGTTAGATGATTTGAGCTGGACTACATGAAAAGATGAGCGTAGGTCTAATGTAGAGAATTATTTTGCTTCCTTGATTCTGCTGACCATTTCAGTTGTGTTGGGTAAAGAATGTACAACCACTTTGATGTTCCTGCTGGGGCTTGGTAGGTCCACACATACACTTTTTCCCCACCAGGATTGTGAGCAAGCACAATAGGTGCTAGCCACTTTGTACCTTCCACCTCTGCTATACCAACTTCCTTTAACAAATCAGCGATCTGTTGCTTCAATTGAACTTGCAGCCTAAAGGGTACTTTTCACATGTCATGTTTGATTGGCTGTGCACGCTCCTTGAGGATAATTTGATTCTTAATATAATTGACTTTCCCAATTGTTTCAGTGATGACTGTGAAAAATGTCCATGCTTTTTCCTCCAGTAGTTCTTGGGTTCTTTTTTCTTGATGGTTATCCTTTCCCATTACTTGTGAGTCATGCCCCTCAGTATCATTGATCACAAGTATTTGTTGTGCTGCTCCAGGTTTGAGCGTGAGATTAAAAGCCGCTTAAAGCTTCCATCTAGGGACAGGTGGTCCTTTTCTGCAACATAGACAATTCCTACTGTTGAATGTCCTTTGTAGCACATTGCAACTTGAAAGTACCCCGCTATTAATGTGCGGTGGCCAACATATGCTGTTGGTGCAAAGGCCATAGGTGCCAGGTTTCCATCGCTAGATCCTGCAAAACGATCATGTGTTTTTCTTTGCAGTCAGTGTAAAATATCAAATCATCCTGGAATGCGACAACGCTCTCCACGTGACCGGAAAGTTTGTCCATCAATTGTTGAAAAACGGCCACAGTTGAAGTATCCCAAAGGGGTTTTTATATCTGCCAAACAGAGTTATGAAGGCTGATAGATGATTTGAGCTGGACTACATGAAAAGATGAGCGTAGGTATAATGTAGAGAATTATTTTACTTCCTTGATTCTGCTGACCATTTCAAATGTGTTGGGTAAAGAATGTACAAACACTTTGATGTTCCTGCTGAGGCTTGGTAGGTCCACACATACACTTTTTCCCCACCAGGATTGTGAGCAAGCACAATAGGTGCTAGCCACTTTGTACTTTCCACTTCTGCTGTACCAACTTCCTTTAACATATCAGCGATCTGTTGCTTCAATTGAACTTGCAACCTGAAGGGTACTTTTCACATCTCATGTTTGATTGGCTGTGCACCCTCCTTGAGGATAATTTGATTCTTAATATAATTGACTTTCCCAATTGTTTCAGTGATGACTGTGAAAAATGTCCATGCTTGTTCCTCCAGTAGTTCTTGGATTCCTTTTTCTTGATGGTTATCCTTCTCCATTCCTTGTGAGTCATGCGCCTCAGTATCATTGATCAAAAGTATTTGTTGTACTGCTCCAGGTTTGAGCGTGAGATTAAAAGCCGCTTAATGCTTCCATCTAGGGACAGGTGGTCCTTTTCTGCAACATAGACAATTCCTACTGTTGAATGTCCTTTGTAGCACATTGCAGCTTGAAAGTACCCCACTATTCATGTGCGGTAACCAACATATGTTGTTGGTGCACAGGCCATCGGTGCCAGGTTTCCTACGCTAGGTCATAACATTTTTGTATATAGTTCTCTCGATATGACTGTGTATAATGAGGCAGAGTCAGCAATAAGCAATACTGTTACTTTAGAGATGCATTCATGTGTGACAGGTATAGAGGGTCCTGGTTTGACTTCAGGTCCATCAATCACAAGTACTGTATTATTTGATAAGTGGTTTATTATTTCATTCTTATCCAATGGTACTTCAATAGTGGTGACATTGGTCATGCATGTTCCTGTCACACCATTGTATGGGGATGCCTGGATTGTATGTAGGCTTGAGCAAAGTAATTCATGTACCCACATGCTGCACACTTCTTTTCCCATACTGGGCAATTTCAACTTCCAGAGTTGTTATTTCCACTGCTACATCTCAAGCAACTGTGGCCTGATCTTGTATCGGAACCTGTCTTACTTCCTGCACCTGGATTGACATTGCATGCAGACACTAGTGTCTCTGGTCTCCTTGCCGTGTTGGTGCGCAATGGGGTTGGGCATCTGAGACGAGTTGGTGGCTTGCACTTGCATCTTCTCTTTGCCCGCAGTGTTGTTCAAGATCATGGATTGTTCGACTTCCGTGGCCAAAACAATAGGTTTGTCTAGTGTCTGTTCAAATGCAATTCATAGACAATCTCACACGTGTGGTTGTTGGTGTGAACCATGAGCTGGTCTTTGATTATTTCATTTTGAAAGGCCCCACACTTACAGGTTTCAGATAATGTTCACAATGCGGCTATGTATTGTTCAGTGGTTTCAGCTGGCTGCTGTTCCCTTGTGTAAAATCAATGTCTTTCCATGGCTGTGTTTACTCTGGGTAAACAAAACAAATCTAATTTCCACAGGAGTTCTTCAAAGGGACACATGGGAAGGGCACCAGTTATTGTGGCTATTGCTGGTAGGTGTTTACTAACTTCCTATGCTTCTGATCCTAAGCAGTTCAGGTGTATCACTTTATCTTTGTGGCAGAAAATAGTTGCTCATTAGATGCCTCTAGGTCAGTTTTAAAGTCTTGTTTCCACCTTGCCCAAGGAATGAGAGGTGCTCCGCGGAATGTTAAAAATGTAGGTGGGATTTCAACGTGCTGAAGAGTCATTGTCTGACCCGACATTGTTGTATTGCTAGTGCCCGCTACCTCCCCTCCTTGAGTTGATATATGCCCTTTGTGCGTGGGGTGGCCATGGTGAAGTGTGGTCTTTTGTGCTTTTGTGCTGTTAGAACAGTATGTACACAGTATATAGTTATGTCATTGTTAGTGAAGGTTTTCAATACTGTCTTTTATTTGTTTAATGGCCCAGCAGATGACGATATATGTTCATCCATTTAATCACCTGGGCTTTTGGCAGGTCTGAGATGTAAACACTCCTCGATGGAGTGTGTTGCCATGCAATGTTCTGTTCAGCCGGCTGTATTGTTCAGCATGCGCACGCCTGATGAAGTGCTTTCCTCTAGCATTCAATCAGTGGTGCTCATGCTCGCATCGCTGTCACGCACCCCCTTTTCCTCTTCAGTTATTCAACCCTCTCCTGGGCCGGCGTTGCTGGTCAGCACTGTACTCACAATCTGTCGTCACAGGGGGGAGCTGGAGCTCCGCATAGATAAAATCTCCAAAAAAGCTGCTGGCTTATGTTTGTCACCAGTGTTTTTTCCGGCAAGAATGGAGAAGAGAAGCTTGTTGCCAATGTGGTGTCAAAATAATGATCAGAAGCTTTCAGATACTTGGGGAAACATTCTTTATTCTGGGACCACACATAGTCTCCTTCCTCCTTCTCTTTCCCTCTCGCTCTCTCTGTCATTCCTCAACGGTCCTGTACTTTCGTGCTAAAATGGGTTCTCTCTGAGAACACAAGAACAAGCGCGCAGGACGCAACAGTAGGCTAACCCAATGGGTCAATGTAGCCATGTGTTTTGCATGAATGCAGCAATATAGTTAGCTGTAGTGAATTCTGAAAACAGATTCAATCTGGACAATTGTTAGCCATGCAGTCTAACACAATAGCCAACATTATTAGCTAGAATTTCAGACAAAACAGAGTCAATCTAGCTATGTGTTATGGGGTCAGCAGTATAATGAGGTATACAGATGTATTAGATAATTCACACAGTTTAAGTGTAGATAATTGCTAGAAATAAGAAGTAATGCAAAAAGAAAATCAAACGGCCATTAGGTGATGCAATAGCATTGGGGGCTTCCATCTCTACAAGTACTTGCATGTGTCTAGGTAGACAATCCTTTCCCTTTATGGGAGTTCATGTAGATAGAACAACTAAATAAGTACCATTCCATTGTGGCTATCGGGCATTATCCCTTGGTGCTCAATGAAATACACGCAGTCCCTAGGCTCCTGTGAATGCCAGTGCTACTTTGATCAGCAAGTGAATTACCCTGCCACATTTCATCAGCGTTTATAATTAATCCAGCATCAAATTGTCAGGTGCGTACTTCACTGCTCTAGAGCTAACAGTGGTTATGCGGGAAGGTCGATTGAGAGGCCTAAATTATCTCATGCGGGCTTAAAGCTGTTTTTTATTGAACATTCTGTGCATGCTGACAGAGTGCATCTGACCATGTTGGTTTGTTTTCTGCAGGTTATTGGCATTCACTCTTTAGCACCCACGCCTACAGACTGAGGGTACTGTGGACATTCAACCTTTTGCTGTATTTGTTGAGCTGCACAAATATGCTTCACAACCTGCACTGAATTTCCTGCGCTTGTATCTGAGTTGCAGCTGAAACATCCTAACCCTGCAATTGTTGGTGACTTCAATCTCCTGGTTAACAAAATCAGTGAACATCCAGTCTCTCTATTTCTGGAATCCATGTTAGATCTTGGATTTTGTCAGTAGGCTACTGATCCTACACATCAGTTGGGCAACACTGTTTACTTTGTTTTCACCCCTGAGGCTCTTCTGACGGTTTTTCCCTAATTTACTGTTATCTGGTCTAACCACTATGTTGTACCTTTTTCAATTCCTCTCCAAACTCCTATTCTTCCTGCTCTGAGACAGTATCAATGAAAGCGTAGTTGGTACTGTGTCTTACAGCAAGATCTTGTTGCTTGTATTGCTTCACACTGTGCTTCCGCGGACTCCTGTTCTCTGATGACCTTGACCTTAGCTTTTGGAAGTGTGGTTGACTCCATTGCCCCTCTTAAGCTTTGTTAAAGAAAAGACTCCCCATCAGAACCATGGTTTTCTGATGAGTTGAAAACCTCCAAATTGGCATGCAGACAGGCTGAAAGGAAGTGGAGAGGGGGCTACTGTGCTGCAGATAAAAACAATTTCCACAAAATCATTGCTAGTTATCAGAAGTCCATTTTTCTCCATAAACAATCCTTTTTTAGTGCTAAAGCTGAGGATGCTATCAAACAGCCTAAAGCACTATTTGATCTGGTATACTCCCTGTCCTCCCCCGCCAAAGTTAACTGTCAGATCATACCTTCTCAGGTGTTTTGCAAATCTCTGTCTGATTTCTTCACTGATAAAATTGATACTATCTGCCAAAAAATGGCTAATGCTTGCTCACATTCTTCATTACCCACTTATTCTTCCTCTAACTCTATATCTAATGCTAATTGGTCCACTTACCCTGTTTTCACTGATCATGATGTTCTCGCCGCCATCAACAAGCTTAAATCTGCCTCACCTCTTGACCCTATTATTTTTTTGCTCAAAGAGATCTCGGCTGAAATTATACCGTGGATTACGCTGGCAGTCAATTACTCTCTTTCCTCAGGTCAAATTCCTAGTGACCTGAAACATGAATTGGAAATCCCCCTGTTAAAAAAACACTCACTAGACTCTTCTATCTTATGGACTATCGCCCTATTTCACTTCTCCCTTTTCTCATGAAATTACTTGAGTTTCTGATTTCCCCTCTGCTTGGCTCCTTTCTCGAATTGTCTAAATTATTTGATCCTTTCCAGTCGGGTTTCCAACCTGGTATGGGGACTGATTTGGTTCTTGTGTCCGTGGTTGACAATCTTGCCTACCTGGTAGACCAGGGTGGTGTTGGGGCACTGATTGTATTAGAATTGTCAGCCACATTCGACACCATAGACCATCCCACCCTGATCTCCCATCTGTCTTCATGGAGTCTGTCAGGTCAGGGGCTTGCATGGTTTTCTGACTTTTTGGCTGACCACTCACAGTCTGTTTATCTTTCTCCTTTCTGTTCAAAGCCAGCCCCCCTATCTTGTGGGGTCCCTCGAGGTGCTGCTCTATCTCCCACCTTGTTCAACATTTATATTCAGCCACTTCCCAACCTTATCCAATCCCGTGGCTTCATATGCTATTCCTATGCCGACAATACACAGATTATACTCCGTCTGTATCTCTCCCGACCGGACATAGCTGCTCAGCTTAGGGGTTGACTTGAGGAGGTGGGTAGGTGGATGGCCGAGAACTTGCCTAAAGTTGAATGGTGAGAAGACTGAGGTACTGGTTTTTGGCTCCTGTTATCCTCTGTCCTTTTGGACTCCTGATTGCTGGCCCTCTATTCTTAGTCCTTTCCCCACTCCTGTAACTTCAGTGAAGTATTTGGGGATACAGATATCTGCCTCACTCTAGATGCGTGATCAGGTGGCCTCTATCTGCCAAACGGGCCACTTTAAGCTTAAAATCCTTTGTAAAGCTTTACCCTTTATCCACTCCAAATGTCATGCTCCTGTGGTAGCAGCTCTTGTTCTGAGTGTTATTGATTACTGTAACGCACTTTATTTGGCTCAACCTGTTTATCTTTTCCACGCCTCCAGCTGTTGCAGAATTCATTGCCCAGAGCGGTACTGCAACCTCCCTTTGGCACACACATGTTACCCCTTCTCCATCAGCTCCACTGAGAAGCGTGTGCTGTTTAAGTCCCTGTACATAGATCATAAAGCTTGCTATGAACATGGAGCTGAATATCTTCTAATCAAGTTTTCCCCTCATGTTCCTCTCAGAGCTGTTAGTTCTCAATCATCTTTTATGATTCAAATACCTCGGTGAGACTCTCCCGTATTGGTGGCTATGCTTTCTCTGTGGCGGCTGCAAAGGTATGGAATGTGCTGCCTACTATTAACCATCCATCCTTTCATCATGCTCTGAAGGCTCTCCTCTTTTAAATTCATGCTGCTGGTCCTCTAGTTCCATGTCTGATAAATGAGTGCCATGATGCATTGGGTGAATGTGCGCTTTATAAATGTCATTGACATAACATAACATAACATAACATAACATGGACATTACCCCTATTGGCAAGTGGAAAATAACTAAAAATTGCGCTTCTAAATCTATCTTACCATCTGATATGGATTGAGAGGGGTGAATTGGTGGGGCTCATGGTATATGAGACGCCCTACGAAACAGGGCACCAACTAAGTTCTTGGAGAGAAGAGAAGGGATTTCCAGAATGTTTCCACATAATCAAAAACAGAAGACAGAGACAACACATGACTTTAGTTACCATCTGACTGTGTCCAAACAAAAGAAAGAAGATAAAAGAATCCCAGATACTTTTCTATCCCAGGGAACACCTCTTCCTTTTGAGAATAAAACATTCTGAAGCATCCTTAGGGGGTTCTTTAGTTAAGGTATCTTATCCAGGAAGAGATAGTTTGTTGAAGCCGCCCTTGATTCAAGAAGACTTTTGCTCCTCAAAGGAATAGACCCACGTAGCTTTTCCATCTGAATTGTTTTCTTCCTCTTTAACAAATAATACTTCAAGAACAAGAAGAACATTTAGTAAAAACCTCTACCCCTTTTGAGGATAATGAGAAGGGGAGATAAGAAGGAAGCCAATAATATTCTTTCCGGAAACTAACTTTAACGGTGAGCAAAATGTAAAGAACCATGATGAATACGAGGGTGTTGACTTAGACATCAATATCATGAGAACGGGGAGAACAAATTTTGGGATCTCTCCACCTTCAAGTTATGATGAGACGAATAGGCAACCAGAACCACTGCTTTTGGAAACAAAAGAAACAGGAGCAACATCTCTCAAATGGGAAGGAGAGAAGCGAGAGAATAATTCTCCAGGAGAGTCTGTTGAACTCCTATTTGCCCAAATAGATCCACGAGTGATAGAAGAGGCTACTTGCTTCAAACCCAAAAGTAACCTTTGCAACTCCTGTAGGAAAGTTGGTAATGAACTATGCCACTGTCCCCTTAATAAAATCCCTCTTATCACCACCTTACCAGAAATCTTCAATCGGAAAGGTAAAATCAAATTATCATCTGCTAGCATACCTTATATCCAATCCCATGAGACACCAGGGAGAAGGAGAAATCAAATTAAAACCTCCAATTCTAGACCCAAATAAAATCCCAGACCACTTTATACACTGGGAACAAACATATAGAATCCCTGCCAACTTCAAAGGAAGAACTATTTGGGCCCAGTTGGATAGTGTAAGCAGGGGATGTTCCATAAGGGCAGATCTACTTCCCTTAGGGTGGAAAAAAAAGGGAAAGGAAAAATATGGTATTTCCATGGTCACAGTCAGAGTCATAAATGTACCACAATTTCGTCACCATCTTGCGGAACCATTTTCATCTGAAAGTGGCTGTGATATCAAATCTTCTGGCTCAATTAGTACTTGGGAGTAACATGCTCTAATTCAATAAGTGGGTCTTCCAAATAGCCCAAATAGGGGATGAAGAGGGACACCACATAGATCACTCTAAACAGATCTGTGCATTCTATATGAACAACACAGACTGTTGAGGAAGGGTCTGTGAAAAACCAGGGATCCTTAGATCAGGTGGCCAGGTAACAGCCATCGCCTTTGGATGAAGACCGTGGGGTTTGAAAAGTGTGGGAGGATCACCTGATTGAGAGGTCCTCATGGAGTGGGGCATAGAAACCTGATGGCAAGACACTGTATCCCTCTTCTTGCAGTCAACCACAATCATACAACCCTTCTACCATTTTGAGACATTTCCAAACACGCACAGCTACCCCTCCCCATTTGCACATAGTACTGTGAGGAAGAGACGACTGGGAGTAGTAAAGATTACCTATGTAAAACACCTTATGACACAGAGGAAAGACTACCTGCATGTTGTCCCGCTAATGAGATCAGGCAGGATCAGGCACTTCACACCAATCATCTACACCTACAACCAATTAACTCCCCCCCATCTGGATAAAAGGCAGAGTTCAGTGAGCAAGGACAACTTCTGCAGAGCAGCGGCAGCAGCAGCTAGAACTGGAAAAACCCTGAGACCCAGAGGCTGTGTGAGTTAAGGAAAAACTCCAAGGAAGCCAAAGAGGAAGACCACGTTTTGCAAAACCAGATGGAAAGTCGGCATTTTCCTTCATTGAAGCCACGGAGAGAACCCTGGTCCCCTCTCTGTGAAGGATTGTGTTGGGGAGTTGTGCTGACAGTAGAAGACTGAATTAAGGAGGTGCAAAATCATAGAAAACCATTGAGAAACACAGCCGGTGAGTGGAACAGGGAAAATACAAACCCGTTTGTGATAAAGTGAAAGAAACTGTATCCGAGATGCAGGGTTGTGCATAGGACGGGTACCACAAGAGAAAGGGAATCTCGAGTGTTTGATCATTTGAAAGGTCTTACAGAGTAACAGAGTGACTCAGCAAGATGCGATCATCTATTCGGAAGTCTCTGTACGATGTCAATTAACTAATAAAGGCTTTAAGAATAAAGCACCAAGAGTTGAAGTAGCAATAAGAATGCTGGGAGCTGTTTAAAAAGGCTTGCACCTGAACGAGGGAAGCCTAGAAAGTGAACAGCAGCAAATCTGAGCCTGAAGCATGGGTATGTGAACCATAAAACGAGTGGCTCAAGCCCGAGCGAGGGAAGCCAGGAGAAGAGAAAGTTGAACTTCTAATGAGTGATTGAACTTTTAACCCAAGATATGATACCTTTGACAGAGTGGTCTAGCACTGTGTGTATGTTGAATTGAAGGTCTCTGTAAGATATCCAGCTCAGAGTTGACAAAATTAAAAGAGTGGCAAAGGATTGTTTTTCCAAATGGTCCTGCGACGGGTCAAGCAAAATCTTTCTTTGATACAGTAAAGAAAGTTTATAACAAAGTAAATAAAGTTGGCCCGAGCCTAGCTGAAGGATTAAAGATTTTGTTTCAAAGCGGATCTGAGCCAGGTGGAGTGGGATCCAGGTGAACTGTGAATCACCTGAGAAATCGGATACATGAAAATCCTGAGAACATTGTGTTAAAGTGGATCTGAGACCAGCGGAGGGGTATCCAAAGTGAATATTAAATCACCTAAGAAAATGGTGTATATGTGAAATACAAAAAGGAAAGCAACTTTATTGTTTGTTTGTTGCATCAGGCCCTCTGAAAGAAGAGACTTTGAATGGCAAAGAGACTTTGGTACAGAAGGCCATGATGTTGAAGTTTTGAACTGCACCCTTGTGCTAGAGAAGCCAGAGACTGTGCTAAACTCAAGTATGCTGCCCTGTCCCGTGCTGAAAATGTGGGCAAGGGAAGCCAACGGCTTGAATGTCCTGGCATAAAATTTCTTGAACACTTTTCTTCTGCATAACATTGTTTCCCACCCTATTTGTATTTAGAGGTAAGGATTGGCAATATGTGTATTAGTTTACACTCTTTTTTTTTACAAGACACAATTAGGACTGCGTTAATATTATTTGATGGCCGTAGATTTCTCCCATTTTTAGATTTAGGATTAGATAGGGGCTTTTTAAACCTGTTAGAGGTTCAATTAACACCCTTGAACTGTGATCACCTGTGTCTGTATTTACTGTTGCCACTATAAGATCCTTACAGAAAGCTTTTCAATCAGCCTTTTGGACCCTGTTGGTTTCAGAACCTACCTGCATGCAAGGATCCTGGTGCAACTGAAACCACCTTATGTCTCAGACCTGGTCTGACGCTCATACATAAATACATTATAAATCGTTCTTTGTTTGGTTCATCCCTGCTGGCTCATTCCAATACTTATTGTATTTTTTGTGACTTATTGATTCATCATGGTTCTCTGTTTCCAGACTATTTTATGCAATTTACTTTAATGACATTGCACACAGATATTCTAGTCAAACCTGATCCATTTCAACTATTAGGGGTTATAACCTCTGACTGCCCAACCTGTGTCTGCTATCTACAGACCAGCTCCTTTAAACAGGAATGAAAAGTGAGACATGGGTGCAAACTCATCACAGGCCTGTTCAGTCTCTATTTCAATGACCTTCCTCCATTGCTAGCGGAATAACAGGCCCCAGGTCCGAGACTGAATGTCTCAGAAATATAATGCTTGCTATTTGGTCAAACTGACACATCATGGAAAGACTCCAACACAATCTTAACCTCTTCAAAGAATTCTGCATGGCTTGGACCGTAGAGGTGAATCTGAAAAAGTCTGTCATTATGGTATTCCAGAATAAAGCAAAGAACAACAGCAGCACGTTCAAACTATTCCTCAAATGGGACAGAAACTGACTTAGTTCGCAGAAAAGGTGCATCTCAATCTTCTAAATTGCAATAAAAACACTTTAAAAAAAACCTTCCAAGAGGTTTATGCCATCAAGAAGCACATATTGTATTTTAATCCACTCCTAACATTAATGCTAAATAATTTGACTGTACCATCAACCCTATCCTACTTTACTAGAATGCGGTGGGTAATCCAACATTAAAAAAGTGTATGTCGAATGGGACAAATCCCCCACAGATATTCGTACTCCATCTCTGAAAACAGGTACTTTGTGTGCATAAAAATTGCCCAAACCATGTGTTCAGTGCAGAACCTGGGTGATCCCCCTACTGCTTAACATCCAAAAGCATGCTTCTCAATTCTTGTGCCATATCAAGAGCAGTAACCCAACACTCCATCAAATTCCAAGCACCGCAAGACCAAACAATGAAACCCCTGAAAGAACCTCTTGAACAATATATTACAGAATTGTGCCTGTTTCGCAGCAGCGGCCCACAGCTTGAAAGCATATTACACCAAAGGCAGGAGGGGAAACTGGCGTGGGACTTATAATATTCTTGTAAAAGCAATGCAAGATGTACTGGAGGGATAAATTAGGACAGGAAAGCAAGCTAGAATGCTGCAGGTCATTAGGAAAAACTGCAAACTTCCATAATACCTAATTTTAGCAAAAATCCTGAAGCACAAGCAAACACTCCCCAAGTACAAAGTGAGTGACTATGAGATAGAAATAAAAATTGTGTGATTTTGGAGAAGTGGAGAATGAGAGACACTTCATCCCGCACTGTCCTACTTACAAACCTTTTTGGGAGACCTATTTAGCTACCCTATGCGAGAATATGAAAGTCTGTGTGAGTAAAACGGGACAAGAACACTCAGCTTCATCCTTGGGCATTGGCCTGAATTTACAAAGAACATGAAATATGTATAGGCATGCTACCAGTGAAGACAAAATGCATAATGCAATATGGATTTTTAGAAACAAGTTGAAAACAAATATAATCACTACTGAAGAGATTGTAACATGTATGTATGCAATGTCGTTCATGCAGGAAGTACCTCCTTAGGTTGCAATGGTTAATCAGCGGCACTATTTATTGTTTGAATCGCTGCTTACTTAATGTTGAAGATTTTGTTTAAGGGAAACCTAACCTTAAATGAAGCTAGAGAGGAAACATCCAACTAAATTACGCTTTTTATGAACTTCCTCATTGTAGAAATATTTTTATACATATGTATCACACAAAAATAAGACATGCCTTAATGTCAAATGCCTTAGTGCCAATATGTCTTTCGATCTGTTGGATCTTCTTCAAGGCGTATTCCTATAAGGTGTTTCAGGTTATCTTCTTCTAGTGAAAATTCTATATCATTATCAATACTTAAGCTCTGTGTTCCTCCATCCTTATGTTTTAGAACTTCTTCATATGAAAGGGACATTCCGATATTTCTGTTAAGTTAGTGTTCACTAGGTTTCCATTTTCTTGCTGCTTTTCAGCTTAAATTATATGTCTCCATGTCTTTCAGCCTATTTTCTTAGGAGCAATAACATCGATTGAAACACGTGTTGGCACTAAGGCATTTGGTATTAAGGTATTGAATATTTTTGTGTGATACAAATTGTGAAACAAGTGTACAATGTAAAATTGTTGTGTAATATGAAATTAAATCAATGTTAAGAATGAGGCCAAGAATATATATTACATTTGTGGAATTGAAAGAATTGTACATTATGTGTGTGCCCTTATACATTGGGTATTTCATTTAAAACAGTGTTTTTTGGCAATATTTGCCTAACTTGTCAGGCTAATAAAGTACCTTTTTAATTGTATTGTATTTCTGCTGTTTAATAAAAAAAAGAAGTCTCCTGCTTAAGCCATACAATAGACACAAACGTACAAGCACCTCCTTTCTGATACCCTGTTAGGGATTTCTAAAGATCTCTTACTTCTTTGGTTGGTGGCTGGATTTCAGAGTGGGGTGGTCTACAGTTCTGTTGAGGTCTCTTTTGCGCATTGTCGATTTGGGCATTTGCACCATTTGCAGCAATTTGTCAAAATTACACTACACTCTGTGATTCCGGTTAGCAGCAATTAGCTGCATACTGAAGACGCACATGGAGCCTGCTCTCGGGTATTTCGTTACAGGCGTAGATTTCCTGAAGATCTGTGGCAATCATAATTTTTCTCCACGCTCCTGTGGAACTCTCCCGGTGACCAGCCCCTCACACATTTCAAGGAACTAAGGAGTGAAAACACTATGACAAGAGTGCATGACCTATATAACCTGTTATAACTGAAGTCATGTACGTTATGAAAGTATGAATGAGTGTAATACCAGGGACTAAATCAATAGCATTCAATAACATTGTAGGTAATTATCAGTTTTGGGTGTAATTCCACTTTAAATATGTGACTTTGCTGCCAGAATTGATTACTGTTACCATCACTCGTGGTGGGATGGTACTGTTAGTCCATTTTCGAAGTCCATATAACTCTACTAATTACCATCATCGGAAATTCTGCTGCAATAATTCTAACAATTTATATTACTAAAATGAATAATTTACCTGCACTTTACACTGAAACTTAAAATACAGTGCAAATTTGGTGGAAAAGTGGAAGTGTGGAAGTGTACACAATGAATACGATATTACCACTATTTTACCACACCACTGTACTCATAATGAGACTCATTGAAATAGTGAGACCCAAGAAATACTTCTCTACCCGTCCATAACCTTTCCCCAATCCTCTTCATACCTTTTGCTGCCTCATGGTGTCTCGTGATAAGAAGAGACATCTGCACCAACCAATCTTGAAATAACATGTCATTGTGGCATCACATTGAGGGTGTGTTTGCCAACTCTTATCATGCACCGGACTAGCTCCCTCAGCTTCACGCTGATCTCTGCACTGATACATTTATGCATTGCATGGAGAGCAGGTATATGAGGTGCAACAGGTGATATAGTTAACAAAGTCAACAATAGATATAAGGTTGCCGCCAGGCCAGGGTTTTATGAATAGGTATAATGGCAGGGAGAGGGGTACACATGCACATAAACATCTACAGTTTAATTGTTTCATTGAGTACGATTTTATGCACGCCCATCACAGCTTGGTGACATAATAAGGGCCTATTGACATCTTTCACCCTGGGCGGACATGAAACACTGCTGTGAAAAGAAACAGACATCTTGCAAGTTACCAAAGATGGAACCAGTCACTCTGCATGAGGTTAATCTCTCAATATCGTGGGAATCCTCTCCTCCAGCCATCGCAAACCGAACAAATATTGAAACTGGGGGATGAAAGAGAGATATATTTCTACCAGATTGGCTAATACCAACATTCCATGGGCTGGAACGGGAGGTGACACCCTCATTAAAGTCCCTAGCTAAGCTCAGGCATTCAACTTGGGCCCCTGACAATTACCACCCACTCCAGCCTACGGAAAGGGTGATTATTGCGTTAGTGAAATGATAATGCTATACGCACTCAGCCTCACAATCGTAAATTCCAAAGCTTGCCCCTTTGTTTATTTTCAATGTGCTTTTCTCCTGCTTGATGCAATGGGTCAGACATTGGTGGGACCGGTAAGTCCCCATTCACCAAACCATTTTAGCCTTACAGCGTTTGGCTACTAACTTGGGCTTGGGGCCAAACATGGCCATTCTATGAGATTTCTCTCTTGTCTTTTGGCCATCTTGTCTTTTAGGCTTCTTTCTGGCCTGTTAGGCAAGGAAAATCCTTATATGAGAAAGCAGAGGCTTTTGGCGGGCTACTGGAGGGCTATGTGCGTTTGCTGCTAGGAGATGGGCTGGGAAAGTCTGGTCCCAATCCACACACTGGTGCCAGTGTGTCTGGGTGGAATTAATGAGTTTTGCCACCAGTGGTCCTGACTGGACCACTGCTGGGGTGTGTGAGTGGGGTATATCTGTCATGGGCTAGTGGGGCTGGTGGGGGCTGCTGCTCTTACTTGGCTTTTTGGATAAGAAGAGGACCCCTGCACCCACTATAGAGAGAGCCTGGAAGAACTCGAAGGAGCCAAGATTCCTGTGCAGCTACAAGACTTATGTTACTTTTGTTACAGATTCTTTGAAAAAACATATGTGGCTGGTTAGAGGTTTATCAGGTAACCACCTATGAGGGCATGATTCATTTGGTCATGCTTGAGCATATTTTTGCATCTTGTTCCCCACAGCTTAAAAAGCATTTGGCTGACTCTAAGGAGTTAACTCCTAAGAGGTTAGCCATTGCTGCTGACTTATGGGTCTCACATAGAGTGTCCCTTAAGGACAAACCTGCTTCAGTTAAGCAGGAGGAGGGAAAGAATCAGAAATACAAAGAGGGTGAGGGTACTGATAAAACATTGTCCAAGAAGGCCCACAGAAGGTTTAATAAGGGGAAGTCACAAGAGTCAGGTCAGAGTAGTGGGACTAATCCTCCTAGGCATGAGAGTGGTTTCTCTTAGCCTCCCTATGGGTCAGGACGCAGTGGGACTTGTTACATTTGTGGAGCCAGTGACCACAAGAAGGGGGACACCAGAAGTAAGGGTAAGACCTTGGGGGTCCACTCTGCAAGTCTGGCCTTCTCTCAGTATGAAGAAGAAGAGATTGTGGGAGTGGTCTTCCCTTTAGATTTCTTCCCCACAGGTGAAGAGTCTGAAGATAGACTAGATTCTTTAGACAATAGTAGTACTGGAGCTTTTGCTCCCATCCCAGTCTTATCCCCTAGTCATAACTAATCTGAGTATAGTGCTCAGGTAGCAGGTGTAAGTACCTATACTATTAGGAATACTGGGCCCAGTCCTTATGATGTTGCTTAATCCAAGTTAAACCCACAGGTTCTTGCCAGAGATCCTGTGGGGGCTACTCAGTTGACTGGTAGACCCTCTCCCAATGTTCCAGTAGCACCTGTCATTAGAGCTGTTATTAGAGAAATGGTCAGGGCATCTGTCAATGTTAGGAGAATGATTCCCAGAAACATTCTGTGTGAGCTTAGTCTTTAAGACTTAGGCCCTGATAGGCCCGCGCCAGATCCTTCAAACACTTGGTCTCTGAATCAGGCTGCCTTAGCCGAGACTAAGGGAAAGCCAAGGCCTAAGGGGAAACCCATGGCCAGAGGTGTCAGAAACAGAGGCTGAGGGAAGGAGAATATTCCCCCGTTCTACCTACAACAGCTGGAACAACAGTTCTTCCAACAACAGTTTGGAAGAAGGACCCCCAGAAAATCATGGATCCTATAGCACTCCTGAGCTACCAAGTGTGCTGGTAGAGGAGATCCTTAGGGGAGAGAAAAGTGTGGGCCAACAGAAAAGAAAACCATCATGAATAGGCCTATGGAGAAAGGACTGCTTCCAATGGGAAATGGGAGGACGCCCCTCCAGTGAAGTAAAGAATCCAACAGGATTGGAGGTTACTACAAAGTAAGCCCACAGAACCCACCAGAGAAAACCTCGAGAGGTTGGAAGTTTCACAGGTTGTGAGGCCCTTTCTCCTGCAGTTGGTGTGTGACATTCCCCTTGTGGTTCATCCTGGATACCACCAGGGTTTTCTAACACACATTCCTACTGGCCCATGATGGGGGTCCCAGAAGAAAAACAATGTTGGAGTCTCACTATTTGTCACCAGGTTGACAGGTGTGAGACAGGAATTCAGATACTCCAGAATTCACTTTTAGGAGTGAACTCAATTTCACCAGTAGTCAGAGATAATTTGATTATCCCTTTGCCCATGGAGACCTCAGGCATAGGTCACAATTGGTGATTGCTGATCACAATCCCATTTGTTCTTGTGCCACCCCACAGATAATGACTTCCAAGGCAATCATTGACACCTTACTGAATGACAGTCCCAAAGGTAGCTCCTCTGCTGTGCTCAGTATTGGTCAGACACAGTGAAAGGAGGGTGAAGTGACACATGAAGTGACACTGAACTGCCATCCAAGGGAAGATGGTCTGAAAGAGAGACTTGTCAAAGCTCTCTTAAATTTGATTGGAGCCTTTAGTGAACCCCAGAGAAGGAGGTGGGACCTTCTTCTGTAAAACTTACTCCCTGTAAATCCCCAAACACACGTGAGTGGCAAGGTGAACTATTCAGTAGGCATTGGTGGACCTAGACAGGTTCCCTTAAAATTGCCTATGGACAGTGTGGAGGATTCTATCTTGAGAGATAGAAGTGGAGTCCTGCTTAAGGTTACAGAGAGGGAAACAGAGAAAATCTGTGTGTCTTCCTGACCTCGGGCAAAGCAGCCCCCCTCACAGCTTCTGTGAGGCTGACTTAGTATATCATAACCTGACCCCACATCAGCAAGGTGAGCTGGAGATTTTGCTGAGGAAATCTCCCTCCTTGTTATCACTAAGACCCCTGATAACGGGTTGGTGTAAACCAAATGGCATGATGGGAGTTGGTGAACCCACCAAGTGTGGGTGTTGTGGTGGACCAAACAAGAAGTTCTGAAAGTTGGTGTGAAATCCACCCTCTGTTGGAACAAGGGGTGTTTGAGCACTCTAGCTGTCTAGACGCCAGTTCCGAGGATCTGGAGGAACATACAGGTACAGCCAGGTCAGGATTCTGTATGGACACTAGAACTCTGTATTCTGTCCCCAAAACAGATACACACTCCCCACTAAGAGGTAACAACTTGGTGGACCAGCTCTGTACTGAAAAGTACAGTAGCCTTTTTTATCTCTCTGCATGGTATATAAAAATATCCCGAGCAGTCTATGCTAAGGAGGAGACAGCCATTTCAGCCTTTTCAGAGGCTTATTTCGGTGTATGGACTTCTGGATTGGTGGCTGCAACTGACGCTGTCAAATGAGATTAGACCCTGTTCTGAATGGGAAAAAGGATTTCAGCAATACATGTGTAGATGACATTGCAGATTGAACCCCCACGTGGAAAGAGCTGGAATAATGCACTTTGGGGTTGGTGTAACTAGGAATTCATGCTCCTTATTACTAATGTAACCTTCTATTGCCTCCTCTTATACAAACATGGTAATAAGTTGTCTTATTCTTTCTGTTGGGTCACTGCCCAGTTGTCTGTAGCAATTGCGATCTCCCAAGAGGTCATTAACCATTCTGTGGTATTTCGGAATATACATTATTACCGTTGTTCCATCTTTGTCTGCCAATTCTATCACAATCCTGGTGTTTTCTGACAGAGATTTGAGTGCCAACTTAACCCTTTTGGAGAAATTACTGAAAACAGGCCTATGGTTTTTTTCTGGTTCATACATTTTGTTGAAAAGAGCTTTCTCAAAGGTTAAGGATTCTGGGGTGATACCATTTGAGGGTGAGTAGAATATGGATTTGTTTTTCAGATAGGTCGATCCTTGGTCGGGTGCGGCTTCCTTCTCTTCGAAAAATTGTTTAAGTCTCACCTTGCTCACTAGCTGTGCTATTTCTATCCTCGTCTGAAATAGATCATGTGTACCTGTTGGTATGAATGCCAGTCCTTTTTCTAGGAATGTGTGTTGGTCTTGGTCCAGGGTATATTCAGATAAATTGACCATGAGTGAGAAAGCACTAGTCTCGCCTGGTTCACCTGTATTGTCCAGTCTCCACTGGTACCCCAGCGTCTACCCTCACAGGAGATGTAGTCAATCCGTTCATATGTCTGGTCTCTAGTGAAATTACCATCAGTGTCATTTTAGGGATTGCTGTTGGTTCCAGCCTCGTCCTCTGCTGCGGGTGACTCTGAGTGACTGATTTTGCCACTGGTCTTGCCATCTGCACTTGTTCTTGGCTTTTCCTTAGCACTGATGAAAAAAAGGGCCCTGATTTCTGTTCCCACTTCAGTAGAGGGGTTCAAATTGGAGGTGCTTGGTCCACTATCGTCAGAGCTGGCACTAGAAAAAGGCAGTTGTTTGGTTGTGGGTGTGCCCTATGGCCTCGTTTTCTTAATGATGTTGTTGAGCCATTGTCAGTCCCATTTGTCGTATTCTGTTCTTCATAATAGTTAATGGTGTTATACGGATATATTCGCTCTTGGGTGAATATTGCGAGATCCATTTTAACTTTACCGATCTTCTTATTCAGATTAAACTCTTTGAAGTCTTCCATCGTGGCCTCTAGGTCTTCCAGGCTCTTTTTAAAGTTAGCGACGACTCTAGCTGTTTTTGGGGAGTCTTGTTTGGCTTCAACCTCTCTCGGTAAGTTTTCAGAGACCTTTTTGGCAGTACTGTTTATCAGTATTAGCCAATTTCGAGTGCATTTGTTTGCTATGTAACTTCAGTCCTTCCGGAGCTGGAGTTGGTCTAAATAGGCCCCCTTCTGGGGCCTGGGGCCTAAATACCTTCAACTCTCTCTTCCTAAATATCTGCCTTCACGAGCCCTTCGCTCATCCGTCTCCAACTCCCTCATGGTCAGCCGCTTCTCGAAGCAACGAGCTGGGGGTAGATCTCTCTCCGCAGCAGGGGCCTCCCTCTGGAACAGCCTTCCTGCCTCCCTGAAACTTGAGGAGAACCATCTCCGGTTCCGGAAGCACCTCAAAACCTTCCTCTTCGCTTCTGCCTTCTCTCTCCCTCTCCCTTGCTAAACCTGCTAAACTCCCCACTGAAGTCTGCACTAAACCTGCATCTGGGCCACTCTGTGACCTCGGTCCAGGGCCCAGCCACTCTCCACTTGCACTGCCTCCCTGGCTCCTCCTGCACTGTGGGACTGTCACTGCATCCCTACAGCCCCCTTCCCAGCACTTGCTCTGCACTTACCTCGCACTTGCCACCAGCTGGCCCTTTTATTTATTATTTATTATTTATTATTTTATTACGCTACTTACCTTGTACTGCACTTTCCCCCCCACCCCCTCCCCCTGCACTTTCTCCTTTTCCCCTTACCTCTGCACTTGCACGATCTGAATGACACCTGGCCTAGTAGGATCGTTTGTCTGTCTTCCCCTTGTTTCCCTCCCTCCCTGCCTCGTCACGCCTTGAAACACTTGTGTATAGGCGCGTTACAAATACCATATCATATCATATCATATCAATAGATCTGTGGTTCTATCCTAATAATAAGGCCTATGGGTGCTGCATGTGCTCTTAGATATTCTGTCAGTGTTGCCCCATGCAATACAGTTCTTATGAGTTATTTTTTCAAAATGTCTAATTCATTCCATTCATATGGATGTTTACCTGTTATATGCTGGCCATCCCTAATATAGTTGGGAATGCTAGTATACCCTCTACTAGTTCTTCTGCATATGCTAAATAGATAGTTTCTGTCATTATTGTAATGTATTGGAAATTAATCCAATCTGTCATATCGTACAAAGTTAATAAAGAACCGTAAAGTGAAAGAAAAACAACCCACTATATGCACTGCCAAAAAATGCTACAGTGGTAGCTATAGTGCACAGCTGCAGCTGTAAGAAGGACAACAAATGCACTTAGGGACTATTAATGGGTGGATGACCTGACGGTATACCCTAACGTTTTTCACACAAGTAGCTAACAGGTCTGTGGTTACATTCATTCAAATGTTATTGTTGCCCTTTGTGCTACTTAACAACTTCTCCTCCAACCTATCTATATAGTCCCTCCTGTTGTGTATACCCCTAGATTGCGCTGGTGTGCCACGTATCCAGGGTTAGGGGACAGCTAGAAGAGGCTTGCCCTAACGTATATAGGCAATACAATGGTTTATCATACACCAATATAAAAAAAATACAAATACTCCTATGGGCACAAAGAACTGAACCCTAGGGTGTGTATACAAGGTCATACAGGTGAATATTTCTTTTTTAATATCACATGTTTAACGACCCTACCTTCACAACTCCAAATTCAAAATTAAAAATCCTACTTCGAACTTTATACGTCTAGTGTCTATAAAGACAGCTATTTTACAGCAATTGCAAAATATCTCTTAATCAAGTGATGCTAATCCACTTGTTTTCCTCTGGATGGTCGTACTTAGCCCTTGATATGAGGAAACAACCAGGCCTAAAGGTTTCAGCGGCTTTCCACAATATGACACTTTCTTCACTTTCTCCCCTCCCCTTTGCTCTGCCTTGCACAGGTGCAGTGACCATCTGCAGTCAAGCCTCTTTTCTTTTTTTTGTGTTAGTGCCAAGAAAAAGGTACTGATGCCCTGAAGAAAGTAATATATTGTGAAGAGCCATTGAAACCGGTAGGCCTGGTTGTTTCCTCATATCAAGGGCTAAGTAACACTGCAAAGAAACAAGTGGATTAGCATCACTTGATTAAGAGATATTTTGCAATTGCTGTAAAATAGCTGTCTTTATAGACACTAGACGTATAAAGTTCGAAGTAGGATTTTGTTGTTGGTTTTCTAGGCTTCAGTTTCTGTGGAAGCACATTTGCTGCAATAGGGACATGCAGATGAAGAATTGCAACAATGTACCCTGTCGTGACCTATACCAGGTCAGAGTTGCCTCACAGTCTCGCAGGCCCTGCGAACAACGCCCAAATTCTGAAACCCGCACGAAGACGCTGAGGGCTTCATCATTATAGAAGGAAACAGGTCAGTTTCTATATATGGTGATCCTGTTCTTCCTTGTTTGAGTAAAAAAGCGGATTAAGAACAAACTCAAAAGGGCTTTATGACCACATAACTGTAAAGACCGCTTGCTGCTCTACTGTGCATCGATTGGGTTGCACAGATACGTGAGTAAATGTCTTCGAATGCATGCTTTTTGCGTGAAGATATATGCAGTGGCGTCGCTAGGAATCAAATTCAGGAGCGGCACAGAGGGGGCCAAAGACAGAAGTAGGGGGGGTGCACAAACAAAAGTAGGGGAGAGCATGGTCACTGCTCTTCTTAGGTAGGGGGGCACAAGGAGGGCCGCAGGGTTTCACAGGGGAGCCCTGCCCCCCCTCATACCCCACCTAGCGACGCCACTGGTTATATGTGAACACAGTGCACCTCGATTGCTGGATATACACGTGAGCAGTGCATGTTTATAGAAAGAGACTCTGCATAGGTATATACCACACACACACACGCATCTTTACAGATACAAAGGGATTATCATGGGAAAGCAGGGGCATGGACAGACACTGCACATACATGCCTGACTTGTAATGTGTCTGTGACCTGGCCCAGTCAGGGGAAATTTAAAAATTATGCACATTTTTCTCCCTTCTGAAAAGTATTTACTGTCTTCACCTCAACAAGTGTCAATTGAGAATTTGCCCTGGCTTTGACCTCCTGCTCCTAAATTCTGTTGTCCCTTGGCTGCATCGAAAATCAAATCCGACAAAGGGGCTTTTCTCATATAATATTATCCAGTGAGAAGTGTGAGTCAGGTAACTGGTTGAATGGCGCTGCACAGATCTGTGAAGACGACCTGTCATACTAAATTGCAACCAACCCAGTCTCAAATGTGACCTGTTCCGTGTGTGAGCGATGCTCGTAATGCTGCGGTCTATGCTCGACCTCTGTGTGTGAAGTAAGAATGTAATGTGGCCACCAATGCTGCCTTGTTCTGTTTCAAGGATGCATGGAGTGCTGCTGCCTGTATTGTGCATGTGAACCAGCCTTACAGCACTGCTTCTAATTGGTAGGCTGTTCTCTGAGTGAAAGTAAACCTCTCAGTACTGTTGCACACTCTACACCTATTCAAAGCCTGGAAGTAAGCTTCTTCCACTATTGCTGCACGTGCTCACATTTGGTTGAGTTTACACCGCAAGTGATCATTCTGTGAGAGACGGTGCTGCTGCCTATACTGCACATGTTTAGTGAGCGAGGGGATTTTGCACTTCTTCTGACTGTCCTGCACCTATTCTCAGTATGGGAGGGAAGCCTGCAATCCTACTGGTTGTGCTGTACCCATGTTGTGTCTGCAAAAGAAAAGCGTGTTGTATCTATCAGATTTACCTGTTCTGTGCATGAAGGAATCTTACACCAGTCCTACCGTGATACACATATTCAGAGTGTGAGCAAACCTTGCACTGATGTTATTGTGTCCAGCCGGTCTCAATCAACTGTTAGATCTCACACTTCAGCCAAGTCTCAAGCCTCCGTTGAGTCCCGGTGACCCTCACGGGGGTTGTTCTACCTGATATAAAAGTACCTCCTATAGGAAAGGACGGTCGCTCTGGCTGAGAAAGAGCTAAGGGAAGCTGCTGTTCTATCAGGGCAGAGGCAGAATGCTGCAGAAGCTCTAGAAGGTCATAGGCAGGGGGATGTTGTGATGATGTGCAAAATTGAACACGCTGCGCAGAGGGAAGCCAGCAAAGCCTCCAATGGGGAGGGAAGTATTTCCACTGGTGGAATTACATTATTTGTCCAATGTTCGTTCTCAGTAGAAAGGGTCCGATACTCTTATTTAATTTGTAAAACTTGGGGTTTCTCCCTAAGTAACCAAATGTAATCCAGAGTGGGCCCCTTTCTCGCTGTGCCTTAGAGAGGCACAGCGTCACCTCACTGAAGAAGCCCAACGAGGCCGAAAACATGTGTCTGGGGTTGCTGATGGTACTCTTCCTCAGAGGGGAATTGTCATAGCATTTCAGTGCTAGATTGTCCTTGTGGGAGGGAGCAGACTGATATGCAAGTAGTATTTCTTTTCTGTGAAGGGTGCAGGGATCCAAAACCATCACTATGTTCATTCTCAGTAGAGGGGCTCCCACACTCTTATTGGATTCCAAAGAAAGCCTAGGCATCATATCGCCATGGACATAGTCCAACTATATGAGTGTGGGAAGGTTATTTTTGTATGGTTCCAAACCCGGTGGTAGCTTTCCACCTCTAGAAGGTAGAAGAGTAGCTGTGGGGAGCAGCCCTTATGAGCCATCTATAAGTGGCTGGAACTGATGTCATTAATCAGTTGACTCCTGAGGAGAGGCCCATTCATACCAACATGAAAGCCACTGCCATCAGGACGTTCCAAAAAACTCCAGAAGAGTACCTCAGGAGCTTTGGAGAGCTCAACAAGAAGAGGAGCCAAACCTTTGATCATTTGAGCATCAATATGTAAAGTAACTGAATGAATGGTTCACATGTAACAACGTTGACACTTTTATGGGAATTGTTAATTTGGTTGCCTGCGAGAATATCTTTGAAAAATTGAGAGATTGAGTTACACCAGTATTTAGTGGACAAGAGTATCCCAGACCCTAGAGAGCTTACTCAAGCTGCTGACAGATATTCCAACATTCCAGTCCATCAAAAGGCTAAGGGAAATACATCTTAACCAGATTACAAGACATCTGATAATAGCAAACATAAGGAAAGGACACAGCATCTGACCCTTCTTAAAGAAAAGGTCCCCAAGTAAATTAAGGGAAATCCCAGACCCATGGTTGATCAACCCCCTCGGGAAGAGAAAAGTGATGTGTAACGCTCACCTGGTATCCACGGGGGCGTCACTCAGCCTGTTCTGACCTCTTACGACCTTGAACCCTTCCCTGGAATCTACTCAACTGGAGACTGGGCCTGAAACACAGGATTGGTAGAGTTTAGCTCCCTATTGCCTCTGTGTTCTTGAACCCCTTCTTCCCCAGGGTCCAAACTTTCCCTTGGATCCACAGCTCACCTTGTTTTCTTGGAAAGTGTGCTCCCCGTCCTGCTTTCAGCGCAGGGGCGCGTTGATTGATGCAGGCTCGTTGCTGCCTAATTACTTCACTGGCAAGAGTCCGACAGGTAAGTATAATGAGACTTCTGAACAGTTCTCTAACTTCGTTCCTTTCCTTCCTTAGATGATGGCCGGAATCCGGGGATGGCAATGTACTGCTGAGATGAGTAGCGCTGAAGGTGAATGAGAGCACGATGCGCGATGCAACCCTTTCGTATTTGTATTGAACTGAGTTCTTTTTCTGTGTCTTTTAGATGCCGCAACGTTTTCAGAGTGGATGCCGGTTATGAAGAAGAAATGCAGTGAGTAAGCGCGGTGTATGGCGCCTCTAGATGTATCCACGCTAACCTGGAGTTTCTTTTCCCTCTTGCAGATGGATGAGAAGTTCCGGAGACAGGGTTCCCCCAGAACGGCTGGGATTCAGGTAAGCGTTTGAACCTTGTACAGTCTTTAAAAATAAGCGAAGATTTGCTGAATGCTTACTAATGCCTTTTTTCTGTTCTTTTCCTTTTTCCTTAGAAAGCGGCGTGCCGGGATGGGAATGACACCGCCGAAGATGCCCGCAGAACGGAAGAAGCGATGAATAATAGGCAGAAGCGCCGCAAGGTAAGGCTGTTCCTAACGGTGTTCTTGTTCTTGCAGGAGCTGATGCAGGCCTACTGGAAACCGATCCGAACATGGTGAGTGTCACGCTGCAGGTGAAGAAAACACAAAGCATGTTTCTCAGCCTGGGCATGGCTTAAAGAGGCTCTGGGTATCCCAGGTGTCTCTGTGGGCAATATTGTCCTTTGAACGCACATACATAGGGTGAGGGTCCAGTCTGGCTCGATCTGGTCTTCAGCCCTGCAGCCTATGATCCAGTTGAACAACAAGGTCAATGAATTCTGAGCAGTCTTTCGGGGGGTTCACTACTTGTGCAAGAACATACTTGAGCTCCCCCCACAACCCCTGATGAAATAACGTGGTTCTCTTCTCCGCTGGCCATTCTGCTTCAACTACGAGTCTATTGAACGTTGCTATCTATGTTAATAGGTCTTGATTCCCTTGGCGTAGGGACAGAAGTTTGTTGTCTAATGCCTGCCCATGAGTACGACGGGTGAACAGCTTTTCCATGTCCTGCTGAAAAACCCTGAAGTCATGCAGCAAAGGTTCGTCTTGGGCCACAAAGTGTACAGACCAGTCCGCGGAACTACCACTCAGGTACGATAATACAAAAGGGACCCGTGATTGGTCATTCGGAAAGGACCCTGGTCTACAAAGGCAGTGCAGGCGGCACTGGTTAATGAACGTTGCAAACCTCTTGGGATCCAACGTAAATTGTTCGGGACGGTCCAAGGGAACTGCCCCAGGAAGGGTTATCTGAATGGGATTGGCTGATGGTGCTGGCATCGCGGGCACGCTTCCCGGCAATGGTGCATGCCCTGCTTATGACTAGAGACTAGAGACTTGTGACTAGAGAAGTTGCCGGCTTAAATCATCAGTCCGTTCTTTGACTACTATCAGCTCTCTCCTCAGGGTGTTGGTCCCCTGCCTGGCTGCATGTACTTCGGAACGTAGCTGCCCCAACATGTGGGCTAACTGGTCAGTTTCTGACGTTTCAATGACGCCCAGGTTGATTTTGATGTGAGGATTTGTATTCTGTAACGCTCACCTGGTATCCACGGGGACGTCACTCAGCCTGTTCTGACCTCTTACGACCTCGAACTCTTTCCTGGAGTCTACTCGACTGGAGACTGGGCCTGAAACACAGGATTGGTAGAGTTTAACTCCCTGTTGTCTCTGTGTGCTTGAACCCCTTCTTCCCCGGGGTCCAACCTTTCCCTTGGATTCATAGCTCACCTTGTTTTCTTGGAAAGTGTGCTCTCTGTCCTGCTTTCAGCGCAGGGGCGCTTTGATTGATGCAGGCTTGTTGCTGCCTAGTTACTTCACTGGCAAGAGTCCGACAGGTAAGTATAATGAGTCTTTTGAAAAGTTCTCGAACTTCATTCCTTTCCTTCCTTAGATGATGGCCGGCGTCCGGGGATGGTGACGTGCTGCTGAGATGAGTAGCGCTGAAGGTGAGTGAAAGCGCGATGCGCAATGCAACCCTTTCGTATTTGTATTGAACTGAGTTATTTTTCTGTGTCTTTTAGGTGCCGCGACGTTTTCAGCGTGGATGCCGGTTATGAAGAAGAAATGCGGTGAGTAAGCGCGGTATGCAGCGCCTCTAGAAGTTTCCACGCTAACCTGGAGTGTCTTTTCCCTTTTGCAGATGGATGAGAAGTTCCGGAGACAGAGTTCCCCCAGAGCGGCTGGGATTCAGGTAAGCGTTTGAAGCTCGTACAGTCTTTAAAAATAAGCGAAGCTTTGCTGAATGGTTACTAATGCCTTTTTTCTGTTCTTTTCCCTTTTCCTTAGGAAGCGGCGTGCCAGGATGGGAATGACACAGCCGAAGATGCCCGCAGAACAGAAGAAGCAATGAATGATGGGCAGAAGCGCCGCAAGGTAAGGCTGTTCCTAACGGTGTTCTTGTTCTTGCAGGAGCTGAGCGCAGAAGAAAGATGCAGGCCTACTGGAGACCGATCCGAACACGGTGAGTGTCACGCTGCAGGTGCAGAAAACACAAAGCATGTTTCTCAGCCTGGGCATGGCTTAAATAGTCTCTGGGTATCCCAGGTGTCTCTGGGCTGAACCACACCCAAAAGACTCGACTGCTGTTCTGGGAACCGAAATATGTGGGGGCATCCATCTTATCCCCATCAATGCACTACAAGTCCAATCCCCAATGTTATCCTATGGGAGTGAGTGAGTCTGGTGCCACAAGCGCCAAGTCTGACTCTAAGTGGGTCTTTGGAGAGATGGAGAGGCCCTTGAGGGCCATGTAGGTGATCGTGGCCCGGCTCCAGTCTGATATCTTGGAGGGCTGGGGACATGAGGGGCAGGAATCATGACATGATGGCACCTCTAGCACTGAAGCAACTTCACCCCCAACACCCAGAGATTGTTTTCTGTGTGGATAATTGACACATGGAATGGGAGATTTAGCCTGCAAGAGGAGATCCAAACAGGCCATTATGAGGCAAAAGATCTGGGGGTCATGTTTGACTCTACTCTCTCCTTTTCGTCTCACATCTCTGACCTGTCCAAAAAGGCTCACTGCCAGCTACACCTTCTCAGAGGTATTCTACCTTTTCTCGCCTTCTCCCAGAGGCTCACTGTCTCCAGAGCCCTGGTTCTCTCCAGACTGGACTACAGCAACAGTCTCTTTCTCAATCGTTCTACTTCTACTCTACAACCTCTTCAACTTATCCAGAACAGAACCGCAAGACTTATCCTTTGCTTCTCTCGGGCACTGAAATCTCTTCACTGACTCTGCATGTCTGCAAGGATCAAGTTCAAGTCCCTCTGCATAGTCCACAATGCTTTCTGGGGCCAGGGCCCCTACTACCTCTGCTTGGCCTCCTCAAACTCTCTGCGGGTGAGCCATTTGTCCAAACAGAGATTTGAGGGTAGACCCCTATCCTCTGCAGGTGCTCCCTCTGGAACATCCTACCTCCCTCTCTCCATCTTCAGCTAGACGTCCTTACGTTCTGGAAACTCCTCAAGACCTTCCTCTTCTCTTCCTCTTTCTCTCTACCTCCCCCTCTCCCCTGCTAACCTCCTTCTCTTTGCTTCTTTCCCTCCCTCCTTCTCTTCCCCCAACCTGCTCAGCTAGCTGACTGTTCGCCTGGTGCAACTCCAGAGCCTCACTGGTCTCGGGCTCCCCCACCAATCCTGCACTTGCCTCTGGGCCTCTGCACTCTGCCTGGCACTACTTCAATATGCTACATGATAGGGGCAACCACTCTGCACTTAAACCAGGCCCCTGCTGGACTGGGTGGACTTGTCCCCTCCCCCTCTTCCGCACTTCCTGTTCTGCACACTTACACAACCTTGAATGTTCTAGGCCTAACAAGTCTGTCTGTCCAGTCTTCCCTCTGTCTCCCCTCCCTAGCTTGGTCGTGCATGAAATACTCATGCTTAGGTGCATTTGATGACCAACCACCAAGGAATCTGAAATGTTTGCCAGGCCAGTACTGTATTTAATTGATCTGTATGTTCCTCCCCCCTACTCCCCTCACTCTTTGTCAAGCACTTCACCAGTAGATATTCCACTTGCCTAGTATGCTAGTTATTGTTAGATCATTCTTCAAGGCCTAAGAATGACAACTGTATCCTCTTGTTCCTTTCCCGTTATCAAGCGCTTTGAAGCATTTTACTTGTGTATGAGTGCTTTACAAACAAACAATTACAATTGTGACTGTTGGTCTGCTGTAACTCTCAGTGGTAATGGTACTGTGTCCTTTAAGGAGCACCAGTTCCCACCAGTACTTAGATATCTTTGGTTTGGGTCTCCAAAAATGGTGAAAAGTCTCCCACCATATGTGATACTGCTGTGAGTACTACAACTGTTAGTCGACAATGGGTGAAGGAAGACAGTATATACTAGGATCAAACAAGCCTGTAAGTGGTCTTAATGGTCTTTAAGACTGTCCCTTGTCATTGGTAGAGCTTAGTTAGAAGGTTATCACCTCCCTGCACTGTTTTCTAGTGAAAGGCTACATTCCAGTAGGGTGTTGGGTAATGACCTCCCTGACCCATATATAGTCAAGGTAGATACTAGAGTGGAGCTCTGCGAGCAGCACAGGCCAAATTGTTTGGAGGCCTATCACATGATTTTTGATCAGGTGGAGAGTGCAAGAGACCAATCTCACCAGTAACTAACTCCCAGTACACAGCGGAAGTCCCCTGAGGTGCCTGCTCTTGCGAGAGAGGGCTCCGCGCCAACTGAGATGACTATGGAGTTAGAACCAGATGCGGATATATCAGGGTTTCCTACTAGGTATACAATGAAAGGGAATTACTTTATGCTTATTCACTTCGATGCTTTTACTTTGTAGGGAAATGATGTATATATTTATATTTGGGGAGTAAGGAGTATAAGGGTACGGTGGGAAAGGTAGGGGCATGGGAAGGAGATGGTTACGAGGGTACAGGGATCCCCCATTCTAAAACACACTAAAAAAGTAATGTGAACTAAATGCATTGAAGAGAATGACCTTGGAGCAATTCACTTCATGAAAAAAGGAAGAACCACCTACAGGCATGGTAAAGCAACATGCAATGGTAGATAGGGTTGTTACAGACATGATGGGTTTCTCAGAACTGAATGAGTTGTCTTCAGGCAGCTGGAGTCCCTGTTCAGGTCATTACTACAGACGTAATGTCCCACTCTGGCAGATATACAGAAGCAGACAAAGGTAGCGGGCACAAGGTGGAAGTCCTGTGCCATAAAGGAAGGGGAACAGGTACAGAGTGAAAACCCTGGACTATTTGCACCAGTGAACTGGTGCAAGGCAAAAGCTCTGACCAGTTCAAAGACAAGGAGCCCAGTAATTCTGAGGCAAAGCACAACCCTGTTTTTGGTTCATCCAGACACCAGGAATACCCTACCTGACCTGGCTACCAGGGACGTCATTTCACCAAAATGACAGGGGTAGCGGAAGTGACATCACACAGCCCTTGACCCTCTGATGACATCACAGGAAGTGATGTCATTTGACCCAACCCCCAAGTGATATTGTGGGAAGCGATGGAGCACGACCTTTCACCCGTTGACAAAACAGGAAGTGGCATCACATAGCATTGTGCACTACTAAAAATATGGTTACAATATCACTATAATGTGATATACATTTCATAAAAGAATGAATTGCCATATGTATCGTTAAGATCAGTGTGTATAGGCCCATATTACCAAATTACTGTGAATGCTAGCAGGCGTCCATGACCAAATGATAATGATGTGTTATTATATCGCACTTACACTTAAGCGCTTTATAAAGAAAAAATATACACCCAATATCACCAAACCTGTGTTGGTACTTATTTATCGACCTCAGAAGGATGAAAGGCTGAGTTGAAGCATTTAAGAACTGACTCAACCCTGAAGTTTGCCTGAAATAAACCTTTAATGAGTCTAGCAATTACTGTACAGAATTCCAGAAAGACATATTATTTGGTATTCCTATTCTTTCATATTTAGGGTCAGTGCTGAAAGTGCTAGAATTGTGGCACTCCTGTTCTTATTTTTTTTTTTTTTTTAGGGGCCTGAACAAGAAAGCCATCCACTCCAGAAGTAAAGAGCCACATGGTGTTGGCCACAGCCCAGGAGCTTGCATTACAATAAAAAAAAAAATAATAATATAACATTTTTTTTTATTTTTTTTTAGAGGTCGTAAGGAAGACCACAGAGTTCGCAAGGGAGACCTCAGAGGTGGCAGTTGCGTCCTCTGGAAACCCTAAATGACGTCCCTGCTGGCTACTAAAACACTTGCTGGTCATTTAAATGTGAGAGGGATATCTGACAGCTTGTCAGATAATTTCTATAATCTCTGGTTTTATGTAAAAATAGAACTATCGCAACAAAGTAGAACCACACCAGACTACTTTATGGTGCGTTTGCAAGGCCAGTTAGTGCCGATTTGCGTCCGGGTTTGCCCGGGGTAGACATCTCTCTTCTGTTAAGGTATGATTCTGTTGACATTTGCTATCTCTGATTCTGTTAACCTATTTAGGTTCATGGTGATGTCAGATGCTATGGGTTCCACCAAAAGAAAGCATATTCTCAATCAAAATCTAAAGCTTGTGCTCACGCCCACTCTGGGCAACACTATAACCCATCCAATAGGGGTTGAATCTACTACCCCTATTAGTAGTATGACTGGCTATCTTGTGGGATACCTGGTCTCTGAGTCTATGTTAACTACTTTGGCTGTGCCAATCACTGAAGCTTTATATTCTTGTCTCAGAAATGAGTCCTACACCTAACTTGCCCCTGACAACTGCCTGTGTAGGGCAGCATCTTATCAATATTGAAGACTCACCTGTTTTGACAAAAAGAAATGTGCATAATGTCTCTCCTTCCCTTATGTCTTGTACATCAATAGGGACTCCCCAATGGCCGGTTATTGTGGACACTAAAGGATCACATGGTAATGCCACCAGGTTAGGAGATGTTAAGCTTCTTGTCTGTGCTAATTTTCCTAATCCCTATACACAAGAAAAGACAAATTGACCAACCATTGATGTTTCACCAGATGGATTAATTACTGACGCCTATAATAGTGGCGCTGGTCAGCTCAATTCAACAGCGAAACTTGTGAACCCATGTTTAGACCATGTTGGCCTTTGTCCTCCTGATACTTCAACTATGAATGGTGCGGATGATCTGGTGGAAGAAAACATAAGAAACCACTCAAATACATGATACTAAACACCAGATCATTGATAAAGCAATCAACAGAAGTAGCTGACTTCATTGTTGAGCACAATATCGCAAACCCTGGACTTTCCATCGCAGACACCTAAGTCAGCGCTTCCTACAGAGAGGTTTTCACTGACATTCTCTTTCTGTCCCCGCTCCAGATCTTTGGACCCCCTTCTCATCTCTCTCTCCTTCCACATCCTCTACCATTAATGGTGGCAGAAAGTGGGAAGTTCACTTGGATGGTTTCTCATCCTCAGGTTGCTTTTTTAATGTCTATCACACAGGCAATATCTTGGTTCAGGGTCCACAACCCCTTCTCTTTGACCGGATCCTGCCTTCTCTGAATAACTTCCTTCCTTCTCCTGCATCTCCCCCTACCACTCCCTCTTTCCCTGCTCTGGCTGGTGTACCACGCCCCTGTACACCACCTTAGAAAACTTTCAAAGGCAGAGACTTCCTCCATCTGGTGACTCTCAATGCCCGCTCAGTCAATGAACACTCTGCTGATATCTGCCTCCTTCTTGAAGACATTGACCTTGACATTCTCACTCTTACCGAGACATGATTCAATGCCAGCTTAGTCACTGCTTTTGACACCCTCTTCCCTGTCGGCCTCATAATCATCTCCAAGCCTCGGCCTCAATGGACTGGCAGGGGCATTGCCTTAAGCTTCCCTGCATGTGTTCCTGCTTCCATTTTACCCAGGCAGCACTACTCTTCCTTCAAAAGTCTGGTTTGCAAGTTGGTCATCTCTCCCACCTCCACACTGACCATTGCTATCGTCTACCGGCCTCCAGGTGGCACCAACCTGTTCCTCGCAGAATGGGCTGATTTCTGCTCTTCCTTACATTCATCCACCACCAAACGCCTCCTCCTCAGTGATTTAAACATCCAACTGGACTCCCTGGCTCTGCATCCACTCTCTTCACTGACCTCTGCACCTCTATTTTCCTCTCTAGTCTCCCTTCTGGGCCGATCCACTCAGATGGACACACTCTGGATGCCTGCATACACTCTGACCTGACCTCCTTCTCTCCCCTCCATTAGTCACCCCTCTCCCCTGGTCAGACCATTCTCTCCTCTCTTCCCACCTGGGTCCATTTGGCCCTCTGAACTCCCCCAAAATGCCCCGCCATCCTCGCTCACTAACATCCACCCGATGAAATGAGTGTCAGATGCTGCCTTTGCTTCCACCTTCATTCCCACCACACCCTACCTCTGATACTACCTCTGACTCTGCTCTCAGAAACTTCCACCTTTCCATCACCAATATCCTTGACTTTCTTGCCCCAGTCACGAGGAACTGCCTGAAACCTACCTCAAAGCGTAACAACTGGTACAACTCCGAAGTTGTGGCCCTGAAACAAACGTGCAGTGCGGCGGAACGGAAGAGGCAAACTTCAGGCTCACACTATGACATACTGACCTGCAGCCTGCTCCAAAGGCAATACAATATTTCCATCCCTGTCAAGAAAAGAGCCCACATTCAAGCACAGGTTTCCAGTGCATCCAAAACAGGGCTGAATTTTTCAAGATCTACAGGGAACTAGACAACCCTTCCACAGTCTCCTCCTACCCTTCTCCTTCCCAGGCCCTCTGCAATGCACTGGCCACACACTTTGCCACCAAAATTCAGGACATCCTGAACACCCTTGCTAGCCAACCCCTGATCCATTACCTCACCGGCTTGCCTCCATGGCCCCTCACCCTCCTCTTTCCTCCTTCTCCTCCTTCTCCCCTGTCACACCAGAAGAAGTTACCACTGTTGCCGTTCCTTAAAGGTCTCTTCTAAACAGGTTTCCCCTTGCTCATCCAGGGCCATCAGGGATAAAATTGGCTCCCTACCTGCCATGCCAACTACCACCCGATTCCCATCAGCCCCTTCCTGGGGAAGCTGTTGGAGAAGTTGGCATTCCCCAACTCAACTCACACATAAAACTTGTTGATGCTCTCCACGATCAATATGGATTCCGAGCATTCTGAGGAACGGAAACTGCTCTCTGAACACCCATGAAGAACTACTAACATCTCTGGACAGCAACTCCCCTGCTGTCCTCATCCTTCTCGATCTCTCCTCTGCCTTTGACACAGTCAATCATTCCATCCTAGTACAAATGCTGCACGATATCCTTGGTATCACAGAACAGGCACTGGACTGGCTGACATCCTTCCTTACAGACCGCTCTTCCCAAGTTTTCTTTGCCACCTTCTCTGCTCCCACTTCCTTCTCTGCCTGTGGTGTCCCTCCAGGGTCTTATCCTCTCCCCTTGGCTCTTTAACATCTTCCTTGCTCTGCTTGCACGCTTCATCTCCTCTCTCTCCTCCAACTTCCAGTAATACGCAGATGACACACAGCCCTTTTTCAAACTTCCTGCTAACCCTCTTGAACCCTCCATCATCCCGGACTACCTATCTGCCATCCAGTCCTGGTGCACCTCCAACGATCTCTGCCTCAACGCCTGTAAAATTAAGATCCTTCCCTTTGTGATCTCTGCTCCCTCCTCCTTCCCTTCACTCTGGCCTTCCTCCTTGGGCTCTCCCATTACTCCTTCTTCTGAAGCCAGAAACATTGGAGTCATCTTCGACTCCTCTCTCTCCTTCCTCCCTCACACTCAGAACATTGCCAAGAAGTCCCACAGCCCCAGGGCCTCAATGTTACCCGAGCCCTGGTTCTCTCTTTGCTTGATTATTGCAATAGCCTCCTCCTGAATCTACCTTCTTCCACTCTGCGACCCCTGCAGCTAATCCAGAATAGGGCAACAAGACTTATCCTTGGCCTTAAGCCCAGGGACTGCATGTTTCCTGCCTAAAAAGTCTTCATTGGCTCCTGGTTGTTTCACGGATTAAATTCAAATCCATCTGCATCATCTGCAAGGCTGTCTGAGCCCACAGACCAAACTATCTTCAACTATATCTTACTAAATACTCTCCCGCTAGACCACTTTGTTGCTCTGGCACAAACTCTTTCAGGCCGATTCATGGAATTAATGTGCGCCAAAAGCGTGCAAAAGCGTGCGAATCGCAGCGCAAGTGCGAAAATCGCAGCACAAGCGTGCGAAAGCCGCGCACATCGATTCATGGAAGTCCGTGCGCGTGTAAATCCTGGGATGTGCGCTAATATCCTGCATGGCGCACGCGGGCGCACATGTCATCAAACGGCATGCGCTACGCGCACAGCGAAAGCACACATAGCACGATGCACACAACAAAAGTGGGCAGAATACTGGGCATAACACGCGGAATGGGGAACAACGCATGAAAATGTGGGCTTTACGGGGAAGTGCAGGAGGTGGGGGGAAGGCCACCCAGGAGGTTTGAGGACAGGGTGCACACCAACACCCACTTGCGTGGATATTGCGAAAAAAAAATACCTCCATGGGCTCATGGCCTGCACGGCTACGCCAATGTGGGAGAATACTGTCACTCTCTTCACCCTCTGATGCTACATCAGGAGTGGTGGTGCTATGGGAGGCAGCCCATGCAAAGCCCTGGCATGGTCCTCCATGGCAGCAAGCATGCGGGTGTGGAAGGTCTCGTTCTGGAGGATGATAGTACGGAGATCCCCATGCAGCACCTCACGGGTTGCCTGCATTTCTGCACGCATGGCCTCGCGTGATGCCCGGAGCTCCTCACGAGTTGCCTGCAGCTCAGCTGAGAGCGAACGTGTGAACTGCTCCAGCTGCTGTTCTGTCTAAAATTTCAGGAAGCCTCACGTTCACCCAGAGTCTCCGTGAGGAAATTGAGTTCTACCCTCAGGGCTTCCCTGTGGCCCTGTGACTCTACAGATATGGCTTCGTCCAGAGTCTCCAGTGCCGCCCATCGGTCCCTGTTGGACGCCAACATGTCTTCCCTGTGTGATTGGCAAATGGTCTCTGTTGCCTGCTGTTGTTGCTCCATCTGCCTTTCAGGGGGGAGAATGGAAGTGGCCACCCTCTCCATTGCCTGAGCCATCATTTCAACCGATGCTTCCTGTTGTGCTGCTATACTGTACATGGAGTTTTCCCATACAGTATTGCCTGGTGGTGTACGGCCACCGCGTCGGCGGGCTCCACACCTGTTTGAGACAAGGCGATCTGCACCTTGCTGTGCTGGCACTGCATGAGGCTGCAGGACTGCATTCCCCCTCTGATCTGCTGGCCCAGGAACAGGATCAGATGTTGTGGAGTGTGACCCTGCATCCGTAACCGCCAAAGGCGGAGTTACCAACACTGACATCCCCGAAGAGGGGCCTACCCCCGGTGCAGGTGGGTTGGACAGAACAGCATCCCTGCCAGAAACATTCACCTGCAACAGCACATAAGTCCCACTGTCCGATTCAGCACCTGAATCACAGAGGTCTGGGGAGGTGCACCCAGAGACACCCGTGGACAGTATGGTCTGCAGGAGGATAGGGTTTTCACCCACCACCACACCACATCCTCCACTGGTGCACGGTCGTGGCTGAGATTCCTCCTGGGTCTGCACCATCTCCTCCACCTCAACAGCATCAAGTGCGTCATCACCTGCGAAAACATGAAAGACAACTAATGGAAACAGGCATGAGCTCCATAACACACACATAGGCCTGACAAGGCAGAGATCCAGTACATGAATAACACATGTCCCATACAACCATAACCCTGGAATGCATGCACTGTCAATGATTTGGAAGGGGAGGCAAAAAGCAGACACTGAGGACTCCAAGATGGAAAATCAACACATGTGCTGCATGCTGGATAGCACTGGCATCACATATTAGCCTGTGAGTGGCATGGGAAATCCACATACATGACACATGCCAGCACACCAATGGCACGTAGCATAGCCATGGTATATTTGACAAGTACAGCCATATGTCAGTGAATGAGTTCTGTCACCCATCCATGTGAGATGGACATGATGAGATGAATAATGCAAAATAGTTTGACGAAATATGCATGTGCCACACAATGCAACACATCCAGTGTGCAATAATACAGTGATGGCAGGCAGATGGATACATCAATGGTTGGTCACTTCAACATGACAGGAAACAACAATCATGTTCCACATTCAAACAGGCCCCAAAAATTAATGTGAGCAGGCCCTTACTCAATCAGCCGAAATGGTCAAATCATTCCCATAACAAGGTAATACATGTGGGCCAATGTGGGTTGTAATCTATGACAGAAGCATGTCACATATGTGGCATTAGGGCAGAAAAATGTGTTGCAAAAATGAGAGGATTGAATCAATCAGGCTGAATGAACACTGAAAAATCAGAACAATGTTGTTGCAAGATGACAGTTCAAGGGCAACTGCAGTAATGTGGCGCTAATTGGCTACTGTGGTCAGAAGGGATACTGTCATACCTAAACCCAAGGCGGGTGAATGGTTTGAAGGAAGCACATGGGTGACCCATACCACTCAGGAGTACACACCTTCAGCTGGCACTCAATCATTACACATCGCCCAAGAAACATACACATGGATTAAACACACTTGCATGGCCACTCACCGGACAATGCCTCATAATCTGGTAGGTCTCCCATGCCTTGGATCCGTTCCTCTGTGACGAAGGTTCCAGCAACAGACTCATGTTCAGTGAGTTGGTCGTCCTCTGGTGGAGACCCACCGCCTTAGGCATGATTGGAAGCCAGCTTGTTCTTTGCTCTGCGTTTCAGGTCATTCCACCGCTTGTAGCAATCATCAGCTATGCGCCTCACAAATCCAAGGGTACTAATGTGGTCCGCGATGGTCTGCCAGTGGGCCCTACGTTGAGCAGTCGTAGTCTTACAGCCTGCAGGCACCAACATTTCGCGGCTATGTGCCGACACATAGGCCACAAGTGCATCAAGTTCGGCGTCATTGAAGCTAGGCTTCCTTGACGTGCCGGAGTGTGTAGCTGTGTCTGGAGTCTCAGCCTGTAGTGCAAGAGCACCCTTCTTGTTCTTCTTGTAAGGTTATGCGGATCCTGAGTGGCTTACGCCGCTCTGGTCAGTAGGGGCAGAAGCGCAGGTGGACTGGGTACTAGAAGCCTGTAAAGGCACAATGACCATTGGTCTTGGTGCAGACATTGGCTGCAGGGTGATGTTGGCAGGGCCAACGTCGGTGTAATGGACCTGCCCCCACAATGTCCCGGCTGGGAGACTCGGAGCTTGATTGGATTGAGCTGCAGCTGCCCCTGCAGCCTCCCCACCCTGGCTACTTGTTGCAGCAGATGACATTGCTGCCCCAGATCCACGTGGCCTGGTGACGGCAACTTTCACCGCCACGCTTGGATTAGACTTGCTGACCTGGAAGTCAGCCTGGGAGTCATCCTGTGCCGGTTCAGGTGACAAAATGGGCCCGTCCAACAAGGGCTGAGCTGGGATGGTGTCAGCTACGTTTCCCACAACCATTGGGGGGGGCATAGGTGTCCCCGATTGGTCCTCCACACACAGGGCTCTAGGGGTACCCTGCAAATCCTGGCCACGTCCCCTACGGTGCCCACCATGCCCACCTTTTGGAGGTCGGCAATCTTTGCCTTCCTTACTGCCTGGTTGCCTCCCAACCATGGCACTGATGTTGTTGTGCGTATGGGAGTTGCAGTAAACAATTGTCCTGGGCAATTGGGGTGAAAGGGGTAGGGTACTAGATGGAATTTGTACCCTAGTGCTCTAGCAAGGCTATATGTGACCCCTGGGGGAAGATGATGGGTCACGCAATGCACAGGCACCCCAAAAACAAAAGTACACGTGCACGCAACCCCTGGTAGACCACGTGCATGGAAAAATGAACCCGCACTGCGCTGTGGCACCCAGAAACACAAAAATAAGGGTATGCGTGTTACACGCAGCCTGGGGTACGCGACACATGGGGGCAACCACAGTTGGAAAATACGTGCGTGACTCACCGTCTGCCTTGAAAAAGAACGTGAAAAAGACGTGCGTGTGCGTGTTGGCAACCCCCCTGCCAAAAGAAGAAAAGAACGCAGTCTGAGGAAACAGGGAGTACGAACTGGAAACGTTGTGAAGTAATCGCGTGTGAACCGACAAGAAGTACAAGAAACACCTGCTCGCTCTCTACAAAAAGCACCAACAAGAAAATAGCGTGATACTCGTACCTTTTAAGCCAGCCTACCTGTGCAACATCACTTACGCGCTCACACGCTAAGGCCCTTTCCTCCAATAGCACGGGTGACGTGCAGTTTTCTCACGTGCTGAATCACAATGCAACCGTGTTGTGGGGAACGCCCGCGTGCGTAACGTCACTTACGCGCTTACGCGCTAAGGGGCTTTCCTCGGATTTCACGCTGACGTGCACTTTTTTCACGTGCCAAATCACTCCGTATCAAGCTGGCCACGCGAAAACACACGGAAGACCACGCTCCTGCCCAAAAGGCCATTTTCCTGCCCTCAAGAGCCCTGAGCATGCTCCCACCAGCCATCTGCTGCCTGGCTGCTGCCCACGTGCCCTGCTATTTGGTGCATGCACGTCAGCCATCTGCAGGGGTCCAGTTCCTGTGTCCACCCCTGCTGGAACAGAAGACTCCCGACTGGGATACCATCACTCCACAGCCCAGCCCCAGGACCCAGTTGCCCACCCACGCCTGACTCGGGGGTCACCATGTCGGGGCAAACACCAACTGAGATCTCTGGCGACCCCCAGCCAGAGAGGCAGAGAGCGACCAGCTTCAGTGAGAAGGAAGTTGGTGTCCTGGTGGGGCATGTCCTGGGGCATTATGAGGCCCTGAGATCTCTGGCGACCCCCAGCCAGAGAGGCAGAGGGCCACCAGCTTCAGTGAGAAGGAAGTTGGTGTCCTGGTGGGGCATGTCCTGGGGCATTATGAGGCCCTCTTCGGAACATCACGTGCCAACAAGGAAGGACGGGAGATGATCTGGGAGGATGCAGTGGTTGCCATCAACGCGGAGGGGGTGGCAACCTGCGACATCAAGCACGTCCGGAAGCGCTGGGAGGACTTCAGGTCCAGGACCCTCTACAAGGTCCGGCACCTCGCGAAGGCAGAGGATGCAGAGGGGTGCCGGGTCAGCATGAGCAACATCCAGATGAGGGTCCTGAAACATGTAGGCCCAGAGCTCCATGCCCAGATCCTTCAGAGGCAGACCCGTGTGGAGTTGAGCGGCAAATGGCCAAGCATTGCTGTGTGAGACAGGGCATGTTGCAGTGTGCTGGTAATCTGATACTTGCCTGTATGTGTGGCATAGGCCATGTATGGATGTGTGTGTGCAGGGACACCATGGTCATGCATGTGAGACCAGTAATGTGTGAATACATGGATGGTGCATGTGTTCCAATGCAACATGGGGAGCTGTATGCGGAATGCACACATGAATGCATGCCCGTCTCTGTTCTTGGACATGGAGGGGGTGAGGGATGGCTGCTGCTCTCATGTCCATGTATGGTGCACATGTGTGTGTGTCTGAGAAGTGTGTGTGTGACTTTGAAACGCCATGGATGCATGACACATGTCCGTGATGATGTGTAGATTCACTCATGCATTGCGGTCACCGTTGTATCCACTGTGTCTATCCACTGTGTCTGTGGTGTACAAGCCATGATGCATGACCCTCCGGTGATGTGTGTGCATGGGATCAGTGTGAGCCATGATGCATGTGAGTTTGAAGGCAACATTTTGGTTAAAAAAGGCCCTTGTACATGGATGCTGATGTTGATTGCAGGCACCGTGCCTGTTTCTGCATGTCTGTTGCGTATATTCACCCATGTATTGTGGAGGGACAGGATGGAAGTGACATTTGACAGAGCCACGCATGTGTTATTGCTTCCTGTCTAGGGGAATATTGTACTATACCCTGATGTTTGTGTTCTATGTCTCCCTCTACGCAGCGTCAAGTGAAGAAGAGGGCAGAGACGGCGCTGTGGAGCCAAGCAGCGGGGATGCCTCCACCGGGAGGTGACGCAAGGCCCAGCCACCCTCCCACCCTCCCAGGAATTGCCATCATCCGGGAGCGAGGGGACTGGTGCCGCGTCTGCCACTACGGCTGTAGCGGAAGGGCCGGGTGAGCCCCCACAGGGGCTTGCAATGGCGGAAGACCGTGTGGAGACATCCAGGTTGGTGGTCTCCACAGAGGAGGAGGAGCCTGCTACTGAGCCGCACATGGGGCCTGGTGGGGGTAGTACCACTGGTGCAAGTGGTGCAGTCCAGGTCCAGGGTCAGGAGGCAGCACAGGTCACCACAGAGGGGCCTGTGCATGTCACTGTTCTTGACCCTGTGACTGCACCACCATGCACCAGCAGGGATGCCCATTCCCAGGCCCGTCCGCAGGTAGGGGGGAGTGCCACGTCATCTGCCTCTCCACTACCTGCGGACGAAGGGTCCCACGAACGTATGGGCTCCGTCCTGGTTGGTGTCGCGTTGCGCACGGGTGACATTCGTGATGACGTGCGTGCTTCCTGGGCGGAGCACGCACGCCATCACGAAGAGCAGCGTTGCGATGTGGCACTGTTGGGAGGGGCCATGGTCGGTGGGTTCCTACATGTGTCGCGCACTCTGGCGGACCTCTCCTCCTCTGTGGAGTCGTTCTCCCTGCCGTCTTCTGGCCCAGATTCCACCAGGGCCCCCTGTGGACCTGGCCTGACCAACACAGCCAGCTTGGTGGAGATCCCATCCCTGCCGCAGTCGGGAGTCGGTGGTCCAGCAGGGGTGGACACCACCACAACTGGAGACAAGCTGATGGAGGATGTGCAGACATCATCGGACAGGGCACATGGACAGCAGCACCAGCAGCAGGCTCTAGGTGGGAGCAAGGATTGTTCAGGGCAATCGACATCAGAGGTGCAGGCATCGGCCAGAGGGCAGGAGAACCTTGGAAGGGGTGTGTCTTCTGTGTGGCTGCGTTTGGGCCGGCGTATAGATGCGGAGCCCGCGCGGGCAGAAGAGGCACGGCTCACAATGGTCAGGGCGGAGAACTCCATGCGGAGGGCACTGAGGTGGGCCGAGTGCCTCGAGGCCATTCGCAGGGAGTTGGAGTCCAACATGGCATCATCCCTGAGAACCCTTGGGGCCATGGAAGAGGATCGCCTCCAGGACATCTAGCAGGAGTTCGATGATTCCCTGGCCCGGGAAATCAGAAAGTGAGCGTCGGACTAGCTAGCCGCCATTGTATATAGTTTGTAGTTTTAGGTTTCCTTTATCTTTTTCATTCATTTGGGGCGCTTGGACTATGCCCCACCTTTTTGTATATAGTTTTTTATTAGGTAGTTTTTTTGCTAGGTTTCATTTCATTCGTTGGGCTCATGGACCCTGGATTACTTCTTTGTAGATAGTTGAACAGTGGATTTATCTATTCTTATTTTTCTCACCATGGAGCAATGGATTTTACTGTTCCTGTTTCCTTTGGATTTGATTTGGTGGCCGGAGACTTTGGACACATTTTCGTTTCGATTTATTTGGATTCAGACTTCATGTTTTTGTTTTTGTGTTTTGGACATGCTGCATTTCATCTTTTTTTCAAACATTTTTTTCATGTTTTCATTTGATTACATTCTTTTTGTGTTCAATACATTTTGGTTTATTACTTTGATGTGTGGTATTCTCTCATTGGTTTCATGCATGTCACGGTGTAGGTTTTCACAATCACCAGCACCCATTGTGTGTGTGTGACAGACATGTGTTGATGTACATTCTTGCCATTTGGGTTGTATCATGTAATGGGCATTTCAATGTGGGGTGGATGGGATACTTGGTTGGGTCTTTGCACAGGGGTGGCGTGCAATGGGATTTTGGAGGCCATGAGGCCCATGATTGTGGATCATGATGACATGTTGGGGGGACACGAGTCGGGGCCTGCTGTCAGGTGCCCCTCACTGCTGGGTTGGTGGGGGTGCTGGGGGACATGAGTCAGGGCCTGCTGGCAGGTGCCCCTCACTGCTGGGTGGGTGGGGGTGCTGGGGGACATGAGTCGAGGCCTGCTGGCAGGTGCCCCTCATTGCTGGGTTGGTGGGGGTGCTGGGGGACATGAGTCAGGGCCTAAGCCTCACTGCTGGGGGGTGGAGGTGCTGGGGGACATGAGTCAGGGCCTGAGCTCACTGCTGGTGGATGGGGGTGTCTGGGGACATGAGCCGGGGCCTGAGCCTCACTGCTGGGTGGGTGGGGGTGTTCGGGGACATGAGACGGGGCCTGCTGTCAGGTGCCCCTCACTGCTGGGTTGGTGGGGGTGCTGGGGGACATGATTCAGGGCATCCTGGCAGGTGCCCCTCACTGCTGGGTGGGTGGGTCTGCTGGGGGACATGAGGCGGGGCCTGCTGGCAGGTGCCGCTCACTGCTGGGTGGGTGGGGGTGCTGGGGGACATGAGTCGGGGCCTGCTGGCAGGTGCCCGTCAATGCTGGGTGGGTGGGGGTGCTGGGGGACATGAGTCAGGGCCTGAGCCTCACTGCTGGGGGTTGGGGTACTGGGGGACATGATTCGGGGCCTGAGCCTCCCTGCTGGGTGGGTGGGGGTGCTCGGGGATATGAGTCAGGGCCTGCTGGCAGGTGCCCCTCACTGCTGGGTGGGTGGGGTGCTGGGGGACATGTGTCTGGGCCTGCTGGCAGGTGCCCCTCACTGCTGGGTGGGTGGGGGTGCTGGGGGACATGAGTCAGGGCCTGAGCCTCACTGCTGTGGGGTGCGGGTGCTGGGGGACATGAGTCAGGGCCTGAGACTCACTGCTGGGTGGGTGGGGGTGCTGGGGGACATGAGTCGGGCCTGAGCCTCACTGCTGGGTGGGTGAGGGTGCTGGAGGACATGAGTCGGGGCCTGCTGGCAGGTGCCCCTCACTGCTGGGTGGGTGGGGGTGCTGGGGGACATGAGTCAGGGCCTGAGCCTCACTGCTGGGGGGTGGGGGTGCTGGGGGACATGAGTCGGGGCCTGACCCTCACTGCTGGGTGGGTGGGGGCGCTGGGGGACATGAGTCGGGGCCTGAGCCTCACTGCTGGGTGGTTGGGGATGCTGGGAGACATGAGTTGGGGCCTGCTGGCAGGTGCCCGTCAATGCTGGGTGGGTGGGGGTGCTGGGGGACATGAGTCGGGGCCTGCTGGCAGGTGCCCCTCACTGCTGGGTGGGTGGGGGTGCTGGGGGACATGAGTCGGGGCCTGCTGGCAGGTGCCCCTCACTGCTGGGTGGGTGGGGGTGCTGGGGGACATGAGTCAGGGCCTGAGCCTCACTGCTGGGGGGTGGGGGTGCTGGGGGGCATGAGTCGGGGCCTGAGCCTCACTGCTGGGTGGGTGGGGGTGCTGGGGGACATGAGTCGGGCCTGAGCCTCACTGCTGGGTGGTTGGGGATGCTGGGAGACATGAGTTGGGGCCTGCTGGCAGGTGCCCGTCAATGCTGGGTGGGTGGGGGTGCTGGGGGACATGAGTCAGGGCCTGAGCCTCACTGCTGGGTGGGTGGGGGTGCTGGGGGACATGATTCGGGCCTGAGCCTCACTGCTGGGTGGTTGGGGATGCTGGGAGACATGAGTTGGGGCCTCCTGGCAGGTGCCCCTCACTGCTGGGTGGGTGGGTCTGCTGGGGGACATGAGGTGGGGCCTGCTGGCAGATGCCCCTCACTGCTGGGTGGGTGGGGGTGCTGGGGGACATGAGTCGGGGCCTGCTGGCAGGTGCCCGTCAATGCTGGGTGGGTGGGGGTGCTGGGGGACATGAGTCAGGGCCTGAGCCTCACTGCTGGGTGGGTGGGGGTGCTGGGGGACATGATTCGGGCCTGAGCCTCACTGCTGGGTGGTTGGGGATGCTGGGAGACATGAGTTGGGGCCTCCTGGCAGGTGCCCCTCACTGCTGGGTGGGTGGGTCTGCTGGGGGACATGAGGTGGGGCCTGCTGGCAGGTGCCCCTCACTGCTGGGTGGGTGGGGGTGCTGGGGGACATGAGTCGGGGCCTGCTGGCAGGTGCCCGTCAATGCTGGGTGGGTGGGGGTGCTGGGGGACATGAGTCAGGGCCTGAGCCTCACTGCTGGGGGTTGGAGTACTGGGGGACATGAGTCAGGGCCTGAGCCTCCCTGCTGGGTGGGTGGGGGTGCTCGGGGATATGAGTCAGGGCCTGCTGGCAGGTGCCCCTCACTGCTGGGTGGGTGGGGTGCTGGGGGACATGTGTCTGGGCCTGCTGGCAGGTGCCCCTCACTGCTGGGTGGGTGGGGGTGCTGGGGGACATGAGTCAGGGCCTGAGCCTCACTGCTGGGGGGTGCGGGTGCTGGGGGACATGAGTCAGGGCCTGAGACTCACTGCTGGGTTGGTGGGGGTGCTGGGGGACATGAGTCGGGCCTGAGCCTCACTGCTGGGTGGGTGAGGGTGCTGGAGGACATGAGTCGGGGCCTGCTGGCAGGTGCCCCTCACTGCTGGGTGGGTGGGGGTGCTGGGGGACATGAGTCAGGGCCTGAGCCTCACTGCTGGGGGGTGGGGGTGCTGGGGGACATGAGTCGGGGCCTGACCCTCACTGCTGGGTGGGTGGGGGCGCTGGGGGACATGAGTCGGGGCCTGAGCCTCACTGCTGGGTGGTTGGGGATGCTGGGAGACATGAGTTGGGGCCTGCTGGCAGGTGCCCGTCAATGCTGGGTGGGTGGGGGTGCTGGGGGACATGAGTCGGGGCCTGCTGGCAGGTGCCCCTCACTGCTGGGTGGGTGGGGGTGCTGGGGGACATGAGTCGGGGCCTGCTGGCAGGTGCCCCTCAATGCTGGGTGGGTGGGGGTGCTGGGGGACATGAGTCAGGGCCTGAGCCTCACTGCTGGGGGGTGGGGGTGCTGGGGGGCATGAGTCGGGGCCTGAGCCTCTCTGCTGGGTGGGTGGGGGTGCTGGGGGACATGAGTCGGGCCTGAGCCTCACTGCTGGGTGGTTGGGGATGCTGGGAGACATGAGTTGGGGCCTGCTGGCAGGTGCCCGTCAATGCTGGGTGGGTGGGGGTGCTGGGGGACATGAGTCAGGGCCTGAGCCTCACTGCTGGGGGGTGGGGGTGCTGGGGTACATGAGTCAGGGCCTGAGCCTCACTGCTGGGGGGTGGGGGTGCTGGGGGACATGAGTCTGGCCTGAGCCTCACTGCTGGGTGGGTGAGGGTCCTGGGGGACATGAGTCGGGGCCTGAGCCTCACTGCTGGGTGGGTGGGGGTGCTGGGGGATATGAGTCGGGGCCTGCTGGCAGGTGCCCCTCACTGCTGGGTGGGTGGGGGTGATGGGGGACATGAGTTGGTAATCACTAATGCAAGGTGACATGTGGGCTGGCTGGGGGGCATGCCCATGGTGGATGGGCTGCGTGCGAGACATGACCAGGGGTGCAGGCTAGTCCCCTGTGCTGTGGGCTGCCTGCAGGGGCCGTGGAGGGGGTAGAGGGCACACCTGGGAGGACACACATTGCCAATTCACATGTGGGACTCCCCACGCACCCCACTGGATACACGTACCCCGCTCTGACAGCGAAATCGCATGCGAAATTCCCCCAAACCACAGTAATACACGTACCCCGCTCGCACAGGGCCAATCGCATGTGAAACTCCCCGCGAACCCCAGTAATACACGTACCCCGCTCGCACAGGGCCAATCGCGTGTGAAACTCCCCGCGAACCCCAGTAATACACGTACCCCGCTCGCACAGGGCCAATCGCGTGTGAAACTCACAGAGAATCCCAGTAATACACGTACCCCGCTCGCACATGGCCAATCGCGTGTGAAACTCCTCGCGAACCGCAGTGATAAACGTACCCCGCTCGCACAGGGCCAATCGCGTGTGAAACTTCCCGCAAACCCCAGTAATACACGTACCCCGCTCGCACTGGGCCAATCGCGTGTGAAACTCCCCGCGAACCCCAGTAATACAAATACCCTGCTCGCACAGGGCCAATCGCGTGTGAAACTCCCCGCGAACCCCAGCAATACACGTACCCGGCTCGCACAGGGCCAATCGCGTGTGAAACTCCCCGCGAACTCCAGTAATACACGTACCCTGCTCGCACAGGGCCAATCGCGTGTGAAACTCCCCGCGAACCCCAGTAATACACGTACCCCGCTCGCACAGGGCCATTCGCGTGTGAAACTCCCTGCAAACCCCAGTAATACACGTACCCTGCTCGCACAAGGCCAATTGCGTGTGAAACTCCCCGCGAACCCCAGTAATACATGTACCCCACTCGCACAGGGCCAATCGCGTGTGAAACTCCCCGCAAACCCCAGTGATATACGTACCCCGCTCGCACAGGGCCAATCGCGTGTGAAACTCCCTGCGAACCCCAGTTATACACGTACCCCGCTCGCACAGGCCCAATCGTGTGTGATTCAGAGGGGTGCGCGGGGAGTTTTACAGGCATTTTCGTGGTTGGGGGGCTGTATGCTGGTCCACTGGCCTGTGCGCCATGTACGGGATTTGTGCGCTGTGCATGGTGCACATGGAGGGTTTGGGGGCGTAACTGGCGCTGCTGCAGGGTTGCTGCGCAACTCTGTGCCACGGCTGGTTATGGATGTTAAAATCCATGAATACGCTGTGCGCAGAAATGGGTTTTGGCGCACGCGGCTGGCGCAGACTGTCGCACGCACACACTGTGCACCAGCCGCTTGCGCCACTTATGCGCTGGATTCTATGAATTACCACCTTTGTGTGTAAAGCACTTTGCTAAACAGAGGATAGGTGGTCCATCGCTTTCCTCAGCTGGTTCCCTCCTATGGATCAGCCTCCCCATGCCTCTGTGCCTTGAGCAGGACTTTCTGAAATTCTGCAAGATCCTCAAGACCTTTCTCTTCACCTCTGTCTTCCCTTCTACTCTTCTCTGCTAATCCCACAGCTGCTGTGATTGTGTCCGGGGCCCTTATGCATCCTCGGGGTCACTGACCTCCCAAACCCAATCTGTCCAGTTCCTGTCTACCCTCAGCACTTGCCATGGCACACCCTCCACCTTGGAGGTTCGCACTTACTCCTAACATGGCCCTGGTCATGCAGCACTCAACAACCCAAGCACTTCATCTGTGCTCACCCATGAGTCAAGACTCACCCACACTTACGCCTTCTGCCCTTTTCCTTACTGCACTTCATGTTCTGAATACTCACAAGGCATAGTAGGTTTGTTCCTTCCTCCTTTTTCCCTCCACTGCTCTTATTAATTATTGCGTTTTGTAATGTATTTCACTCCCTTGTTCCCTACCCTCGCCCCGTGGGTGCTTTGAAACAGTATTTTACTTGCTGTATAAGCACCTAACAAGAAAACAATAAAGATAAGAAAAGAAAATATGTGTGCTATAACAGATTCCTGGCTACATGAAGCAGCGGGAATATACGGGAGGGAAAGCCGAAACTACGCACAGGACTAAGGGCTATCATTAGCGAGAAAACACAAGGGGGGTAGTCCTGGCTGAAACAGTCAAAGCTGATTGCAAGTTATTGGAATGCAAATAAAATTTATTATGTATCTAATCCTTTGTTATGGTACTTATTCGTATAAATCCAAAGGAAAGATGGGGAGGTACCAGGGAGAAAGGATATATACCACAAACACTTAATTGATATAAGACTGGGAGTCTTTTTTATTTTTTCTCCTCAGTCCAATGTTCATTATTAAACAAACAAAGGTTGCATAGACCTGTAGATGATACAAACATTGCATTATATAGAATATTCATTATTTCACATATTCAGACATGTAAAAAGCAAAAACACATTGATGCATAGATCAACAGAACATTTTTTGTTGCTCTAACACAAAACCTTGGATGGGTCTGACAAAAGCCAGGCTAGAGGGTGACCAAAAATAGATCGACGTCACTGACATTAATCAAAACCAATTGGAAAACAGGGACCTATTAACCCCAAGGGGGGAAGGGTCCCAGGACGTTTCGGCTAGACAGTGGATCACAGCCTTCTTCATGGAGCCAAGGATTTGGAAACCCCTGTGGAAGAGGAAGAGGTGCTATGGTTAGCGCACCTAATGTCATGTCAGGACATGGTATACAAAAGAACTCCACATACAGAATATAATAAAATTCGTACAAAAAGGACACACTGATTAAAACAGGAGAGCTCTGGTAGACTCATATTGTTGGTCAAGTACTGACCTTAGCCAGGACAAAGTCCTGGGTGGTGGCCTGATGGCTAAAATTACAAATTCCAATGGATAACTCTGGTGGAAAAAGTAGAAGCTGCTTCTAACATGGAGGAGCTGGAAAACAAATGTAAGAGAAATTGGAGTTCTTGCATCAGTGGGACCCCTGTGGTATAACTAGGGGCAAGAATGTTGGTAAATAGGGGGTGTATCAGGAAAATTACCTGGAGTTTGCAAGGTGATGGTCTCGGCGACCAAACAATACAACTGGCGAGGTGCCCAAATTGCCGACTTGGGAAACTGGAGAACAACGGTGAGCAGAGACAGCTAAAGGCTGTAAAAAGGAGAGAGGACCGGGATCAGTTTAGGTCTGACACATGGATTACAAATGCAGGGCTCAGGGGCTAGGCCTCCCGTGAGTAAGGGGGAGAGCGCTGTTCGCCTAGAAGGGTACAATGACAATAGGGAGGGAACTTAAAGTACCTGAACCGTGTGGGCTCCGGCGTCCGCGTGCGCTCGTCAGCTCGGTGGAACACAGAGTGAAGCTGTGTGCACCGTGCTATACGACGCATGCCCAGAAGTACCAGATGCTGGTTTCCTGCGCATGCATGGCAAACGCTGGTTGCCTACGCATGTGCGTGAAGAGTACGACGCATGCCTAGGAGTAACAGACGCTGGTTTTCTGCGCATCCGCGGCAGACGCTGGTTGCCTGCGCATGCGCGAGGGAAATAGTGTCCCAGGGCCCGAGTGCTCGCAAAGTCGCGGAAGGGCAGAGTGAGCAAAACACGGGGGAAAAAAAGAAAAATTCCCAACTGGACCCTCATGGCGCCATGGACACGTATAAGAATTGGCGATGGGGTTCTATTTCATTGAGTCCTGAAGAAATGGATTGAAGTTTATACATCCACCAGCTTTCTTTAAAATTCAAAGAGTTGGTAATGTTGCTGGTGTTGTTTACTTTATCCGCTACCCACCAAATAAAGCTGTCTGGGCCGTGTTGCATTTCAAGAAAGTGTGGAACTAGTGGGGCCGCCACAGTTTTACAACGAATTCTCGAGCGGTGCTCCCCAATTCTTTTTTGTACCGGTCTCGATGTTTGGCCCACATACCGTAATTTGCAAGGGCATTCTATGATGTAGATTACGTTGCAGGTCTTACAGTTGGAAAAATGCTTGAGTTTCCATTCCTTGAAGCAGCGGGGCCCACATTGACTCTTGCCCAGGATTATATGATTTTAAGAGCTGATAGGTCATCTGGGAAGGGTGGAGGTATGACTCTTATTTTTCCTTTAAGTCTCTGTACATCCACCTTATTAGCACTTTGGGTATCCCTGACTGTGAAATCATGCATGCAAAGATGCTGATTGACCCCAACACTATGCTTAATATCTTCTTGATATATCAACCTCTTTACAGCATGCCAGATTTTCTAATCAAATTCACTGATTCGATTTCATCATCACTGAAACCTCAATTTAAAGGGATAGTCTAGTAAACAATTTTATTTCAAAAATAGATAGGCCACATTAAAAAAAAAATACTAGCATCCTCCGTTTTAAAACTTCCTATGTAAAATTTTGAGCTATTCAAGCTCAAAATTTGCAAAAGCAAGCACAGGGGCGCCGCCATTTTGTGAAATGGAGGCCCTCCTGTGCTGGCTTTTGCTTTTGCGGCACTAATGAAGGAAAAGCCAGCCAGCTGTAGTAAACAAAGTCTACCGCTGGGTGGCTTTCCCTTCATTAGTGCCGGGACTCGGAGGACGCGGACCGGAGACCAGAGCAGGAAAGCTGCAGCTGAATCTCGGTAAGTGCTATTTATTTTTTTTACAAAAAATAAGCACTAGCTGCGTTTTTTTTTCTAAGTTTTCCGGGCTCCTCCAGCCCGGAAAACTTAGAAATAAAACCACAGCTTTAAAAACGTATTTATGTTTGCGGTCGCTTTTGAAGCGACCGCAAACATAAATACAACATTATTGTGTTGGAAAACGCTGCGGTTTTTCGTTCCAAGTTTCTCAGGCTCCTCCGGCTCGGAGGAGCCTGAGAAACTTGGAAAGAAAAACCGCAGCGTTTTCCAACACAACCGCGTGTGTTTCTGCCTGCTGTGGCTATCACTTTGGGTCTCCGGTGCTCCCAGGGGAGCACCGGAGACCCAAAGTGAAAGCCACAGCAGGCAGAAACACACGTGTTGTGTTTCCATGCCGCGTAGTGTTTCCATGCCGCGTAGTGTTTCTACCTGCAGCTGATTTCCCATTTGGGGCTCTCTGGCTCCCCGTGGGGAGCCCGAGAGCCCCAAATGGGAAATGCTACGTTGTCTGCCTGAATCTGCTTTTCCATTTGGGGCTCTCTGGCTCCCCGTGGGGAGCCCGAGAGCCCCAAATGGAAAAGCAGATTCAGGCAGACACAACGCGGTTGTTTTCCGCCATGCCGCGTTGTGTCTGCCTGAATCTGCTTTTCCATTTGGGGCTCTCGGAAAAGCAGATTCAGGCAGACACAACACGGTTGTGTTGGAAAATGCTGCGGTTTTAAAACCGCAGCGTTTTCCAACACAATAACGTTGTATTTATGTTTGGGGTCGCTTCAAAAGCGACCGCAAACATAAATACAACGTTTTTAAAGCTGCGGTTTTATTTCTAAGTTTTCCGGGCTCCTCCAGCCGTGTTGCTTATTTTTTGTAAAAAAAATAAATAGCACTTACCGAGATTCAGCTGCAGCTTTCCTGCTCTGGTCTCCGGTCTGCGTCCTCCGAGTCCCGGCACTAATGAAGGGAAAGCCACCCAGCGGTAGACTTTGTTTACTACAGCTGGCTGGCTTTTCCTTCATTAGTGCCGCAAAAGCAAAAGCCAGCACAGGAGGGCCTCCATTTCACAAAATGGCGGCGCCCCTGTGCTTGCTTTTTCAAATTTTGAGCTTGAATAGCTCAAAATTTTACATAGGAAGTTTTAAAACGGAGGATGCTAGTATTTTTTTTTTAATGTGGCCTATCTATTTTTGAAATACATTTTTTTACTAGACTATCCCTTTAACCCTTGCGCCTCACAGCAGGAGTTTAATCAAAGGGTGTTCCCTTGCTCTCTTTCCATACAACAAGACATGCTGTGTGGGCTTGCCTGACCTATACACATTAATTGATCTCCAAGACAGGGTTAGCACTAGATTTCCCCAGAAAATCACTACCTTAAATACAGAGGGTGTAACATCATCAAAACACGATGGTACATGTCACTGTGCCTAGACCTTCCAAGCAGAAGCATGCAGCCCATTCTGAAATGCCCTCGGTGGATCCAAAAGACCCACAACTCTCTAGGCTTGAAATACTCTAAGCCGTAAGCTGCAGGGCTTGTACCAACACCAATGTGTGTGTCAGGAGCCTGATGAGAAGCATCCTAAGACATCTGGCGTGCCAGTGGGTAGCAGACTGGAACAAGCCACATTGGGATTATCTGTACCAGCAGAGCACCACTTTGAAGGTACACAAGTAACTCTTGTAATTAGGGAAAATGGAGGGGAAAAAATCATAATAACCAGACTACATCCAAGTATGAAATAGTCATCCATTGCTACAGGGTCTGAGGCTAGCCTCCTGCTGAAAAACAGTTGCATATTCAGTCTGGAAGCAAACCGATCCATGACTCAAACTCAGAGTACCAAGAAACCTAATACACTAAGGTATGTAGATTCTAGTGACTCAGGTTCTTGAGCTGTTTTGAATATCAATCTCCCACCACATTGTGGATACCTGACATTATTTCTACCCTTACCTCAATCTGTCAAGATAGGCAAAACATTCCAAAGGACTTGGCCAAGTCTGACAGTATTTGGATCTTGCGGCCAAGTCTATTGATATATCAAAATGCTAAGACATAGGGCCTCATTACAGGGCCTCAATACACTAAGGTATGTAGATTCTAGTGACTCAGGTTCTTGAGCTGTTTTGAATATCCATCTCCCACCACATTGTGGATACCTGACATTATTTCTACCCTTACCTCAATCTGTCAAGATAGGCAAAACATTCCAAAGGACTTGGCCAAGTCTGACAGTATTTGGATCTTGCGGCCAAGTCTATTGATATATCAAAATGCTAAGACATAGGGCCTCATTACAGGGTAGGCGGTAGCCATGGTGCTATTAGCACCATGGCTACGCCTTACCGCCTTCTGGGTCCGGGTTGGCGGTATGGGGACTTACCGTACACAAGTAACTCTTGTAATTAGGGAAAACGGAGGGGAAAAAATCATAATAACCAGACTACATCCAAGTATGAAATAGTCATCCATTGCTACAGGGTCTGAGGCTAGCCTCCTGCTGAAAAACAGTTGCATATTCAGTCTGGAAGCAAACCGATCCATGACTCAAACTCAGAGTACCAAGAAACCTAATACACTAAGGTATGTAGATTCTAGTGACTCAGGTTCTTGAGCTGTTTTGAATATCAATCTCCCACCACATTGTGGATACCTGACATTATTTCTACCCTTACCTCAATCTGTCAAGATAGGCAAAACATTCCAAAGGACTTGGCCAAGTCTGACAGTATTTGGATCTTGCGGCCAAGTCTATTGATATATCAAAATGCTAAGACATAGGGCCTCATTACAGGGTAGGCGGTAGCCATGGTGCTATTAGCACCATGGCTACGCCTTACCGCCTTCTGGGTCCGGGTTGGCGGTATGGGGACTTACCGGGTCATTCCGACCCTTGGTTTCCCGGTAAATCCCCATGTCAAATACCATTCCCCATTCCCATTTGAGCCCCCATAGGGTGCCCTTACCGGTGCTGGTAATCCCTTACCGCCATCCGTGTAATGAGGCCCATAGTCAATTCGAAGAAAGGAGCAGTGGGTGCTTTGTTTGATGAAGGCATTTACTGCAAAGGGCTCTGCCAGCAGTTTTGAGTACTCCCCAGGGCCAGTGCACATACCCAGATAACCACATCCCTTGCCCCAAATGTTCCCCAACTGCCTCACGCTTTGTAACTTGCTGTCCATGTCCCCTAGTGTCTTAAATTGTTCTTTTGTAGCTTTGCTAAAAGGATTTCTGCTCTGCAGGAGTACAATAATGAATATTGGTTAATCGCCTACTCAGCCCCACACTTCTACTAACCAACAGGGATCCCAAATGTAAAGGTTAAAACAGTCATAGCCAAAACATTTACCTCTTTACCTTTTGTGGTAACATGGGCAGTAGGAAGGCTATAATCTAAGAAGGGGTGTGAATGTGAGCCAGACCCACAAAGCAATGGTACACAGCTCTAAAATAAAAGAATGTCCAATCAAGGTTCTTTAAAAATATCTTTTAATAACATATTCAATTGTATTCTTTAACAGTCATAAACACTATAAAACCCTCTCCAGTTGAGGAAGGCATAGAAATGTAGAATTCAATAATGCACATACTCTGGATACTAAGCAGGGAGGAAGAACAGCCTAGAAATGCAACATGGAGTTCAAAAGGACATATTGTGTAGCAGAAAGATGCAGAAGAGACGTAACCAGTCTGTAGGGCCCCAAACTGTGATCCAGGGGGACATTATCTTTTCACCTGATTCCAGGTTTAGGCAGCTTGATGGAGTCAAACTAGGCACTGAGGTTTTGCAGATGTGGGCCGAACTAGTTTCAGGTGCAGTAAATTGTATTGCTCCAAGAGGTGACGTGGTATCGTGGTGGTTTGAAGTGGGTGCTGAATGTGGTTCAGAGGTGGCGGTCATGATAGGTTATTTTTATGATAAGATATTTATAACACCCTTAATACCCAGAGGTTTCTAAGCGCAGACGCAGGGATCAAACTTGTGTTGCTCTGTGTCATCTTGCTTCCAAGGCGAGCACGTTGCCCTTGAGCTATCCTCCCGAGACAGTTATGCAGTTCAGATAGTTCAACAGGATTGATTTGGAGATCGAGTCAGTCCGAGACATTAGTAACGCCGGTTCTGGGGAATGTTTGGCATGATACCCAAGTGTTTTGAGTCAAAGTCTGGTGGTTTGACTCTGTGATCGTGACAGTCCAATGGGATATTTGAGAGACAGCAGTTTGATTCTGGCCACAGCAGTGCACTGGTTGTTCAATCCAAAAAAGTGATGTATTCTAACGGGTATGATACGACAGTGAGCCAGTTTGAAATTTCCACAGCAGCGTTTCAGAGTTCGGTGGAGTGCCAAAAGCAGCACCAGCGGATCATTCTGGTTTGAATGCAGTGAACATGACTCAAATGCATTTTAACTGTTTTGATGCAATGAAAGCAGGGATCCTCTGTGTTCTGACCCTCAAGATGCTTTGAAACCCACTGTGAGACTCCACAATACATGAGTCCTTTCAGTTGCTCTCCCAGTCTTGGGAAGTTTCAAGCTGAGTGGCAGGTTTTGGTCCTCAGCAAGAGTCAACCCCAATGTGCCCCGGAAGTGGGTAGGGAGAAGATTGTGCCTCTGCCTCAGAGAACTCTTTCTTCAGCTGAATAGATGAAGGCTTTTGAAATATCAACTCTCACAAAGGAGGTCCAAATTAGATCTTTCTTAACTCCTGGGTGGTCAAAAGGGATTCAAATAAGGGGTTGGAGGACAACTCTTTTATGGGCAAAGGCCCAACCAGGATTGGAGGAAAGCAAGCCTGTTTTAACAGGTCCAATATCTGACCTTGTGACAAGTGCTCCTTGCCTGGTTGTATCATACACAAAGTGTGTTCTATTAAAGGAAGTGTACAAGACAGGAAGGAAGGAGAGGAACAGAAAAAAGCAATATGGTGGAATCCTTCCACAACTGTGTTAAGCTTTGTCTGAATACACTAATTCCACATCCTTCTGTGACCTATACTATCAAAGGCCCTTTGGTATGCCATACCAGAGGGTGAGTCGATTCCTTTTCTTTGGGTTGCGCACTTTGATTTCAGTTACCCAGGACAGCTCCTGCTGAAGGTTGTCCTGCTGGGAAGAGGTGTTACTAGACCTCAAAAAGGAACAAGAGAGGCAGCTCCTACTGGCTATTTTCATGCGGGTTGTAGTAGATACAGCCAGCCAGTATAGGTGCTATACAGACATACTCTCCATGGTTGGCCAAGGCTCACAGTATTGGCATGTGTATGATACAGATGTTCCTTTGATAATTATGTGAATTACCAACCCTCATACTCCAACTTAGTTGTGGCTTATGATTATAGATTAAACTGACACCAGGACAATAGTTCATTATTACTATGTCATTTTGAAACATAGGTGCTGACTTAAATGCCACCTCTGTGCTGAAGTGACTTTGCTGTCACTGCAGTTGACAGGTCACCTGTGACTTCTGAACCTGTTCTGTGCCACTAGAGAAGAGACCCTGAATATCAGGATTCTGCTGCAGCCGGGCACAGGTGTATACTATGCTTTTGGCATTGAGTTTGTTGAAAGGTAGGGTCTGGCTGGCAGACCACCCTTTCTGAGATGGAATTATCTGCATCATTTTATTATTACGAATCAAAAAGCTAAGACTTTGGCACCCTCAACAGATGGCATTTTGTTATATACTGCCCAGCCAAAATGGATGAGAACTGTGTTCTATGAGTCAGTCTCATGTTCAAAGCAAGAACATATACTGATGTTATATGCACTCGAATGTAGAGATCCATACATGTCCAGTTTGAATCTCTGTAGACATATGGCCTATTGCCAAAGCTCTGGATTCTTCTCAACTGTGGCCCAGTTTTTATTGAACCCCATCAGCCCCTGTTAAAGAAGTCTATAGACTGATAAACTATTTCTGAGTTGAGTTCTGCTGAGTCTATTCCTATTCTATATTTACAGGTGCTTGTCTGGAGTTTAATTCCCTGTCCATAATCTGGGAGTTCTAGAACTGAGGCCCTGCGCAGACCATCCTTCGAGCACTGAAAAGTGGTTTGATAGGCAGAGGCCTAGTGACTTTTCTGTACAATCTGCATAGCCACAGGCATTGTATGGGGTCCCTGGTCAGTTGTGACATTTTGGGGATCTCACCTGAAAAAAGTTACTTTTCCTCATGCAAGTTCACCCAACCACCGTTAGTGGATGTAATGAATGTATTTATTTGTATTTATAACGCGCTGGAACAAGGCCCTTGGGCATAGACACGCAGACAAGAACTAACAACAAATAACACAAGAAGGGACTAGTCATCAGACATGAGTTAGTTGACACAGGCTTTTCATTCAAACGGAAAGGTCTTAACTCTGCACTTAAAGCACACCAGAGAGGAACATAACCTCTAATCCTGTGGCAGTGCATTCCAAAGGCATAGGGCTGTTATCGAAAAACTTCCTTCCAACACAATAGAGGGTTTAGCCTTTGGGGTCAGGAGAAGGCCAGAATTGTTAGACCTTAATGGACGACTAGCTGGGAGCTATTGCAGCAGAGAAGAAAGGTAGACAGGACTCTTCCCAAAGATGCAAGATGCGCAATACAGAGGGTGCGAAAGACAATTTGTTTCCCAATCGGAAGCCAATGCAGAGACTAACTTGCCACAGATACATGATCTGTTATCTGCAGTCGACATACCACAGGGACCTCGTTTTTCTGAACAACCTGAAGGCGATAAGGTTATCCCTGCCCCAGGTTTTGCAATAAGCTTGAACAGTAATCTAGGCGTGACCCAATAATGACATGAGCCAGAGTGGCACAACAACTCAGGTCAAGAAAAGGACGAATTTGAGCTACGAGTTTAAGATAGTAGGAGGGGCATGAAACAAGATGGCTAACATGAGCTTTCATACTCAACTCTTGATCCAAGATAACTCCTATGATCTTAACTTTAGGAATAGATTTAAGAGTGCATTCAGCCACTTTGAAGCTTTTGTTACAGGGACCAAATTAAAAATCACATATATGGTGCCCACACTCATAATTTCCGTTTTAGATATGTTAAGTGCTAAACCATTTAGTAGCATCCACCTATGTATAAGATTATAGGTGGTATTGATTGTCATTGAGTCATCCGCATAATGACCCATGAGGGGAATAAGACACTGGGTGTAATCTGCATATTTTGCATAGATTATACCTTTTGATCCCAACATTTCAAACAGAGGCAAAGAGAAGATTTTATAAAGTGTAGGGGACATACACGATCCATGTGGAACACCAGAGGGAAGCACAAAGCCCTCTGCAGTCGCCTCTTCACAATAAACTCTGGCCATTTCATTGAACAAGAAAGACAGAACCCAACTCAAAGCTTTGTGGGAAAACACAGTAGATAAATGTGGCATGAGCAACCAGATCAAATGCTGCAGCTAAATCCAGAAGCATCAGAAGAGTGATCTGTCCTTCATCAACATGTTGTAAGATATTTGTTTTCAGGTCCAACAAGGTGGATTCCGTACTATGATGGATTCTGAACCCTGACTGTTTTGGGTCTATGATATTATACAGCCAAGAAAATCTTGAATTTGTTGGTGAGCAATCTTGTCGAGAATTTTCAAAAGGAATGGCGTGTTGGTTATAGGGCGATAGTTGCCAGCCAAGTCTGGATCCAGAAAGGATTTTTTTTTTGCAAGGGGAGATCTAAGCATGTTTAATAGAGGTGGGAACATAGCTTTCGGTGAAAGATGAATTGACAAGTTTAGTAATCAATGGGCCAAGAAGACAAGCACAAGATTTAACAATAGCCAAATGGCAGATGTCACCCTTACAATTACTCGGCTTCAATTTTTCGAACGTCTCCAATACTACAACATCAGTCACTTTGGAGAAGACAAAACGAGGTAGATGCACAGTTTGTTCTTCTGTGCTAAAAATGGGAGTATTATCCAACAGGGAATTCAAATTAGCAGCAATATAATTTTTGATATTCTCCATCTTGAGTCTCATAGAGATTTGAATGCCCAGACACCAGTTGACATCTTTCACAAACGAGGAAGAAAGTAGACAAGGTTCCTCTAGTTCTTTTAGGGTCTTAAACCATTCCCTTGAGTTTGAAGAGGCCCCCTTAATTCTGTTATCATAGAAAAATGTCTTAGCCTCACATATAGCCAGTTCATGAGTCTTGACTGCTGATGTGTATCAATCCATGTCATCCAGAGAGATGGATTTCCGCCATCTCCTAAATGCCTTATCTTTCAAAGATTTTAATTCATGGATGTCCGAGGAATGCCATAGTTTAGACGTTGCGTCTTTGCCTTTGTTTTAATGGTTTAAATCTGTTAACTGCCAAGGACATCATTTTATCATAGGCTGATGCAAGTTTTGATGCAGAGCCAAAGCAAGAGAGTTTTTCCACTGCAGGGGCGAAGAATGGACGCATCGTGGAGGGAGTCCGTTTACCCAGATTGCGACACATCTTCACTGGGGAATTTCTCTTTTTTTCAGCAGGCATAATCCTAGGAAACTGAAAAATTATGAAGAAATGATCAGACCATGGGCAAGGATTAACTTTAATGTTGTCCAATATTAACCCATGGGAGGCCACCCAATCTAGAGTTCTACCACCAATATGTGATGGTTGCTTGATGTGTTGTGAGAAATTCAGACCTTTCAAGGATGGTTGCGCATATCTTGCCAAGGAGTCATCAAGATCATTAAAACCCAAATATCAGCACCTTAAATTGAGGTTTCAGTGATGATGAAATCGAATCACTGAATTTGATTAGAAAATCTGGCATGCTGTAAAGAGTTTGATATATCAAGAAGATATTAAGCATAGTGTTGGGGTCAATCAGCATCTTTGCATGCATGATTTCACAGTCAGGGATACCCAAAGTGCTAATAAGGTGGATGTACAGAGACTTAAAGGAAAAATAAGAGTCATACCTCCACCCTTCCCAGATGACCTATCAGCTCTTAAAATCATATAATCCTGGGCAAGAGTCAAAGTGGGCCCCGCTGCTTCATGTAGCCAGGAATCTGTTATAGCACACATATTTTCTTTTCTTATCTTTATTGTTTTCTTGTTAGGTGCTTACACAACAAGTAAAATACTGTTTCAAAGCACCCACAGGGCGAGGGTAGGGCGACAAGGGAGTGAAATACATTACAAAACGCAATAATTAATAAGAGCAGTGGAGGGAAAAAGGAGGAAGGAACAAACCTACTATGCCTTGTGAGTATTCAGAACATGAAGTGCAGTAAGGAAAAGGGCAGAAGGCGTAAGTGCGGGTGAGTCTTGACTCATGGGTGAGCACAGATGAAGTGCTTGGGTTGTTGAGTGCTACATGACCAGGGCCATGTTAGGAGTAAGTGTGAACCTCCAAGATGGATGGTGTGCCATGGCAAGTGCTGAGGGTAGACAGGAACTGGACAGATTGGGTTTGGGAGGTCAGTGACCCCGAGGATGCATAAGGGCCCCGGACACAATCACAGCAGCTGTGGGATTAGCAGAGAAGAGTAGAAGGGAAGACAGAGGTGAAGAGAAAGGTCTTGAGGATCTTGCGGAATTTCAGAAAGTCCTGCTCAAGGCACAGAGGCATGGGGAGGCTGATCCATAGGGGGGAACCAGCTGAGGAAAGCGATGGACCACCTATCCTCTGTTTAGCAAAGTGCTTTACACACAAAGGTGGTAATTCATAGAATCCAGCACATAAGTGGCGCACGCGGCTGGTGCACAGTGTGTGCATGTGACAGTCTGCACCAGCCGCGTGCGCCAAAATCCATTTCCGCGCACAGCGTATTCATGGATTTTAACATCCATAACCAGCCGTGGCGCAGAGTGGCGCAGCGACCCTGCAGCAGCACCAGTTACGCCCCCAAACCATCCATGTGCACCATGCACAGCGCACAAATCCCGTACATGGCGCACAGGCCAGTGGACCAGCATACAGCCCCCCAACCACGAAAATGCCTGTAAAACTCCCTGTGCACCCCTCCAAACCACACACCATTGGGCCTGTGCGAGCGGGGTACGTATATCACTGGGGTTTGCGGGGAGTTTCACATGCGATTGGCCCTGTGCGAGCGGGGTACGTGTATTACTGGGGTTCGCAGGGAGTTTCACACGCAATTGGTCCTGTGCGAGCAGGGTACGTGTATTACTGGGGTTCGCAGGGAGTTTCACACGCAAATGGCCCTGTGCGAGCGGGGTACGTGTATTACTGGGGTTCGCGGGGAGTTTCACACGCGATTGGCCCTGTGTGAGCAGGGTACGTGTATTACTGGAGTTTGCGGGGAGTTTCACACGCGATTGGCCCTGTGCGAGCCGGGTACGTGTATTACTGGGGTTTGCGGGGAGTTTCACACGCGATTGGCCCTGTGCGAGCGGGGTATGTGTATTACTGGGGTTCGCGGGGAGTTTCACACGCGATTGGCCCAGTGCGAGTGGGGTACGTGTATTACTGGGGTTCGCGGGAAGTTTCACACGCGATTGGCCCTGTGCGAGCGGGGTACGTGTATCACTGGGGTTCGCGGGGAGTTTCACACGTGATTGGCCATGTGCGAGCGGGGTACGTGTATTACTGGGATTCGCAGGGAGTTTCACACGCGATTGGCCCTGTGGGAGTGGGGTACGTGTATTACTGGGGGTCACGGGGAGTTTCACACGCGATTGGCCCTGTGCGAGCAGGGTACGTGTATTACTGGGGTTCGCGGGGAGTTTCACACGCGATTTGTCCTGTGCGAGCGGGGTACGTGTATTACTGGGGTTTGGGGGAATTTCACATGCGATTTCGCTGTCAGAGCGGGGTAAGTGTATCCAGTGCGGGGAGTCCCACTTGTGAATTGGCAATGTGTGTCCTCCCAGGTGTGCCCTCTACCCCCTCCACGGCCCCTGCAGGCAGCCCACAGCACAGGGGACTAGCCTGCACCTCTAGTCATGTCTCGCACGCAGCCCTTCCACCATGGGCATGCCCCCCAGCCAGCCCACATGTCACCTTGCATTAGTGATCACCAACTCATGTCCCCCAGCACCCCCACCCACCCAGCAGTGAGGGGCACCTGCCAGCAGGCCCCGACTCATGTCCCCCAGCACCCCCACCCACCCAGCAGTGAGGGGCACCTGCCAGCATGCCCCGACTCATATCCCCCAGCACCCCCATCCACCCAGCAGTGAGGCTCAGGCCCCGACTCATGTCCCCAGCACCCTCACCCACCCAGCAGTGAGGCTCAGACCAGACTCATGTCCCCCAGCACCCCCACCCCCCAGCAGTGAGGCTCAGGCCCTGACTCATGTACCCCAGCACCCCCACCCCCCAGCAGTGAGGCTCAGGCCCTGACTCATGTCCCCCAGCACCCCCACCCACCCAGCATTGACAGGCACCTGCCAGCAGGCCCCAACTCATGTCTCCCAGCATCCCACCCACCCAGCAGTGAGGGGCACCTGCCAGCAGGCCCTAACTCATATCCCCGAGCACCCCCACCCACCCAGCAGTGAGGCTCAGGCCCCGACTCATGTCCCCCAGTACCCCCACCACCCAGCAGTGAGGCTCAGGCCCTGACTCATATCCCCTAGCACCCCCACCCACCCAGCATTGACGGGCACCTGCCAGCAGGCCCCGACTCATGTCCCCCAGCACCCCCACCCACCAAGCAGTGAGGGGCACCTGCCAGCAGGCCCCGCCTCATGTCCCCCAGCAGACCCACCCACCCAGCAGTCAGGGGCACCTGCCAGGATGCCCTGACTCATGTCCCCCAGCACCCCCACCAACCCAGCAGTGAGGGGCACCTGACAACAGGCCCCGTCTCATGTCCCCGAACACCCCCACCCACCAGCAGTGAGCTCAGGCCCTGACTCATGTCCCCCAGCACCCCCACCCCCCAGCAGTGAGGCTCAGGCCCTGACTCATGTCCCCCAGCACCCCCACCCACCCAGCAATGAGGGGCACCTGCCAGCAGGCCTCGACTCATGTCCCCCAGCACCCCACCCACCCAGCAGTGAGGGGCACCTGCCAGCAGGCCCTGACTCATGTCCCCCAGCACCCCACCAACCCAGCAGTGAGGGCACCTGACAGCAGGCCCGACTCATGTCCCCCCACCATGTCATCATGATCCACAATCATGGGCCTCATGGCCTCCAAAATCCCATCGCACGCCACCCCTGTGCAAAGACCCAACCAAGTATCCCATCCACCCCACATTGAAATGCCCATTACATGATACAACCCAAATGGCAAGAATGTACATCAACACATGTCTGTCACACACACACACAATGGGTGCTGGTGATTGTGAAAACCTACACCGTGACATGCATGAAACCAATGAGAGAATACCACACATCAAAGTAATAAACCAAAATGTATTGAATACAAAAAGAATGTAATCAATGGAAAATATGAAAAAAATGTTTGAAAAAAAGATGAAATGCAGCATGTCCAAAACACAAAAAGAAAAACATGAAGTGTGAATCCAAATAAATCGAAATGAAAATGTGTCCAAAGTCTCCGGCCACCAAATCAAATCCAAAGGAAACGGGAACAGTAAAATCCATTGCTCCATGGTGAGAAAAATAAGAATAGATAAATCCACTGTTCAACTATCTACAAAGAAGTAATCCAGGGTCCATGAGCCCAACGAATGAAATGAAACCTAGCAAAAAAACCACCTAATAAAAAACTATATACAAAAAGGTGGGGCATAGTCCAAGCGCCCCAAATGAATGAAAAAGATAAAGGAAACCTAAAACTACAAACTATATACAATGGCGGCTAGCTAGTCCGACGCTCACTTTCTGATTTCCCGGGCCAGGGAATCATCGAACTCCTGCTAGATGTCCTGGAGGTGGTCCTCTTCCATGGCCCCAAGGGTTCTCAGGGACGATGCCATGTTGGACTCCAACTCCCTGCGAATGGCCTCGAGGCACTCGGCCCGCCGCCGCTCCGCATCTATACGCCGGCCCAAACGCAGCCACACAGAAGACACACCCCTTCCAAGGTTCTCCTGCCCTCTGGCCGATGCCTGCACCTCTGATGTCGATGGCCCTGAACAATCCTTGCTCCCACCTAGAGCCTGCTGCTGGTGCTGCTGTCCATGTGCCCTGTCCGATGAAGCCTGCACATCCTCCATCAGCTGGTCTCCAGTTGTGGTGGTGTCCACCCCTGCTGGACCATCGACTCCCGACTGTGGCAGGGATGGGATCTCCACCAAGCTGGCTGTGTTGGTCAGGCCAGGTCCACAGGGGGCCCTAGTGGAATCTGGGCCAGAAGACGGCAGGGAGAACGACTGGCGCATAGTCTCCACAGAGGAGGAGAGGTCCGCCAGAGTGCCCAACACATGTAGGAACCCACCGACCATGGCCCCTCCCAACAGTGCCACATCGCGACGCTGCTCTTCGTGATGGCGTGCGTGCTCTGCCCAGGAAGCACGCACATCATCACGAATGTCACCCGTGCGCAACGCGACACCAACCAGGACGGAGCCCATATGGTCGTGGGACCCTTCGTCCGCAGGTATTGGAGAGGCAGATGACGTGGCACTCCCCTCTACCTGCAGACGGGCCTGGGAATGGGCATCCCTGCTGGTGCATGGTGGTGCAGTCACAGGTTCAAGGACAGCGACATGCACAGGCCCCTCTGTGGTGACCTGTGCTGCCTCCTCACCCTGGACCTGGACTGCACCACTTGCACCAGTGGTACTACCCCCACCAGGCCCCATGTGCGGCTCAGTAGCAGGCTCCTCCTCCTCTGTGGAGACCACCAACCTGGATGTTCTCAGACACACACACATGTGCACCATACATGGACATGAGAGCAGCAGCCATCCCTCACCCCCCTCCATGTCCAAGAACAGAGACTGGCATGCATTCATGTGTGCATTCCGCATACAGTTCCCCATGTTGCATTGGAACACATGCACCATCCATGTATTCATACATTACTGGTTTCACATGCATGACCATGGTGTCCCTGCACACACACATCCATACATGGCCTATGTCACACATACAGGCAAGTATCAGATTACCAGCACACTGCAACATGCCCTGTCTCACACAGCAATGCTTGGCCACTTACCGCTCAACTCCAGACGGGTCTGCCTCCGAAGGATCTGGGCATGGAGCTCTGGGCCTACGTGTTTCAGGACCCTCATCTGGATGTTGCTCATGCTGACCCGGCACCCCTCTGCATCCTCTGCCTTTGCGAGGCGCCGGACCTTGTAGAGGGTCCCGGACCTGAAGTCGTCCCAGCGATTCCGGAGGTCCTTGATGTCGTAGGTTGCCACCCCCTCCACGTTGATGGCAACCACTGCATCCTCCCAGATCCTCTCCCCTCCTTCCTTGTTGGCACATGATGTTCCGAAGAGGGCCTCATAATGCCCCAGGACATGCTCCACCAGGACACCAACTTCCTTCTCACTGAAGCTGTGCCTCTCTGGCTGGGGGTCGCCAGAGATCTCAGTTGGTGTTTGCCCCGACATGGTGACCCCCGAGTCAGGTGTGGGTGGGCAACTGAGTCCTGGGGCTGGGCTGTGGAGTGATGGTATCCCAGTCGGGAGTCTTCTGTTCCAGCAGGGGTGGACACAGCAACTGGACCCCTGCAGATGGCTGACGTGCATGCACCAAATAGCAGGGCACGTGGGCAGCAGCCAGGCAGCAGATGGCTGGTGGGAGCGTGCTCGGGGCTCTTGAGGGCAGGAAAATGGCCTTTTGGGCAGGAGCGTGGTCTTCCGTGTGTTTTCGCGTGGCCAGCTTGATACGGAGTGATTTGGCACGTGAAAAAAGTGCACGTCAGCGTGAAATCCGAGGAAAGCCCCTTTAGCGCTTAAGCGCGTAAGTGACGTTACGCACGCAGGCGTTCCCCACAACACGGTTGCATTGTGATTCAGCACGTGAGAAAACTGTACGTCACCCGTGCTATTGGAGGAAAGGGCCTTAGCGCGTGAGTGCGTAAGTGATGTTGCACAGGTGGGCTGGCTTAAAAGGTGCGAGTATCACGCTATTTTCTTGTTGGTGATTTTTGTAGAGAGCGAGCGGGTGTTTCTTGTACTTCTTGTCGGTTCACACGCGATTACTTCACAACGTTTCCAGTTCGTACTCACTGTTTCCTCAGACTGCGTTCTTTTCTTCTTTTGGCGGGGGTGTTGCCAACACGCACACGCGCAACTTTTTCACGTTGTTTTTCAAGGCAGACGGTGAGTCACGCACGTATTTTCCAACTGTGGTTGCCCCCGTGTGTCCCGTACCCCAGGCTGCGTGTAACACGCATACGCTTATTTTTGTGTTTCTGGGTGCCACAGCGTAGTGCGGGTTCATTTTTCCACGCACGTGGTCTACCAGGGGTTGCGTGCACGTGTACTTTTGTTTTTGGGGTGCCTGTGCATTGCGTGACCCATCATCTACCCCCAGGGGTCACATACAGCCTTGCTAGAGTACTAGGGTACAAATTCCATCTAGTACCCTACCCCTTTCACCCCAATTGCCCAGGACAATTGTTTACTGCAAGTCCCATACGCACAACAACATCAGTGCCATGGTTGGGAGGCGACCAAGCAGTAAGGAAGGCAAAGATGGCTGACCCCCAAAAGGTGGGCATGGTGGGCGCGGTAGGGGACGTGGCCAGGATTTGCAAGGTGCCCTTAGAGCCCTGTGTGTGGAGGACCAATCGGGGACACCTATGCCCCCCCAATGGTTGTGGGAAACGTAGCTGACACCATCCCAGCTCAGCCCTTGTTGGACGGGCCCATTTTGTCACCTGAACCGGCACAGGATGACTCCCAGGCTGACTTCCAGGTCAGCAAGTCTAATCCAAGCGTGGCGGTGAAAGTTGCTGTCACCAGGCCACGTGGATCTGGGGCAGCAATGTCATCTGCTGCAACAAATAGCCAGGGTGGGGAGGCTGCAGGGGCAGCTGCAGCTCAATCCACCCCAGCTCCGAGTCTCCCAGCCGTGACAGTGTCGGTCCAGGTCCATCACACCGACGTTGGCCCTACCAACATCACCCTGCAGCTAATGCCTGCACCAAGACCTATGGTCATTGTGCCTTTACAGGCTTCTAGTACCCAGTCCACCTGCGCTTCTGCCCCTACTGACCAGAGCGGCGTAAGCCACTCAGGATCCGCATCACCTTACAAGAAGAAGAAGAAGGGTGCTCTTGCACTAAAGGCTGAGACTCCAGACACAGCTACACACTCCGGCACGTCAAGGAAGCCTAGCTTCAATGACGCCGAACTTGATGCACTTGTGGCCTATGTGTCGGCACATAGCCGCAAAATGTTGGTGCCTGCAGGCTGTAAGACTACGACTGCTCAACGTAGGGCCCACTGGCAGACCATCGCGGACCACATTAGTGCCCTTGGATTTGTGAGGCGCATAGCTGATGATTGCTACAAGCGGTGGAATTACCTGAAACGCAGAGCAAAGAACAAGCTGGCTTCCAATCATGCCTAAGGCGGTGGGTCTCCACCAGAGGACGACCAACTCACTGAACATGAGTCTGTTGCTGGAACCTTTGTCACAGAGGAACGGATCCAAGGCGTGGGAGACCTACCAGATTATGAGGCATTGTCCGGTGAGTGGCCATGCAAGTGTGTGTAATCCATGTGTATGTTTCTTGGGTGATGTGTAATGATTGAGTGCCAGCTGAAGGTGTGTACTCCTGAGTGGTATGGGTCACCCATGTGCTTCCTTCAAACCATTCACCCACCTTGGGTTTGGGTATGACAGTATCCCTTCTGACCACAGTAGCCAATTAGCGCCACATTACAGCAGTTGCCCCTGAACTGTCATCTTGCAACAACATTGTTCTGATTTTTCAGTGTTCATTCAGCCTGATTGATTCAATCCTCTCACTTTTGCAACACATTTTTCTGCCCTAATGCCACATATGTGACATGCTTCTGTCATAGATTAAAACCCACATTGGCCCACATGTATTACCTTGTTATGGGAATGATTTGTCCATTCAGGCTGATTGAGTAAGGGCCTGCTCACATTAATTTTTGGGGCCTGTTTGAATGTGGAACATGATTGTTGTTTCCTGTCATGTTGAAGTGACCAACCATTGATGTATCCATCTGCCTGCCATCACTGTATTATTGCACACTGGATGTGTTGCATTGTGTGGCACATGCATATTTCGTCAAACTATTTTGCATTATTCATCTCATCATGTCCATCTCACATGGATGGGTGACAGAACTCATTCACTGACATATGGCTGTACTTGTCAAATGTACCATGGCTATGCTACGTGCCATCGGTGTTTTGGCATGTGTCATGTATGTGGATTTCCCATGCCACTCACAGGCTAATATGTGATGCCAGTGCTATCCAGCATGCAGCACATGTGTTGATTTTCCATCTTGGAGTCCTCAGTGTCTTCTTTTTGCCTCCCCTTCCAAATCATTGACAGTGCATGCATGCCAGGGTTATGGTTGTGTGGGACAAGTGTTATTCATGTACTGGATCTCTGCCTTGTCAGGCCTATGTGTGTGTTATGGAACTCATGCCTGTTTCCATTTGTTGTCTTTCATGTTTTTGCAGGTGATGACGCACTTGATGCTGTTGAGGTGGAGGAGATGGTGCAGACCCAGGAGGAATCTCAGCCACGACCGGGCACCAGTGGAGGATGTGGTGTGGTGGTGGGTGAAAACCCTATCCTCCTGCAGACCATACTGTCCACGGGTGTCTCTGGGTGCACCTCCCCAGGCCTCTGTGATTCCGGTGCTGAATCGGACAGTGGGACTTATGTGCTGTCGCAGGTGAGTGTTTCTGGCAGGGATGCTGTTCTGTCCAACCCACCTGCACCGGGGGTAGGCCCCTCTTCGGGATGTCAGTGTTGGTAACTCTGCCTTTGGCGGTTACGGATGCAGGGTCACACTCCACAACATCTGATCCTGTTCCTGGGCCAGCAGATCGGAGAGGGAATGCAGTCCTGCAGCCTCATGCAGTGCCAGCACAGCAAGGTGCAGATCGCCTTGCCTCAAACAGGTGTGGAGCCCGCCGACGCGGTGGACGTACACCACCAGGCAATACTGTATGGGAAAACTCCATGTACAGTATAGCAGCACAACAGGAAGCATCGGTTGAAATGATGGCTCAGGCAATGGAGAGGGTTGCCACTTCCATTCTCCCCCCTGAAAGGCAGATGGAGCAACAACAGCAGGCAACAGACTCCATTTGCCAATCACACAGGGAAGACATGTTGGCGTCCAACAGGGAACGATGGGCGGCACTGGAGACTCTGGACGAAGCCATATTTGTAGAGTCACAGGGCCACAGGGAAGCCCTGAGGGTAGAACTCAATTTCCTCAGGGAGACTCTGGGTGAACGTGAGGCTTCCTGAAATTTTAGACAGAACAGCAGCTGGAACAGTTCACACGTTCGCTCTCAGCTGAGCTGCAGGCAACTCGTGAAGAGATCCGGGCATCACGCGAGGCCATGCGTGCAGAAATGCAGGCAACCCGTGAGGTGCTGCATGGGGATCTCCGTACTATCATCCTCCAGAACGAGACCTTCCACACCCGCATGCTTGCTGCCATGGAGGACCATACCAGGGCTTTGCATGGGCTGCCTCCCATAGCACCACCACTCCTGATGTAGCAGCAGAGGGTGAAGAGAGCGACAGTATTCTCCCACATTGGCGTAGCCGTGCAGGCCATGAGCCCATGGAGGTATTTCTTTTCCGCAATATCCACGCAAGTGGGTGTTGGTGTGCACCCTGTCCTCGAACCTCCTGGGTGGCCTTCCCTCCCACCTCCTGCACTTCCCCGTAAAGCCCACATTTTCACGCGTTGTTCCCCATTTCGCGTGTTATGCCCCGTGTTCCGCCCACTTTTGTTGTGTGCGTCGTGCTATGTGTTCTTTCGCTGTGCGCGTAGCGCATGCCATTTGATGACATGTGCGCCCGCGTGCGCCACGCAGGATTTTAGTGCACATCCCAGGATTTACACGTGCACGGACTTCCATGAATCGATGTGCGCGGCTTTCGCACGCTTGTGCTGCGATTTTCGCACATTAATTCCATGAATCGGCCTGAAAGAGTTCGTGCCAGAGCAACAAAGTGGTCTAGCGGGAGAGTATTTAGTAAGATATAGTTGAAGATAGTTTGCTCTGTGGGCTCAGACAGCCTTGCAGATGATGCAGAGGGATTTGAATTTAATCCGTGAAACAACCAGGAGCCAATGAAGACTTTTTTAGGCAGGAAAGATGCAGTCCCTGGGCTTAAGGCCAAGGATAAGTCTTGTTGCCCTATTCTGGATTAGCTGCAGGGGTCGCAGAGTGGAAGAAGGTAGATTCAGGAGGAGGCTATTGCAATAATCAAGCAAAGAGAGAACCAGGGCTCAGGTAACATTGAGGCCCTAGGGCTGTGGGACTTCTTGGCAATGTTCTGAGTGTGAGGGAGGAAGGAGAGAGAGGAGTCGAAGATGACTCCAAGGTTTCTGGCTTCAGAAGAAGGAGTAACGGGAGAGCCCAAGGAGGAAGGCCAGAGTGAAGGGAAGGAGGAGGGAGCAGAGATCACAAAGGGAAGGATCTTAATTTTACAGGCGTTGAGGCAGAGATCGTTGGAGGTGCACCAGGACTGGATGGCAGATAGGTAGTCCGGGATGATGGAGGGTTCAAGAGGGTTAGCGGGAAGTTTGAAAAAGGGCTGTGTGTCATCTGCGTATTACTGGAAGTTGGAGGAGAGAGAGGAGATGAAGCGTGCAAGCAGAGCAAGGAAGATGTTAAAGAGCCAAGGGGAGAGGATAAAACCCTGGAGGGACACCACAGGCGGAGAAGGAAGTGGGAGCAGAGAAGGTGGCAAAGAAAACCTGGGAAGAGCGGTCAGTAAGGAAGGATGTCAGCCAGTCCAGTGCCTGTTCTGTGATACCAAGGATATCGTGCAGCATTTGTACTAGGATGGAATGATTGACTGTGTGAAAGGCAGAGGCGAGATCGAAAAGGATGAGGACAGCAGGGGAGTTGCTGTCCAGAGATGTTAGTAGTTCTTCATGGGTGTTCAGAGAGCAGTTTCCGTTCCTCAGAATGCTCGGAATCCATATTCATCGTGGAGAACATCAACAAGTTTTATGTGTGAGTTGAGTTGGGGAATGCCAACTTCTCCAACAGCTCCCCCAGGAAGGGGCTGATGGGAATCGGGTGGTAGTTGGCATGGCAGGTAGGGAGCCAATTTTATCCCTGATGGCCCTGGATGAGCAAGGGGAAACCTGTTTAGAAGAGACCTTTATGGAACGGACAACACTGGTAACTTCTTCTGGTGTGACAGGGGAGAAGGAGGAAAGAGGAGGGTGAGGGGCCACGGAGGCAAGCCGGTGAGGTAATGGATCAATGGTTGGCTAGCAAGGGTGTTCAAGATGTCCTGAATTTTGGTGGCAAAGTGTGTGGCCAGTACATTGCAGCGGGCCTGGGAAGGAGAAGGGTAGGAGGAGACTGTGGAAGGGTTGTCTAGTTCCCTGTAGATCTTGAAAAATCCAGCCCTGTTTTGGATGCACTGGAAACCTGTGCTTGAATGTGGGCTCTTTTCTTGACAGGGATGGAAATATTGTATTGCCTTTGGAGCAGGCTGCAGGTCAGTTTGTCATAGTGTGAGCCTGAAGTTTGCCTCTTCCGTTCCGCCGCACTGCACGTTCGTTTCAGGGTCACAACTTCGGAGTTGTACCAGGTGTTACGCTTTGAGGTAGGTTTCAGGCAGTTCCTCGTGACTGGGGGAAGAAAGTCAAGGATATTGGTGATGGAAAGGTGGAAGTTTCTGAGAGCAGAGTCAGAGGTAGTATCAGAGGTAGGGTGTGGTGGGAATGAAGGTGGAAGCAAAGGCAGCATCTGACACTCATTTCATCAGGTGGATGTTAGTGAGCGAGGATGGCGGGGCATTTTGGGGGAGTTCAGAGGGCCAAATGGACCCAGGTGGGAAGAGAGGAGAGAATGGTCTGACCAGGGTAGAGGGGTGACTAATGGAGGGGAGAGAAGGAGGTCAGAGTGTATGCAGGCATCCAGAGTGTGTCCACCTGAGTGGATCAGCCCAGAAGGGAGACTAGAGAGGAAAAGAGAGGTGCAGAGGTCAGTGAAGAGAGTGGATGCAGAGCCAGGGGAGTCCAGTTGGATGTTTAAATCACCGAGGAGGAGGCGTTTGGTGGTGGATGAATGTAAGGAAGAGCAGAAATCAGCCCATTCTGCGAGGAACAGGTTGGTGCCACCTGGAGGCCGGTAGACGATAGCAATGGTCAGTGTATAGGTGGGAGAGATGACCAACTTGCAAACCAGGCTTTTGAAGGAAGAGTAGTGCTGCCTGGGTAAAATGGAAGCAGGAACACATGCAGGGAAGCTTAAGGCAATGCCCCTGCCAGTCCGTTGAGGCCGAGGCTTGTAGATGATTATGAGGCCGACAGGGAAGAGGGTGTCAAAAGCAGTGACTAAGCTGGCATTGAATCATGTCTCTGTAAGAGCGAGAATGTCAAGGTCAATGTCTTCAAGAAGGAGGCAGATATCAGCAGAGTGTTCATTGACTGAGCGGGCGTTGAGAGTCACCAGATGGAGGAAGTCTCTGCCTTTGAAAGTTTTCTAAGGTGGTGTACAGGGGCGTGGTACACCAGTCAGAGCAGGGAAAGAGGGAGTGGTAGGGGGAGATGCAGGAGAAGGAAGGAAGTTATTCAGAGAAGGCAGGATCCGGTCAAAGAGAAGGAGGTTGGGTTGTGGACCCGGAACCAAGATAGTGCCTGTGTGATAGACATTAAAAAAGCAACCTGAGAATGAGAAACCATCCAAGTGAACTTCCCACTTTCTGCCACCATTAATGGTAGAGGATGTGGAAGGAGAGAGAGATGAGAAGGGGGTCCAAAGATCTGGAGCGGGGACAGAAAGAGGATGTCAGTGAAAACCTCTCTGTAGGAAGCGCTGACTTAGGTGTCTGCGATGGAAAGTCCAGGGTTTGCGATATTGTGCTCAACAATGAAGTCAGCTACTTCTGTTGAGTGCTTTATCAATGATCTGGTGTTTAGTATCATGTATTTGAGTGCTTTCTTATGTTTTTCTTCCACCAGATCATCCGCACCATTCATAGTTGCAGTATCAGGAGGACAAAGGCCAACATGGCCTAAACATGGGTTCACAAGTTTCGCTGTTGAATTGAGCTGACCAGCGCCACTATTATAGGCGTCAGTAATTAATCCATCTGGTGAAACATCAATGGTTGGTCAATTTGTCTTTTCTTGTGTATAGGGATTAGGAAAATTAGCACAGACAAGAAGCTTAACATCTCCTAACCTGGTGGCATTACCATGTGATCCTTTAGTGTCCACAATAACCGGCCATTGGGGAGTCCCTATTGATGTACAAGACATAAGGGAAGGAGAGACATTATGCACATTTCTTTTTGTCAAAACAGGTGAGTCTTCAATATTGATAAGATGCTGCCCTACACAGGCAGTTGTCAGGGGCAAGTTAGGTGTAGGACTCATTTCTGAGACAAGAATATAAAGCTTCAGTGATTGGCACGGCCAAAGTAGTTAACATAGACTCAGAGACCAGGTATCCCACCAGATAGCCAGTCATACTACTACTAGGGGTAGTAGATTCAACCCCTATTGGATGGGTTATAGTGTTGCCCAGACTGGGCGTGAGCACAAGCTTTAGATTTTGATTGAGAATATGCTTTCTTTTGGTGGAACCCATGGCATCTGACATCACCAGAAACCTAAATAGGTTAAGAGAATCAGAGATAGCAAATGTCAACAGAATCATACCTTAACAGAAGAGAGATGTCTACCCCGGGCAAACCCGGACGCAAATCGGCACTAACTGGCCTTGCAAACGCACCATAAAGTAGTCTGGTGTGGTTCTACTTTCTTGCGATAGTTCTATTTTTACATAAAACCAGAGATTATAGAAATTATCTGACAAGCTGTCAGATATCCCTCTCACATTTAAATGACCAGCAAGTGTTTTAGTAGCCAGCAGGGACGTCATTTAGGGGTTGCCAGAGGTCGCAACTGCCACCCTTGAGGTCTCCCTTGTGAACTCTGTGGTCTTCCTTACGACCTCTAAAAAAAAAATTCAAAAAAATGTTATATTATTTTTTTTTTTATTGTAATGCAAGCTCCTGGGCTGTGGCCAACACCATGTGTCTCTTTACTTCTGGAGTGGATGGCTTTCTTGTTCAGGCCCCTAAAAAAAAAAATAAGAACAGCAGTGCCACAATTCTAACACTTTCAGCACTGACCCTAAATATGAAAGAATAGGAATACCAAATAATATGTCTTTCTGGAATTCTATACAGTAATTGCTAGACTCATTAAAGGTTTATTTCAGGCAAACTTCAGGGGGTGAGTCAGTTCTTAAATGCTTCAACTCAGCCTTTCATCCTTCTGAGGTCGATAAATAAGTACCAACACAGGTTTGGTGATATTGGGTGTATATTTTTTCTTTATAAAGCGCTTAAGTGTAAGTGCGATATAATAACACATCATTATCATTTGGTCATGGACGCCTGCTAGCATTCACAGTAATTTGGTAATATGGGCCTATGCATACTGATCTTAGCGATTCATTCTTTTATGAAATGTATATCACATTATAGTGATATTGTAACCATATTTTTAGTAGTGCACAATGCTATGTGATGCCACTTCCTGTTTTGTCAACGGGTGAAAGGTCGTGCTCCATCGCTTCCCACAAAATCACTTGGGGGTTGGGTCAAATGACATCACTTCCTGTGATGTCATCAGGGGTCAAGGGCTGTGTGATGTCACTTCCGCTACCCCTGTCATTTTGGTGAAATGACGTCCCTGGTAGCCAGGTCAGGTAGGGTATTCCTGGTGTCTGGATGAACCAAAAACAGGGTTGTGCTTTGCCTCAGAATTCCTGGGCTCCTTGTCTTTGAACTGGTCAGAGCTTTTGCCTTGCACCAGTTCACTGGTTTGAAATAGTCCAGGGTTTTCACTCTGTACCTGTTCCCCTTCCTTTAGGGCACAGGACTTCCACCTTGTGCCCGCTACCTTTGTCTGTTTCTGTAGATCTGCCAGAGTGGGACAATACTTCTGTATTTGACCTGAACAGGGACTCCAGCTGCCTGAAGACAACTCATTCAGTTCTGAGAAACCCATCATGTCTGTAACAACCCTGTCTACCATTGCATGTTGCTTTTCCATGCCTGTAGGTGGTTCTTCCTTTTTTCATGAAGTGAATTGCTGCAAGGTCATTCTCTTCAATGCATTTAGTTCACATTACTTTTTTAGTGTGTTTTAGAATGGGGGATCCCCGTACCCTCGTAACCATCTCCTTCCCATGCCCCTACCTTTCCCGCCGTACCCTTATACTCCTTACTCCCCAAATATAAATATATACATTATTTCCCTACAAAGTAAAAGCATCGAAGTGAATAATCATAAAGTAATTCCCTTTCATTGTATACCTAGTAGGAAACCCTGATATATCCGCATCTGGTTCTAACTCCATAGTCATCTCAGTTGGCACGGAGCCCTCTCTCGCAAGAGCAGGCACCTCAGGGGACTTCCGCTGTGTACTGGGAGTTAGTTACTGGTGAGATTGGTCTCTTGCACTCTCCACCTGATCAAAAATCATGGGCTAGGCCTCCAAGCAATTTGGCCTGTGCTGCTCGCAGAGCTCCACTCTAGTAACTACCTTGACTATATATGGGTCAGGGAGGTCATTACCCAACACCCTACTGGAATGTAGCCTTTCACTAGAAAATAGTGCAGGGAGGTGATAACCTTCTAACTAAGCTATACCAATGACAAGGGGCAGTCTTAAAGACCATTAAGACCACTTACTGGCTTGTTTGGTCCTAGTATATACTGTCTTTCTTCACCCATTGTCGACTAACAGTTGTAGTACTCACAGCAGTATCACATATGGTGGGAGACCTTTCACCATTATTGGACACCCAAACCAAAGATATCTAAGTACTGGTGGGAACTGGTGCTCCTTAAAGGACACAGTACCATTCCCACTGAGAGTTACAGCAGACCAACAGTCACAATTGTAATTGTTTGTTTGTAAAGCACTCATACACAAGTAAAATGCTTCAAAGCGCTTGATGACGGGAAAGGAACAAGAGGATACAGTTGTCATTGTTAGGCTTTGAAGAATGATCTAACAATAACTAGCATACTAGGCAAGTGGAATATCTACTGGTGAAGTGCTTGACAAAGAGTGAGGGGAGTAGGGGGGGGGGATATACAGATCAATTAAATACAGTACTGGCCTGGCAAACATTTCAGATTGCTTGGTGGTTGGTCATCAAATGCACCTATGCATGAGTATTTCATGCACGACCAAGCTAGGGAGGGGAGACAGAGGGAGGACTGGACAGACAGACTTGTTAGGCCTAGAACATTCAAGGTTGTGTAAGTGTGCAGAACAGAAAGTGCAGAAGAGGGGGAGGGGACAAGTGCACCCAGTCCAGCAGCGGCCTGGTTTAAGTGCAGAGTGGTTGCCCCTATAATGGAGCATATTGAAGTAGTGCCAGGCAGAGTGCAGAGGCCCAGAGGCAAGTGCAGGATTGGTGGGGGAGCCTGATATCAGTGAGGCTCTGGAGTTGCACCAGGCGAACAGTCAGCTAGCTGAGCAGGTTGGGGGAAGAGAAGGAGGGAGGGAAAGAAGCAAAGAGAAGGAGGTTAGCAGGGGAGAGGGGGAGGTAGAGAGAAAGAGGAAGGTCTTGAGGAGTTTCCAGAACGTAAGGACGTCTGGATGAAGATGGAGAGAGGGAGGTAGGATGTTCCAGAGGGAGCACCTGCAGAGGATAGGGGTCTACCCTCAAATCTCTGTTTGGAGAAATGGCTCACCCGCAGAGAGTTTGAGGAGGCCAAGCAGAGGTAGTAGGGGCCCTGGCCCCAGAAAGCATTGTGGACTATGCAGAGGGACTTGAACTTGATCCTTGCAGACGTGCAGAGTCAGTGAAGAGATTTCAGTGCCCGAGAGAAGCAAAGGATAAGTCTTGCGGTTCTGTTCTGGATAAGTTGAAGAGGTTGTAGAGTAGAAGTAGAACGATTGAGAAAGAGACTGTTGCTGTAGTCCAGTCTGGAGAGAACCAGGGCTCTGGAGACAGTGAGCCTCTGGGAGAAGGCGAGAAAAGGTAGAATACCTCTGAGAAGGTGTAGCTGGCAGTGAGCCTTTTTGGACAGGTCAGAGATGTGAGACGAAAAGGAGAGAGTAGAGTCAAACATGACCCCCAGATCTTTTGCCTCACAATGGCCTGTTTGGGTCCCCTCTTGCAGGCTAAATCTCCCATTCCATGTGTCAATTATCCACACAGAAAACAACCTCTGGGTGTTGGGGGTGAAGTTGCTTCAGTGCTAGAGGTGCCATCATGTCATGATTCCTGCCCCTCATGTCCCCAGCACTCCAAGATGTCAGGCTGGAGCTGGGCCACGATCACCTACATGGCCCTCAAGGGCCTCTCCATCTCTCCAAAGACCCACTTGGAGTCAGACTTGGCGCTTGTGGTACCAGACTCACTCACTCCCATAGGATAACATTGGGGATTGGACTTGTAGTGCATTGAAGGGGACAAGATGGATGCCCCCACATATTTCGGTTCCCAGAACAGCAGTCTAGTCTTTTGGGTGTGGTTCAGCCCAGAGACACCTGGGATACCCAGAGACTATTTAAGCCATGCCCAGGCTGAGAAACATGCTTTGTGTTTTCTGCACCTGCAGCGTGACACTCACCGTGTTCGGATCGGTCTCCAGTAGGCCTGCATCTTTCTTCTGCGCTCAGCTCCTGCAAGAACAGGAACACCGTTAGGAGCAGCCTTACCTTGCGGCGCTTCTGCCCATCATTCATCGCTTCTTCTGTTCTGCGGGCATCTTCGGCTGTGTCATTCCCATCCTGGCACGCCGCTTCCTAAGGAAAAGGGAAAAGAACAGAAAAAAGGCATTATTAAGCATTCAGCAAATCTTCGCTTATTTTTAAAGACTGTACGAGCTTCAAACGCTTACCTGAATCCCAGCCGCTCTGGGGGAACTCTGTCTCCGGAACTTCTCATCCATCTGCAAAAGGGAAAAGACACTCCAGGTTAGCGTGGAAACATCTAGAGGCGCCGCTTACCGAGATAACTCACCGCATTTCTTCTTCATAACCGGCATCCACGCTGAAAACGTCGCGGCACCTAAAAGACACAGAAAAAGAACTCAGTTCAATACAAATACGAAAGGGTCGCATTGCGCATCGCGCTTTCACTCACTTTCAGCGCTACTCATCTCAGCAGCACGTCACCATCCCCGGACGCCGGCCATCATCTAAGGAAGGAAAGGAATGAAGTTAGAGAACTTTTCAAAAGACTCATTATACTTACCTGTCGGACTCTTGCCAGTGAAGTAACTAGGCAGCAACAAGCCTGCAACAATCAAAGCGCCCCTGCGCTGAAAGCAGGAGAGAGAGCACACTTTCCAAGAAAACAAGGTGAGCTATGGATCCAAGGGAAAGGTTGGACCCCGGGGAAGAAGGGGTTCAAGCACACAGAGACAACAGGGAGTTAAACTCTACCAATCCTGTGTTTCAGGCCCAGTCTCCAGTCGAGTAGACTCCAGGGAAGGGTACGAGGTCGTAAGAGGTCAGATAAGGCTGAGTGACATCCCCGTGGATACCAGGTGAGCGTTACAGAATACAAATCCTCACATCAAAATCAACCTGGGCGTCATGGAAACGTCAGAAACTGACCAGTTAGCCCACATGTTGGGGCAGCTACGTTCCGAAGTACATGCAGCCAGGCAGGAGACCAACACCCTGAGGAGAGAGCTGATAGTAGCCAAAGAACGGACTGATGATTTAAGCCGGCAACTTCTCTAGTCACAAGTCTCTAGTCTCTAGTCACAAGCAGGGCATGCACCATTGCCGGGAAGCGTGCCCGCGATGCCAGCACCATCAGCCAATCCCATTCAGCTAACCCTTCCTGGGGCAGTTCCCTTGGACCCGCCCAAACAATTTACGGGAGATCCCAAGAAGTTTGCAACGTTCATTAACCAGTGCCGCCTGCACTGCCTTTGTAGACCAGGGGCCTTTCCGAATGACCAATCACGGGTCGCTTTTGTACTATCCTACCTGAGTGGTAGTTCCGCGGACTGGTCTGTACACTTTGTGGCCCAAGACAAACCTTTGCTGCATGACTTCAGGGTTTTTCAGCAGGACAAGGAAAAGCTGTTCACCCGTCGTACTCATGGGCAGGCATTAGACAACGAACTTCTGTCCCTACGCCAAGGGAATCAAGACCTATTAACATACATAGCAACGTTCAATAGACTCGTAGTTGAAGCAGAATGGCCAGCGGAGAAGAGAACCACGTTATTTCATCAGGGGTTCCGGGGGGAGCTCAAGTATGTTCTTGCACAAGTAGTGAACCCCCCGAAAGACTGCTCAGAATTCATTGACCTTGTTGTTCAACTGGATCATAGGTTGCAGGGCTGAAGAGCAGATCGAACCAGACTGGACCCTCGCCCTATGTATGTGCGTTGAAAGGACAATATTGCCCACAGAGACACCTGGGATACCCAGAGACTCTTTAAGCCACGCCCAGGCTGAGAAACATGCTTTGTGTTTTCTGCACCTGCAGCGTGACACTCACCATGTTCGGATCGGTTTTCAGTAGGCCTGCATCAGCTCCTGCAAGAACAAGAACACCGTTAGGAACAGCCTTACCTTGCGGCGCTTCTGCCTATTATTCATCGCTTATTCCGTTCTGCAGGCATCTTCGGTGGTGTCATTCCCATCCCGGCACGCCGCTTTCTAAGGAAAAAGGAAAAGAACAGAAAAAAGGCATTAGTAAGCATTCAGCAAATCTTCGCTTTTTTTTAAAGACTGTACGAGGTTCAAACGCTTACCTGAATCCCAGCCGCTCTGGGGGAACCCTGTCTCCGGAACTTCTCATCCATCTGCAAGAGGGAAAAGAAACTCCAGGTTAGCGTGGATACATCTAGAGGCGCCATACACCGCGCTTACTCACCGCATTTCTTCTTCATAACCGGCATCCACTCTGAAAACGTTGCGGCATCTAAAAGACAGGGAAAAAGAACTCAGTTCAATACAAATACGAAAGGGTCGCATTGCGCATCGCGCTCTCATTCACCTTCAGCGCTACTCATCTCAGCAGTACGTTGCCATCCCCGGATTCCGGCCATCATCTAAGGAAGGAAAGGAACAAAGTTAGAGAACTGTTCAAAAGTCTCATTATACTTACCTGTCGGACTCTTGCCAGTGAAGTAATTAGGCAGCAACGAGCCTGCATCAATCAACGCGCCCCTGCGCTGAAAGCAGGACGGGGAGCACACTTTCCAAGAAAACAAGGTGAGCTGTGGATCCAAGGGAAAGTTTGGACCCTGGGGAAGAAGGGGTTCAAGAACACAGAGGCAATAGGGAGTTAAACTCTACCAATCCTGTGTTTCAGGCCCAGTCTCCAGTTGAGTAGACTCCAGGGAAGGGTTCAAGGTCGTAAGAGGTCAGAACAGGCTGAGTGACGCCCCCGTGGAACCAGGTGAGCGTTACACATCACTTTTCTCTTCCCGAGGGGGTTGATCAACCATGGGTCTGGGATTTCCCTTCATTTACTTGGGGACCTTTTCTTTAAGAAGGGTCAGATGCTGTATCCTTTCCTTATGTTTGCTATTATCAGATGTCTTGTAATCTGGTTAAGATGTATTTCCCTTAGCCTTTTGATGGACTGGAATGTTGGAATATCTGTCAGCAGCTTGAGTAAGCTCTCTAGGGTCTGGGATACTCTTGTCCACTAAACACTGGTGTAACTCAATCTCTCAATTTTTCAAAGATATTCTCGCATGCAACCAAATTAACAATTCCCATAAAAGTGTCAACGTTGTTACATGTGAACCATTCATTCAGATACTTTACATATTGATGCTCAAATGATCAAAGGTTTGGCTCCTCTTCTTGTTGAGCTCTCCAAAGCTCCTGAGGTACTCTTCTGGAGTTTTTCGGAAAGTCCTGATGACAGTGGCTTTCATGTTGGTATGAATGGGCCTCTCCTCAGGAGTCAACTGATTAATGACATCAGTTCCAGCCACTTATAGATGGCTCATAAGGGCTGCTCCCCACAGCTACTCTTCTACCTTCTAGAGGTGGAAAGCTACCACCGGGTTTGGAACCATACAAAAATAACCTTCCCACACTCATATAGTTGGACTATGTCCATGGCGATATGATGCCTAGGCTTTCTTTGGTATCCAATAAGAACAGGTTATCTTGCCATGTTCTTTTTGAGGGGAGTGTCTGCTACCTTTTTTGAAATATTTGCAAGGAATTTGGGGTTGGTCACCCTGAGTTACCTGGGGGCAACCATATGTGGACTTCCTGCTCACTGTGCTCAGAGAGGTACAGCTTCACCTCACTGATGAGGCCCAACAAGCTGACACACGTGTATGGGTTTACTGTTGGTACTCTTGTTCAGAGAGGAATTGCCATAGCATTTCGGTGCTGGACTGCCCATGTGGGCGGGACAAAGACTGATATGCAAATGAATATTTCCCATCTGTGAAAGGTACAGTGAGCAAAAAGAGTGTGCTGCAAACTCTCATCTCAGAAGACGTTATCATGTCATGTTCTTTCTGGAGAAGAGCGCCTGCTACCTTTTTTGAAATAAAAATTGATGTAGTGAAGACTCGTCATGTAACCCAACATGTTGCATTCCAAGTAGACTTTTGAAAATAATAGAAAGAACGAACTGAATTAATGCAGATATGCCTGCAAACTCTATGGCCCTCATTCTGAGTTTGGCGAAATAAATGGCAGAAATGTTGCCATGCAGAGTTACTGTTACCGCCAATTACTGCCACATTACAAGTTGACGGGTGGGCACACCATCTATTGGTGGTAACGCTAATTCTGCCTGGAAGAATAATCACCAAAATCCACTACAGGGTGGTAATTTTGACAATATTTGGTGGAATTACCGTTACCATCAAAGAGTTTGGTGGAATTATAGAACAGTAATTCCAACAAATATTGGCAGAATTACCGCCAGCAAAAATAGCCTCATGACAAACATGGTAAACTGGAGAGCGGCCATCTTTCAAAACTAAATCCATTCAAAATAAGCAGCCATCCAAAGGTGAAACACTGTGCAATATTTCTACTGAAAAGTGAAATAGCAAAGTCCCAGAGATGCGCCTCGGGAACCTCATGTTTACGGAGGCAAAATTGACAGCACTGGCAGAGAAGGTCGTGGCTCGCTCATAGGAGCTTAATGGTGGCCAAAGTAAGAACTGCACACACCACAGGAGGGCTGCCATCTCTAGTGTAGAGCGGAAGAAGATGCTGACAGTGGGGACCATACCCTGAGACAATGATGGTCTTAAGAAAAGGTGGAATGAACTGAAGGCCGGGGTATGGTCGCTGCTGACACAACACCACCAGAAAACAGCAGCTACAGATGGAGACACTGTTGAGCCCCCAAATTAATTTCACTCCTTTGGAGGAGAGAGTAAGCACCATCATCCTTATGGAATGCCTTGAGTGTGTGGGTGCAGCTGAAGTCAGTGCCGGAATGCCACCAGACCATGGTGAGTAAATGTTCAAGCTATTGTTCAAAATGTAACCCAACCACTACGTGAACACACATACCAATTACTCATGTTCTTTTGGAAGAATTATTCTTTTTATAGCCGCCATAGAACATTCACAATGTTTGTTTGTTTGTTTGTTTGTTTGTTTTATTCATTTTTGTGCGCGCCAGACCCAGGGGTAGCAGGGCGCAATGGCAAGAGAGTGCAAAACTTACAAGGTTACATCATAGCGCAGTGTACATTAGAAGATACAATAAGGTCACACAAATAATTACAGAATATACAAGTTCGAATATACAGGTTTGAGTAGGTCAATCAGAGTAACAGCTGTATAGAGTGAAGGGTCTAGTGGTTAATACCAGTAGGATGTAGGTAACACCGGTCAACTGAGGTCAGTCGAGGTAAGGAATTGAATGACTTTTTTCCTGAAAAAAAGGTAGGGCAGGTCAGCTCTAAGGTCTTGTGGTAGTGAGTTCCAGGTTTTAGCAGCCTTTACCGGGAAGCTATTTCCTCCAATAGTAGTGAGTCTAAAGTTCGGTATTGTCAAGCAATTAGAATTGACAACTCTGGTTGGTCTAAGAGATGTTCTCCTGTGGAATTTGTTAGTCAGGTAACTAGGGGCAAAGTTATTAAGGGCTTTATGGGTCAGGGATAGCATCTTGAGTTTTATTTTGTTCTCCGTGGTCAACCAGTTGTAATGTGTGCCATCAATTATGTGGCCCCAGTAATCACTGCTCGACACAGGCCATGGCCATACACATTTTTGGCATGCTGTTGAGAAATACCAGCATATGTCGCAAATCAGCAATTGCTCAGGTCCACCTGTACATGACAGCCCAAATGGCAAACCCCACGTCATAACATAGCAGCATGGCAAATGTGCATTTAGGGCAGGATGCGACTTTCAAAGAGCCCATGTGCAACAACATCAAACAGTACCAAATGAGTGACATGCGGCATCTGACAATGAGGCACAATGTATCAAGTTGACATCACTGTAAGATACAAGTAAATCGACAACATCTGACATCTCTCCCACCGGGCGCTCAAGGCAGCCAAGCAGAAGAAGAGGGGTGAGTATATCTGCAGGTAACACCTCAAATGATGCAGGGCTGGGATCAGCTATTTTGAGGACGCAATCAATGCCTAGACCACCACCACCAACACCCCCCTTGGACACCAGTGGCACACATGGGGACAACACTGAAAAAACCACAACCAGTACTGGCCAGCACGTGGCCATTGCTATCACCACCACTGAGCCCACTGCAACCACTATCTCTGTGCAGCGTGCAACTGGCACTGCCAACATCACACGTGTTGGGTTATTGAGAGCAGGGGACGCAACTAGCCAGACTTTTCCAATCTTAACCTGCTGTCTACTTTCCTCAACACACCTTCTCCCATATCAGGTAGTCAGGAACTGCTGTGGCTCCCTGAGGAGTCCGACAGTGGACATACATGGATAAAGACAGCCATTTAATGATGGTAGACAGAGACAGCGCTTACCATAACCTATATGACATGCACTCAAAGAATTACCGACATTTAGTTCTATGTTGTGTGCTTTATAATTATTTTTATTGTGCTGCTGTAAGAAAAAAGTGACAAGGAAGCTTAATATGAAGCAAATAGAGTCGTTTCTGTGTACGGTTATTTACTTGCGCTCAGCAGTACACGAGGTGGGCTGTGAATTGTGCAAGTTGTGAGCAAGCATAAGAACACTTGTGGTCGTAAGGGAGTCGCCAGGGGTTGCAACTCTGCCCCCCAGGTGTCGCAGTTGTGACCCCTGGAGACCCCCAAAGCATCCCAAACTATAAGCACAGCTGATCAGAACAAATCTTGAGAAAACATAAAGCCTCCTATTTTGACAATGTTATGCAACACATGCAGGCCTCTAAAAATCTTAAAAATCTTGCTAGCCCTGCAGGTCGATTACCTTACTTTCTCTGCTACTCGACCCATGAAATGGATGGAATTTTTCTTAATTGAAAACACGTGGTAACACATGAAGAAATACTACCAACACGGTCAATGTGGCTTTCGTAACAGTGCAAGGAAGTGGCAGTGTACATTTTGTAATATTACAATGGTTCCTGAGCAGGCAGACTGTGGGGTGCTTCTTGGGGAACCTGAGCATGATGCAGATTTACTCTTACTTGGAGAATAGGTTGGGCAGCTATTCGAAATTCTAGAAAAAATGGCAATGTTTCCCTCTACCTAAAATACTGCAAATACAATTGGAATCTCTGTTGTACCAGAAATGCTTTTAGGTACCTGCATACCATGATTTTACCCTAAAAATAGTTAGTTCTATAGCCAATCAGTATGTACCACGCTACCATTAATCCATGTTTCCAAAACCAGAACAGCACTTTTCAAAATCAAATGCTCTACCTACGTTAAACTCATACCAGGTTTGGTAAACCAAATTATTGCAGGACTGCTCGGTATTATCTGTGATTGGTGCAATATTTTGTGTAAGCCAAATGCCCATAGAGCATCTGTTTTTAGATAGCACAATGATAATGTTTTCTTGGATAATGCTGCCTGGGAACAAAAGGCCTCATTGGATTATAATGTACAGAATTGGGACACCCTTAGTCAAGCCAAGCATCCACTTCCAAAGGTTACCTTCTAATCGATCCACAGAGAATCCCCCCTAACTTCAGAGGTCCAACCCTAAGTTGTCTGGGGCATTGTGCCAAAAAGTTCAGCTGTGTCCAAATAGTTTATGAAGATGGAAAAAATGAAGGTAGAGTCTCTGGGGTCGGGGATTAGATAAACTAGCTAACAAATGTGTTCCTATCTTCCGGAGTGCTTGTAGGATCAAGCTATGGCAAAGCCAAAGTATTAGAAAAGTTTTGTAAAAGTTAGCAAACTTTTAAGGAATTTTAGGGGGCAGGTAAGTATCATCATAACTCACCTCCTGTACTCTGATTCTTCATGGGACTTGGCAGGTTGATTGAAGAAGAGCAGAGGTTGCTTTTCCTGCCAGCAGCCTCAGCCCTTTATCCCCAGGGGTTGCAGGTTTGGGTCTCCGGTGGGTTCCTGATGCTAATGCAAGGACTCCCAGTGTAAGAATGCAGCAAAACATGATGCAGAGCCCGTCTCAGGACAGGAATGGATGCAGGTAAGCAATTTCAGATGATGGCCTCTGATGCACGGCGACACAAATGGACTCACTTGTCGTGGTCAGACTTTCCCTTCTACCTTGTGTTCCCATGATCCTAGCACCACGAAAATGTGCAGCGGCAAGTCTTGCAGTACAGGCTGAGGATCCACCAAGTTCCAGGCCTCAACTCACAACAGTGACATCTGCAGCAGGGTAGCCCAAACTCAGAGCTGGTTAGCTACATGGTGGTCCTGGGACATTTCTCTTCTTCATAGGACTCTGAGCTGAAGTCGAGAATGGATGTTGCATCTACTCCAAGGGTTGCAGCTCCTTCGCAGGACTTCTGGAGGTCTTCTGCAGGACAGGGCTCTACCAGGGCAGCAGCAGATGTTGGTTGCCAAGCATTCTTCTGCCGATGTCCTTGCAAGTCTTGTAACTGGACAGGAATCTTTGCTCCTTCAGTTTCTTCCAGTATCTCTTTAGAGTGGGTGCAGGGGTTCTCTTCTAATCCAAAAAGCTAGGTAAGAGCAAGCACCCCCCACTAGCCAATGACAGATCCGCCCCCTTACACACACCCCAGCAGTGGTACAATCAGGACTACTGGCAGTAAAACTCATTAATTGCACCCAGACACACGGGCACCAGTATGTGAATTGGGAACAGACAGTCCCAGCCCACTTTCTGGCAGCAATCACACATAACCGCCCAATGGCCTGCCAAAAGCCTCTGCTTTCCTGGGTAATGGATGTCCATATATGCATTTTTCCTGCCTCACAGGCTAGGAAGAAGGCTAAAAGACAAGATGGCCAAATTACAAGCAAAACATCTTGTGGCATGGCTATGTTTGCCAACTAGCCACAGTTAGTAGCCAAATGCGGTAAACGTGTGAAGGGTAAAACGAAAAGTCCCAAAAAGTAGGAATAAATAACTGCTGCCACCAGGTTGTCCATTTAGCACATCTAGTGTAAACAAAAATCCTCTCAGGGTTAGTCTAGGGCAAACCAAAAAGTGTACCCCATTTTACTCCTTTATAAAATGCATTGTACAATACTAAAAAGTTACCACAAGTGATAACAAGTTACTTAAAGTAGCAACAAAGTAACTAGACTAAGGGAAACACTGTTTCCCAGTACTGACAACCTGACCTCTAACCCTTCTATCTAGTCTCTAATGTTGTGTGTAACCCCAGATAGTGCTAGTTTGCCACATATCTAGGATTAGGGGACAGCTAGAGGAGGCATGCCCTAACGTATATAGGCAATACAATGGTTTATCAAATACCAATGTTACAAAATACACATACTCCTCTGGGCACAAAGAACTGAGTCTACAAAGACAGCTATATTATAGCATTTGTGAAATATCTCTTATTTAAGTGGTGCTAATCCACTTGTTTCTGTGCAGTGTTACTTAGCCCTTGATATGAGGAAACAACCAGGCCTACCAGTTTCAATGGCTCTTCACAATATATTACTTTCTTCAGGGCATCAGTACCTTTTTCTTGGCACTAACACAAAAAAAGAAAAGAGGCTTGACTGCAGATGGTCACTGCACCTGTGCAAGGGATAGCAAAGGGGAGGGGAGAAAGTGAAGAAAGTGTCATATTGTGGAAAGCCGCTGAAACCTTTAGGCCTGGTTGTTTCCTCATATCAAGGGCTAAGTACGACCATCCAGAGGAAAACAAGTGGATTAGCATCACTTGATTAAGAGATATTTTGCAATTGCTGTAAAATAGCTGTCTTTATAGACACTAGACGTATAAAGTTCGAAGTAGGGTTTTTAATTTTGAATTTGGAGTTGTGAAGGTGGGGTCGTTAAACATGTGATATTAAAAAAGAAATATTCACCTGTACGACCTCGTATACACACCCTAGGGTTCAGTTCTTTGTGCCCAGAGGAGTATTTGTATTTTTTTATATTGGTGTATGATAAACCATTGTATTGCCTATATACGTTAGGGCAAGCCTCTTCTAGCTGTCCCCTAACCCTGGATACTTGGCACACCAGCGCAATCTAGGGGTATACACAACAGGAGGGACTATATAGATAGGTTGGAGAAGTTGTTAAGTAGCACAAAGGGCAACATTAACATTTAAATGAATGTAACCACAGACCTGTTAGTTACTTGTGTGAAAAACGTTAGGGTATACCGTCAGGTCATCCACCCATTAATAGTCCCTAAGTGCATTTTTTGTCCTTCTTACAGCTGCAGCTGTGCACTATAGCTACCACTGTAGAATTTTTTTGCAGTGCATATACTAGGTTGTTTTTCTTTCACTTTACGGTTCTTTATTAACTTTGTACGATCTGACAGATTGGATTCATTTCCAATACATTACAATAATGACTGAAACTATCTATTTAGCATATGCAGAAGAACTAGTAGAGGGTATACTAGCATTCCCAACTATATTAGGGTCGGATGGAGAGAAATAACAGGTAAACATCCATATGAATGGAATGAATTAGACATTTTGAAAAAATAACTCATAAGAACTGTATTACCTGGGGCACCACTGACAGAATATCTAAGAGCACATGCAGCACCCATAGGCCTTATTATTAGGATAGAACCACAGATCTATTTAGACCAACTCTAGCTCCGGAAGGACTGAAGCTACATAGCAAACAAATGCTCTCGAAATTGGCTAATACTGATAAATAGTACTGCCAAAAAGGTCTCTGAAAACTTACCGAGAGAGGTTGAAGCCAAACAAGACTCCCTAAAAACAGCTGGAGTCGTTGCTAACTTTAGAAAGAGCCTGGAAGACCTAGTGGCCACGATGAAAGACTTCAAAGAGTTTAATCTGAATAAGATCGGTAAAGTTAAAATGGATCTTGCAATATTCACCCAAGAGCGAATATATCCGTATACCACCAACAACTATTATGAAGAACTGAATACGACCAATGGGACTGACAATGGCTTAACAACATCATTAAGAAAATGAGGCCATAGGGCACGCCCACAACCAAACAACTGCCTTTTTCTAGTGCCAGCTCCGACGATAGTGGACCAAGCACCTCCAATTTGAACCCCTCTACTGAAGTGGGAACAGAAATCAGGGCCCTTATTTCATCAGTGCTAAGGAAAAGCCAAGAACAAGTGCAGATGGCAAGACCAGTGGCAAAATCAGTCACTCAGAGTCACCCGCAGCAGAGGACGAGGCTGGAACCAACAGCAATCCCTAAAATGGCACTGATGGTAATTTTACTAGAGACCAGACATATGAACGGATTGACCACATCTCCTGTGAGGGTAGACGCTGGGGTACAAGTGGAGACTGGACAATACAGGTAAACCAGGCGAGACTAGTGCTTTCTCCCTCATGGTCAATTTATCTGAATATACCCTGGACCAAGACCAACACACATTCCTAGAAAAAGGACTGTCATTCATACCAACAGGTACACATGATCTATTTCAGACGAGGATAGAAATAGCACAGCTCGTGAGCAAGGTGAGACTTAAACAATTTTTCGAAGAGAAGGAAGCCGCACCCGACCAAGGATCGACCTATCTGAAAAACAAATCCATATTCTACTCACCCTCAAATGGTATCACCCCAGAATCCATGACCTTTGAGAAAGCTCTTTTCAAAAAAATGTATGAACCAGAAAAAAACCATAGGCCTGTTTTCAGTAATTTCTCCAAAGGGGTTAAGTTGGCACTCAAATCTCTGTCAGAAAACACCAGGATTGTGATAAAATTGGCAGACAAAGGTGGAACAACGGTAATAATGTATATTCCGAAATACCACAGAATGGTTAATGACCTCTTGGGAGATCGCAATTGCTACAGACAACTGGGCAGTGACCCAAAAGAAAGAATACGACAACTTATTACCATGTTTGTATAAGAGGAGGCAATAGAAGGTTACATTAGTAATAAGGAGCATGAATTCCTAGTTACACCAACCCCAAAGTGCATTATTCCAGCTCTTTCCACGTGGGTGTTCAATCTGCCATGTCATCTACACATGTATTGCTGAAATCCTTTTTCCCATTCAGAACAGGGTCTAATCTCATTTGACAGCGTCAGTTGCAGCCACCAATCCAGAAGTCCATACACCGAAGTAAGCCTCTGAAAAGGCTGAAACTGCTGTCTCCTCCTTAGCATAGATTGCTCAGGATATTTTTATATATCATGCAGAGAGATAAAAAAGGCTACTGTACTTTTCAGTACAGAGCTGGTCCACCAAGTTGTTACCTCTTAGTGGGGAGTGTGTATCTGTTTTGGGGACAGAATACAGAGTTCTAGTGTCCATACAGAATCCTGACCTGGCTGTATCTGTATGTTCCTCCAGATCCTCGGAACTGGCGTCTAGACAGCTAGAGTTCTCAAACACCCCTTGTTCCAACAGAGGGTGGATTTCACACCAACTTTCAGAACTTCTTGTTTGGTCCACCACAACACCCACACTTGGTGGGTTCACCAACTCCCATCATGCCATTTGGTTTACACCAACCCGTTATCAGGGGTCTTAGTGATAACAAGGAGGGAGATTTCCTCAGCAAAATCTCCAGCTCACCTTGCTGATGTGGGGTCAGGTGATGATATACTAAGTCAGCCTCACAGAAGCTGTGAGGGGGGCTGCTTTGCCCGAGGGCAGGAAGACACACAGATTTTCTCTGTTTCCCTCTGTGTAACCTTAAGCAGGACTCCACTTCTATCTCTCAAGATAGAATCCTCCACACTGTCCATAGGAAATTTTAGGGGAACCTGTCTAGGTCCACCAATGCCTACTGAATAGTTCACCTTGTCAAGCCATGAAACATGGCAAAGCCCAGACCACTCACGTGTGTTTGGGGATTTACAGGGAGTAAGTTTTACAGCAGAAGGTCCCACCTCCTTCTCTGGGGTTCACTAAAGGCTCCAATCAAATTTAAGAGAGCTTTGACAAGTCTCTCTTTCAGACCATCTTCCCTTGGATGGCAGTTCAGTGACACTTCATGTGTCACTTCACTCTCCTTTCACTGGGGCCGACCAATACTGAGCACAGCAGAGGAGCTACCTTTGGGACTGTCATTCAGTAAGGTGTCAATGATTGCCTTGGAAGTCATTCTCTGTGGGGTGGCACAAGAACAAATGGGATTGTGATCAGCAATCACCAATTGTGACCTATTGCCTGAGGTCTCCATGGGCAAATGGATAATCAAATTATCTCTGACTACTGGTGAAATTGAGTTCACTCCTAAAAGTGAATTCTGGAGTATCTGAATTCCTGTCTCACACCTGCCAACCTGGTGACAAATAGTGAGACTCCAACATTGGTTTTCTTTTGGGACCCCCATCATGGGCCAGGAGGAATGTGTGTTAGAAAACCCTGGTGGTATCCAGGATGAACCACAAGGGGAATGTCACACACCAACTGCAGGAGAAAGGGCCTCACAACCTGTGAAACTTCCAACCTCTCGAGGTTTTCTCTGGTGGGTTCTCTGGTGGCTTACTTTTCAGTAACCCCCAATCCTGTTGGATTCTTTACTTCACTGGAGGGGCGTCCTCCCATTGGAAGCAGTCCTTTCTCCATAGGCCTATTCATGATGGTTTTCTTTTCTGTTGGCCCACACTTTTCTCTCCCCTAGAGATCTCCTCTAACAGCACACTTGGTAGCTCGGGAGTGCTATAGGATCCATGATTTTCTGGGGGTCCTTCTTCCAAACTGTTGTTGGAAGAACTGTTGTTCCAGCTGTTGTAGGTAGAACGGGGGAATATTCTCCTTCCCTCAGCCTCTGTTTCTGACACCTCTGGCCATGGGTTTCCCCTTAGGCCTTGGCTTTCCCTTAGTCTCGGATAAGGCAGCCTGATTCTGAGACCAAGTGTTTGAAGGATCTGGCGCGGGCCTATCAGGGCCTAAGTCTTAAAAACTAAGCTCACACAGAATGTTTCTGGGAATCATTCTCCTAACATTGACCGATGCCCTGACCATTTCTCTAATGACAGCTCTAATGACAGGTGCTACTGGAACATTGGGGGAGGGTCTACCAGTCAACTGAGTAGCCCCCACAGGATCTCTGGCAAGAACCTGTGGGTTTAACTTGGATTAAGCAACATCATTAGGACTGGGCCCAGTATTCCTAATAGTATAGGTACTTACACCTGCTACCTGAGTACTATCCTCAGAATAGTTATGACTAGGGGATAAGACTGGGATGGGAGCAGAAGCTCCAGTACTACTTTTGTCTAAAGAATCCAATCTATCTTCAGACTCTTCACCTGTGGGGAAGAAATCTAAAGGGAAGACCACTCCCACAATCTCTTCTTCTTCATACTGAGAGAAGGCCAGACTTGCAGAGTGGACCCCCAAGGTCTTACCCTTACTTCTGGTGTCCCCCTTCTTGTGGTCACTGGCTCCACAAATGTAACAAGTCCCACTGCGTCCTGACCCATAGGGAGGCTAAGAGAAACCACACTCATGCCTGGGAGGATTAGTCCCACTACTCTGACCTGACTCTTGTGACTTCCCCTTATTAAACCTTCTGTGGGCCTTCTTGGACAATGTTTTATCAGTACCCCCACCCTCTTTGTATTTCTGATTCTTTCCCTCCTCCTGTTTTTTCAAAGAATCTGTAACAAAAGTAACATAAGTCTTGTAGCTGCACAGGAATCTTGGCTCCTTCGGGTTCTTCCAGGCTCTCTCTATAGTGGGTGCAGGGGTCCTCTTCTTATCCAAAAAGCCAAGTAAGAGCAGCAGCCCCCACCAGTCCCACTAGCCCATGACAGATATACCCCACTCACACACCCCAGCAGTGGTCCAGTCAGGACCACTGGTGGCAAAACTCATTCATTCCACCCAGACACACTGGCACCAGTGTGTGGATTGGGACCAGACTTTCCCAGCCCATGTCCTAGCAGCAAACGAACATAGCCCTCCAGTAGCCCGCCAAAAGCCTCTGCTTTCTCATATAAAGATTTTCCTTGCCTAACAGGCCAGAAAGAAGCCTAAAAGACAAGATGGCCAAAAGACAAGCGAGAAATCTCATAGCATGGCCATGTTTGGCCCCTAGCCCAAGTTAGTAGCCAAACGCTGTAAGGCTAAAATGAAAGGTAAACACTATAAAGCTACAATGAAAAGTCCCACAAAGTAGCAAAAAGTAACTGCTGCCACCAGCTTGTCCATTTAGCACACCTAGAGTAACCAAAAAGCATCAGAGTGTTAGTCTAGGGCAAAACAAAAAGTGTACCCGATTGTACTGCATTGTAAGATGCATTGTACAATGATAAAAATTACCACAAGTGGTAACAAGTTACTAAACGTAGTAACAAAATAACTAGACTAAGGGAAATACTGTTTCCCAGTACTGGCAGTCTTTCTCCATAACAGATGAGCAAAAGCCAGTGTAGTGAAGCTTAAGGCTTCATTGCACTGTGAAAATAACAGGTCAGATTCAAAAGTAAAAAGAAAAGTTTGGAGGGGCATAGAAATAGAAGGAATGGTGCAGTAAATAAGAATCTTTCCTAACACTTGGCCTCATTACGAGTTTTGAGGTAGCCATGCGTTCTTAGCGGCATGCCTACCTGCAAACTCGGGTCCGGGTCTGGGTCCCACAAAAAAGGACTTACCGAGCCATTCCGACCATGGAGGGCCCGGTAATTCCCTTTCGTGGGACCCGGCCCCGTACATCCCCATTCACATTAGAGCCCCAATAGGGCTCAATGGGAATTGGGAGGATGCTAACAAAGGGTATGTTAATGACGGGCTCATTGTTAGCATCTTGGTCTGCTAGCGGGTCCCGCTCTGCACGTCTGGTCTGACCAGGCGTGCAGAGCGAGACCCGCTGCAGACCTCGTAATGTGACGGGCCAGAATGAATGGTGCTGGTCCCTTACCGGCACCATTCATTCCACAGCCGCCTTCGTTGTAATGAGGCCCACTGTCCTTAGTAGCTCTGACAGAACCAAAATTACTCAAAGCTGACAATGGGCCAGCCTTTTCAGGTACAGCCTTAAGAGAGACCCTGTCAAGCTGAGTTGCACTTCTCTAACCCATTTTGTCCACAGGCTAATGGAGCCGTAGTGAGAACCCAAGGGATTAGTAAAGCAAGCCTTGGCTAAATGCATCCTTTACCCTGGTGCTAATTGGGTGAACCATGTAGCTATAGGGTAGCATAGCACAAATAACCTACCTCGCCTTTCTCAATGCCAGGGTAAAACACCTTATGAACTGCTATTTGGTGCTCCTATCTATATGCCTACTTACACAATCTGTGTAGTTCTCTCACCAGGTCAGACTAACTACTTCTCATAAATCTCCTGAGAGACTCCATCCATGTGAAGAAGCATTTCCACAGCACCAAGATAAAGACAAGTGACAGAATAACTTGAAATCTGGGTGCTACGTCCTGGAAAAGGTTCACGACATAGAAGCACTTGACCGCACTACAAACTAATTGGCTCAAGAACAGCAGTAATACCAGCCCTACCTCATAAGAAAGGTACTTATCAAGTGTCCATCGACCACCTTATGCCACCTTAAGCCAGGTCCTGATGGTTATGCCCCTGTTCCCGAGGGAGTAGACTCTCTGTCTTGAACAACCTGACATGCAGGTAAGAATAGTGAGAACATGTGATGTTAGCAATGACCCTGGAAACCTATGAGACAATGTCAATTCTTTCAGGAACAGATGTGCCAGAAAGAAGGTTAGAAGTGAGAAGTGAGGCCAAGGGCAACGTCCATCCAAAGGAATTGGTGACCATCCAAAGTGCACAAAGAACTCTACAATAATTGTTGGAGCAGGTTTTTTGTTCAACACCTTGCTGTAGATATGTCTACTCATCTTTTTTGTCTTACTGACTTTGGGAAATCTTTGAATCCCAATGGCAATTCCAATTATCAGCAAACAATTGAATATTTCAGCTTTAGATGTTGTACATGCACCCAATTCAGAAGAGGGCAGTGTATACAGCTGATGCGGTTGGAGTCTCAACACAAATAAGCGTATACGCACTAGAGTTAGAACAATTCTGGACACGCCAGTGTAGAGGGCCCAGTATACAACTCTAGGTACATTCACTATCAGTGATAGAGCAATCTAGGCAAGTGACCCCTAAGATGCATATCACAGACACCTATAGGAACCTGTTGAGAGCCAAGATAGAATGTCCAAAAGAGAAGAAATGAGTGGGCACTACGTAATTGCTATTTAGGTAATCAATAGTTGATATAGTATTTGGTCCTGTCGCCAGATTCCTCCCCGTTGCCAGGAGCGGTAAGAATATAATGATGTGATGTTGACTGGATTAGTTGTACCAGTCTACTGGAAGGACCTATGTGGGTATCCCACTGAACTTTCTTGAAAACATTTGTTATTTCCCAGTGTGTATTGAAAAATTCCAGTAGATTCAATAAATTGAAGTATGAATGTATTTATTAATTATTTTTCATCTTTATAAGGCCATTTGCAAACATTCTGTTGTCCAATGCATTTCAGTCTGTCCTAGACCTTCTTAAGGGTCTAATGACAATAAAGGAACAAATAAAAAATCAGTAAATAACTAAGGTAATCATAAATCTGTTCATTCAAGAATATACACACTATATATTGTGTATTTTGCTTCAGGTTTATAACACTGTAAACATTAATAAATGTACCTGTACAAATGTCGCTTTGTGTCTTTAACCTTGTTTGTATTTGCTTTCTTATTGGAAAATGTTCCAATTCCTGCTCCACTTAAGCGTGCTTATTTAGTTGTGCTGATATATGGCCTCTATGTGACTTCCTGTGTGTTCCGGCAATCTAATTGGTAACAAATGTGGATTTAGAATCTAGAAAAAGTTACTGTTAAATTAATCCTCTAACTGTTAGGATTTCACCTCCCCACAAGGGGATTCTTACCTGTAATCGGACAATACTACAGCAGCAGGGCACCTCGCTCGCGTAGCTACGCGTTGCTGGTTGCCCTGGCTGTTTTTATGTTGAAAAAATGGCACCGTTTTGGAGTGGTGTATCTGTGTATACAACGTTCGCCTGCTGTTGTTAATACATGAGTATTGTGGCAATCATTAATGATAATTTTTACACAACCATGAACATTCTTCTGAGCTACACCATATGTAGTTTTCCATCAATAGGTAGCAGTTCGCTGTAACAACCTAATGCAAACGATTTCTAGAAACATGTGATATTCAAACTTGGGCTATGTGTGTAGTAATGTGGTTGCTTCAACTACAGTAGTTCAACTAAGATCCTTCACTTGTTTATGTTATTTATTGGAGGTATATCCAAAAACACAACAACTCTCATTCAGCATTGCATGATATAAACTTTAGATAATCTAAACAAATTAAACACTCTTGTATGTTCTAATCAACTTAGTAATACAACACAGAATTCCTTACTTTCGTGAGCTTCAACCTGTTACACATATATTTGGTCATTTGGTAATCAGCAACATACTTGTAATTAATGATGTTCTTCTTGGTTTAAACTTGTAAACAATATAATTAAAATTAAAGAAAACATGCAAAATTGCATTCTTCATTGAGACCACCTGGCTGCATAGAGTAGAGCTTCTCGATCCAAAAGGTTTCTTTCTGACTTAAAACTCTATTAATGTCCACATTAGTGCCTCGGGTAACTTCTAGTACATCAAGAATTTGAGGTTTCATTTGTGCTATTTGGTGTTTAGCTTCTTTGAAATGTTTCGATACAGGGGATTTTATGTTTCCTGTACGGATGTTGGACCGATGTTCATTCCATTTTACTTTGGCCTTACGAGTGGTTTGGCGCACATAATATTTGCCGCATGGGCACTTGATACTGTATATGACATTCATGGTGTCGCAAGTAGAAAATTTCTTCAAGTACATTTTTTTACCTGAATTCGGGTGAAACACAATGTCCCCCTTCTGGACCATATGGCAATTCGAACAGTTCAAACATGGGTAAGTTCCCTTCCTTTTTGGTCTTTGTTTCTGTACTTGGATATCGCTATGTATAAGCATGTCCTTGATGTTTCTGCTTCTAGTATAGGCGAACATTGGTGGAGTTGTGTAGAGATGTCCCAATATCCTATCTTCTGCCAAAAAGTGCCAATGTATCAAAACAATCCCAATGGCAATTCCAATTATCAGCAGACAATTGAATATTTTAGCTTTAGATGTTGTACATACACCCAATTCAGAAGAGGGCAGTGTATGCAGCTGATGCGGATGGAGTCTCAACACAAATAAGCGTATACGCACTAGAGTTAGAACAATTCTGGACACGCCAGTGTAGTGGGCCCAGTATACAACTCTAGGTACATTCACTATCAGTGATAGAGCAATCTAGGCAAGTGACCCCTAAGATGCATATCACAGACACCAATAGGAACCTGTGAGAGCCAAGATAGAAACCTTTGCTCAAAAAGCACTGTTAGATCCTGAAGAGGATCTAGAAAAGTTAGATGACATGGCAGACCATGTATGTTTTGTGAAATATTTGGACACCTTCCTTTTTTGCAAACAAAAACCACTGCAGTGGCCAAGGAAAAGCAACTGGGAGCATTGTCCCTTTACAAGATGAACAACAAGCAATGGTTGAACTTCTAAAAGTCACAGACGTCTTGCACAGAGTGACTACAGGTGTTCCAGACTGGACTATCAGTACATGGCCAGAGAAACTGACAGAACTGAAACTATCATGGCAGTCTCAGAGACAGGACAGCTCAGAGTCTACCTACACTCTGCCTAGCACAATTAAATAGACTTCTACAGAATATCAGAGTGGGACGCAAACCTTATGTCCTGGATACTTCATGGGATCCTAATTATTCCCATACCAGCAAGAACACCTCTGTTGTGTGAAGAAATACAGTCCTGTGGCACCATACGCCAAGTAGAAAATTAATGGATACAAACTATCTATGAGGTGCCCTATACCATGCATGTGTGGAGTATGGGTTCTCTACAGTCCATCTGTACTCCCTGAAAGACTCTGTGGGAACGCTCCATGCAAGACATAAGGACATTGCTAAGATAAGCCCAGAACAATTTGAATGGAAACTTTTAACAGTTCTACTACTACGTAATGGTTCCTACAGTGTTTAGTCCAATTATATTCATGCTGTTTTGTGTCTATTGGGGCTATCAGCCTGATCACTGTCTCAAAGCTGGTGAAACGTTGTGACAATATCCTTCATACCCGAGTGCAGATTGAACTGGTGGTATTTAATTGGCCTGAACTGGAGCTATCACCTCTGAAGTTCCTGCAGTTATAACTGGATCAGGCATATCACCTGAATGTGAAGCTACACATCACTAGCATCACAGAAACCTTTGCAGAAGCAGGAAACAAGTGGCCAGAATCCTGCTGGAGAGAACACCAGACTGGCCAAAGGAAAGTTAAGCCCTGCTGGAAAGCTCCACTCCATCAAAGGGGAGTTCCATCCTGGGATCCATTACTGACGGGCTGGTGAATATAATTGTCTCCTTCAACCCATTGAAAAGCATATTAGACTTCTTTGGAAACACAGGCTTGGGGATCACACCTGTGTTCTACATCCTCACAGCTGGGTTCATCCTGATCATCTTTTTATTTCATCACGACAAGCAACAGAAAACATGTTCAATGCACCAAAACCAAAACCTGACTGACAGGTGAAAACTGTTTGGGCTTTTTCATATGGCAATTAGCTACACATCTCTGATTCATCTACAGACATACATCATTGACTGGAAGTTATCTACTAACCAGCTCCTGCTGCAGCCGGCTCTTCTCACGAAGATATATGTTTATGCTTTAAGGTTTAGTAACCAGTGAAGATCCTGAGTGAGCAGGTTTTAGCGACTAAGTGGCATGTGATGATCTTCATATTCTTTTGTATCTTTGCTGTCATTTCTATGACTCCTAAGATGCCTCCATGTCTTGTTTAATGACTCATGGAGGGTGTTATTTGTTTACGTTTTAACCATATTTAGGCTATGAGATGCCTGAGTGTAATTCCTAGTCATGTAGTCTTTAACATGGGCACGCACTTAGAGTAATGGATTTGATGTATTTATGCAATAAATAGGATTCACAAGTAAATTCAGAAAATAAAGTTTAGGTTGGATTTCTGGGCTTCATGACAAGCCTTATCTTTGTTATGGTACTTGTTATTACATCGCTTAAAGCAAGTCTCTTACTGTATTCTAGCAGTCTGGGAAGTGAACCAAGTGGTCCCGTTAGTTATGATAAACACTAAAAGAAACAATAAGTAAGGGACTACTATAGAATTCAATGCTTTGGCACAGCATTAGCCAATGGGCAAGAGAATGCAGCCCACAACTAGGTGAAAGGTTGAGACAACATATTGCCGACCTTGCTTCAACATAAACAATATGGTTGCTTCTCTGAAAGATGCTGAAAACTAATAATCGGCTGATGATCTAACTAGCATTTTGCTTCTGTGAAAGATACTGAGCACTGGAAGGGGGAGTTTACTTTTTTTTCTCAGATACTATAACAGGGCAGTCTTCGTACGATATAGCAGGAGATTAACTGTTCTGACAGGGCTGACAGATGAAGACAGAGGCAGACAGAAGGCTGGGTGGACATTCCAAAATGAAGCACTGAGGCCATTATCCTCTGGGTATAAGGGAGGGTTCAAAGTCCTTCCTTTTTTCCTTGCTTAATTTTAAAGCAACTGAATTGGATTTCTTGCTTTTTGGAGGCATTTGAGTCCCGAAAGGACTATGGCTATTTGCTTTTGAGAAGAACGACTATGTTCAATGGAGCTGCATGGGGCTTAAACCTTGCCCATAGCCATATGCTCACCACCTATTCACAATTGACCATTAATGGCTGACACCATGTCACTTCCAAATGACAGTGCATCCTTTTTTCCTTTTTTCCTGTTTTTGCCAAAAGAGGCTATGGTAATTCTGAAAGGTGGTGTTGAGGAATGCCTGAGCAGTGGACCATCAATAAAATATTTGGGAAATTAGTAAGCCACTCCTGTGATGACGACTGAGAGCAGCTGCCCACTGTAGGGGTTTGATTGGCTGCTCTCTTTACTGCTGCATAGTGACAGGTATATGCTTTTCCCTTCCTCTATTTTTATCACAGCTCCTGCTGGTGAGGTCTTCGACACTCCCCCTGGGGTGGAGGGAAGGCTGTGTTAGGTAGGGTTGACTAAATACATGTCAGTTGCACAGTGTCCCTGATAACACAACTATCACTTTTAAAACCCCTTATAGCCACACTATTTGGTATTTCCCAAATGAACCACAGTCTATATCTCCAAGCCCATGGATGATCCTAGGGGAGGATGAAATAACAACCAGCAAAGCAAAATAGATGAAATTCACCTCCCATTTCACTGAGTAGATTTATTTTCTGATCCACCACTCTTGGGCCTATTTTGTTTTCCTGTCTAAAATCTAGGTTTGGACAACCTTGCCAAAGGTCTATGCCGATTGGGGGGGCCTACATGTTTCACAGACACCTAACTGGCCATAAAAGATGACATGTTTGATGGATCAATGCCTGAAAGGAACCAGGGCAAAATTAGTAAAGCAGACATTTTTTGGCCAGAACTCGCCATTTTCTCTGAAGATCAAATTTCAGTCATTTCACCCAACTAAAAACCTTACCCTGCAGAGATACATTTTCAGTTTCATCTGTCTAGAGTCAGCCTCCTTAAGCAGTTAAAATACATTACGCATAAAAGCCCTCTAAATAGTTCTCAATCAAAACGTTTCTTGGCTAAGAAGAAAACAATTTTAAAACTGAGGAGGACCTCAATCTCTGTCTCACCTTGACTTTTTACCTGAAAAACAATTCAGACCTTCAGAATTTGAAAAGTTTCTAGCCAGAACAGTTGCTTAGTCTAAGAGTAGGGCCCTTCAATTCCTATGGAGACATTGGGTCTCATTCCGAGTAGGGCGGTAAGGGATACCGGCACCGGTAAGGAGACCTAAAAAGCCTGATAATCCCTTACCGCCCTACTACGAGGTCCCTTAGCGGGTCCCTTCCTTAACGCCTGGTCTAACCAGGTGTTAAGGACGGGACCCGTTAAGGGACCTGGGTGCAAATAACAGGCTTGGCATACGCCGGCCTGTTATTTGCGCCCTCCCCATTCCCATTGAGCCCTATGGGGGCTCAAATGGCAATGGGGAATGGTTTGGTGAATGGGGATTTACCGGTCCCGCCAATGGCTGACTAGACCGGTAAGTCCCCATTGCACGAAACCGGACACGGTACCGTTATTGGTGGCAGTAATGGCGCAAATAGCGCCATGAATACCGACAACCTCTGAATGAGGCCCATTGTATCAAGCAGGAGAAAAGCACATTGAAAATAAACAAAGGGGCAAGCTTGGGAATTTACGATTGTGAGGCTGAGTGCGTATAGCATTATCATTTCACTAACGCAATAATCACCCTTTCCGTAGGCTGGAATGGGTGGTAATTGTCAGGGGACCGAGTTGAATGCCTGAGCTTAGCGAGGGACTTTAATGAGGGTGTCACCTCCCGTTCCAGCCCATGGAATGTTGATATTAGCCAATCTGGTAGTCTGGGGTCTTAAGACCAATTTATTTTCTTTTGCGCTGTCCTGGTCATTTAATAGAAAATACTTTCTTAAGATGGCCGCCATGGATCAGGATAATTTCCATGGCAGCGAGGAGGGAGACGGAGTGGCAGCCTCAGCGGCGGAGGTGGGTGCCACTGCCACTGAAGCAAAAAAGGTAAACGGGGTGAAGGGATGGAAAATTTAACATGAAGGGAAGGGAGAGTGGGGGAAGATGTCAGGGTTGGCGGAAGCAGCGGTCAGTTTGCTTGGAACGTGGGCTTGGATAGTGGGTATCAGACCACCATCCAAGCAACCTGATTGGTTGTTCCTCCCTCCCTTGGTGCTAATAGAAGAGAATAATGAAAGAACATTCTTTTTTAAATGTATTTTAGTTATATGGTTATACAATAACCTTTAACCAAAGGAACAACATAAACAATACAAATAAAAATAAAGCAAACATTTCATTAATACTTACATACATATTTTAATACACAATTCCAATAAATTAATCAATGCAATTCATTGTTCAATTCATCATCATAATATTTAAAAAATATACAAATTAAAATATTTCAATCCATCATGTTAACATTTTTCAAGCCTCCTCTTCTTTTTTTCCCCAATTCAGTGAATTTAAAAAGCCTGTAACTGCCAAAATAAGAGAAGCGATCTGACCAGCAGGCGATATGTTCCACAGAGCCCTTTGATCCCCCAAATCCAAGAGTTCTTCATAGGGCCTAAAATATAGTTGTTGTTTCCATTGAAGAGCTGGGCATTAGGTTTGAAGGTGTTCAAGTGTCTCCAACATGTTTTTGGCATTGCAGAAGCAACAAATAGCCTGATTATTAAGTAGATTACCTTGTCATACCAACACCTCTGTAGTGGGATCCAAATTCCACTTAAATCTTACGAAGTCTCAGTAGACAGTCCATCCTGGATAAGTCGGCAGGTATGGAGCAAGTAGACCTGCCCAGTTGTAGCCGTACCTCAGATGTTTTAATGATACATAAGAGTGAAGGGAGTTGATTGTGGATGCCCAATCGTAATCGAACAAAGCCCTTTTGACCGTGTCCGTATTCTCAACAAATCATCAGTTGACTGCCCAATATCAGAAAGGATCCTGTCACAAAACTCTGAATGAAGTATATACTTTAAGTCAGCAAAAAGGCATAGGTCATTTACTCGACATAAGATCTTATAATAGAGGTATAGATATTTCCATAATGCTCGACATGGACATTTAAGTGAGTATAATCCAAGTTCATACCACACTGCCTCTAGGGGAATGCCACTCGATACCCATAAAATCTTCCTCCACATCAGCCCTTCTATAGCAGGCAAGAAGTCAAAATCCCAGGGAGGAATAATTTCAAAACCATACGGAATATTTTGCATTATTTTCCCTCAAAGAATCTCACTCAGGGGTGGTGAGAAAATGTAATATATTTAGCGTCAACCTGAGTCAACAGATTGCTGAGTGCCACGCCTTTAGAGTTTACCCATTTTTTAATATACAGTTTACACTGTCTCCTCCTCAGGAACATAGAGACTTAACATACTAAAAAGCTCATGTGGAAGAAAACCTTTGTATTACTGGGAGTTCTTTTCATTTAGAGGTTTAGGATGCTTCTGTTTCAAGCAATTTGTTTCACAGATAAGAACCATATTCTGCCAGCATGGTTATTAATCCGTACATTTTTAATGTTTCCAGGAAAATAACAAACCATCATCTTCCTTTAATGACATGTCCATGCTAATGTCTATCCAGAATCTTTTGTTTGGTGGGACAGAAACTGTGAGCATGAAGAACAACCACCATTAACTTTGTAATTAAATATGTCAAACAAGCAAAACATGTTATTTGATTGGTGATATGTAGACCAATACTATCCTTTGTACTTTCACGTGCATATTGTATATAAAGAAGTTAGAAATGGTCTGGAAGCCATGTAAAAAAGGAAAAGTGGTCTAACTGAAAATGTAACCCCTTTGTTTTTTTATGTATGCTTTGTTCCACATTCACACTCTTTGTCTATGATGTAGCATATACCTTTTGTATGTAGATACTAGTGTGAAAGTCTGTGTACACAGGCCAAATTTTAAATGGACAAACATACAGCCGGCCTACTATATTTCCTAAGGCAACAGCTCCCTCCAGTGGTGACAACATGTGAATCAGGCAGTCGCTACTGTGCATGACTGCATCGGACAAACATAAATCTGGCCTTTTATTATATTGTTTGATGCTCTATGTGAATTGTATACAATATTGCATTTTACCTTGTAGCGTTTTATTACCCATTGAAAAAATGAAGCAAAAGCATACTGTAGGCAATGTGACAATTGACAATGTGTTATCACCCATCTACTTGTATCAATGATGGCGAGGCATGCGTTTGAAGCTGTTTGTATTCACATTTCAGAGTCACACATATTATTTCTTCTATGGAATTTGTGTTCTTTTGGTGCAGCTTATGAGAATGATATATAATAGAGTTTTATTGTGTTGGTGTTGCTTATGTTAAAAAGTGGCACTATGTGGTTAATGCTTAATCAACGAAAAGAAATATATCTCTCTTTCATCCCCCAGTTTCAATATTTGTTCGGTTTGGGATGGGTGGAGGAGAGGATTCCCATGATATTGAGAGATTGACCTCGTGCAGAGTGACTGGTTCCATCTTTGGTAAACTTGCAAGATGTCTGTTTCTTTTCACAGCAGTGTTTCATGTCCGCCCAGGGTGAAAGATGTCAATAGGCCCTTATTATGTCACCAAGCTGTGATGGGCGTGCATAAAATCGTACTCAATGAAACAATTAAACTGTAGATGTTTATGTGCATGTGTACCCCTCTCCCTGCCATTATACCCATTCATAAAACCCTGGCCTGGCGGCAACCTTATATCTATTGTTGACCTTGTTAACTATATCACCTGTTGCACCTCATATACCTGCTCTCCCTGCAATGCATAAATGTATCAGTGCAGAGATCAGCGTGAAGCTGAGGGAGCTAGTCTGGTGCATGATAAGAGTTGGCAGACACACCCTCAATGTGATGCCACAATGACATGTTATTTCCAGATTGGTTGGTGCAGATTTCTCTTCTTATCACGAGACACCATGAGGCAGCAAAAGGTATGAAGAGGATTGGGGAAAGGTTATGGACGGGTAGAGAAGTATTTCTTGGGTCTCATTATTTCAATGAGTCTCATTATGAGTACAGTGGTGTGGTAAAAACAGTGGTGATGTTGTATTCATTGTGTACACTTCCACTTTTCCACCAAATTTGCACTGTATTTTAAGTTTCAGTGTAAAGTGCAGGTAAATTATTCATTTTAGTAATAGAAATTGTTAGAATTATTGCAGCAGAATTACTGATGATGGTAATTAGTAGAGTTATATGGACTTCGAAAATGGACTCTCAGTACCATCTCACCACGAGTGATGGTAACAGTAATCAATTCTAGCAGCAAAGTCACATATTTAAAGTGGAATTACACCCAAAACTGATAATTACCTACAATGTTATTGAATTCTATTGCTTTAGTCCCTGGTATTACACTCATTCATACTTTCATAACGTACATGACTTCAGTTATAACAGGTTATATAGGTCATGCACTCGTGTCATAGTGTTTTTACTCCTTAGTTCCTTGAAATGTGTGAGGGGCTGGTCACCGGGAGAGTTCCACAGGAGCGTGGAGAAAAATTATGATTGCCACAGATCTTCAGGAAATCTACGCCTGCAACGAAATACCTGAGAGCAGGCTCCGTGTGGGTCTTCAGTAAACAGCTAATTGCTGCTAACCGAAATCACAGAGTGTAGTCTAATTTTGACAAATTGCTGCAAATGGTGTAAATGCCCAAATCGACAATGCGCAAACGAGACCTCAACAGAACTGTAGACCACCCCACTCTGAAATCCAGCCACCAACCAAAGAAGTAAGAGATCTTTAGAAATCCCTAACAGGGTATCAGAAAGGAGGTGCTTGTACGTTTGTGTCTATTGTATGGCTTAAGCAGGAGACTTTTTTTTTTTTTTATTAAACAGCAAAAATACAATACAATTAAAAAGGTACTTTATTAGCATGACAAGTTAGGCAAATATTTCCAAAAACACCGTTTTAAATGAAATACCCAATGTATAAGGGCACACACATAATGTACAATTCTTTCAATTCCACAAATGTAATATATATTCTTGGCCTCATTCTTAACATTGATTTAATTTCATATTACACAACAATTTTACATTGTACATTTGTATCACACAAAAATATTAAATACTTTAATACCAAATGCCTTAGTGCCAACACGTGTTTCAATCAATGTTATTGCTCCTAAGAAAATAGGCTGAAAGGCATGGAGACATATCATTTAATAAGAAAAGCAGCAAGAAAATGGAAACCTAGTGAACACTAACTTGACAGAAATTTCGGAATGTCCCTTTCCTATGAAGAAGTTCTAAAACATAAGGATGGTGGGCCACATAACTAAAGTATTGATAATGATATAGAATTTTCACTAGAAGATGCTAACCAGAAACATCCTATAGGAATAAGCCTTGAAGAAGATCCAACAGATCGAAAGACATATTGGCACTAAGGCATTTGACATTAAGGATTGTCTTATTTTTGTGTGATACATATGTATAAAAACATTTCTCCAACGTGATTTTCATAAAAAGCGTAATTTAGTTGGATGTTTCCTCTCTAGCTTCATTTAAGGTTAGGTTTCCCTTAAACAAAATCTTCAACATTAAGTAAGCAGCGATTCAAACAATAAATAGTGCCGCTGACTAACCATTGCAACCTAAGGAGGTACTTCCTGCATGAACGGCATTGCATACATACATGTTACAATCTCTTCAGTAGTGATCATATTTGTTTTCAACTTGTTTCTCAAAATCCATATTGCATTATGCGTTTTGTCTTCACTGGTAGCATGCCTATACATATTTCATGTTCTTTGTAAATTCAGGCCAATGCCCAAGGATGAAGCTGAGTGTTCTTGTCCCGTTTTACTCACAAAGACTTTCATATTCTCGCATAGGGTGGCTAAATAGGTCTCCCAAATAGGTTTGTAAGTAGGACAGTGCGGGATGAAGTATCTCCCATTCTCCACTTCTCCAAAATCACACCATTTTTATTTCTATCTCGTAGTCACTCACTTTGTACTTGGGGAGTTTTTGCTTGTGCTTCAGGATTTTTGCTAAAATTAGGTATTATGGAAGTTTACAGTTTTTCCTAATGACCTGCAGCATTCTAGCTTGCTGTCCTGTCCTAATTTATCTCTCCAGTACATCTTGCATTGCTTTTACAAGAATATTATAAGTCCCACGCCAGTTTCCCCTCCTGCCTTTGGTGTAATATGCTTTCAAGCTGTGGGCCACTGCTGCAAAACAGGCACAATTCTGTAATATATTGTTCAAGAGGTTCTTTCAGGGGTTTCATTGTTTGGTCTCGCGGTGCTTGGAATTTGATGGAGTGTTGGGTTACTGCTTTTGATATGGCACAAGAATTGAAAAACATGCTTTTGGATGTTAAGCAGTGGGGGATCACCCAGGTTCTGCACTGAACACATGGTTTGGGCAATTTTTATGCACACAAAGTACCTGTTTTCAGAGATGGAGTACGAATATATGGAGTGGAGGATTTGTCCCATTCGACATACACTTTTTTAGTGTTGGATTACCCACCACATTCTAGTAAAGTAGGATAGGGTTGATGGTACAGTCAAATTCTTTAGCATTAATGTTAGGAGTGGATTAAAATACAATATGTGCTTCTTGATGGCATAAACTTCTTGGAAGGATTTTTTTAAAGTGTTTTTATTGCAATTTAGAAGATTGAGATGCACCTTTTCTGCGAACTTAGTCAGTTTCTGTCCCATTTGAGGAATAGTTTGAATGTGCTGCTGTTGTTCTTTGCTTTATCCTGGAATACCATAATGTCAGACTTTTTCAGATTCACCTCTACGGTCCAAGCCATGCAGAATTCTTTGAAGAAGTTAAGAATGTGTTGGAGTCTTTCCATGATGTGTCAGTTTGACCAAATAGCAAGCATTATGTTTCTGAGACATTCAGTCTCGGACTTGGGGCCTGTTATTCCACTAGCAATGGAGGAAGGTCATTGTAATAGAGACTGAACAGGCCTGTGATGAGTTTGCACCCATTTCTCACTTTTCATTCCTGTTTAAAGGAGCTGGTCTGTAGATAGCAGACACTGGTTGGGCAGTCAGAGGTTATAACCCCTAATAGTTGAAATGGATCAGGTTTGACTAGAATATCTGTGTGCAATGTCATTAAAGTAAATTGCATAAAATAGACTGGAAACAGAGAACCATGATGAATCAATAAGTCAGAAAAAATACAATAAGTATTGGAATGAGCCAGCAGGGATGAACCAAACAAAGAACGATTTATAATGTATTTATGTATGAGCGTCAGACCAGGTCTGAGACATAAGGTGGTTTCAGTTGCACCAGGATCCTTGCAAGCAGGTAGGTTCTGAAACCAACAGGGTCCAAAAGGCTGATTAAAAAGCTTTCTGTAAGTATCTTATAGTGGCAACAGTAACTACAGACACAGGTGATCACAGTTCAAGGGTGTTTATTGAACCTCAAACAGGTTTGAAAAGCACCTATCTAATCCTAAATCTAAATATGGGAGAAATCTACGGCCATCAAATAATATTAACACAGTCCTTATGGTGTCTTGTCAAATAAAAGAGTGTAAACTAATACACATATTGCCAATCCTTACCTCTAAATACAAATAGGGTGGGAAACAATGTTATGCAAAAGAAAAGTGTTCAAGAAATTATATGCCAGGACTTTCAAGCCGTTGGCTTCCCTTGCCCACATTTTCAGCACGGGACAGGGCAGCATACTTGAGCTTAGCACAGTCTCTGGCTTCTCTAGCACAGGGGTGCAGTTCAAAACTTCAACATCATGGCCTTCTGTACCAAAGTCTCTTTGCCATTCAAAGTCTCTTCTTTCAGAGGGCCTGATGCAACAAACAAACAATAAAGTTGCTTTCCTTTTTGTATTTCACATATTCACCATTTTCTTAGGTGATTTAATATTCACTTTGGATACCCCTCCGCTGGGCTCAGATCCACTTTAACACAATGTTCTCAGGATTTTCATGTATCCAATTTCTCAGGTGATTCATGGTTCACCTGGATCCCACTCCACCTGGCTCAGATCCGCTTTGAAACAAAATCTTTAATCCGTCTCCTTCAGCTAGGCTCGGGCCAACTTTATTTACTTTGTTATAAACTTTCTTTACTGTATCGACATCGACGACTTTTGATTGTGTGCAGGATTTTGCTTGACCCGTCGCAGGACCATTTGGAAAAACAATTCTTTGCCACTCTTTTAATTTTGTCAACTCTCAGCTGGATTCCTTACAGAGACCTTCAATTCAACATACACACAGTGCTAGACCACTCTGTCAAAGGTATCATATCTTGGGTTAAAAGATCAATCACTCATTAGAAGTTCAACTTTCTCTTCCCCTGGCTTCCCTCATTCGGGCTTGAGCCACTCGTTTTATGGTTCACATACCCATGCTTCAGGCTCAGATCTGCTGCTGTTCACTTTCTAGGCTTCCCTCGTTCAGGTGCAAGCCTTTTTAAACAGCTCCCAGCATTCTTATTGCTACTTCAACTCTTGATGCTTTATTCTTAAAGCCTTTATTAGTTAATGGACATCATACAGAGACTTCCGAATATATGACCGCATCTTGCTGAGTCACTCTGTTACTCTGTAAGACCTTTCAAATGATCAAACACTCGAGATTCCCTTTCTCTTGTGGTACCTGTCCTATGCACAACCCTGCATCTCGGATACAGTTTCTTTCACTTTATCACAAACGGGTTTGTATTTTCCCTGTTCCACTCACCGGCTGTGTTTCTCAATGGTTTTCTATGATTTTGCACCTCCTTAATTCAGTCATCTACTGTCAGCACAACTCCCCAACACGATCCTTCACAGAGAGGGGACCAGGGTTCTCTCCGTGGCTTCAATGAAGGAAAATGTGGACTTTCCATCTGGTTTTGCAAAACGTGGTCTTCCTCTTTGGCTTCCTTGGAGTTTTTCCTTAAGTCACACAGCCTCTGGGTCTCAGGGTTTTTCCAGTTCTAGCTGCTGCTGCCGCTGCTCTGCAGAAGTTGTCCTTGCTCACGGAGCTCTGCCTTTTATCCAGATGGGGGAGTTAATTGGTTGTAGGTGTAGATGATTGGTGTGAAGCGCCTGATCCTGCCTGATCTCATTAGTGGGACAACATGCAGGTTGTTGGTGGTAGTCTTTCCTCTGTGTCATAAGATGTTTTATGTAAGTAATCTGTACTACTCCCAGTCGTCTCTTCCTCACAGTACTATGTGCAAATGGGGAGGGGTAGCTGTGCGTGTTTGGAAATGTCTCAAAATGGTAGAAGGGTTGTACGATTGTGGTTGACTGCAAGAAGAGGGATACAGTGTCTTGCCATCAGGTGTCTATGCCCCACTCCATGAGGACCTCTCACTCAGGTGATCCTCCCACACTTTTCAAACCCCACGGTCTGGATCCAAAGGCGATGGCTGTTGCGTGGCCACCTGATCTAAGGATCCCTGGTTTTTCACAGACCCTTCCTCAACAGTCTGTGTTGTTCATATAGAATGCACAGATCGGTTTAGAGTGATCTATGTGGTGTCCCTCTTCATCCCCTATTTGGGCTATCTGGAAGACCCACTTATTGAATTAGAGCATGTTACTCCCAAGTACTAATTGAGCCAGAAGATTTGATATCACAGCCACTTTCAGATGAAAATGGTTCCGCAAGATGGTGACGAAATTGTGGTAAATTTATGACTCTCAGTGTGACCATGGAAATACGATATTTTTCCTTTCCCTTTTTTCCACCCTAAGGGAAGTAGATCTGCCCTTATGGAACATCCCCTGCTTACACTATCCAACTGGGCCCAAATAGTTCTTCCTTTGAAGTTGGCAGGGATTCTATATGTTTGTTCCCAGTGTATAAAGTGGTCTGGGATTTTATTTGGGTCTAGCATTGGAGGTTTTAATTGTATTTCTCCTTCTCCCTGGTGTCTCATGGGATTGGATATAAGGTATGCTAGCAGATGATAATTTGATTTTACCTTTCCGATTGAAGATTTCTGGTAAGGTGGTGATAAGAGGGATTTCATTAAGGGGACAGTGGCATAGTTTATTACCAACTTTCCTACAGGAGTTGCAAAGCTTACTTATGGGTTTGAAGCAAGTAACCTCTTTTATCTCTGGTGGATCTATTTGGGCAAATAGGAGTTCAACAGACTCTCATGGAGAATTATTCTCTCGCTTCTCTCCTTCCCATTTGAGAGATGTTGCTCCTGTTTCTTTTGTTTCCAAAAGCAGTGGTTCTGGTTGCCTATTCGTCTCATCATAACTTGAAGGTGGAGAGATCCCAAAATTCGTTCTCCCCGTTCTCATGATATTGATGTCTAAGTCAACACCCTCGTATTCATCATGGTTCTTTACATTTTGCTCACCATTAAAGTTAGTTTCCGGAAAGAATATTATTGGCTTCCCTTCTTATCTCCCCTTCTCATTATCCTCAAAAGGGGTAGAGGTTTTTACTAAATGTTCTTCTTGTTCTTGAAGTATTATTTGTTAAAGAGGAAGAAAACAATTCAGATGGAAAAGCTACGTGGGTCTATTCCTTTGAGGAGCAAAAGTCTTCTTGAATCAAGGGCGGCTTCAACAAACTATCTCTTCCTGGATAAGGTACCTTAACTAAAGAACCCCCTAAGGATGCTTCAGAATGTTTTATTCTCAAAAGGAAGAGGTGTTCCCTGGGATAGAAAAGTATCTGGGATTCTATTCTCTTCTTTCTTTTGTTTGGACATAGTCAGATGGTAACTAAAGTCATGTGTTGTCTCTGTCTTCTGTTTTAGATTATGTGGAAACATTCTGGACTTCCCTTCTCTTCTCTCCAAAAACTTAGTTGGTGCCCTGTTTCGTAGGGTGTCTCATATACCATGAGCCCCACCAATTCACCCCTCTCATTCCATATCAGATGGTAAGATAGATTTAGAAGTGCAATTTTTATTTATTTCCCACTTGCCAATAGGGGTAATGTCCATGTTATGTTATGTTAAGTTATGTCAATGGCATTTATAAAGCGCACGTTCACCCAATGCATCATGGCACTCATCTATCAGACATGGGACTAGAGGACCAGCAGCATGATTTTAAAAGAGGAGAGCCTTCAGAGCATGATGAAAGGATGGATGGTTAATAGTAGGCAGCACATTCCATACCTTTGCAGCCGCCACAGAGAAAGATACGGGAGAGTCTCACCGAGATATTTGAATCATAAAAGATGATTGAGAACTAACAGCTCTGAGAGGAACATGAGGGGAAAACTTGATTAGAAGATATTCAGCTCCATGTTCATAGCAAGCTTTATGATCTATGTACAGGGACATAAACAGCACACGCTTCTCAGTGGAGCTGATGGAGAAGGGGTAACATGTGTGTGCCAAAGGGAGGTTGCAGTACCGCTCTGGGCAATGAATTCTGCAACAGCTGGAGGCGCGAAAAAGATAAACAGGTTGAGCAAATTAAAGTGCGTTACAGTAATCAATACCACTCAGAACAAGAGCAGCTACCACAGGAGCATGACATTTGGAGTGGATAAAGGGTAAAGCTTTACAAAGGATTTTAAGCTTAAAGTGGCCCGTTTGGCAGATAGAGGCCACCTGATCACGCATCTAGAGTGAGGCAGATATCTGTATCCCCAAATACTTCACTGAAGTTACAGGAGAGGGGAAAGGACTAAGAATAGAGGGCCAGCAATCAGGAGTCCAAAAGGACAGAGGATAACAGGAGCCAAAAACCAGTATCTCAGTCTTCTCACCATTCAACTTTAGGCAAGTTCTCAGCCATCCACCTACCCACCTCCTCAAGTCAACCCCTAAACCGAGCAGCTATGTCCGGTCAGGAGAGATACAGACAGAGAATAATCTGTGTATTGTCGGCATAGGAATAGCATATGAAGCCATGGGATTGGATAAATTCGGGAAGTGGCTGAATATAAATGTTGAACAAGGTGGGAGATAGAGCAGCACCTCGAGGGACCCCACAAGATAGGGGGGCTGGCTTTGAACCAAAAGGAGAAAGATAAACAGACTGTGAGTGGTCAGCCAAAAAGTCAGAAAACCATGCAAGCCCCTGACCTGACAGACCCAATGAAGACAGATGGGAGATCAGGGTGGGATGGTCTATGGTGTCGAATGTGGCTGACAATTCTAATACAATCAGTGCCCCAACACCACCCTGGTCTGCCAGGTAGGCAAGATTGTCAACCACGGACACAAAAACCAAATCAGTCCCCATACCAGGTTGGAAACCCGACTGGAAAGGATCAAATAATTTAGACAATTCGAGAAAGGAGCCAAGCAGAGGGGAAATCAGAAACTCAAGTAATTTCATGAGAAAAGGGAGAAGTGAAATAGGCCGATAGTCCATAAGATAGAAGAGTCTAGAGAGTGTTTTTTTAACAGGGGGATTTCCAATGCATGTTTCAGGTCACTAGGAATTTGACCTGAGGAAAGAGAGTAATTGACTGTCAGCATAATCCATGGTATAATTTCAGCCGAGATCTCTTTGAGCAAAAAAATAATAGGGTCAAGAGGTGAGGCAGATTTAAGCTTGTTGATGGCGGCGAGAACATCATGATCAGTGAAAACAGGTTAAGTGGACAAATTAGCATTAGATATAGAGTTAGAGGAAGAATAAGTGGGTAATGAAGAATGTGAGCAAGCATTAGCCATTTTTTGGCAGATAGTATCAATTTTATCAGTGAAGAAATCAGACATAGATTTGCAAAACACCTGAGAAGGTATGATCTGACAGTTAACTTTGGCGGGGGAGGACAGGGAGTATACCAGATCAAATAGTGCTTTAGGCAGTTTGATAGCATCCTCAACTTTAGCACTAAAAAGGATTGTTTATGGAGAAAGATTGACTTCTGATAACTAGCAATGATTTTGTGGGAATTGATTTTATCTGCAGCACAGTAGCCCCCTCTCCACTTCCTTTCAGCCTGCCTGCATGCCAATTTGGAGGTTTTCAACTCATCAGAAAACCATGGTTCTGATGGGGAGTCTTTTCTTTAACAAAGCTTAAAAGGGGCAATGGAGTCAACCACACTTCTAAAAGCTAAGGTCAAGGTCATCAGAGAACAGGAGTCCGTGGAAGCACAGTGTGAAGCAATACAAGCAACAAGATCTTGCCGTAAGACACAGTACCAACTACGCTTCCATTGATACTGTCTCAGAGCAGGAAGAATACGAGTTTGGAGAGGAATTGAAAAAGGTACAACATAGTGGTCAGACCAGATAACAGTAAATTAGGGAAAAACCGTCAGAAGAGCCTCAGGGGTAAAAACAAAGTAAACAGTGTTGCCCAACTGATGTGTAGGATCAGTAGCCTACTGAGAAAATCCAAGATCTAACATGGATTCCAGAAATAGAGAGACTGGATGTTCACTGATTTTGTTAACCGGGAGATTGAAGTCACCAACAATTGCAGGGTTAGGATGCTTCAGCTGCAACTCAGATACAAGCGCAGGAAATTCAGTGCAGGTTGTGAAGCATATTTGTGCAGCTCAACAAATACAGCAAAAGGTTGAATGTCCACAGTACCCTCAGTCTGTAGGCGTGGGTGCTAAAGAGTGAATGCCAATAACCTGCAGAAAACAAACCAACATGGTCAGATGCACTCTGTCAGCATGCACAGAATGTTCAATAAAAAACAGCTTAAAGCCCGCATGAGATACTTTAGGCCTCTCAATCGACCTTCCAGCATAACCACTGTTAGCTCTAGAGCAGTGAAGTACGCACCTGACAATTTGATGCTGGATTAATTATAAACGCTGATGAAATGTGGCAGGGTAATTCACTTGCTGATCAAAGTAGCACTGGCATTCACAGGAGCCTAGGAACTGCGTGTATTTCATTGAGCACCAAGGGCTAATGCCCGATAGCCACAATGGAATGGTACTTATTTAGTTGTTCTATCTACATGAACTCCCATAAAGGGAAAGGATTGTCTACCTAGACACATGCAAGTACTTGTAGAGATGGAAGCGCCCAATGCTATTGCACCACCTAATGGCCGTTTGATTTTCTTTTTGCATTACTTCTTATTTCTAGCAATTATCTACACTTAAACTGTGTGAATTATCTAATACATCTGTATACCTCATTATACTGCTGACCCCATAACACATAGCTAGATTGACTCTGTTTTGTCTGAAATTCTAGCTAATAATGTTGGCTATTGTGTTAGACTGCATGGCTAACAATTGTCGAGATTGAATCTGTTTTCAGCATTCACTACAGCTAACTATATTGCTGCATTCATGCAAAACACATGGCTACATTGACCCATTGGGTTAGCCTACTGTTGCGTCCTGCGCGCTTGTTCTTGTGTTCTCAGATAGAACCCATTTTTGCACGAAAGTATAGGACCGTTGAGGAATGACAGAGAGAGCGAGAGGGAAAGAGAAGGAGGAAGGAGACTATGCGTGGTCCCAGAATAAAGAATGTTTCCCCAAGTATCTGAAAGCTCCTGATCATTATTTTGACACCACATTGGCAACAAGCTTCTCTTCTCCATTCTCGCCGGAAAAAAACACTGCTGACAAACATAAGCCAGCAGCTTTTTTGGAGATTTTATCTATGCGGAGCTCCAGCTCCCCCCTGCGACGACAGATTGTGAGTACAGTGCTGACCAGCACCGCCGGCCCAGGAGAGGGTTGAATAACTGAAGAGGAAAAGGGGGTGCGTGACAGCGATGCGAGCATGAGCACCACTGATTGAATGCTAGAGGAAAGCACTTCATCAGGCGTGCGCATGCTGAACAATACAGCCGGCTGAACAGAACATTGCATGGCAACACACTCCATCGAGGAGTGTTTACATCTCAGACCTGCCAAAAGCCCAGATGATTAAATGGATGAACATATATCGTCATCTGCTGGGCCATTAAACAAATAAAAGACAGTATTGAAAACCTTCACTAACAATGACATAACTATATACTGTGCATATACTGTTCTAACAGCACAAAAGCACAAAAGACCACGCTTCACCATGGCCACCCCACGCACAAAGGGCATACATTAACTCAAGGAGGGGAGGTAGCGGGCACTAGCAATACAACAATGTCGGGTCAGACAATGACTCTTCAGCACGTTGAAATCCCACCTACATTTTTAACATTCCGCGGAGCACCTCTCATTCCTTGGGCAAGGTGGAAATAAGACTTTATAACTGACCTAGAGGCATCTAATGAGCAACTATTTTCTGCCACAAAGATAAAGTGATACACCTGAACTGATTAGGATCAGAAGCATAGGAAGTTAGTAAACACCTACCAGCAATAGCCACAATAACTGGTGCCCTTCCCATGTGTCCCTTTGAAGAACTCCCGTGGAAATTAGATTTGTTTTATTTACCCAGAGTAAACACAGCCATGGAAAGACATTGATTTTACACAAGGGAACAGCAGCCAGCTGAAACCACTGAACAATACATAGCCGCATTGTGAACATTATCTGAAACCTGTAAGTGTGGGGCCTTTCAAAATGAAATAATCAAAGACCAGCTGATGGTTCACACCAACAACCACACGTGTGAGATTGTCTATGAATTGCATTTGAACAGACACTAGACAAAGCTATTGTTTTGGCCACGGAAGTCGAACAATCCATGATCTTGAACAACATTGCGGGCAAAGAGAAGATGCAAGTGCAAGCCACCAACTCGTCTCAGATGCCCAACCCCATTGCGCAACAACACGGCAAGGAGACCAGAGACACTACTGTCTGCATGCAATGTCAATCCAGGTGCAGGAAGTAAGACAGGTTCCGATAGAAGATCAGGTCACAGTTGCTTGAGATGTAGCAGTGGAAATAACAACTCTGGAAGTTGAAATTGCCCAGTATGGGAAAAGAAGTGTGCAGCATGTGGGTGCATGAATTACTTTGCTCAAGCCTACATACAATCCAGGCATCCCCATACAATGGTGTGACAGGAACATGCATGACCAATGTCACCACTATTGAAGTATCATTGGATAAGAATGAAATAATAAACCACTTATCAAATAATACAGTACTTGTGATTGATGGACCTGAATTCAAACCAGGACCCTCTATACCTGTCACACATGAATGCATCTCTAAAGTAACAGTATTGCTTATTGCTGACTCTGCCTCATTATACACAGTCATATCGAGAGAACTATATACAAAAATGTTATGACCTAGCGTAGGAAACCTGGCACCTATGGCCTGTGCACCAACAACATATGTTGGTTACCGCACATGAATAGTGGGGTACTTTCAAGCTGCAATGTCCTACAAACGACATTCAACAGTAGGAATTGTATATGTTGCAGAAAAGGACCACCTGTCCCTAGATGGAAGCTTTAAGCAGCTTTTAATCTCACGCTCAAACCTGGAGCAGTACAACAAATACTTTTGATCAATGATACTGAGGCGCATGACTCACAAGGAATGGAAAAGGATAACCATCAAGAAAAAGGAATTCAAGAACTACTGGAGGAACAAGCATGGACATTTTTCACAGTCATCACTGAAACAATTGGGAAAGTCAATTATATTAAGAATCAAATTATCCTCAAGGAGGGTGCACAGCCAATCAAACATGAGATGTGAAAAGTACCCTTCAGGTTGAAGGTTCAATTGAAGCAACAGATCGCTGATATGTTAAAGGAAGTTGGTACAGCAGAAGTGGAAAGTACAAAGTGGCTAGCACCTATTGTGCTTGCTCACAATCCTGGTGGGGAAAAAGTGTATGTGTGGACCTACCAAGCCTCAGCAGGAACATCAAAGTGTTTGTACATTCTTTACCCAACACATCTGAAATGGTCAGCAGAATCAAGGAAGCAAAATAATTCTCTACATTATACCTATGCTAATCTTTTCATGTAGTCCAGCTCAAATCATCTAACAGCCTTCATAACTCTGTTTGGCAGATATAAAAACCCCTTTGGGATACTTCAACTGTGGCCGTTTTTCAATAATTGATGGACAAACTTTCCGGTCACGTGGAGAGCGTTGTCACATTCCAGGATGATTTGATATTTAACACTGACTGCAAAGAAAAACACATGATTGTTTTGCAGGACGTTCTAGGATCTCTGAGAAAATATGGGCTCTCACTAAAAGTCACTAAGTGCAGATTGTTCTTCATGGAAGTAATATACCTGGGACACACCCTATCACCACAAGGAGTTAAATCAAAACCAAAGCTAACAAAGGCCATTAATAAAGCACCAGCACCCACGAAAAAAGAGGAACCGACCTCGCTCATTGGCCTATGTGAGATGTATGCCAGGTTTGCACAGAACTTTGCATCTGTAATGGAACTAATAAGATGCATAAGCAAGAAGGGGATCAGTTTTCATTGGTGTAGAGAACAACAACATGCTTTTGAGTCAGTCAAACGCCTCATCATAAAAGTGCCAACGTTGAAGCCTTTCAATACAAAAGACAAAATCATAATAGCTTTGGATGATAGCTACAAAAGATTGGGTCAGTATAAGCTCAACTTCGAAATGTAAGAGAGCACACTGTGGCATTTGCCTCACGTGCGCTCAAACCAGCAGAAGTACATTATTCAGTCCTAGACAGAGAAGCTCTTGCATGTTTATTGTGGATAAAGCATTTCAGCCTCATTCTTGCTCAGAACAAATCACAAACCTCCAAGGCAAGTCCTGTCTTGTGCATGGACAACAAACATAGCTCCCAGGTCGGCTAGATGTTCTGCAATGTTAAGGAAATCTAACTATGATGTACAGTCCAAAACAGGAAAGAGCAACGTCGCATCAGACTTCCTTTCGAGAATACCAATTGAAGCTTCAATGGACGAAGATACAGGAATTGCCCTAGTTGATGAGCATGAGGCAGCCCATCAGAAAAGAGGATTGGTAAAGAGCTGACAAAGAAGATACGAACCTACAAGAGGTCAAGAAACATGTAGAATGGGGCTGGCCCTTGACAAGACAATTAGACTGTGATTTGCTCCCATTACTAAAAGTTACAGACAAACTCTCCATTAATGAAATGTTTTCTATAGGGTAGACACAACAGTACTGTTGAGGAGTGTTCGAACCACATAATGATTACAAAGAGAGTTTTGAATGAAAGTTATTGGTGGCCAGCAATTGATTTGGAAGTTGAGAGATTTGTGAGATAACGATCTGATTGAGTATTTATCACTAAAACGGACCCCATCACTCCTGATTACTCGAGAGGATAGCTCAGGGGCAACCTACTCGCATTGGAAGCAAGACTACGCAGAGCAACACATGTTCGATCCCCAGGTCAGCGCTTAGAAACCTCTGGGTATTAAGCAGGTTATAAATAACCTATCATATCATACCTGAGGGTCTTTGGTGCACGATAGCAATAGATATGGTGGGGACATACCGCACACTCTTGAATGAATATAGATATGTAGTAATGCTCATCAATCATATTTCAACATTGCTAGAGGTGACATTTGTAGATGCCATTTCCACAGTGACAGAAGTGCAGAGGGATTTATTCAGTATAGAAGGGCTCCCTGAAAATGTAATTTTAAAAATTGGGGTGCAATTGATCTCCAAGGAAACACATGTGGTGTAATACATCACACCACTTCACTGTATTACCCCAAGCGAACAGCTTAGTTGAGAGATTTAATAGAGTTTTGATGTCAACGATGCAATTGGCTATTAACAGTAATCTGGAGCCATTGAAAACATGATTTTTACTTATAGAAAAACACCATATCCCACCACAAAAGTCTCTCCTTTTGAAGGTCCTGAGAGGGCAAAAAATTCCCTTAGCTTCTATGCTACCGAAAAAAATGACATATGACATGTCTGTGGTGACAGATTTAGCGAAGTTGTCCTCTAAAATGCTCAGCGCACAAGAACAGATGAGAATACAATCTCATATGCCACAGGACTCGTGCCAATCAACTTTGAAATAGCTAACTGGGTGAAAGTGTAATTGCCAGGGACGGTTCCAAAGGAATGTCTAAGTACTCAGCACCTCCCAGTATAATTCAGGTATGTAAGGGAGCTGTGCACACTGATGATGGAAGGGTGTGGAATGTTGAACGAGTAGCATGTAGTGTAACAGGCAACCCATCAATACAGCTAGAGAAAAGGTCATCTATACGCGCTACGTGCAATGTGCGAGGAGACTCACCAACACTGCCTAGTACGATCTCCACCCAATGTAGCAATGGTGGACATGATAATGAAATGCCCATCCAAGTTAATGATTCGATAGGAAGTGAAGTGGAAATGAGTGGAGGAATGATATTGTCATATTCGACTTGCTTAACAGATCCCTGCCTACAAGTTCACCAGAGTTGCAGTATAACACAATAATGGGGCTAACACCTCTTGGTTACCTCCCTGGATGGGTAAGTCTTCTGTAAATGGAACCAAATGTATTGCCACATGGAACCCTTGCATGTCCATTATTCTTCCAGATAAAGGAAAGCGCCCATCTTTTTGCATGATTTTGTTGTACCTGTGTCAACCATAAAACTAATGATTTGTTGCCAATCTCTACACCTACCAGCGGTTCCTCTTCCAGGTTGGCAGTAATCGATAGGACTGGACATGCCAAAGCTCTCTGTGTTTGTCCTAGTATGGTTATGCGATGGACCCTGGGAAAACAAAGGGGTACCTCCCACCACAATTACCCTGGTATACAGTGTCACTGTGCCGTTCGGCAATACATTTTTGTTGCACACATGTGGTACTGACTGTGGTGGTGCGAGCTGTTGTGGTTGTTGCTGCACATACATGGGCTTGCTGTTTGGCGCTGGAAATCCAATCTGTGGTGTACTGGCGCTTGATATTGATACCGGGGCTGTTGGGCCTTCTGGGGCATGTGTGCCAGTGCTGCACCCGGGATACATGGAGGCATCATCCCATATTGCTGTCGATATGGGACCAGCCCGAACGGTCCACTGGGATATGCTCAGGGATCTTGCGCTGCCACTTGCTTACTTCTATACTCTTGCGCAAAATGGCCCATTCTCCCACATGACCAACACAGTCCTGGCTCACTAAATGTTGGCCTTGCTGCTAAATCCTCCTCTACCTCCGCATAATGCTTCTCTCTCTTGAGGATAACCTCCCTGATACCGTCCCTCATAGCCCCCCTGACACCCACCCTGATACCCTCTGTTATCCAGATAGCTTTCATACCCTCCTGTCCACTCTGGTACCATTCTCTGTTCCAATAATGCTGTCCATGTGCCCTCCTGCCCCACAGGTGGCCCTGTAATCACTGCCTCCTAATGTTCACATTTTTTTTTTTCAGAACCAAATTCGGTTCAGCTTTCTACGCATTGTCCACCACTTCCTTCTCTCTTTCATGTCTTTGTCTACAATGGTGTAATCTAATTGCCTGGATTTCTGCCCATCCTTTAGCCTACCTTTAGCCTACCAGCTCAAGCCTCGAATACTCTACCTCTCCCCTTACGTGATATCACTGATCACTTTATCTTCCGGCAGAACTTAAAAACTCTGCTTTTCTAATCATCCTCCTAACAGCCTGTCTTTCATCTCCTTAGCGCCAAGATGCCTCCGGGCGAATTTGCGCTTTACACAAATGCCTTTAACATAACATAACATAACATAACATAACATAACATAACATAACATAACATAACATAACATAACATAACATAACATACCTTGTCCAAATCTTTCTGCAAATCCACTGGGAGCCCTTTCTTCAACATGTGATAAAATATTGCTATCGTCTTATCCCATGGTTCCCCTGTCTCAGCCCTCCACAGCTCTTGAATCTGTAAAATATATTGTGCTGGGTCTTCGTCCTCTTTCTTGGTCCATGCCATTATCAAATGTATATCTGCTGTATCAGGGTACGCTGCTCGTAAGGCAGCCCATACCTTAGCTTGGCAATCATTGCAATGTGCCCCATCAGGCTTTTCATAACCCATTGGTATCCCTAGATACCCAGCTCTTTTCCAAATGTCATCTGCTTGGTCTGCTAATAATGCACCGTACAAACTATTCATGATCCTCTATCGCTAGTGTGATACCAGCAGTCTTTTTCTCAAGTGAGCATATGCATTTACCTGCACCCACTGCGAGCGAGGACAATGCCTTCATTATATTATTTCAATCCATGTGTGGCCAGGGCACGTACTGTGCCCTGCCGAGACCCTTATGTAACAATGGGAACTTTGCTCCCACCTGCTAAGCCGATGCTTTTTTCACCCCTTGCTTCCCCTTCACTACTGCCTTGCGACCTGATCGCGCCCTCAATCTAGGACCCAACAAACGTTATACTCTCAGTGTCACTCTTGGCAGTCTCTCATCTCCCTGATCATCATCCAAGACCCACTCATCCTCCTCCACAGCTCCTACATCAACGTCTGACCTTATTGACTCATAATCAAGGAATATGGCGGGTAGAGACCAGTAAGACAGTTACAGAAGGGAGAGGCAGTGGACAATGAAGGATCAGGAGAGAAAGGGGAGTATAAAGTGACAGGAGGGGATACGGGATGGCGCCAAAGGTGGACACAAGTCCAGTGATTAAAGTTGGCAGGTATGGACAGTGGAGACAGAGGGAGCAAGCACACGGAATAGAAATTGGAGTAGTCCAGGTACAGAATGGCGCCAAAAGGGGACTCAGGGCCAATGATGAGAAGCGTCAGGCACTTGAAACTGCAGTTGGAGGAGACCAGGTGCTTGGGGCAGGAAAATGAGGTGGTAATTATGGACAGCTGCCAGGTGATCACGGGACCAGAGTTGAGAGATGCCCTGCAGGAATCTCTAGAGGCAAAGGGAGTAGATACTAGCAGATATGGTTGGAGGAGACCAAGCGCGTTGTTGGACAAACACACTTCCGGCGGGCTGGACCGAAGTAGGTGTAGACCCACAGAGGCTGCTGGTACACAAGTTGATAAGGTAGCCCAAGCAGGACCCCGTATGGTGAAGGAGGGGGCCAATACCGATGAAGGGGCACACAGAGCATCCTCGTTTCAGTCTGGAAACAGGAAGGGTGAGAGGCAAATGTCGGTCTCCGGAGGTCCCGAGTTGCACGGTTGGCTGCAGGCTCACAAGGGCCCAGTGTGTTGTAAAAGGGCTTCAGGGGCAGCGAGGAGTGAAGAGGAGGCTGTGGATACACCCGGACCCCGTGTGCGGCAGAAGGGGCTCCAGGGGCAGCGTAGAGTGGAGAGAGGGGGCTGCCATTTCACCCGGACCCTGTGTGTTGCGGGAGGGGCTCAGGGACAGCGTGGAGTAAAGAGGCTGCTGCGGAATCACCCAGACTCCGTGTGAAGCAGGAGGGGCTTTGGGGGCAGCATGGGGTAGAGAGGCGGTAGCCGTGTCACCCCGACCCCGTGTGATGTCGGAGGGGCTCCGGGGCAGTGTAGAGTGGAGAGGCAGCTGCTGCTTTGCCCGGACCCCGTGTGAAGCAGGAGGGGCCACGGGGACAGCGAGGAGCTGAGAGGTGGCTGCCGCTTCACCCGGGCCCCGTGTGATGCAGGAGGGGCCCCGGGGGCAGCGAGGAGTGGAGAGGTGGCTGCCGCTTCACCCAGACCCCGTGTAATGCAGGAGGGGCTCCGGGGGCAGCGAAGAGTGGAGAGGTTGCTGCCGCTTCACCCGGACCCCGTGTGCTGCAGGAGGGGCTCCGGGGGCAGCGAGGAGCGGAGAGGTGGCTGCCGCTTCAACCAGACCCTGTGTGCTGCAGGAGGGGCTCCGGGGGCAGCGAGGAGCTGAGAGGTGGCTGCCGCTTCACCCGGGCCCCGTGTGATGCAGGAGGGGCACCGGGGCAGCGAGGAGTGGAGAGGTGGCTGCTGCTTCACCCGGACCCCATGTGCAGCAGGAGGGGTCCGTGGGCAGCGAGGAGCAGAGAGGTGCTGCCACTTCACCTGGACCCCGTGTGCAGCAGGAGGTGGTCCGGGGGGCAGCTAGGAGCGGTGAGGTGGCTGCCGCTTCACCCGGACCCCGTGTGCAGCAGGAGGGGCTCCGGGGGCAGCGAGGAGCGGAGAGAAGCAGGAGGGGCTCCGGGGGCAGCGTGGAGAGAGTAGGGTTGTAGGGTTGTTCCCCAAAAAGATAACTATGATTTGTTACTTAAAGTATTAACTAAAGGGGGGAATGTTGGGGTGGTCAGGAAAGGTACCCACGATAAAGAGGTGTTCATGTTGCATGTGCCATATATGTGACTGGGGGTGAGGCGAACTGAACGTGATGTTGCAATTTCATATGTATCCAGTGTAGTCAAAAGTAAATGGGATAGGTTACTGTAGTGCTACCTTTTGTTCAAAGTTATACATATTAGATTTGCAGGTGCATAGAAAGATTAAATGCTAAAACTGCTAAGTGGAATATAAAACATAATCCAGATATAATGTGCGATTAAGTGCCTAGAGACTGAGTGACTGAGAGTTTTGTAATGCACATGCGAGGAAGGGAACTGGTCACGGAAGACTAACTGTAAAGGAGAGATAATATTTATTAAACATGCATGCACATTGAGAAACGTACAAAGGGAATTTATAAATCAGTACGTAGCAAGCTTTTATTACTTCATTATGAATTCAGATTCTTCAGGTCGCAATTTGTGCAGTGAATTTCAGGTGGCTTAGAAAATCTAACCTAGTTCTACAGGTTTGAGGGCTGTGGGAGAAACAATGATTCACCAAGCAGATGGTCAGCTATTGAACAGGATATGATGGTTATGGCTTAGTAGTTCCGCAGAGAATAGATGCAAACTCTTTTAGTGCATTGAAGTCTTGAATAGGGATATGGCCAGCAATACATATGCGGTGAGGTGCCGCCTAGGCCACTGTGTCCGATACTAAATTGGTTTCTCAGGGTGGAACTAGAGGCCATCCATGCTGAGGTTGTAGTCGTATAAATTAGAATGGTTCAATGGAGCCAGTAAGCTGGGACGGATCAGATAGCTATCGCTAGTTCCAAGAGAACTTGTTTACTCAGCTTTCCCCATGTTGCTTAAAGTATCTGTGCGAACCATGTGCACTTATTTTTAATGTTAAAGGGCTTAGGCCAGCTTTGACTTGCAATGAATTATGTTTGTATGTGAATGCACAATTATTTCATGATGTCATGACCTATCAGTGACAAATGCAAGAAGGGGTGTGCTATGAATGTGATCTGAAGATGGTAGTTAAGAAATCAAGTCACCAATGCGAATGGAATATTTAGAGAAAGATGGGATTCCTTTGTATAGGTTTAGTCCAATCACATGTTTGGGGTGGATTGTAAAAAAATATATGGGATTGTTTTAACTGTTGCAAAAATGCATATTATGTGGTTCAGCGAGACTTGGTTTAGTTTGGCCCTACTGAGCAATGTAACTCCGTCCCGGTCGATTGTACAATAAACTTGCTTTAAATTCAAATGTGCACTCGTTCCTTAAGTGGTGGGCCCGTTTTGGGTTAAGGTGATTAAGTTCACACCCATACAGATTCATCCCCTCCCAAACCTACAGTTGGTGCCATTCATTGAAATTAATAAAACATTGCTTAGCATTGCATTTATGATCCCTTTTAAAGGGATCCAGTATAACACATGGATTGTTGCACTATAGGATGTGCAACCTTCAGATCTCCTGATGTTTTGGACTGCAACTACCATCAGTCTTAGCCAGAATTGTCAATAGTACAGGACTGCTGGTGTTGCCCTCCAAAACATCAGGAGAGTCCCAGGTTGTAGACCCCGATACAAAATCCCAAACTAGCTTTGCTCACACTTTATTTGGTTGGTTTTACAGATGTTTATATGGAAACAGAAACAGACATGCTCAGAATAGCAAAGAGCCTTTTTTACTTTGTTTCATTGCAATGCAATTATTACTAATATAAGAGCATGCATTGTGACATGTGTGTATGGGTTAATGTGTACTATGCTTCTCTAGCATTCACCTTCATGAATTTGGTAGTGAAGTGGTGTAAGCATTTGCATCCAGTGCGGCTGAGTTTGACTATTACCGCACAAATGAAATTTTGAATTTGCCTTTTTCTAAATGTATTTAGGTGCCTGGGTATGATTTTTTCAACCAATAAATAAAAACAATACAATTACTAGTTTCAGCTTAGAGTACTGTATCTGTTAATTTCAGGCCATGTATTCATCCTTACCTTCTTTCTGCAGGTTGACTCATGAAGGTAAGGGTAGCCCGTCCCTGAAGCCACCATGGTGCTGAGTTCACAGAACCAAGGTGACCCGAGCAACAGGAAGTCCCTGGGAATGCATGAAGGCAAAACCCTGGAGACCGCCTAGGTGTGCTGGCAGCATCTGGCAGGTTCATGCAGAAGCCAGAATCCGGAAGATTGGAAAATGAGATGGCGATGAAGCAACCTTCATCTGGCGGAAGCAGGAGACAAAAGCAGGAGGCAACAGCAGGAAATGAAGAAAGCTCAGGTGTGCAGGAGGAAGCACAACGGAAAGAGGAAACAGGCCAGGAGGTCTGGCTCCAAGGGGAAATCCGTAGGAAGAGTAGGGACACTGCTGAAGATGCAAGGACCAGGAACAGCAGGGAGAGGAACCGGAAGCAGAGCAGGACAACATAGGTCACTGCATCCGGAAGCATTGCAATGCAAGGAGCATTGGGAGGAACCCTGATACAAACCGTAAGGCTCTGACATCACACCGTGAATCACTGCCATCTTGGCGTGGGCCCAAGCGGTGCCAGCGGTGCGAAGGGGTAATGCCTGGCGGTGCGAAGGGGTAATGCCTGGCAGCTGTGGCATGGCGTGTTAGGACTGGCACAGGGTGCAACAGTATCTACTCTAGTTTATACTTGGAGCAGCATTTGCCGTTGTGTCTTAGTTGGCTGAGAGAATCTGAACAGTGACTTGCTAGATTAAGATAGACTCTCCATGTTGCAAAATGCTAAAATGGGTTGAAATTATCTGTCGAGGGTTAGAACAGCAAAAATTCGGTCTGCTTACCAACTAATGTCATTTTTAGGTTTTAGGCAAAATAATAATAATTTAGTTTTCGTTATTTGTAACTGTTTATTCCAATGGTTCCAGGCAGACATATAGCCTCATTCTAACTATGTCGGTGTCCTGGTAGTAGAAACACCAGGATACCGGCAAAAGTTGTTACCATTTCTGGCAACCGGTCGGCAGCAATGCTGCAGGATTACGGGTGCCAAAGGGATGGTGTTAATCCCTATTCATGGAGTCCCATAGCACTCCATGAGGGGATTTGCCATCATTACTGTCATCGGCAATGCCAGTGGCAGTAATGATGGCTTTTTTTGCAGATAGGGAATCTGCCTTAGCTGGAGGTAATACAGGTGCCCCACCAGCAAACCTATAGTCGGCCGGTCCGGTGAAGGGCCAGTATTCATGAATATCAGCACTTTCTTAATGGACCATCAACACAGAATGAGGTCCATTTTCTGTATCTTGACACAGCTAAGAAAATAGTAAGAAACATCCACTATACACAAGTTAAAAAGCAAAGGAACGAGTTGAGAAAAATGTGAATCTTCAATTTGTACGGACAATCGCCAGGCAGTTCAGTAAGCGAACTTCTAACGGTAGATTATTCCAAAGCAAGGGCCCAAAATAGACTGGTGTCTATTGCTCTGGTAGAGTAGCATGCTTGCAGATTATGTAGCAAATGCTGATTGGTGGATTAGAGAGGGTGAGCTGTCAAATATGGTTTGAGTTTGGATCAGTGCTACTTGGGTGCTAATAATGTTGGGATGCACGTACAGCGTTCCAGAAAGGCAGAAAGGTACATGTTGAGAAAAATCTATTAACGAGAACTATCGCAGGAACAGACTCATGTCCACACAGAAGTAGCACATATTGTTCTAGTTAGTTTTAGTTTTAGTTTGACGCATATTAGATACTCACACAGAGCAACACAGAAATACCAGCAAATGTATTATTGTTGTGGTTGCAGAGATAGAGCAGTATAATAGGCCCTGTGTTTAGTTGTTGTAGGCAACGGTAGGGGCCAATGTAATAGTTGAAGTAGGTGGAAGGTGGAGTCAGAAAGGTGCTGTGGTAACAGCGACATCAGTGTGTTAGAAGGGAAGAAATAACATCATTTTGGAAGTTGAGGCCTAAGAACATTATGAACAGAATAGAACACAGGCCCTGATGTGGGGCCGTGGCTCTGTGCAGTTAGCTTGAAAAACAAATCCTCTTTCCTGTTACCCAGGAGAGAAAAAGAGGTCAGAGGCAACCAAGGTGCACAGATAAATACTAATTGTATCATGCTGTGGGGCCTGAACATGGTGGGAAAAGAATGTGAGCTGTTAGGGATGATCCCTTTGAAAGTCAATTTCATGAGAACAGGGCACAACGTTTTGTGCCAAGAGGCCAAGCAAATATTCAAGAGCACTACTGCCCTCCCCAAGAGGGGCAATCCCATATGAATTACATGAAGATACACAACCAAAGCAAATAAATCCCTGAAATTCAGATTCAAAAGCGGTGCTCCAGTCACGTCATTACTGGGTACATGTGGTTTGAAAAATATAAGGTGGGAGCTGTGTCTGGAACGTCCTGTGATTTGGGAAATGAGGAGCACAGTTGATGGCAGTAAATTAAGTTCAAGTTCGTGGAGACAGCATGTTGGCACCATAGCATCGGGCATAATGAGGAGGCCTATTGTCTAATCAAAGCAGAGTTGGCTTTGCCACTTTTTTCCAGTTGCGTCAGGAACGGAGGGGTGTACAACACGTGGCAGTCTCGATTTCTGAATATGTCAATACATTCAAATAAACAATCCCACATCTGGATCCGACAGTGACGATGTAGGGAACCACGTGTGATGACTGATGAGCTGTCAAGGCATCTGTTATAGATGAGTATGAAGCTTTGTAGAAAATATTGTTGTCCCTGTCACTCCAGTTCATATGAGTTGAGCAGTTCCCATCCCAGGGGTTTACCACCGTCAGGTCAAACCCCAGTATTAGCAAACTCTCTATCGCCTCCAGCAACATATATTTACCACAGGTGATTTGATGTGGAGGAACACGGCGTCTAAACATCTTTCATCGCAAAATTCAATCAGCATCAAGTCGGAAGAATGCCGCTATCTCAAATTTGGGATAGAATGGAAGAGATCCAAAACCGTTCTCTGGTTAAGGATGATTTGCTTATATCGGTCGAGTATTCTTTCCAATTTGATCGTACGAGTGTGGGCGATTTTGTGCCCAGACCTTTCCGCAAAGTGACCAAAAGTTCTCCGATTGGGCCTGCAAGGTCCAAGGTCCACCAACCTGCCCCGGAATTCTTCAACTAGCTGCTGGGCCTTGAGCTTTGGAGATGTTAATGATCCAAGTTTATGGTCCTTGGTGGACATGACCCGTACGTTCGATTTGGTTGGTTGTCTCTTCTCATCCATGGTAAAAAAGACCGGCAAAGGCAAGCCAGGCCCCTGCATCCTGTCTTTGCCAGATTTGAATTCTCTGTTGGGCTTTACGGTCGGTGCCGCCTTTGGCGATGACTGGCTACTCATTGAGGCTTTCAATGAGTAGGTGGAAAGGTCCAATAAAGCCAGCAAGGTTGGGCTCAAGAGCTCAGTTGATGGGTGGGCCATGACAAGGGCGGGCCCAAATTCTTTAGATAGTTTGCTCACGTCAGGTGGAGCCTGCAATTCAGACTTTGGAGGGAGTCTTTGTGGTGCAGGGTTCGGAACTCACAACCAATTCTGTGTGTTCAATTTTTGGATCTGAATTGGTTCATCTGTACACGGGTTGCCAGTGGCTTTGCCCCTTATACTGGAAGCGGGTGGCCTTGGATGAGTGAAAATTGGAAAGGCCACACTACCTGAGGCCCCTTCTGCCTCCTCGACTACTTAGATGGTCTGGAGATTCTCATTGTTAGAAATGCAGGGACCATTCCTCTGAATGACCTGCTAACAAGGCTCCCCCATGAGTGAACTTGGCAGGGGCCAGTCGAATGTGGCAGTCACCCGTCAGATCCACCGGAAGTGAGACAGTAGTGGTCTGGATGGACTTTGAGCTAGTAGTACGCTCTGTATTATGTAGCGAGTTTGACGGTTCATGTTGGAGGTTCTGCCCCATGATCTTATCAGTGTTGGCAGTCACATAACCCTCCAAACAGATGAGCTTTGAATGTATCATGGCCAATAAGGTCGTATGATCTTTGGCCGTTTCATGTAATTGTTCGTACAACTTGGTAAAGGGAACAAGGACAATGGTGATTGTTGACATTAAAGATAATAGGTCAAGTTTCTCCATTTTGTTCCCGGGGATGATTTTGTGAGGCCCTGATGTTGTAGGCCCAAGGGTGCGCTTGTTGAATCTTTGAGACTGCCGCCATTTGTCAGGAGCAACTGCTGCACCGGCTCAATCGGTTCCTACTTACTAGATACCGCAATGGGGCACGATGTCATGATTCCTGCCCCTCATGTCCCCAGCCCTCCAAGATGTCAGGCTGGAGCCAGGCCACGATCACCTACATGGCCCTCAAGGGCCTCTCCATCCCTCCAAAGACCCACTTGGAGTCAGACTTGGCGCTTGTGGCACCAGACTCACTCACTCCGATAGGATAACATTGGGGATTGGACTTGTAGTGCTTTGATGGGGACAAGATGGATGCCCCCACATATTTCGGTTCCCAGAACTGCATGTGCAGTCTAGTCTTTTGGGTGTGGTTCAGCCCAGAGACGCCTGGGATACCCAGAGACTATTTAAGCCACGCCCAGGCTGAGAAACATGCTTTGTTTTTTCTGCACCTGCAGCGTGACACTCACCGAGTTCGGATCGGTCTCCAGTAGGCCTGCATCTTTCTTCTGCGCTCAGCTCCTGCAAGAACAAGAACACTGTTAGGAACAGCCTTACCTTGCGGTGCTTCTGCCCATCATTCATCGCTTCTTCTGTTCTGCGGGCATCTTCGGCGGTGTCATTCCCATCCTGGCACGCTGCTTCCTAAGGAAAAGGGAAAAGAACAGAAAAAAGGCATTAGTAAGCATTGAGCAAATCTTTGCTTATTTTTTAAAGACTATACAAGCTTCAAACGCTTACCTGAATCCCAGTCGCTCTGGGGGCACTCTGTCTCCGGAACTTCTCATCCGTCTGCAAGAGGGAAAAGACACTCCAGGTTAGCGTGGAAACATCTAGAGGCGCCGCATACCGCGCTTACTCACCGCATTTCTTCTTCGTAACCGGCATCCACGCTGAAAACGTCACAGCACCTAAAAGACACAGAAAAAGAACTCAGTTCAATAAAAATACGAAAGGGTCGCATCACGCATCGCGCTCTCACTCACCTTCAGCGCTACTCATCTCAGCAGCACGTCGCCATCCCCGGACGCCGGCCATCATCTAAGGAAGGAAAGGAACGAAGTTAGAGAACTGTTCAAAAGACTCATTATACTTACCTGTCGGACTCTTGCCAGTGAAGTAACTAGGCAGCAACGAGCCCGCATCAATCAACGCGCCCCTGCGCTGAAAGCAGGACGGAGAGCACACTTTCCAAGAAAACAAGGTGAGCTGTGGATCAAAGGGAAGGGATGTACCCCGGGGAAGAAGGGGTTCAAGCACACAGAGACAATAGGGAGTTAAACTCTACCAATCCTGTCTTTCATGCCCAGTCTCCAGTCGAGTAGACTCCAGGGTCGTAAGAGGTCAGAACAGGCTGAGTGACGTCCCCGTGGATACCAGGTGAGTGTTACACACAAAGACGGACTAGCCGGGCTTGTAATCCCCAGGGCTATATCCCTCTTTTGGTTAGGAGTCGTGGGGCATATCTCATTGTTACACAGTGGCGAGGTGCTGATATTGCTGTTCGGCATGGGTGGCTGTAATGGGGGTAGCTGATGATCCGATCTAATGGTGGAGGTGTATTCATTTTTTTTGTAAAAATTGAATTTACTGCAGTGCCCGAGCCCACACCACGTTTACTTAGTTTATGAAAGGTGCGTGCAGGGTGTGTCAAATTCGAGGGTAAATTCAGTGTTGTTGCATTTTTTGTTTTTGGGCCTTGCAGGCATTTAATCAAAAGGACCTTTGCACATTTTGTGGCCCCTTTTAAGCGGGTCTTGGTGCCCGCTTGGTTTGGTTTCATGCCGCCGTTCAATCCCACTGGGATACTCCCAGCGTTCGGCTCCATTTCGACGAGTTCAGGATGGACCCAATTCACATCAAGGCCTTCGTCGTTGGCCCAATATAGCCGGTCCATGCTCTCGTTCGAGCAGCTGGGATTGATCGATGGTGAGCCAAACAATACATCCTGCTTGTTATCATTAGATGTGGACCCTGTTGACTGCTGCAGGCAAATCTACCAATTATCACCTGTGGGGGACAGGTTGCTGTGAACTTGGGCCTCAATGACAAAGAGAGGGGCTGAAGGGCCGCAGGACAGATTTGCCGGGTCTGAAGGGGTAGCATCCTTGATAGCCGGAGGCGACTGGGACCTGACTGGAGTGGCAGGAGTTGGGCCACTCGGAAAGGGGTCAGAACTGACAGGAACACTATGACCAATGGGATTTGGGGCATCTAATTTGTTGTATATGTAAGACGGCACGATAGACTGCCCATCAGCCCCCTTTCCAGGGTTCAAAACGGGCGCCGCCTCAAACAAACTGGGTTGCTCTCTGGTGTGGAACCCACCAATGTTTTTTAAAAGCAGCAGTTCATGTGCTGGGTCCTAAAATGTGTGGGGGGGTTTGTGTCCTTTAAGGGGTCACATGGTAAAGCAATAGGTGGTAGTTCAACCGTCTGTGTTGGGACAAAGGGGGTTGACGTCTGCCAAAAGCGCATGGTCAGCGAGGGCCACGTATTTGCTTTTGAGTTCGTAAGCTTCGGAGCACTCACCAATTGTGTCTTAGATGGCAGGTCCATTTCGGTGGGAAGTTGTAATGAGGTCTGGGGTTTAGAAAGCATTCCTTATCCAGTCATGGACCACTCCTTACTGCTCCTTAGAAGCATGGCTTTGTTCATCGGTCGCCAAGCACGCGAAACCTGACACTCAACCAACACCGCTCCACTCTGCTACCCGAGGTGGGTAGCAGAGTGGAGCGGTCCTCACCTGAACACTCCCCCTCCTGCTCCCTGTCTGTAAAAATCGCACTCCATACCTATTATTGTTATAGCCCCCTCCTCTTTTTCGACATGCACATCCCTGATCACGGTGCTATCGATCCTAAATATAATATAACCGCTCTCCATTCATCGGTGCCTAATTGCGCTCTTTGCCCCTCCTCCCTTTCTAGCTTTACACACACAAGCTCTGCATCTGTCCTTTAAATGCTGTTTCTAGGTCTCTTAATGCCCTGTTTTCCATTTCCATGGCTAAGGAGGTGTGCGTAGTATCTCCTGTTGGGGGCTGCAGAACATTTTCATAAGTTGCAGGGGCCCTCTGTCGCATCCCCATGGGGGCACATACTCGGGGTTGGTGTAGTGTAGCTTGCAGCTGCTTGCTTCGGATAACACCCCTGTTGGGGTGGCGGGGCTGGGACAGGGGGGTTGTCAGGGTCTTGTTGGACTCCAAGGCTGCACTAGGTGTGGGGGTGACACAGCATACTTGTATAACAATTTCTCCCCTTCTAGGGTCCTCTCGGACATCTTTCAATTCCTCAACCATCCTCCAAAGCTGTAATAAACCTATTCTATTCTTTAGCTTCCGCCCCTTATATTTTAAAGCTAGATATGTGTACATGTGGCCCAAAAAACATTCTAATTGGTTCATTTTTCAGGCCATATCTTGTACATCCCTCCTCTCATATCAGTGACCCACTGTGATATTACATAATCTTCTCTCGGTACAGCAGAAGCACTGTACACATATATTGAAGTGGTTGAGTGTCAGGTGTGTTGAGGACCATTTCACTGAAATGCTGCTGAATTTAATTCCACAATCCACAGTAGAGGCTTTCATTGCAGACTCCATAGACTCGCTGAGTCTTTTCTTTGCATCTCTGAACTCTATAGACTTGCTGAGTCTACCTTTGCTGTCCTCACCTGAACACTCCCCCTCCTGCTCCCTGTCATTTGACACCGACATTTGCCTCTCACCCTTCCTGTTTCCAGACTGAAACGAGGATGCTCTGTGTGCCCCTTCTTCGGTATTGGCCCCCTCCTTCACCATACGGGGTCCTGCTTGGGCTACCGTATCAACTTGTGTACCTGCAGCCTCTGTGGGTCTACACCTACTTCGGTCCAGCCCGCCGGAAGTGTGTTTGTCCAACAACGCGATTGGTCTCCTCCAACCATATCTGCTAGTATCTACTCCCTTTGCCTCTAGAGATTCCTGCAGGGCATCTCTCAACTCTGGTCCCGTGATCACCTGGCAGCTGTCCATAATTACCACCTCATTTTCCTGCCCCAAGCACCTGGTCTCCTCCAACTGCAGTTTCAAGTGCCTGACGCTTCTCATCATTGGCCCTGAGTCCCCTTTTGGCGCCATTCTGTACCTGGACTACTCCAATTTCTATTCCGTGTGCTTGCTCCCTCTGTCTCCACTGTCCATACCTGCCAACTTTAATCACTGGACTCGTGTCCACCTTTGGCGCCATCCCGTATCCCCTCCTGTCACTTTATACTCCCCTTTCTCTCCTGATCCTTCATTGTTCACTGCCTCTCCCTTCTGTAACTGTCTTACTGGTCTCTACCCGCCATATTCCTAACTCCTACAACTACGGCCCTTCTCTACTTGTCCCTCTCCTAGTCCTTTGGTATGCGATCTTCCATAACTCCCTTCCACCTCACTCTCCCCCCCTCTGTCCACCCTTCCTCCTTCCCCTTTCCCTTCTTCTTTCCTCTCTCCTCCTAGTCCTAATGCCTAGTCCTCTTCACTATCACCACTCTTGCTCCTCTAGTTACCCCAGTCCTTCTCTCACTGCCCTAACATTCTTTGCCACCCCACTGCCAACCACTCTGCCCTCATGAACACTGCTCTCTGGAACGCCAGATCCATCTGTAATAAAACTGCAGCTACCCTTGATTCATTCTTTCGCCTCAACCTTCATTTCCTCTGTCTTACTGAAACCTGGATTCCCCCTCATAACACCTCTGTCCCCGCATCCTTGACAACCTCCTCTTCCTCCTTCATTCACACCCCCCGCCCCTCTGGCCGTGGCAGAGGCGTCGGTCTCCTGTACCAACCCAAATGCATCTCCTCCTCTTCTTCTCCAACTCTCCCCTCTTTCCCTTCCTTTGAATTCCTCTACAAGTCCTTCTCCACTCCCCACCCTATTTCCTTCCTGATCATCTATCGCCCCCCTGGCCCTCCCTCTACCTTCTATGAAGACCTAGATCACCTCCTCTCGCTTATCTCTCCCTCCCCCTCTCCTCTAACTGTACTTGGTGACTTTAATATCCATCTTTCTTCTCCCCCCTCAATCTTCTCCCCTCCTCTCCATCCTCGACTCCTACCTCCTCTCCCCCTTCCCTCACCACCTACTCATTCCACTGGGTCAACTCTTGACCTTATCTTCAATTCCTCCTATCACTCCTCCCCTGTCTCTTCTCTTCCTGTTTATCTCTCAGACCATGCTTTACTCTCATTCTCACTATCTCCTCTCTCGCACTCCACTACTGCTAATCCCTCCCCTCCAATCTACTCGCAACGTGACCTTCGTAATTTTGAGGCTACCCTCTTTTCTGACACTTGTTCAGCTTCTCTTCCATCTCCCCATGACTTTGCTCTACTCTCTGCGGACGATGTTCTCTTTTCCCTTTCTTTTTCTATCTCCACTGGCCTAGATCAACTTTACCCTCTTTCTCTCTTTCGTCCTACTCGGAAGCCTTCTCAACCCTGGCTTACCTCCCATCTCTGTTCTATGCGGCGCCTTCTTCGGCGGTTAGAGAGACTCTGGCTCAAAACTCCCTCGCTTTCTAACTTCTTACTTTTCTTACCACGCACTTTACAACTCTTGTTTTGCAGCAGCTAAATCCTCCTACTACTCTAACCTTCTCCAGTCTCAAGCCTCCCATCCTCGTCGGATTTTTCAAACTCTCTCCCATCTTCTCTCTCCTCCAACTCCTGATTCCTCGACCAACTCCACACTCTCTCCTTCTGACTTTGCCAATTTTCTTCTCCTCCAAAATCCTCACACTCCGGCAAAAAATTAACTCCCTCTCTGACTCCCCCTGTCCTCCTCCCCCCTCTCCTCCCTCTTCTACTATGTCCATCTTCTCACCAGTTACCCCTTCTGAAGTCTCCTCCCTTCTATCCAAAGCCCACCCCACGTCCGCCCCTCTGACCCTCTCCCCTCCGTTCTCATCCCCAAAATCTACCCTCTTCTTATCCCTTACCTTAGCACCTTCTTCGAATCCTGCCTCTCCTCATCAACCTTTCCCTCTACGTTCAAACACGCAACGATTATTCCTATTCTAAAGAAACCCTCCGCTGATCCACTTCTCACTGCTAATTACAGACCTATCTCTCGTCTACCTTTCCTTTCTAAGCTTCTTGAGCGCATTGCCTACTCTCAACTCTCATCCTTTCTTACTTATTTCTCTCTCCTTCCTCCCTTCCAATCTGGCTTCCGTCCCAAACATTCCACTGAAACTGCTCTCAACTCTATCCTTAACTCACTCCTCCCTGCTCGTCATGCTAAGCAATCCTCTATCCTTATTCAACAAAAAAGTGAGGAATCTATTTTTTGGTACTAATGTCGAAGAACTCTGCGCCCTTTTTATCTTTTGTGTTCATACAGTTAAGGTCGCATGTGTAATTAGGGTAACCGTGGAGTCCTATGATTCCTCTACTCCACTAGGAAAAGACCATAACACAAAGTGTTACCCTTATGTGTTGCTCATGCGCCCAAGTTGTTTTTACTCCATACAGATGGAGAAGGAAATAAGGTACCACACAAGATTTGTGTTTTGATTCACCAATATTTATATAGAAAACTGTTGCCCTTTAGTGATGACACGTGTTTCAACGTAACCAACGTCTTTCTCAAATCAGGGCTGGTATCAACAAATGACAAGTAATATCAAAAACAGTGCATAATAAATTGATTTAAGTAAACGCCAATGTGGTCCACAAGAACGTTTGCACATGCATGAATTAAGAAATAATTAACAAAATCATAATAACATGGCCATGTTTGGGGGGGGGGAAGAGGAAGGAGGTTTGTGGGAAAGCGAGAAGAGAAAAAAAAAAAAATATAAAAACACATGATTGTTAAACAATATGTCAATGGTGTTAATCCTATTTTTTTAATGAGTACATTGGTATATTTAGAATAATTTATTGTATGCTTATGTTCATTGTATTTCTTACCCAATGTAACCGTCCTCTTAAATGTTCTCAAAAGCTTGAACCAGTCATGGGTTAAATCCCGTGTCCCTGTAGGGGAAGCATTTACATATGCTCGTTTAACTGCCTTGTATTATGGGCACAGATTGTGTCTCTATATAAAGTCTATCCAATGCTGTGTTCATGCTTTAAATACGTGCACACAGAAATTACAAGGATATGCTGTTCTCACCACGTTACATTGCATTCAAAAACTCTAGGGGAGGGTGTTTGTCCTTTCCTATTTTTCCTTTTCCTTTTGTTTGTTATATCTACAGTCGTAAAACACGCAGGCCCACATGTCCGTGAACCTTATTCCTTTCCCACCTTGTGGGCTTTCCTGCTTACCTCTATTTCCTCAAAGTCGTCCCTTTCAGTCCTTGTATGATTGTGTCTCCCAATCTCGTCTTTTGTTTGATCACGTTACTAGGTTACCTATGTCCTACTTCTGTTTCTATGTTGTCGGCCATATTTTGGGGCTGAAAACCTATGTCCTACTTCTGTTTCTACATTGTCCGCCATATTTTGGGCTAAAACTCTATATCGGTATTGTGTTTTGTGTTTGTTTGGACGCACGTTCACGTAATCGAAAATAGTTGCGCTCTTTTAAAGACAAATTGTTCTAATACTTTTTTAGTCTTAATGAAGCGGTGTGTAACACCAAACAGAGTTCATAACAAATGTTATTCTAAATATTATTACAAGGACACTCCCTAAATCGTTGAAGACTCCTCCCCTTTTCTCCTTTTTTGACGCAAGTCATGTCAATGGGACACAAGTTACTGTATCTCCAAAAAATGTATTGGCATCTGATTAATTCTTGCGTAATGTGACAAAATGTGTCTTAATCAGTCTTGTGATATTATAAGACACAATGTATCATGCCTCCGAATATCATTATGTTAATCTTTTTGATCAATGTTGATGCCTCTGCCTAAGTACATTTCGGTGTGTATGTTATGGGACATGTGTACCTTTTTGTGTGTTGATGTTTCTGAGGTGATAATTCTTTCATGAAACCCACAAAACAGGATACTGCATTTATAATATTTTCAGAGAAAAGAATACATCTCATTGTCAGAGTTTAAACCTTTTTCAACAGTTCTAAATTTGCAAATCATTCTGGCTTCTTCTTGTCGTAATTTCAGCTCCAAATTTCCTCCTCTTGGTCCTAAGGTTATTCTTTTTAGACCCAAAAATTTTAAAAGTCTTTTTTCATCGCACTGATGCTCTTTTTGCCAATGCTGTGCTAATGGTGAGTTAGAATTAGGATTCCCTATTCCTGAAAGGTGTTCTCTTATTCTAATCCTTAATTCTCTTATCGTACTTCCTATGTACATTTTGTGACATAAACATATAATGACATATATAACATATTTACTTCTGCAATTGATGTGTTCCAAAATTTGCTGCTTAATGCCATATGTATCCTGAAAACTTGCAGTATTGTCTATGGTGTATTTGCACATTGTGCAAGTCCCACATCTTCTGAAACCTTGTGTTTGTTTAGGTAACCAAGTATTCGAACTCCCAATTTCTAGTATAGGGAGCAGAGATGGACTCAATACATTTTTTATGGTTTTGGCTCGTTTGAAGATTATAGTCGGGTTGTCCTTAATGTAGTTCCTGACGTGTGGGTCCAATTGTAGCAAATGCCAATTCCTTTTTAGGATCTTCCTTAAAATTCCATTATTCTTACAGTAAGTCGTAATGAAAGTCACTTCCTCTGTTTGGTTGTTGATTCTGGTTTTCGTAGTTAGGGTGTCTGCTCTGTTAAGAGCTTTGGCTTTCCTTTGTGCTTTGGCAATAATCTTAGTTCCATATCCTCTGGCCTTAAATCTTCTTGAAAGCAGTTGACATTCTTGCTCAAAAGTTTTTTGTTCCGAACAGTTTCGCCGAGCTCTGATGTATTCTCCACTAGGGATGTTCCTTACAACCGAAGAATGATGACAGCTGGTTGCAAATAAAGTTGAATTAGCCTCTGTAGGCTTCCTGAAGGTCCTAGTCAACAGTTGATTATTTTTCACATAGATATTTAGATCCAGAAAATCTATTTGTTCTTTGCTGGTAATCCCAGTAAATTCAATCCCCATAAGGTTATTGTTGGCTCTAGTCTTGAATTGTTCTAACTCCTCTTGTTCACCTTTCCAGATAAGTAACACATCGTCGATATAGCGGGTCCAAAGAATCACATGATCCTGATATATTTCATCTCCATAGATGTGTTTATCCTCATACATTGCCATTGTGAGGTTGGCGAGTGCGGGGGCAAATTTTACTCCCATCGCCACTCCTCTTGTTTGCTGATAAAATTCTCCATTGAAAATGAACACGTTATTTTGCAAAGTTAAAAGTATCATTTCCTTGAGCATGTTAACTGATTGAAATTTTGATGCAGTTTGATTGGAAAATATATAATCTATTGTCTCAAGTGCCGTGTCATGCCTGATGGATGTGTATAATGCCTTTACATCCCATGTGGCTAATATATAATCAAATTCCCATTTGATGGATGCCAATTTATTGATTACAGAAGTTGTGTCCTTCAAAAAAGCTTTGGTCTCAGTGACAATGGGGCTAAGTATATGGTCAATATACTGTGCCATGTTCATTGTTGCCCAATCAATTCCACTCAGGATAGGTCTTCCTTCTGGTACTTTTTCAAAAGCCTTGTGAATTTTTGGCAAAAAATATATTGTGGGTAATGTTGGTTGCTGCATATCTAAAAATGATCTTTCTTCATCTGTGATTAGCCCTTTTCTATGCCAGTTTGTTATGGATTCCCGCAACTCATTTAAGATCTTCTGTTTTGGGTTCCCTTCAAGTTTGTGATAACAAAAAGGAGTATTTAGATGGTTCTCGGCCATTGTTACATAGTCTGCCCTGTTCATAACCACAATTTTTCCTCCTTTATCAGCAGCTTTTATAGTCAAATTTTGATTCTGTTTCAATTCCACCAAAGCTTTTCTTTCTCCTTTGGTCAAATTATCATAATCTTGTTTACTTGGTCTTTTGTGTTTCTTTTTGTCTATGATGTCGTTCAGTTCTTTAGTTACTGCCTTGTAGAAGGTGTCGACCAGGTTGTCTCTGGTTAGTTGTGGAGTAAACTTAGATTTCAGTTTGAGATCCCTCGTTTGGAGACCAGTTTGTTGTATCTTGAGATTCTGTATGGTTTCATGAATCGGTCGATCTGTGGTATCTTGTAATGAACTTAAGAGGTGAATGTTCCTTATATCTTTAATGGTATAGTCACTATCCTCAATGTCGGGTTCTTTGGCATGAAACATCGGAACTTGTGTTGCAAAAAATTTCTTGAGTTTCAATTTTCTAACAAATTTAAACAAGTCTATGTGCACGTTAATTTGGTCAAAGTTGGTGGATGGAGCAAAAGAGAAACCTTTGTTTAGAAGTGCTATATCTTCTGTTTTTAAGTGATATTCTGACAGGTTCAAAATTAAGGTGTCTGTTTGTTCTTCTTGGCTGCTTCTCTTGCTCCTGCTCTTGTCAAACGTCTGAAATCTTCTAGAGCGTCTGGGTGGCCTGTATCCACTGCCCCCTCTCTTGCCCCTCCTCCTGTATTCTGTGTTTGTACATTGATCTGCTGAGGTAATAAAAAACGGACCTGTTTTTGCAAAGTGATTTTGTTGCTTTTCTTGTACCTTCTTATCTGATTTAGAAAACCTTGTCCATCAAGTGTTTTTTCTGATATTTCTGTCGTTGCTGTTTCCTTAATGTTATCTCCTTCTGATTCTGCATCTGAGCTGCCCGGAGATGTATTTGGTGTACTCTCTCTTGATATCGATTTATTGATTTGTCTATATTTCTCTTGAAAAGTGTAAACTCTATCATCCTGATAATCCCTATTATCACGATGGAATTTACGCATTTTTCTTAATTTGATTTCGTCTTGGTAGTCTTTCAAAATTTCAAACATTTTCTGGTAGTTTTTTTCTTTTGTTGCTTCCAAGGCTTTAGTTTCTGAAATTTCTTTCTTAATTATTTCTATTTGGTCGGTGATTCTCTTATGTTCCCTTGATGCGTGTTCTATTAAAATTTCTAACATAATGTTGGAGCTTTGATTGAGGTTTTTTTCCCATGAGTCTGCTAAATCCTTGTCTTCATCTTTAGTAAGGTCCGGAAAAATTAAGATCCTTAGGCCTCTAGGTATTTGTTTTTTGGTTACATAATTTTTCAAAGAAATTATCTCCCAGTATTTGTCCACTTCTTTCTTAGAAGCTCGTTCCAATTTAACAAATTTGTAACGTAAATCCTCTCTGGGTTTGGGCAGGTTTGATGCGAAAGCATGCACATTACTGCCCTTCGGGGCAAAAAGATTAACAGCATCCTCTTCTCTTGTTTCTAAATATTCTGCCATTATGGCTAATAGCTGATTGTTCCTGGTCAGCAGGTTCTGAAGTACCTCGATACAAACAACAAAAAAGTGAGGAATCTATTTTTTGGTACTAATGTCGAAGAACTCTGCGCCCTTTTTATCTTTTGTGTTCATACAGTTAAGGTCGCATGTGTAATTAGGGAAACCGTGGAGTCCTATGATTCCTCTACTCCACTAGGAAAAGACCATAACACAAAGTTTTACCCTTATGTGTTGCTCATGCGCCCAAGTTGTTTTTACTCCATACAGATGGAGAAGGAAATAAGGTACCACACAAGATTTGTGTTTTGATTCACCAATATTTATATAGAAAACTGTTGCCCTTTAGTGATGACACGTGTTTCAACGTAACCAACGTCTTTCTCAAATCAGGGCTGGTATCAACAAATGACAAGTAATATCAAAAACAGTGCATAATAAATTGATTTAAGTAAACGCCAATGTGGTCCACAAGAACGTTTGCACATGCATGAATTAAGAAATAATTAACAAAATCATAATAACATGGCCATGTTTGGGGGGGGGGAAGAGGAAGGAGGTTTGTGGGAAAGCGAGAAGAGAAAAAAAAAAAATATAAAAACACATGATTGTTAAACAATATGTCAATGGTGTTAATCCTATTTTTTTAATGAGTACATTGGTATATTTAGAATAATTTATTGTATGCTTATGTTCATTGTATTTCTTACCCAATGTAACCGTCCTCTTAAATGTTCTCAAAAGCTTGAACCAGTCATGGGTTAAATCCCGTGTCCCTGTAGGGGAAGCATTTACATATGCTCGTTTAACTGCCTTGTATTATGGGCACAGATTGTGTCTCTATATAAAGTCTATCCAATGCTGTGTTCATGCTTTAAATACGTGCACACAGAAATTACAAGGATATGCTGTTCTCACCACGTTACATTGCATTCAAAAACTCTAGGGGAGGGTGTTTGTCCTTTCCTATTTTTCCTTTTCCTTTTGTTTGTTATATCTACAGTCGTAAAACACGCAGGCCCACATGTCCGTGAACCTTATTCCTTTCCCACCTTGTGGGCTTTCCTGCTTACCTCTATTTCCTCAAAGTCGTCCCTTTCATGTGCTTTGGCAATAATCTTAGTTCCATATCCTCTGGCCTTAAATCTTCTTGAAAGCAGTTGACATTCTTGCTCAAAAGTTTTTTGTTCCGAACAGTTTCGCCGAGCTCTGATGTATTCTCCACTAGGGATGTTCCTTACAACCGAAGAATGATGACAGCTGGTTGCAAATAAAGTTGAATTAGCCTCTGTAGGCTTCCTGAAGGTCCGACAACATAGAAACAGAAGTAGGACATAGGTAACCTAGTAACGTGATCAAACAAAAGACGAGATTGGGAGACACAATCATACAAGGACTGAAAGGGACGACTTTGAGGAAATAGAGGTAAGCAGGAAAGCCCACAAGGTGGGAAAGGAATAAGGTTCACGGACATGTGGGCCTGCGTGTTTTACGACTGTAGATATAACAAACAAAAGGAAAAGGAAAAATAGGAAAGGACAAACACCCTCCCCTAGAGTTTTTGAATGCAATGTAACGTGGTGAGAACAGCATATCCTTGTAATTTCTGTGTGCACGTATTTAAAGCATGAACACAGCATTGGATAGACTTTATATAGAGACACAATCTGTGCCCATAATACAAGGCAGTTAAACGAGCATATGTAAATGCTTCCCCTACAGGGACACGGGATTTAACCCATGACTGGTTCAAGTTTTTGAGAACATTTAAGAGGACGGTTACATTGGGTAAGAAATACAATGAACATAAGCATACAATAAATTATTCTAAATATACCAATGTACTCATTAAAAAAATAGGATTAACACCATTGACATATTGTTTAACAATCATGTGTTTTTATATTTTTTTTTTTTTCTCTTCTCGCTTTCCCACAAACCTCCTTCCTCTTCCCCCCCCCCAAACATGGCCATGTTATTATGATTTTGTTAATTATTTCTTAATTCATGCATGTGCAAACGTTCTTGTGGACCACATTGGCGTTTACTTAAATCAATTTATTATGCACTGTTTTTGATATTACTTGTCATTTGTTGATACCAGCCCTGATTTGAGAAAGACGTTGGTTACGTTGAAACACGTGTCATCACTAAAGGGCAACAGTTTTCTATATAAATATTGGTGAATCAAAACACAAATCTTGTGTGGTACCTTATTTCCTTCTCCATCTGTATGGAGTAAAAACAACTTGGGCGCATGAGCAACACATAAGGGTAACACTTTGTGTTATGGTCTTTTCCTAGTGGAGTAGAGGAATCATAGGACTCCACGGTTACCCTAATTACACATGCGACCTTAACTGTATGAACACAAAAGATAAAAAGGGCGCAGAGTTCTTCGACATTAGTACCAAAAAATAGATTCCTCACTTTTTTGTTGTTTGTATCGAGGTACTTCAGAACCTGCTGACCAGGAACAATCAGCTATTAGCCATAATGGCAGAATATTTAGAAACAAGAGAAGAGGATGCTGTTAATCTTTTTGCCCCGAAGGGCAGTAATGTGCATGCTTTCGCATCAAACCTGCCCAAACCCAGAGAGGATTTACGTTACAAATTTGTTAAATTGGAACGAGCTTCTAAGAAAGAAGTGGACAAATACTGGGAGATAATTTCTTTGAAAAATTATGTAACCAAAAAACAAATACCTAGAGGCCTAAGGATCTTAATTTTTCCGGACCTTACTAAAGATGAAGACAAGGATTTAGCAGACTCATGGGAAAAAAACCTCAATCAAAGCTCCAACATTATGTTAGAAATTTTAATAGAACACGCATCAAGGGAACATAAGAGAATCACCGACCAAATAGAAATAATTAAGAAAGAAATTTCAGAAACTAAAGCCTTGGAAGCAACAAAAGAAAAAAACTACCAGAAAATGTTTGAAATTTTGAAAGACTACCAAGACGAAATCAAATTAAGAAAAATGCGTAAATTCCATCGTGATAATAGGGATTATCAGGATGATAGAGTTTACACTTTTCAAGAGAAATATAGACAAATCAATAAATCGATATCAAGAGAGAGTACACCAAATACATCTCCGGGCAGCTCAGATGCAGAATCAGAAGGAGATAACATTAAGGAAACAGCAACGACAGAAATATCAGAAAAAACACTTGATGGACAAGGTTTTCTAAATCAGATAAGAAGGTACAAGAAAAGCAACAAAATCACTTTGCAAAAACAGGTCCGTTTTTTATTACCTCAGCAGATCAATGTACAAACACAGAATACAGGAGGAGGGGCAAGAGAGGGGGCAGTGGATACAGGCCACCCAGACGCTCTAGAAGATTTCAGACGTTTGACAAGAGCAGGAGCAAGAGAAGCAGCCAAGAAGAACAAACAGACACCTTAATTTTGAACCTGTCAGAATATCACTTAAAAACAGAAGATATAGCACTTCTAAACAAAGGTTTCTCTTTTGCTCCATCCACCAACTTTGACCAAATTAACGTGCACATAGACTTGTTTAAATTTGTTAGAAAATTGAAACTCAAGAAATTTTTTGCAACACAAGTTCCGATGTTTCATGCCAAAGAACCCGACATTGAGGATAGTGACTATACCATTAAAGATATAAGGAACATTCACCTCTTAAGTTCATTACAAGATACCACAGATCGACCGATTCATGAAACCATACAGAATCTCAAGATACAACAAACTGGTCTCCAAACGAGGGATCTCAAACTGAAATCTAAGTTTACTCCACAACTAACCACAGACAACCTGGTCGACACCTTCTACAAGGCAGTAACTAAAGAACTGAACGACATCATAGACAAAAAGAAACACAAAAGACCAAGTAAACAAGATTATGATAATTTGACCAAAGGAGAAAGAAAAGCGTTGGTGGAATTGAAACAGAATCAAAATTTGACTATAAAAGCTGCTGATAAAGGAGGAAAAATTGTGGTTATGAACAGGGCAGACTATGTAACAATGGCCGAGAACCATCTAAATACTCCTTTTTGTTATCACAAACTTGAAGGGAACCCAAAACAGAAGATCTTAAATGAGTTGCGGGAATCCATAACAAACTGGCATAGAAAAGGGCTAATCACAGATGAAGAAAGATCATTTTTAGATATGCAGCAACCAACATTACCCACAATATATTTTTTGCCAAAAATTCACAAGGCTTTTGAAAAAGTACCAGAAGGAAGACCTATCCTGAGTGGAATTGATTGGGCAACAATGAACATGGCACAGTATATTGACCATATACTTAGCCCCATTGTCACTGAGACCAAAGCTTTTTTGAAGGACACAACTTCTGTAATCAATAAATTGGCATCCATCAAATGGGAATTTGATTATATATTAGCCACATGGGATGTAAAGGCATTATACACATCCATCAGGCATGACACGGCACTTGAGACAATAGATTATATATTTTCCAATCAAACTGCATCAAAATTTCAATCAGTTAACATGCTCAAGGAAATGATACTTTTAACTTTGCAAAATAACGTGTTCATTTTCAATGGAGAATTTTATCAGCAAACAAGAGGAGTGGCGATGGGAGTAAAATTTGCCCCCGCACTCGCCAACCTCACAATGGCAATGTATGAGGATAAACACATCTATGGAGATGAAATATATCAGGATCATGTGATTCTTTGGACCCGCTATATCGACGATGTGTTACTTATCTGGAAAGGTGAACAAGAGGAGTTAGAACAATTCAAGACTAGAGCCAACAATAACCTTATGGGGATTGAATTTACTGGGATTACCAGCAAAGAACAAATAGATTTTCTGGATCTAAATATCTATGTGAAAAATAATCAACTGTTGACTAGGACCTTCAGGAAGCCTACAGAGGCTAATTCAACTTTATTTGCAACCAGCTGTCATCATTCTTCGGTTGTAAGGAACATCCCTAGTGGAGAATACATCAGAGCTCGGCGAAACTGTTCGGAACAAAAAACTTTTGAGCAAGAATGTCAACTGCTTTCAAGAAGATTTAAGGCCAGAGGATATGGAACTAAGATTATTGCCAAAGCACAAAGGAAAGCCAAAGCTCTTAACAGAGCAGACACCCTAACTACGAAAACCAGAATCAACAACCAAACAGAGGAAGTGACTTTCATTACGACTTACTGTAAGAATAATGGAATTTTAAGGAAGATCCTAAAAAGGAATTGGCATTTGCTACAATTGGACCCACACGTCAGGAACTACATTAAGGACAACCCGACTATAATCTTCAAACGAGCCAAAACCATAAAAAATGTATTGAGTCCATCTCTGCTCCCTATACTAGAAATTGGGAGTTCGAATACTTGGTTACCTAAACAAACACAAGGTTTCAGAAGATGTGGGACTTGCACAATGTGCAAATACACCATAGACAATACTGCAAGTTTTCAGGATACATATGGCATTAAGCAGCAAATTTTGGAACACATCAATTGCAGAAGTAAATATGTTATATATGTCATTATATGTTTATGTCACAAAATGTACATAGGAAGTACGATAAGAGAATTAAGGATTAGAATAAGAGAACACCTTTCAGGAATAGGGAATCCTAATTCTAACTCACCATTAGCACAGCATTGGCAAAAAGAGCATCAGTGCGATGAAAAAAGACTTTTAAAATTTTTGGGTCTAAAAAGAATAACCTTAGGACCAAGAGGAGGAAATTTGGAGCTGAAATTACGACAAGAAGAAGCCAGAATGATTTGCAAATTTAGAACTGTTGAAAAAGGTTTAAACTCTGACAATGAGATGTATTCTTTTCTCTGAAAATATTATAAATGCAGTATCCTGTTTTGTGGGTTTCATGAAAGAATTATCACCTCAGAAACATCAACACACAAAAAGGTACACATGTCCCATAACATACACACCGAAATGTACTTAGGCAGAGGCATCAACATTGATCAAAAAGATTAACATAATGATATTCGGAGGCATGATACATTGTGTCTTATAATATCACAAGACTGATTAAGACACATTTTGTCACATTACGCAAGAATTAATCAGATGCCAATACATTTTTTGGAGATACAGTAACTTGTGTCCCATTGACATGACTTGCGTCAAAAAAGGAGAAAAGGGGAGGAGTCTTCAACGATTTAGGGAGTGTCCTTGTAATAATATTTAGAATAACATTTGTTATGAACTCTGTTTGGTGTTACACACCGCTTCATTAAGACTAAAAAAGTATTAGAACAATTTGTCTTTAAAAGAGCGCAACTATTTTCGATTACGTGAACGTGCGTCCAAACAAACACAAAACACAATACCGATATAGAGTTTTAGCCCAAAATATGGCGGACAATGTAGAAACAGAAGTAGGACATAGGTTTTCAGCCCCAAAATATGGCCGACAACATAGAAACAGAAGTAGGACATAGGTAACCTAGTAACGTGATCAAACAAAAGACGAGATTGGGAGACGCAATCATACAAGGACTGAAAGGGACGACTTTGAGGAAATAGAGGTAAGCAGGAAAGCCCACAAGGTGGGAAAGGAATAAGGTTCACGGACATGTGGGCCTGCGTGTTTTACGACTGTAGATATAACAAACAAAAGGAAAAGGAAAAATAGGAAAGGACAAACACCCTCCCCTAGAGTTTTTGAATGCAATGTAACGTGGTGAGAACAGCATATCCTTGTAATTTCTGTGTGCACGTATTTAAAGCATGAACACAGCATTGGATAGACTTTATATAGAGACACAATCTGTGCCCATAATACAAGGCAGTTAAACGAGCATATGTAAATGCTTCCCCTACAGGGACACGGGATTTAACCCATGACTGGTTCAAGCTTTTGAGAACATTTAAGAGGACGGTTACATTGGGTAAGAAATACAATGAACATAAGCATACAATAAATTATTCTAAATATACCAATGTACTCATTAAAAAAATAGGATTAACACCATTGACATATTGTTTAACAATCATGTGTTTTTATATTTTTTTTTTTTCTCTTCTCGCTTTCCCACAAACCTCCTTCCTCTTTCCCCCCCCCAAACATGGCCATGTTATTATGATTTTGTTAATTATTTCTTAATTCATGCATGTGCAAACGTTCTTGTGGACCACATTGGCGTTTACTTAAATCAATTTATTATGCACTGTTTTTGATATTACTTGTCATTTGTTGATACCAGCCCTGATTTGAGAAAGACGTTGGTTACGTTGAAACACGTGTCATCACTAAAGGGCAACAGTTTTCTATATAAATATTGGTGAATCAAAACACAAATCTTGTGTGGTACCTTATTTCCTTCTCCATCTGTATGGAGTAAAAACAACTTGGGCGCATGAGCAACACATAAGGGTAACACTTTGTGTTATGCTCTATCCTTATTCTACTTGATCTCTCTGCAGCTTTTGACACTGTCGACCATCCACTCCTACTCCATACTCTTTCCTCCTTCGGATTTAAAGGCCCTGTTCTAAAATGGCTATCCTCCTACCTCTCCTCCCGTTCCTTTGATGTTTCTTCGGGAGGCCAGTCCTCTCCTTCCTTTCCTCTTATCTACGGTGTTCCTCAAGGCTCTGTACTTGGTCCTTTCCTTTTCTCTCTTTACACCTCTCTCATTGCCCCTGTCATCTCCTCGTTTGGCATTTCCCATCACTTCTATGCTGACGATACTCAACTCTTTCTTTCTTTCTCCTCCTTCACACCTGACCTCCACATTAAACTCTCCTCCTGCCTCACTGCTATCAAGAACTGGATGTCCTCCCACTTTCTCTCTCTTAACACCGATAAAACCGTAGTCCTTTTCTTCCCCTCTAATTCTCTTCCCCCTCCTTCCCCTCCTCCTTTCATTCACTTTCCTCCCTCTAATCTCCCGATCTCCCCCCAAGCTCGTAATCTAGGTGTTATTTTTGATTCCTCTCTCACCTTCTCACAACACATTTCACTCACCTCCCACACCAGCCGATACCACCTCTACAATATATGCAAAATCCGTTCCTCCCTCACATTCCACGCCACCAAACTCCTAATTTCCTCTCTCATCTTCTCGCGCCCCTTCTACTGCTTTTCTCTAATCTTTGGACTTCCCGCATCTCAACTTGCCCCTCTTAAATCCATATACCACTCTGCTGTTCGTACCCTCTGTCTCCTTACCTTTCGTGACTCCATCTCTTCCTCACTCTCTTACCTTGGCTGGCTACCTTTCCACTCACAGCTTAAATTCCACTTTCTCTGCCTTGTCTTCAAATCCATCTATGGTCTTGCTCCTCCTTATCTCTCCTCCCTTCTCTCCTTCTACTCCCCATCCCGCCCCCTTCGCTCCGCTGACCATTTCCTCCTCACTGTCCTCCTTCCCCCTGTGCTTCCTCCCGTTTCCGCTCATTCCAACTCCTTGCACCTCTGCACTGGAACTCACTCCCTCTTACAATCCGCTCAACTATGACCTTCGCCTCATTTCGCACTTCCCTTAAATCCCTCCTCCTCCATTCTCCCGCTTGAAAACTTCCCCTCTCACCTAATTCCTCTCTCCCCTTTCCTACTCCTCTCTCTTCCTCTTCCATTTTCCCTCGCCCTGTCCAACTCCCACTCCTCCCCCACCTCTTCCCTCTCCCCTTTCTACGCCCCCTCAGTTAATTGCTCTTTGCACTGTTTTGTTCAATGATTCAAGATGTAAATTTTGCTCCCATTGTTAAGTGTTGTTGGTTTATTGCATTCTGTTGTTCCATTGTACAGCGCCTTGGTGTAAAGCGCTCTATAAATAAATAAATCAAATCAAATCAAATTTGCATTTCATACCGGTCTCAATATGGTTATACTATTCCGCTGAACAAACCCAACTCATCCCCCACCATTTCTGCAATCTACCCGCTGCTCCACACCATCATCCCAACATGGTGGAGTACATAAAACAGCTTCAGTCTACATATGATATGAACTGGTAGTGGATCTAGATTTTGACAGGGTCACAGTCATCCTAGCAGGTGCTTTCAGTACCTGGGCAGAACAACATCACAAGAGCCTTTAGCAGAAACTGAATATAATAAGAGAACATTCAAAAATTGGTAGACTCATTTTCACAGGCTCATCCAAAACAGCACCCAAGAGAAAATCGAATCTAACCAAGAATCGTTTGTAATTCTTGCCTCATTTTCCATGATCACTCTGAGCTTATGTAAGGCAGCAATGGTCTGTGTTAGGGACCCATTTTCTGAATCGTTGGGAAGCACAAATGTGCCGCTTATACTGCCGATTTTCTGACAATCGCCTCACTCCATAGCTGTTAGGAAGTTGAGGAAAGTCATTAACCTTAGTGCCCATAGCTCTTCTTTGATGGCACTGAATGCTGACTCAGATTGCCGTGGTTTGAACACCAGGTGCCAGGAGAAAGGAGAAGAATGTCTCTGTGTGACCAGTCGGTATGCTCGGGAATATTCATTAAGGGTTTTGATGATACTGCCAAAAGGCAGTTAGATTGCTTAGTCCATTGCAATAGTTCTTGTTTGCCATTGTCGAATAAAGTCATTAATTTGTCCATATGTAATGAGGAACAGGACGCAAGGGGTATGGGGTACAAAGGGGACACAGTTGTAACTTTGGGCATTGGGCAGGCAAGGACCAAGTGCTCCTCCAAGATAATGAGGATTGGCTAATGAAGTGTGGTGAAACAGCACACACCTCACCAGGCTTGGGGTGACTGCTTATAGGCATATGATCCACACACCCAAAACATGTCCAAAAGGGCAGCTGTACCTCCAGCGAGATCAGGGATGCAAAGCGTGCAGCCGCAGTTCACATTTGTGCCAACTGACACTGTGCCATTGCCCTTTAAACACAGAGAAAAATGGGCAGACAGAGAGTAATGGGTAAGTGTCTGTATCTAACAGGTTTTTGTGGCTCTTTGAACCATGTCAGATGCTGAAGATAACATTGCCACACATTTCCACATTCTTGATTTATATGTGCCATCCCTTCTTCTGAGAATCCCCTTATTCCTCTACGTCTACAACTCTTCTTCACCCCTTTATTCCATCAATGTTTGATAAAAATGTCCCCTCTAAACTCAATTTGGCTCTATGTGTGCACTGAACGTTTCTATGATCTCTATGATCTGTAACTGAACATTCTTCATCGACAGGCAAAATGGATGTTGTTACTGATTGTCCTTTGACCTTCCCTCTGAACCTGCACAATGCTAGGTGCATTAAACATAGTCTGCCTGTTTCCTCTACTTAATTTTAGATAATCACCCTAGGCACACCAGAAGCATGCGGATGAGAGAGCAAATGTAGCAATATCCTACTTATCTCTCTGTCCCAATCTTCTTCATATGGTAGTACCATACATTATCTACTGGAAAACCATGTGCATCTATTGTGGGATCTATTTCATCATCCCTATTGTCCAAGGAATCAACATCTATACTTCTTCTTCTCTTGACAATACCTCCTCAAATTCTTTAAAACTAGATCAATGTAAACCTTCTGCATTCACACTTGTTGATATCTTCAAACATGATGACAAGAGAACCACAAAAACCATATGAACACTCATCCCAACATACATACATCTTGAGTTTGACAATTTCTTCCTTTTATAATCAAAGAGATTCAAGTCCCTGATTTCCTTTTGTGCCCCCCTTTTCCTCTGGAATAAAATGTGGATCCTTAAGACATACTTAACTTTGAGCCTGCTCCTGTAACTGTGAAGGGGTACCAATATCCCTCTGTATATAAATGATGTAGATCAAGCTCCTGTTGCCCTCCACCTTCACAGCAGTCTGAGTCACATAAATTACTTGTGCTGGTCATGGAAATACAGCTCATTCCAAAAGTGTACGAAGGTCTGCACGAAAAACTTGTCCCCCAGGAGCAGTTGTTGCATGTGCTGATTGTCAGTTTCCTTGCCGCTTTCTCCTGTAGACTATTGGTGAGAAAATAAAACCTGTGAAGATACAATATGGATACTTTTGGTTAAAGTCCTAAGGTACTCCCGAAACTCCTCTCCTAGTACCTCTGTGGTCTTGTGTGTGTCTGATGCAGCGTGTGCAAGTAAGAGAAGTGTGTGTAGCCTAAAGCCCATCATGATCTCATGGGAGAGCAAGTGGTATTCTTTTCCTGGCTAATTTCTCAAATAAAACAGTGCTAGAGGCAGAAAATAGTACCACAACATTTTAAAAGCATTACATATTTTGGACAACCAGGCCTTAAGGACCCCGTTTAGCCTCTCCACAAAACCATTAACCTGTGGGTGGAATACTGAGCTCAACCGGTGCTTGATTACCAAAAGCAAAGTAATTTCTGCGAACAAGGCATTAAAAAAGTGGGTTCCATTGTCAGTTTTAAGACCTTGCAAATTCCGAAATGTGGAAATACCTCCCTCACTAGCAATCTTGCTGTGGACATACCATCAGGATGTACGCAGGGACCAACCTCAAGCCACTGATTGAACAGGCAAACAATTACAAAGAAATACCGTTAATTATTACACTTCGTAATCATATCGATGAAGTCTATATGGAGCTCCATGTATGGCCCACAGGGTCTAGGGAAGACTCTCCTTACTGGCCTCATGATGTTTCTGGGATTGAATAATTTGCAAACTACGCAGTTTCCTATGAATATACATACCTGTTTCTGGAGGTTCTTTATAAATCATTCCTCCTGGAGCTCTGCTGCAATTTGTCACAGAGAAGTGAACAACAGGTAATGTAATTGCTCTTGAGCCAGAAAGAGCAGTTCTACGGGCATTTACTACCTTCCACGTCAACTCCTGTCTCCACATCAAATCCGTTGCCAAGGGCACACATTCTCTGTTTTTCTCGGTGTTTTTCATTGCATCTCTATGATTTGAAGCATATGGACTGCAGTGTATGGGGCTGGCAACTGTACCTGTTGGAACACGGTTTCCATTTTCTGGCAATCTGTAAATGGTAAATATGCTGCTTCCTTTGCCATGGTGTCTGCACCATCATTCCTGAGGGCTATTGGATTAGTATGGTTAGTATGCATAGCGCTATTAACTATGCCTACCTCTGCGGGCAAGGTTAATGCTTCAATTAGTTTGGATAGCAGCTCAGCATGCTGGACAGGGGTCCCGTCAGATCTCCTAAACCCTCTTCTCTGCCACCTTGATAACCGTGAATGCACAGCAGAGGTGACATACACAGAGTCAGAATAAATAATGCCTGTCTTCCCCTTACTCATTTCTAGTACCACTAGTTCCACTGCTTGCATGGAGTAATGCGGAGACAAGCGTCTCTTCACTCTGACCTGCTCCATGAAGCCCACAACGGCTGCATGCATAAGCCTTTCCTAGTTTCCCGATTATTTTTTGAAGACCCATGAATGAAAGTACCTCACCTCCCTCCAAGGCATCCCCTTTAACATTCATCCTCTCTTTCTCTTATCTCTCATAAGTGGCACAATCATGAACAATGGGCCTCATTATAAATGTGGTGGTCCGGTAACAACGGTACCAGTAAGCTTGCTGGTACCATTGTTACCGGACAGGCAAATTACGAGTTCTGCTTGCAGGTGTGTTCCCACCCATCAGGTCTGACCTGGCGGGTGTACCGACACCCATGAGCAGAGCATGTCGGATGCACCGGCACCATTCTGAATGGTGCCGGTGCATCCAACCTCTCCATTCCCATTGATCCCTATGGGGCTCAATGGGAAAGGGGAGCATTTTTTTCTGGTGCCCGCGAATGGGCAATTACCGGGTCCGGCAGTTGACCTGGTAATTGCCCATTTGCGGCCGCCGGATAAGAACTGATACCGGTGGCAACTGTGCCTGTTATACCGGCACGGCTACTGCCGGTATTGTAATGATCCCAAATGTCATCAGGTTGCACTGGCTCAGTTACAAATGTCACAGGATTGACTAGGTGACACCACATGGGATGTATTGATGCATTTGATAGAATTACCTTGCATCCCAAAAGTCTTTGGGTTGTCAAAGTAGACTTGGATTTTTCTAACATAACAAACACTGCATGCTCCATGTTCAGTGTCACCTGGTAACCGATTATAATGGGTCAAAGACTTTTGAATTGCAAAAGCAGCTGTCACTAAAGATTTCTCACAAGGGAGCGGTCCCTGCCTCACTGGGTTCAAGATTCCGCTATAGTACGCAAATTATTTGTGGTCTAGCAATGCCTTCTGGTTCAGGACCGCTGTCATCACCTGCCCATTTGAATGAGAAAACAGATAGAACTGTTTCTTGTAATTTGGGTCACCAAGACCAGAGCATTGCTGATCACTGCCTGGAGCTTCCGAAAGCAAGCTGCCGTTTCTTCAGACCACTCAATTGGACATTTCACCTTCTGTGCTTCCTTAAACCCCTTCAGTAAGGGCCTCACGTAACTGGAGTAGTCAAACATCCACGATCTATAAGAGTTACAGAGTCCCAAAAACAGCTGCATTTGTTTCACCCTGACTGGCTGAGGTGTATTCTGAACTGCAGCAGCTCTCTCTGACATTACCTTCCTTCCTGCGGGCGGTATCACTTGCCCCAAATAAACTACCTCTGTCTGGCAGTACTGCAATTTGTCTTTGCCCATTTAGTACTTCTCTGCAAGAAGGGGGAGGAGCGTTATTGAATTTCCTTGACACTGCCACTCTGAAGTGCTACAAAGTAGTAAATCATCCACATACTGAATTACAGTACTGGAAACATGTACATTTGCTAAATCCATTTGAACCACCCTGTTTAAGACAATCAAAGATTCACTGTACCCCTGGGGCAACCACGTGTGCTCAAATCTCTGACCCTTATATGTAAACAGCATGAGGTACTGAGAATCCGGGGCGTTTGGGGACCAAGAAAAGTGCATTTCATAAATCAATCTTTGTGAAGTGGGTTGACCCAGTAGCGATGTTACAGAGAATGGTAGCAGGATTTGGTATCACTGGAAATTCCACCTCAACAATATTGAGGGGGTGCAAATCCTTGACCATCCTCCAACTTAACCCCTTCACTTTCTTCACAGAGTGTTACATGGGGGCAAAGAAGGTGTATTATGCCTTGCTTCAAAAACACCATAATGGTCTGCTAAATCCCTTTGTCTGCTTCTCTAGACTTGGGGTACTGCTTAACCCCTGGTAATATCGCACATGTTTTCAGTTTTATTTCCATAGCTCCAATACTCTTTAGCAGCCCCACTACATGAGGTTTGTTGGTCCATAAATGGTCCGGCACCTTTTCCAAATCCTCTTTCCAATATGGAGATGTATTTCTAAAGATGAGCATGTTCTGTGGTACTTCCCTCTGCTCTATCACTATCTGACAAGGCCCCCAATCCAGAAGACCATCTCCCCTGTGTCTTTGGTGTCTTTGGTGTCTTTGAACAACTGCTTGTCGGGCATGTCCCTTAGCGATAAGGTAAGATTGATGCACAGAACTGTGCGATACTTTCTGCCATCCTCATCTGTGCCTGAGAGATTCACCCTGTTCTTATTGATCACTACTGCCTCTAAGAGAATTGTAACAATGGCACCTGGTGTTACCTCCTGTGGCACAACAGGCTTAAACAAAAATTCAATCGGTTCCCTCAATGTCTGATTTCTGATCCCTGGGTCTTAACTCAACAAAACCATTACTCCATAAAGAAACAAAGTTGAATGAACAGGGACCCCCCTTACTGTGCTTTTTCTACAGTATGCTTGCAAACGCGATGCCTCTCTTAACAGATCCAAACCTGGAGTTGAGCACACTATACCTTCCTCTGCGAAAGCAATCGACATCCGCAACTTATTCAAGAGGTCTCTTCCCATAAGATTTGCTGGGGTGTCTCTACAATACAACAGAGCAGATTCATTTTGTGTACCTACTTTGATGCGTAGATCTTCAGTATAAGGAACCGACAGGATAGCTCCAGAGAATCGCTGTCCATTGCTTTGACTTCCTTAATGCAAAATTTCAGAGACCCTATGTAAACCATGAATTAGAATGTTTGGTCACCTACCTGCACACCTATCCAGGGTTCCTCTTCTGGATCAGTGGTAATGGACAGGACTGGACACATCAGAGAGCCCTGTGGGCTGTCAAACTGCTGATACATATTAGCACAGGGGAGCAAAAAGGACTCCCTCCAAAAAAAGAGTAACCGTTCCTTGGGGTAAAGGATTTTTTCCCATGTCTGTACTGATGCCTGTGCTGGCATGGTCGGTGGGATCCCATAGGTCAGTGCAACCCCAGTCAATGGGTTATGTTCAACCCATGCCTGCTGCAATTGCACAGAGCCTAGGCCCTATGGCAGGGTCGGGAATCGCATCTGCTGAGCTCCCATTTTAAAATACTGTGACCTGTCTTGACAATCTCATGATACCTGTCCCAACCTTCTGCACGACCAACACTGAATCCCATCGAACACTCCATAATTAATTCCCATTGGCTCATTAAAATGGGAACCCGTCAAATGACCCACTTTCTCATGCAACTCCTCCTCTGCCTCTCGGAAATCCTCTAATTTGCCTTGGATCGGGAGCATACCTGTCCATCCAACGCCGTCATACCCGATTCACCACGTTCCTGTTTTCCTAATTGCCCCTGCTGTCCCTCCAAGGAGTTAGTAATTACTGCCCCTTCTAAACAGATCTTGACCATTTTTTTCCAAAGCAGCTTAGTAACCCCATATGTCGTTTGTGCCTGTTCTATACCCTCCTTTTGTATTTCTTGCCTCCTTTTACAAAAGTGCACAATGTGTGCCTGAATTTCTGGCCAACTCTTGGCCTCCATCCCTACCACCTTATCTAAATCATGCAGAACTTCCTTGGGGAGTCCCTTCTTTAGCATGTGGTAAATAATTGCCATACTCTTGTCCCACGCTTCTCGCGTCTATGCCCACCACATCTTCAGAATTAACTGGATGTGTGTGGCATCATCCAATGTCATGATTTTTGTTCAAATGGAATTTATATCCAGCGTTCGGGATGCAAAATCTGCAGGGCCCCTCAAACCTGTGCCCTGCAATTATTAAAAGCTGCTCCATTGTGGGTATTTGTATCCAACTGAACTCCTGGATAACCCGCTCTCCTCCAAAGTTTATCTGATCGCTCCGCCATCAGAGCCGTGAATAGGTTTTTCATATCCCCTATGGCCAACACAACACCAGCGGCATGGTTCTCCAATGCATAAATCCACTTCCTCGTCCCCTGCAGTGAGCAAAGAGTATATTATTGTTTATTGTTAGTGTACATTTTTAGGTATTTCTCAGAATAACACTGCTTAACTCATTATGTAAGAGTTAGTGTTAGTATTCAGCACACTGTATTACCGATCTGCAGGTTATTATTATTATGGATTGTGTTCAACCCAGTAGTGTTCAACCTAGCCTAGCCTGGACTATGCTAATTAGTGCAGCTCCATTAACACAATGTGCTGAACAAGCAAACTAACTCTTACAAACATAATGAGTTAAACAGTGCAATTAAGAGTCTGAGAAATACAGTAAAAATAATAAGTAATAATATCACATAATTGATTTGCTCGTTGTGGCACAGGGTGTATACATACTTATTTCATATTTAATGTGGTTATGGGGATAACCACTTACACCAGTGCACACAGCAACCAATTATTGTCCTTATCAACCCTGATCTTAGCGCAGCACTCTCTGTTTGGTTTCTGCCAATAGTTTTTTGACCAAGGATTCCCAATGTTGTTGTGTGTTGACTGGATCAAGCAGAACAACAGACAGCATTTTATTGCAAACACCAGCCACGCTGTGCACTATGGACATAAGCACTTACATGCGTGTTGAGTGATTGCTTGACCTTTGCTTGCATCTTTTGCTTTTTTTCCCTATCTTTTCCACCTTTTAAGTACCATGCTTCCTTGTCTATCTCTTACTACTGCCAAGAGGCAATTCAGATTATGGTACGCATCTTTTCATTAAACGTTCTTGATAAAGGAAGCTAAAAAATGCAGGTGACATGGCTCCCTTTAAAGCATGGGGAAGTAGTTGTTAAAATAACAACAAAAAACAGCGGGTTTTTCGCTGAAGATTTGATGTGCCATTCTCCCTACCGTTAGGGCGAAAGAACAGGATACATTGACAATTTTAGATATTTTTGACTTCTGTCTTTTAAACTATCCAGCCTTGTCAATGTATCAAAATGCTATACCTGTGAATAACAAGCCAACCCTGAGCACATGCCATTATGAGCTATATAGCATTAGTTTTAAAACAGATATCTATTGGGGGCACACATTGTGGCATACAGAACTCAATGCACCACAAATCCGCTTCTCATAAACCTACCCACACACAGAGACCCGCACTACCCACTCTGCTCCCACAGCACTACCCCACCCACTCCTCATCCCCATTCTACTACTTTAGCCTACCCCCTCACAGTAATCTATCCCACCATACCCCCACTCTACCCAGCGCTATCCCACCCACTTTATCCAACCTCACAACATTTCCTGCCCTCTTATTGTACCCCTTTTCTCTATTCCAGCCCACTTTCTACCCCACTCCACTACTCTAAACTCCACTGATTCTACCTCTACTACCCTGCTACTCTACCCCACCCCAATGCTCTCCCTCCTCCACCCACGCCCACTGCACCTGACACAACCACTCCTCCACCATCTCAACCTCACTCTACACCCACCCACTATACCATCTCTATCTCCTTTATCCTGGGCTACCATTCTACCCAACCAAACTACTCTGCCCCACGTCTCTATACCACCACACTGCTCTATCCAAGTACCCTACCATTCTGCCCTGCCCTCTATTATACTATCTCAACCAGACCCATTCTACAACCACCTCACCTACACAAACGTACTCCATTCTGAGCAAACACCATTACAACACCCCCACTGTGTCCCACTTTGCCAAGTTTGGCACTACCCCACTCTGCTTGTTGTCACTCTATCCCTACTTCCACCGAAATTACTCCCTCCCACCCTATTACACAGTCCCTATCACACCCAACCTCACCACACTCTCCCCCCAAGCTCTACCACCACCCACCCTACCCTACCACTAATAACAGAATATGAAGTAGAAGGAAATATGAGTAACTATAGACTTGTCATAAATGCAGAAGGCAGTGTTCAAAGTGGGCGGGGGGGTGGGAGTGGTGCTCCTCTACTTTCTTTAATCAGGTTTTACTGTTGCTATGCTTTTATTTAGAAAAAAAGAACATGTTCTGGAATGTTTTCGTTTGAAAATAAAAGTGTAGGAAGAAGTTGAAACTTGCATTTCGGTGCACTGCACAGATAACACAGATGGGGAAGTGCAAGACAGTTTGTGTACTTTTCAGACACCTGAATGCCTTGACATGGTACAAATAGAAATCCTCATGACGATCCTGGACATTATTTTTCTTTTTAAAAAAGTACACCCTTAAAAAAGTGGTTTCAGTGTAAAAACGGACATGGGATGAGCCCCCGCCACCCACATGAGTGCAGGGCTTGTGTTAGCTTGATGTCTGCAGATCCTCATCCTTCATTTACATGAGTCCTGGTGGCCATTGCATATCTGATTTCTGAGCTTGCTACCATGACTTAGGCCTGCATGAAGGGCAAAGTGTGCATCATTTCAGTTGACAGCCCGGCTCATCAAGTCTACACTGGCCCCCTCTGTGAAACAGAGGACTTGCCCGTAGTCCCTTCTGTATGCATGCTGTAACCAGCAGTACCAGTACATTGTTACAAAATACCTGGCGCTTTCGACGTGCCATCTGAGGGCATGCCTTGCGGTATTTGCTGCTCAGACAAGTTAATCATTTAAAGTTTTTTTTTTCATTGGCTTAGAATGCCATATGCAAAGATGCCAACTTTTGCAAGAGCGAGCTTGTCTTGCAGCATTCAAAGCAAACCTTGTATTTTTACCTTGCACACTATAGGGATAAACACAACCTCTCCACGAATAATAGGATCTGGTCTGCTTATGTTGGTCATAATGCCTAACTAAAGGTATATACTTAATAAAACAAAAATGATGTTGCCATGAAACATTGTTAGACTATTTATTGCATTCGTTTTCCATTTGATGCTTGCTTTAGGTTTTGTTTGCTAGGTAGCTGGTTGGTGTGTGTGGGTACACTTTATTTTATAATTAATGATATGCGTTCTCCCATATGTCTGCAATTTAATTGCATACATTTTGTCTTTTGCATTATTCACTGCTTTTATTATTATCGAGAAAGCAGCATGTTTCACCTTTTACAGTTATCAGGCATTTAAATAAATATGCATACTGGTGATAATCACAGAAACAGGGAAATGGGGAATTTGAATAAAGTTAGCATCCTTTTGCACCATTTCACCAGAAAGGCAGATTAGGGCATGTGCACATTTTGTGAAAGAAAGTAGAAAACAACACTGGAGTTGTAAACATCTCAGCACCCCACACGCCACAGTAGGTCTCCATGGACTTTATAGAGTGAGTTATTTATTGGTGTAAACGCCCAGTCCTAAAGGTGATAACAATGTACAGACAACAGAGCATGACCTATGGGATCGGATGACAGTGTTGGCTGGAGACGTTTTTTAACGGATCTGGGTTTTTTGACCATTGCAGAATTGTTCACGGAGGAATTGACCGTAGTCAATTTTGCTGCAAATACAATTTTACTGTAGTCAAACTCACCAAATCTATGTCTCCCCACCCCCAATACATTCCCCATCCCCCTACTTACCTTTCCCCCATCCGCTGCCTCTAACGCTTGTCAGATTCGATGCCGCAGGGTCCCTTTATCTTTTTTTAAAAAATATTGTCGTCCCTCCACCAATCTTCAGGAAGCAGGGGACACCCCAGCAGCCCTCCAAAGCCAAAAATACTGAACATGGGGAGCGAGGGACACCCCCGCAACCTCTGCTCTACATTTTCAGTATTTTTTACCCAACTTCATCAGATAGAATTGATTGAATGGTACTGGACGAATTCAGTGAAATGTACCATTTGAGCAATTATCTTCGATCAAGTTGGGTAATACTTTTTTAACTGAAGTAGCGTAAATATTTCTCAGTAAATAAATTGTCACTGAGCATTGAGATCCGACCAGGAATTAATGGGCTTGGATAGTTACTCCCCATAGAACATTTTTTTTAAATAATGGGTTTAAAATTATGTTTTTCCTGCATCCTTTTGTTTCAAAATGGGTTACAATGACTTAGAATGTGCATACATTCTGTAGGGTAACACAAGAAAAACTCTAAAGGATGTTAAGTCACCAACAGTGCACAGGATATTTTGTTTTAATGATGACAGTGTCCACAATATATGCCAACATTGCCAATGTAAAAACACTCATGTTGGCTATGATCAATAATGCAGTTTTGCCAACGTAAAAAGCCATTTCCATGATGGCTGTACCAATATGTGTCAGTAATGCCACCAATATTGGTACTTTAAGAATATGTTTTAATTGTGGATTCCCGATTTACCAATTTCTGCGAGCAGTACCCGAGAACAGTTTATATATTTTCTTAGCCCTGAGACAACTCGCACGTTAAGAAAGTTGTCTCTGATGTTATTGTTTTGCCTCTTCAACCATCCTGTCCCTTACCGCAAACACCTGAGCTTCTCCCTCAGCCACCTTAAACCACCCATAAAATCATAACAGAACAGTGGTTCCTCTGAAGGCCTCCCCACCACCGCCACAATCCCCCCAGGACTCCATCTTCATGCTAGAGTCACAAATCCAGAAAGTCAGTGTCCTATGGCAAAAAGTCAGTGTGTATCGTAAGGCAAAAAGTTAGTGTCCTAAGGCAGAAAGCGGGACGATAGGTCAATCAACTCCTATCCCTGAGCCCTGCTTCCTGCTCATGTGCTGACAGCACAAAGCAGTCACCTTGGAAGCCCTCAATCAGCAGGGGTGCACAGGAGCAGGAATATAGAATGCAGTACATTAAGCTGCATTTCCAATGCACCATGCAAAGTGGAGCAAGCAAAACAATGCTGGGCTTTTATGGAGCATTAGTCTGTTTATTTAGGGTTCTTGATGCCCAGAGGTAAACATGTTGCCCCAAAACAAATGAGTCGGTTCAGAAAAATGCCCCCAGTTGCTTGATGTGGCTGTGGGATCATACAGAATTAATTGGGCCTGCCCTCCTCTTTGACTCCTCCATAATTAACAGCAGGGCACTGATCTGTCACCCATTATGGATAAGCCATAACTATCTGACAAGCAGGTGATCTGCAAGGTAAACACAAATGAATGCGTTTGGCAGATGGACACAGCGGCAAAGCCCAGTTTGGGTTGGGGTGGGCAATGTATTAACATAGTTTCCAATGCATGTTGATTCATATGCTTTGCTCTTTCCAATCCTGTTTTTAGGCTTGCTAGAGAAAGCTTTTGTTCCCTCACGAACTCTCGCAGCAGTGCGTAAATGGTCCTCAGATATTCTAGGGTTCTGGGATGACTGCTTTGTGTTATGTTATGTTGAACCATATTTATACCACACACTACTATAACCTTACTGGTCCCCTGGAGCTCTGGCAGATCTTAAAAGCAAGAGGGCAGGGTAAGTGAGTAGGACTGAGTGGAAAAAAGCGCAAGAGAGCTGTGATGTGCTGTTGACAGCTTCAGTTCAGTTTAAACCGTTCACTGAGGATAGGTATGTTTTTTCGGTCGGTAGTTGTCATGTGCTATTTTGCAAGGCTATGTGTGGTTTGTTTCATTGAGTTTTTTAGTGGGTTGGTTAGTGGTGGCGCTCATTCATACCCCCTCTTCTTTGGCCACTTCTGGCACATGTCTCTGCTAGTGTTGTGCATTGTGGTGTGCTAGGGGGCATCTCCCTCCTATATCCTCTGCAGAGCTATGGGTTTCAAGCAGGGGTGTTTAGTAGCAATACCTTCTCCAACCTCGCTGTATTCAGACTAATGGCTGTCTACACCGCTTTGTCCCCTAGCATATTCTGGTGTGCAACCACCATCACCTCCATGCCCCCTGGGGCCGGGGGGCACTTCCCTGGTCCACTCTATCCCCTTTGACTCTAATGCCTTCTGTCTGTTGTTCAACCTAGGACGCTCACATCTCTTTCCCTAGCCTCCGGTAGGGCCTTCCATGGGAACGGGTTCATCCGGGTCTTCCTCCCACTCAGATGTCTCTCCACCTCCCTGCACTTTGTCATGGTTATGTCGATTCCTTGGTCTTGCCATTTGTGTGTTCATTCTGAGGAGTGTGTGTTGCGCATTTGTTTTTCTCCTGTTCTCAATTGAAGAGCCATGTTTTTAGGAGTTTTCAGAATTTTAGATGATCCTTCATGTTCGGTATTTCTCTCGGGATTTCAACATTTCCAAAAGTTTGCGGCTAGATACAAGAATGCTGATCAACCACATTTTTTCCTTGGTATGGTTTAGGTTTCAGGGAGATGTCGTTACTGGATCTGAGTGTTCGGGTACGTTGGTAATTGCTGATTTTCTTTTGTAAGTCTTCTGCTTCTTGGCAGTCGATTGCTCGGTGTGTTATGCACATAGTTTTGAATGTGGTTCGTTTTTTGACTGGCAGCCAATGTAGACTTTTTTTGATTGGAATTACATTTTTATTTAATAAAATAGTAATTAAATTACAAAACCAGTATAGTTATAATATGATATGATAGTGTTTCAAGGCCCGATGAGGCAAGGGAGGGGGAACAGAGTGAAGACAAAGACAACAATCTTACTAGGCCAGCTGACATTGAGATCCCGCAAGTGCAGGGAAGAGGGGAAAGGGAAAAGTACGGGGGAAGAGGGAAGGGGCAGTGCAATACATAGGTTCAACTGTAAAAATAAAATAAATAAAATAAACAAAAACAATAGGTAAAAAGTGCGTCCAGCTTGTGGCAAGTGCAGGGGTAAGGGCAGACATCAGTGTCAGGAGCTGGTAGGGGACTGTAGAGATACAGAAACAGACCGCAAGTGCAGGGGTTGCCTGGGAGGCAGTGCAGGTGTGCAACTGGGAGGGGACCTGAGCTGAGTGTCATCCACATAACACTGAAAGTTGGGGCAGAGAGCGGCAATGCGGTAGGGCAGAATTGCCAGGTATTGGTTGAACAGTCAGGGAGAGAGGTTAGACCCCTGGAGAAGACCACGGGCAGAGACAGAGGAGAGGAAGCACTCAAGTTGGACTTGGGAGGGTCGATAGGAGGGCAATGTTAAGTATTCCAATCAGGCAATACACCCTGGTCTCAGCCTAGTATGCAGTGCACAAATGAAATACTTATTTTATGATGTCTATAGGTTCAATATTCTGAGTGATATACCACTCATATCACACCCCTTCTCAAAATACCCCCAGGTCAGAATGGATCAGGAATGAGGCGGGTTGGTAAAGGTAATATTAATTGATTTATTTAGAATTCAAATCACACACATGCTTTGTAATAGGGAGCAGCAATCACCAATGTGGTGACAACAACAGATAAGGAGGTATGCAAGGTAGTTACATTTACTTTTAGCAACACAGAATATAAAACTCAGAGGAAAAACAGTTTTGGCTTGTTTGAAAGATAGCGCTTGAGTTAAGATTTCCCACTGCAAAATTCCTTAACCCACAAATAAGCAATTCTAAACTGATATAAGGAAGCAGCAGGTATTCATGAATAAAGAATGGTGTACAAGATTTAAATACCACCTTCCCTCTCCAAACAAGAGAGTAAAATGGGTTTGCAATCTTACACTTTTTAAAATGACATTCAAAAATGGCTGTGTAAAACAATGAATGTGTGCAAAGGTTCTTAAATCAATACAAATGTCTATGGGAGCAACACTAGAAAGATGCTAACAATCATGAGCTATAGTTTAAGCAAAAGGAAACACGTTTAATCCGAATGGAAGTTTGAAAATAATTTAAAACAAAAATCACACGTGTAAAACTTTGCAGAAATGCGGATTCCTGCCTAAAAATGACCAAACGGTTTTTAAGAAAAATTGGTGAAATATACAGATTCTGAGTGTGGTGTTTAGGTTGGGATGTAGGTCTTAGGTATACTCCAGAGTTGAAATTAAGTCTCTAGCTACATTGAGTAAGATATGCAAGGTTGAATGAGAGACATATTTAGAAAAAGAAAGGTGTGATTAAAAAGCTGGAATCAATGTTTACAAGGATGGTTTAATTCTGCACTAGGGCATTCAGGCTAGGTTACCAGATTGACACACAGTAAGCTCTAGAGTTGATCTGCAGTATCAACCCCAGCACCTCTGTGTCCACCCCGGCTGACTCAGTCCGATTACCCGAGGGAGGATTTAAAGGTTTGGGATTTCACAAGGCAAAATTATCTAAATTAGTTTAGCAATAGTGCAAAGAATCAGGGCAAGGTTTCTAAGATGGTTCTGATAATGTTACAAGTTCTTAAGATAGGGATAGGATAACTTAGAGATTGGGATGGAACAAAACAAGGTATGCTATAATTTTCTATGCTTCCTATTAATACTTACAGTCCACTTTAATTTAAGATTTTGGACCGTCAAGGGTTCTGGTCATCACACTGATCGGTCTAACCAAGGACGGCAGGGCATATCTAGCGGGATAAGATCAAATGGGCGGTTCTGGTCACCGGACTGCACACTGGACTGCGCTGGTTACTGGAGACTGAAAATCAGTGGTATGGTCAGTTGCTGCAGGCAAGCCTTTAGTAGTAGCAAGCCAGCTTGATTAAGATGCTTCCCTGGAATTTTGGGATTTGTTTCACAATTTGGGTATGGCTGAAGAAGAGTTCAGCAATGCTGGGGCCTTAGCTTGGTAAGTAAAATCAGGAATCAGGAACAAGGATGGAGAATTCAGGAACAAGGCGCCACACAGAAAATTAGGATGAAGTCAGGAATCAGTGTCTTGTGTGCTGTGAGGTTCCCTTATTTATCATGCCAAATGGCATCACTCATTTATATGGCAGCGGCAGTCCTACAACCCACACCCATGATGCTATGATTGGGCAAGAGCATAGTTTCTGCCTTGCTCTTTGCTGATTGGATAACAGAAAAGGATGCCATGTTTTATGGTGTCACTTCTACAATGTCTAGGAACCTCCCCCAGCTCTTAGAACCAAAATCTAATTTTCCCTCAAATACATATTTATACAGTGATGACCTCTGAGAAAATCAAATGCACAGGTTACATATTCTGTGGGTCATATTTCAATCCAAATCCCCAGTCTGTAGGACCTGGTTTAGGCTTTCTGCAACATTTTGCCAATTTTAACCATGAAAGATTTGGCCTAAAATTTCCCAATTTGGTACTTAGATGTGCATTTACACATGGGATATGTATACAAAACTCATGTGCACAATTTCAATACTTTCCCCACAAACGGTTATTCTTCACAACTCATGTTCTTTATGCAGTACAGGTTTCAATCACGTCTTCAAAGAAAGAGCATAAAATTAAATTTGGAATTATGCACTTTCACAATTTTTTCATTCTTGTGGCAAAGTTAAATGTCTTGAAGTTCAATTGCAAAATAGGCATTTTAAAACCAAAAGGAAGTCCATTGTCACTTAAGCAGGGTTTTTTATTTATTTATTTCAACTGTAAGCAAGTGTCAAATCCTATGAAGCAGGGGGTCCTCTCCTTTGACTGAAGTTTCCTGTTGCAAGAGTCTTTCACTGGACAGCTGATTCTTGCTACTTGTTGCAAAGTTTTAGCTGCATTTCCCCTGGAAAAATGAAAAACAGTCCCTGGTTTGCTTTCACAAAGATACTGTTGCAAGGAGCTGTCATTCAATGAGGCCCGGTTCCTCTGATCCACAATGGATTATCCTGAGCATTTCAGGGCCTTTTTGATCATAGTTGTTTATGAGAATATGCTGCATTTAGTGCCAAGCAGCACTTTTTAAGATTAGGAAAGTGTCAGTTTAAAAGGCATTTTCGGGTTTTCAGCACAATGATGCTGTTTTATTCACTTTTCTTCATGTAAAATGTGGCAGAGCCCACTGGCATGCTCTTGCAGTGAGGACTCTGTTTTTACTCCACCTGAACTGTGTGTGGCAGAGTGTGTAGCCTTTTTCTGGTTGTGACACAAATGCAGTTTTAAAGATTTTTGCGAGCTCAGGAGTCAGCACAGTCATTTCGGGCTGTTTCTCTCACCATTGCAGTAAAGTGATGTAGTGAGGCACATTTGAGTGGGTCAAACTATCCCACAGAATAGAGGTCAGCCAAGCCAGGGCCTGACCAGTGATACCCAGGTTATCACAGAGACGGTTGAGCAGGATAGCTTGGCTGACCGTGTCAAAGGCAGAAGAGAGATCAAGTAGGATGAGGACACAGCGGGTATTGGAATCAAGGTTGGAGATCACGTCTTCACAGATGTTCAGGAGAGCAGTTTCCATGCTTCTGGCAGCTCTGAAGCCAAACTGATGGTCATGGAGACAACCAACCGATTCAGTGTGAGGATTAAACTGGGAGATGGCCAGCTTTTCCAGGAGTTTGCCCAGGAAAAGAGTGATGGAGATTGGGTGGTAGTTAGCCAAGCAGGAGGGGTTGGATGAGGGTTCAGGGGGTAAGGGAAGACTCCATTGGTGAAGGAGTGATTGCAGAAGTCAGACAAAGCCGGAGCCAGGATGTCAATGTGGTCCTTGATGGTTTAAGAGGAACAGGGGAGAACCTGTTTTGATGAGACTTTCATAGATCAGACTTGTCTAGAAACCTTGTCTGGGGAGAACAGGGAAAAGGCAGAGAAAGAGGGAGGAGAGGTGGCCCCAGAAGGGGAGTAGACGGAGGAAGAGGAGAGGAAAAAAGAGAGGACAAGATTTCCTTAGAGATGAACTGAGAAGCCAGGGCTGTGCACAGGGCCTGGGAGGGGAAAGGAGAGGTAGAGACTGCAGCAGGATTGGGCAGCTCTTTGCAGATTTGAAAGAGTTCGCTGAGTTGCTGGATGCCGCAGAGACGCGGGCTTTGATGAGGGCTCTCTTCTTGGTGCAGACAGAGAGCCGGTGTTGCCTTTGGAGCAGGAGGCAGGCCAGTTTGTCAGTGGATGTACAGGAAGCACGCCATTTTCTCTCAGCCATCCTCCACTTGCATTTAAGGATGATGAGGTCTGAGTCATACCAGGAGTTGCACTTGGCTTTGGGATTCAAGCAGATCCTCATGACAGGGGCAAGAACATCAAGAGTGTCAGATATAGCAGAGTGGAGCATAGAGAGGGATGTGTCAGGATTTGAGTCAGCCGAAGGGGGGGGGGGGGTGAGAAAGTGACGGCGAAAGCCTCAACTGACACAAGCTTCATGGGTCAGATAACTTAGAATGTAGGTGGCAGTGGTGGAGTTGGCTTGGCCTGAGGGGTGGAGAGAGTGAGCTGGGAGGACAGGAGAACATGATCACTCCAGGAGAGAGGAGTGGTGAGAGGGATAGAAAGGGTAAAGTCTGCAGATATCAGAGCATCCAGAGTGTGCCAGGCAGAGTGAGTTGGGCCAGAGGGGAGGATAGAGAGTGAGAGACGCAAAGGTTGGCAAAGAGTCCAGAGGAAGGACAGGAAGCATCCATGTTGATTTTAAAGTCTCCAAAAAGGAGGAGTTGAGTGGTTGAGACCAGAAGGGAAGAGGAGAGGTCTGACCACTCAGAGAGGAAGGAGGAGATCTGACCAGGTGGCTGATAGAAGGAAGCCGCAGTAAGGGAATGGCTAGGAGAGAGAGAGAGAGCCTGCAGATGAGGCATTCGAAAGAGGTGTAGTCCTGCGTACGAATGACAGAGGCAGGAATCCACTCAGGGAAGATCAGGGCTACTCCCCCCTCTGGAACGATTGGACCTGAGCGTGGTGAGGATCTTGTAGCCATCGGGGAGGAGAGTGTCAAAGCTTGTGACAGAGCTGGCAGTGAACCATGTCTCAGTGAGACAGGGGACATCGAAGTCAAGTTCTTCAAGGAGGCAACAGATGCCAGAGGACTGTTTGACAGCTGAGCAAGAGTTGAGATTGGCAATATGGAGAAGGTTTCCGTCCTTGAAAGACTTCCGGGGAGGGGTACACATCAGAGGTACACCCTGCAGAGGTATAGAAGAAGCCTGAGTAGGGGCAGGAGAGGAAGGAGAGGGCAAGGTAGCCAAGGAAGAGACAGCAGGGGGAGGCAAGGAAGCCATGGAGGGAAGAGAGAGGACAGCAGGAGAAGAAAGGACATTCATGAAGCACAGGAAGCATCTATCAAAGAAGAGACGGTTGGCCTGAGGTCCTTGGACCAAGACAGTACCATTCAGGTAAACATTAATGATGACCTGTGAGGAGTGGAAGGAGGCCAGAAGAGCCTCCCAATGGGTGCCACCCTTAATGGGAGAAGAAGAGAAAGGAGCGAGCACAGAGACAATATAGGACTTGAGTGGGAATGACAAAGAGGATGTCGGTGAGGGTTTGCCTGGAGGAAGTACTGGTATAGATGTCAGCGATATGAAGGCCTGGGTTGGAGACAAGGATGTCCTTTTCAAACTTCTTCCTACCATATTTAGTGATGAGAGGAGGATAGTCGATAGAGAAGCAGTTAGAAATGATAGGAGAGACAGAGAGCACCATAGAGTAGGTGGGGAGAAGGAGAGAAGAGGAAAGGGGGTCAGTGGGGGGAAAACACTAGGGAAGGACACAGGGAGGGGCGCAAGCTGATGAGACAGAGAGAGACGAGATAGTAGTAGACAACTGGACAAAACGACAAGAGCTCAGATAAAAGTAGAACAGTTTGCTAGAAGAACACTTTGCTAAGAAGGTAAAAACCAAAGACAGCACTACTTTCACAATGCAGTTTAAATACTTTCACAATGCAGTTAATATACGGGAGAAAACACACCTAGGTCCGAGAGTCCTGTATAGTAGGAGAGAGGCCTAGATTTCATAATTCAGTTTAAAAATGTTCACAATACATTTAAGATACAGGAGAAAACACACCGAGGTCCTAGAGTCCTGTAGACTCCCAACTAAAATATCAATAGCATTGGTAGAATGTAGTTTTAAGGGCCAACAACTAACGTTATTATACAAAATCATTACATAAATAATGTCTTTTGATTATATAGTTCAAACCTGCACTTCACAGCGTTGACATTGTACTTTGTATTGGATATATTTACCTGAAATATAATGGAATCCTGATTTATAAAATGTTCTTCTAAATTTCAGAAATGATCAACAATATATGAAAGCAATAGTTAATTAGAGAGGAAGGCATTACTTGGACTTCGGAGCAAATTTTTTATACAACACAAGGTTTCATTTTCTGGATTTAAAGCTGAGCATACCAGTTGTCACAGTAAAAGGTATGGGAGAGGGAGAAGGTTGACTTTTGTGAAGCAGTGCCTTTTGATCTTCGGCATCTCATATTTACAGCATAATTCTGGACATTGGTGCTTGATGATTCGATGTGGGAAATTGTTGCTGTGTAGTGTTGCTGGCCTATAATGTAGTAATACCAAAGTGAATATGGTCCCCACCTGAACTACTGGTAAGTCGGATGTTTTTTTGTGTCAAATGTGTCCTGAAAATTGAGCTGCAAGAAAAAACATTATTCTGATGTTCCCTTGATCACAATAATGTATGGGCAACATTTACGAAACGCCATCCATATACTACCTGACAAGTTTGTATTTAACTGTAGGAGCTCTAGTTAATGGACTCTGCAAGTACATAGGGATGTTAATCAGAATGTTAATCAGACTCACTTTCATATCTCTGTGGCTTAAAAGCAGGTGTTATGGATTGCAATCACAGTGGGACTTCCAACCCACAGAGTGCATGAATGATTCACTAGCATCAGAACATAGACACACATATATATATATTGTTCCATGGCCATCCACTATCAAAACAGCAGCTTTTAGACAGCATAGCAATCTTTCAGGGAGAAAGGTAAACACAGTCGAGAAATGGGCACATGATAGTGCGACCATGTACTTCTGCCCACTAGTTATATGAAAGTGAATTCATATTATAAAGTTGGACTTTTGTACCACTGATCATAATAGCTCCAAGGTATTAATCAGAGAAAGTATATTATTATTCTAAATCAGTACTACGAGTAACATCGTGATAGGCAATGTGAGGGAAATGTTTACATTTTGCAACATTTCCTTCATTGATTTCATTGGACTTCTGGCTGGCTTTTGAAGTGAGGCAGGTCTTTTTACCTTCCCTCACCTGCTCTAGTCACCGTGTTTGTCCTTCATTGATTTCATTGGACTTCTAGCTGGCTTTTGAAGTGAGGCAGGTCTTTTATCTTCACTCACCTGCTCTAGTCACCTTGTTTGTTATGCACTGGGCAGTCCCTATGGTTCCCAGTCCAGGTAGATCCTCTCTCTTTTCATTTCATCTTACTTTGTGTTGATGCAGCTCAGCCCGTCTTAACTGCAGTGCCATTTTCTTTTATTTTCAGGTAACGGTTGTTAACTTTTTGTTTCACCCTCTACAGGGTGCGTGCAGTGTACCTGTTACATCACAATAATGCTTTTTTTTTGTTACTATTGTTTACTCAGAATGGCTGATTCCTGTGGTACAATACCTATTCTTAATGCATGCACATTCCAGTCAGGGGTGTCTGTTGTTGGCAGGGGAGGGGCCTTCTGGTTGCTCATGATTGGACTGTCTCTGCCTCTTCTAATATATGCCGAGCGGCAGGAGTGTGTTCTCTGTGTCCCACACTGTCTTGCTGAAGTCATTCCTCTCTGCATACTGTGAAGAGGATGAGTGCTGTCTTCAAGGACCTAGCTCCAAAGCGGAGCGTATGCGAATAATGGCAGGAGTGTGTTTTCTGTGTTTCCTGCGGTTCCATCGGATCGCGGCTTAAGCCAAACATCATCATTACACAAGCACTCCACAAAGTGCCTGGAGGTAACACTGTGTGGTCTAAGGACCTGGTGCGGCATGGGTAAGCTGTGAAATATCTGACTTTGTATTTCAATTCAGTCACGGTTATCGAACATCGAAGACTTGTGAAAACAGGTTGCGCTGGGTTGGGCCACAGATTGTCAGAAATGAGAAAGCTTTTGCCTCTCCTGCCACTACGAGAAACACACACGCATTAAAACACACATGCACTAAGGGACAATCTGGTAAACGGTCTGGACTACAGTCTGACCGCTACAACAATAAAACAGAAAATCAAATACTTCTTTGCAAAAAGTAGAAGTCAGAGTATGGGGGATATCAGCCATCTAGAAGGAGGGGAGTATTGGGGTCTCCTCGAGACACCCTGTCTGGTTTAAATCTAGACGCATTAATGAAGGGAGAAGAAACCCCTGCCTCAGAGAGAAGTAGTCCGAGCTTGCTGGCCAGTTTGGTCATGCACAGCCCCATCAAGTCACATGAGCACTACAAGCCCTCCCCTGGCATCAACGTCACTGCCAGGTATCAGTGCAGACCCTTTGGGACCCTGTCTATATCAGCAGCCTGATAATTTTCATTCTTTAATTATTACGCAGCGACCGAAGGAGGTCAATTAACCTACTTTATCAGCCCTGAACTTTGTTCTCAATTCCCTTGTGTCTGTCTTTCAACTACTTAAAGAGGAAGTTCAGATTCATTCAGGCATATTGATGAAATTGACCAAGGAGGTGGGATCCTGCGACTCAACCTTTTACTTTGATGATACACCACTGTCAGAATCTGTCCTTGAAGAATTAAGGTGGCTTGCATGTATGGCAGAAGAGGTGGATTCAGAAGGGAACGAAGTAGAGTCAAAGGCCAGAGCAGAGACAGTTGAAATTAGTGATGTAGCCCAGGGGATAACACTAAAGGAAAATAAGCAGAGGACGGAATGGCGAATCAAGAAAAAAAGGAAAACCAACCTGGAAAGAAGAAGCAAAGAATATACCCAGAGATTTGAAGGATCCAACTCCAAACCAAAGACCAAGAATAAAAAATCACACAAAATCAAGAATAAAGTGAAAAAACATTTTATTCAAGCTGTTTCAGTGACAAAGAGAGGAAATATACAGTTAAGTAAAAACTTACCACAATACTTGAAGGGTGTACAGCAACAAATCACCTTCAACACTGATTTTGATGCCTCTAGCTCTCCTTGTTCGACCAGCAAAGATGAGGCCCTCGAAGAAAGTTTGACATCACCTCTTCACATAACTTCAGTGTAGGAATCCAATCGGATCAGCATTATGATAAAAAAAACTGGGAGCCCGTTTTGCAGTGGGGTAAAACACAGGGTCAGGCAGACGTCTCTAGTACTGGGACCCTCCCAAACCTCACTGTGAGTATTCAAACTGGCAAAGCTCAGGTCACACAAAAATGGGAGCCAATTTTCTATAGAGGAAAAAAGCAAGATATAGGAGTGACCACTACCTCTCAGCCCCCTGTGGTGGATCAAGACCCAGAGAGTGATTGGCAGGACAAAGACAATACACCAATACTTTGTGGAGTGAGGGAGGTGGAACAAATGGTAGTGGGCACTGTTTGCAATTTCCAGTTTACCACCAATATATTGGAGGACTGTGCGAGTGAAGAAATGATAAGGGCAGCTGATGTGGATTATGTAGATTCACATCCATTTGCCATCCTGAGGTTATGGATAAAATGGACATCGATAGGAGGTGCGTGTGATGCCCTCAATCATAATGCAATCTTGGCCATCTTCAAGAAAATTATGCTACACTTGTTTTCCACAGAAGATATTGAATATGTCATGTTCCCTTATGAAGACCTTGCCACAATAGTCGAAATTGGCTTAAAAACAAAATTAGGGGTGAAAACCGTATTGGCAGCCAATGTGAAGCTCGGTCTCTGGGGATACATGATTTCATCGACTAGTCTGGTAAAGGACAATAAAGTAAGTTTGTCAACAACTGGTAATGGAGATCGAAATAACTCACCCAATTCTTTTAAGGGCCAGAACCAAGACCAACCACAGCTCACAAATTCCTGTGTAGTAGTAGGGGAACCCAAATCATTGAAGGACACAAAAACTCAATTGTGATCCCTGCTGCTGGATATTCTATCCCAAATCTTTCAGAAACCCAGAGTGAGTGAGTAGTCCCTTGAGTTTGGGGGATTTGAGGATACTGGGTTGGAACACGTGGGGCTCCAGCTTGTTCAAGAACTCTCAAACAAAATTGTAATTTTTTTGGAAAACATGACTTAATCCTCTTGCTGGAAACATGGCTAAAGGCCCACTTCCATGTAGATGGTTTCCTGTCTTTCCACCAGCCTGCCAGCAAGAAAGAAAGGGGCAGGCCCGCTTGAGGGCTTCTAATAGCAGCAAGAGAAACATTAGTCTCTGAGGCTGAATTAATGTACATGGACTCGGAGGGCCTCCTAGCTGTTAATTTATCGATGAGAGGTAGCTTTACTTGTTATCCTTGTGGTTATGTGCGCATTATAAATAATAAAACAAACAAACAAACAAACAAAGAATGTTGATGATCATAAATGTATACTAGAACCCGCTCTACTCTTTTATCCTTCCTGGAGATCTTGTCCGATGTCTTGAGAAAAAGTAGTACGTTTGCAGACTTGGTCTGTATAGTGGTAGTGGGAGATCTCAACTCTCAATGCATTGCCACAACTGGCCAGGGAATTAATGCATTAAAAAGAGGGCCCTCCGAAAATGGTTAGAAAGTGGCTCTCTTTCAAAACCTGATTGGAATTTGGTGATGACGAATGGCAATGTGCAGGGAGACATGCCCTCATGCTTCTACTTGGGGGAGAGTCCATGTGGGTTCGACCATAAACTACCTCTTCCTCTTGCAAGACCTGTTTATTGGATGTAACCACTTCTCAGTTGGGGAGTGAGGAAACAGTAATCACAATCTGGTGGTGGGGGTTCTGTCCCAGAGACCATTCAATGTGAGTATGGGATCAACAACAATAAGAACAGAATTAAGAAATTCAGAAGGGGAAATGTCTAACTAGTGCCCTGCATAAAACAGCAAATAACATGTCAGATTAAGATTCAACAAGAGCCTGTAGTCCAAATAACTTCTAAGAACTCTTGTGGCAGTTAGATACGCCACAACCCCCGGTTATATCTAGGTGAAGAAATCATCACCATTATTCCGACAAGCAACTATGGGTGAGGAAAAGAGTATTAAGGAAAGCCATCAGATACGCTAAAAAAGAGGCACTGAAAATTGAGGACTCCCATAGTAAGGTCAACTCGCTGAGGAGAGATTACAGGAATTGGTCCCACTCACCTAGGCATCTATGCTTCCAGAGAGATGGTGAAACGATATTGGAGGCTCTGCAGGACAAGTCCTCACAACCTTTCTGGTCACTAATAAACCAACAACAGGAATCCCAAGCTACCATGCAGAGTAGTCTAGTGGCTGAATCCACATGGAGCAGTCACTTAGTGACTCTGTATGGCAAACCTGTAGAGCGTTACCACACCCTACAGCCCACAACAGTATGGCAGGTAATACTTACTGTGGAAAGCCTTTCAGACCTTATAGCAGTCTCCTTTTCTAGAGCTGCCGGTCTAAATGGCATGACAAATCAAAGTTTGAAGGGGAATATAGTCTTGTGGTGTGGGATTTTGTTAAAGCTATTTGAGGAAGTCCTGCGATCCAGGGTTTTCCCCCTATCAGAGAGATCAGCTATTGTGATCCCCATTTATAAGCAGGGCGTTTGGGCTGACCCAGTCAACTACTGCCTGAGCACTCTCCTTGATGTGGAGAGTAAGATCTTCACGGGGCAGTCTTTTGGGACTTGGAGACTTGGGCCACGGAAAATAATATGTTATTAAAGTACCGAACATGCCCTCATAGAAGTTTATCTACTGGCTTTTTAAGGTTTGATTATGAGTGTGATTTGTGAAAGGTCCTGGTTAAAGTGGGCTCTGTCCTACATGGTGCATGGTTTGATCTATCGAAAGATTTTGATATGATCAACAGGGGGTACTTTTGGGTTAAGCTAGATGCGTAGGGGATCCAGAGGGCACTGTTAGCTGTTATAATAAGTCTACGGAAGGGCATAAATATTCACGTGAGGCTGAATGCGCAAGGTCGTCTGTCAGCCCCGATTCCAGTGGAGCAAGGCGTGAAACATGGTTGCACAATTGCCCCATTTCTCTTCAATCTATACTTGGCCGACCTGGAGAAGTCTTTGATGCGCCACGCACTTGGCATCCCCAAAATTGGGATGTGTCCCATGACGTGGTTGACATGTGCCGATGATATAGTCGTATTGGACAGCTATGGGTGAATACGCATTGGAAAATGAATTGCAGATTAACGTTTCTAAAACTAAAATATTGTCCTTCAGAAGACCAGGGAAGTCCAGTTGAAACTATAAGTGGTCTTTGTGTGAACAGACTGTGCCAGTAGGCAAGGACATGGTCTATTTGGGCCACAAACTGTATTCATTTCTAACAATGGCCCAGACATTGGAGGATCTAAAGGACAGGGTGTTACAGTCGTCCTTTCAAATAAGGAAATTGTTCACTGCTTATTGCACATTCTCTCTAATCCCTCTCATAAGTGTGTCAAATACTATAATGTCATTGCTGTTGTTGATGCAATTCGGGATGTTTGTTTGTTTATTTAATATAGCGCAAAACCAAACCCGCAGGTAGCCGGGCGCAAACATTACAAGGATACTTGAGAACTTGGTTACAGTGACACACACAAAAGTAAGCAGTAGGAACAGTTCAACAACATTATAGTCTGCATGTGCTTATACAGATAATGCCAGGTGATGGAAGCAAAAGGAAATAGGCCGTAGGACAGTTCAACAACGTTACAGTCTGAATATGCTTGTGCAGTTGAGTGCCAGGTGTCGGGAACAGGAAAGAGCTGAGTAGCAATCAACCACAGTTTGTGGTCCCAGTGGGGTCCAGTGAGGTAGCTGGATACTAGCAGTCGAGGTCTGAGTCCCTAGGGGACAGGTTAGCAAGGGCATAGTCAGGAGGGTGTCACTCAGGATGAGTGGTTCTATTAAGGAGGGGGATCACATTAGATGTCATTGGATCGTATCCATGAGAGCACCTTACGCCTGAAACTTGGGTAAGGTTGGTCCTTTCTGAGTTCTAAGGGGAGTTTGTTCCAGGTTTGGGCAGCTGTGACTGGGAAGCTGGCGCCACCAGCTGTGCTCTTTTTGTATCTAGGCAGCAGCAAGGTGAAGGCGTTAGTCATTCTTGTGGGGCGGTTTGAGATTCTCTTGTTGATTCTGTTTACTAGGTAGGGAGCAGGTATATTGTTGGGGCATTTGGACGTGAGCGATAGAGTTTTGAGGGTGATCCTGTCTTTAATTTTTAGCCAGAGGATGTTCCTTCTGGCGGTGGAGACATGGGCTCTGTTAGGTATGTTTAAGGCTACTTTAAGAACGTTATTTTGGAGAGTTTGGAGTTTGTTAAGGATATACTTTTTAGATCCCACATATAGGGCATTACAGTATTCCAATCTGGATATGATAAGTGCATTAGCTAAGGTAAGACAGCTGGCCTCCGTTAGGAATGGCCTACATGCTCGGATCAGTTTACAAGTATAGGCTGTGGAGGAGGCTAGGGAGTTAATTTGTTTCTTGAAAGTGAGTGCTGATTCCAGATAGACCCCAAGGGTTTTGACTGCAGGCATCACTTTGATGACATTGTTGTCAATGTTAAATGAGGCATAGTTAGGGTCGAGTTTTTTAATCACTGTCTCTGTGCCGAGGATCAGAATCTCTGTTTTGTTGTCATTCAGACAGAGGCCGTGGGATGCCAACCATGCCTGAATGGCAACTTGTCAAACAAGGGTTTGGTAAAGATGTTATACATAGTAGGAGATACACATGATCCCTTGGGGACACCACAGGAGACTTGTATGGGATCAGCAGCTGCAAGGGGGGAGAAGACTCTCATAGTCCGGTTAGCAAGGAAGGATTGAACCCAGGTTATGGCATCGCTTGAAAAATGGGCAGCGGAGCCGAGGTGATTGCATAAAACTGCGTGATCTACCAGGTCGAAGGCTGCCGATAAGTCAAGGAGGAGTAGCATAGCTGATTTTCCATTATGCTTCAACTCGTCAATTTGAGTCTTAATATCAATCAGGGCTGTTTCAGTGCCGTGAAGGGGGAGGAAGCCAGATTGTCGTGAGCCTAGTAGGTTATTGGTTTCAAGGTAATCCTGGATTTGCAGGTAGGCTACCCTATCGATAATTTTGAGTAGGAATGGGACGGTAGTGATGGGTCTGTAGTTTGTCGGAATGGAAGGGTCGAGAGTTTTTTTTTTTTTTAGCAGGGGTAGGACCCAAGACTGTTTAAGGTTATTGGGCACTAGGTTAGTCTTAAAGGAGGCGTTGATCAGTTTTGAGATGAAGGGAGCTAGGTCCCTTGCTGCATCTTTTATAATTTGAGGAGGGCAGTTATCTCCTTTGCAATTATACGGCTTTAGGGAGAGTATCATTTTTTCTGTCTCTAGTATGGTTATTTGTTTGAAGCTAAAGGGGTGAGGAGTGTTATTGGCCTGGTTTAGGGAGGGCTGTGCTTTGGGAGTGGGCTCCGGTGGCAATAGCAAGGCAGTTTTTTAAATTGCAATTTTGGTTTGAAGAGAGCTAATTTTTCCTGCAAGGGCATTGTATGTTAGTGCACCAGAGTTTATTTTTGGGAGTATTATCCGTTTGCGGTATGGGCGATTCCATTTCACGCAGGATGGAGAATAATTCCTTAGTGTCAGATTTGGCTTTGGTTATTCTGTCGTTGTAAGTGTTCTTTTTTGTACTAATGATTTCCTTTTTGTATTGTTTGTAATGGGTGGCTAACTTGATTTTGTTCTCCTCAGTAGGCGAGTGTCGCCATATAGATTGCAGTTTTCTTTTTTGAGTCCTAAGGTCTTTCAGTTGAGGTGTGAACCAGTTATTCAGGAGGGAGAGTTGTTTGCCTTTGCAGATTTTGGTGGGGGCGATCAGATCTAATGCCATGGTCATGGTGTTATTATAGGTTTCCACAAGTAAGGACGGGTCTGTAATATTGTCTACATTGTTAAGGGTGGGGAGGAGATGTGGAAGGAGTTGTTCTGCTATGATGTCTTTTTTGCTTCTAGTGGGGAGTGGTGTGGCCATTATTATCGGTTTAGGATGGGTAAGGTCAAGTGAGGCGGAGAATGAAATTAGATGGTGGTCTGTCCATATTTGAGGGATTATACTAGTGATGCTGATGTTGCAGTTGTTAGTACCCTCCCTGTCTAACATGTGTAAAATAAATAAGACAGACACTGCCTGGACAGGGAATAAAGCACAAAAGCGCAGGCTGCGAGAGTTCCAAGGAAGGTTTATGTAGATCTCTGAGAGCGCTCTGCCCACATAAAAGTTACAACACACTTATATAGTATATCTACAAGTTTGACATATGATGCTACGTTGGACCAGGATTGGTCAGCCGTGGTGGTGACTTAGGTGTGGGCATCATCTCTTCCTCCGGGTTGGTTGCTGGGTTGGCGGGAGGATTGACGTCAGACATTGTGCTCCGGATGGGTGAAGGTCAGGTCGCTGTGAAACACGGTGGTCACTATCTAAGCTAAGAAAATACATTCTGAATAATGCATGCACTAAATAACAGTTGATCAAAAGACTCTTAGTAGTATCTCATGTCGTTATACAAATCACTCAAGGGCTTACACCAGCTATACATTTAGGTTACACAGGTCACAGATTTAGAGCCTTGACCACTACAATACTGTCATTGAACTATAGGGTTAGTCTCATAAGAATCTCAGGTATGTGGCATTTGTTAGTACTAGGCACGATATACTGCACCGGGTCTAATGTTAGCTGGGTGGTCTGTTGGGTGGGCTTCATAGCGAGGTTGGCAGTCTGGCACATGAAAGGGATGCCTTGCAAGGACACAGGGTTAGAATGGTAATCAGTTTTGATTGGTGAGGGTAAGAGGGCAAGGACACCTTTTTGGAGATGGACGAGCTCTATGCTTGGCTCATGTCGGTTCACAAGCAGGACAGTGATCTAATAGGAAAAGGGATATGTTACATTCATTATTTGTTGCAAGCAGCTCCGGCCTCAGCATGAGAATGGAGCCGCAGAGTTTTCCAGTTGGAGTGGCGATGAGGGTGGGGGCCATGTGCTCCGAGCTACAGCGGCAGGCAAAAGGGAGAGATGAATTTTGTACTATCGCAGTGAGGCCTGGTTACCAAGATGGGGTCGAAAGGGGGTACAGAAAATGGATGCCCTGTGTCCTGCTCGGTGGTAAAGGAAAGGAATAAGTGGGCACCACTTTGTATGATGATTCTTGAAATGAAGTAACAAAGTAAACAGAAGAATAAAGCTTCTCAAAAAATACTTTTAGGGAGCTGGCTGTGAAGAGTCTGGAGACACCCTGACTCGAAAAGTAACGGTGAAGGAAAAGACTAAGTATGGCCAACTTAGTCACGCAGCCGCTCTCCGTTATACCCAAAACAACGGGTTATGAAGTTAAAAAGACTTTCTTCAAAATATTCCTGTATATAGGTAAACGTGCTTGTATCCAATTTCAAAAATGATAGTCAAAAAGAATCCAAGTCAGAAATACATTCAATAATAATTTATCAAAAGATCATTGATAAGAGCACAACACTAATGGAATCTTAGTGAGGCTGCAGCTACACATCACATGTTAGGTATGGACTTAATATGCCAATGCATTTCGGAGTATACAAACTCCTTCATCAGGGCAAGTCTTTATTGAAATAATGTGAATACACAACATAAAAACACATGCATAAATCAATAAAGAAAATGTAAACACATACCAGAATGTAGAATGTTCATATGAGCGTTGGAATATATGTTTGGCAATAAACAACAAAATAAATGCAGTAAGGAACAAGTAAATCAACAACATAATAAGGCTAAAGGAGTGAAAAACAAATAACAAATGGTACCTCTATACCGGTGTGTAGCCAGTGTAGCTTTTTTTAGGAGTGTCAGGCTGTCAGTAACACCCGTGGTCCAAAAAGGACAGCGGTCACAACGGCTTTCTAAAAGCATGAAAGTTAGAGTAATCAGAGGGCTACATGTGTTTAAGTGAAGCAGTTTATCTATTACAATCTAAAATGCAAAGATACCTGTAAACGCAGCACGGCCGTGAGCCAAGCCGTCTGAATGCTGCAGTGCATCGCCGTATTGTGGTGTTGCTAGGAAACGGGTTATTGACATAACCACGTGACTGCATCGCGTCTATAAGACGGCGCGATGCGTGTGACTTTCAAATAGTTATGCTATCTCGATTTGTAAGTCCCCAAGGTGTAAACTAAGTAATTATATAGTCTAATGGTGGTTAAGTACTAATTCTAGGGTGCATAATGTCTAAAATAAAATTATAGAATCAGCATAAAAATGAAAAAAATACTCAGTGAAAACAGCTATGTTGTTTACATACAAAATGGCAAATATAAACAGAATCAACAAAAATAAATAAAATCTGCCGCTAATGGTGGCATTGAAAACAATGCCACTTTGGGTCCCAGACTGGACATGGACATCCGGGAGGCACGGCAGCAAAGTGTATACATCTATGTAAATATAAATCAACCAATTTAGCAGATTTAGAGCGACATGAAAATTTCTCAATCAGGGAAACAAACATAAATATTATATGTCACCTGGAAACTCAGGCATCAAATACAGAAAAAAACAACTTCTAAAGCAGATGAAATAGCACAAGACAGTGGAATACTGTCATACGTAAAGCATGATGTCCATGTACAACAAATCTGAGGTTCAAGGGAAAGTCTATAGAGTATACTGAACCTTCATTATTGGTTGCCACTGAATCACTATGTCATAGTTAAATGTAGCAATGATAGTTAATCTCTTCATTGAGTCCATGAGGAGATAAACTACCAAGTTTATCTATCCAAAAGGTTTCTCTCCTATTAAGCCGCAGTCCAAGGTCCTCATGTGGATTTTTCTTGCTCAATACCTCTAAGATCAAAAACTTAATTTGGGTTAGGTTATGTCTATTTTCGATCCAGTGGCGGGCCACCGCTGAATTCGAATTGCAGTTCCGGATACAAGAACGATGTTCATTCCAACGTACTTTCGCTGCTCTTGTGGACTGACCTACATAGTACTTCCCGCAGGGACACTTGATACCATATATAATGTTCGTGCTATCGCTAGTTCCAAATGTTCTCAACAGGATTTTTTGACCTGTACGGGGATGGTGTATTGTGTTCCCTTTCAATATTAAATTACAGTTGGCACTGGTTACCAAGATGGAGTCGAAAGGGGGTACAGAAAATGGATGCCCTGTGTCCTGCTCGGTGGTCCCATCTATGCGAATATAACCAAAAGTTAGTATCGCATAAGGGCGAGGGGTGTACCCACCACTAGAAGCACTTGGTCCAAGTTTTGTACTGAGAAGTGATGGTAGAGAGGGGCCCATTGGCCCCTCGCTCCCACATATTCCCCCCTTTCGTTACATCTAAAGTAACAAAAACTTCTACTTTTTATTCTTTTCATTCTCCCTTCGGTAGTACTCAACCTCTGCCACCGCCTCGTCCCACGCGGGGGTACCTTTTATGGGCATCCAAGCTCTGCAAACTCTTCTAAGGCTGTTCCCTCTTCTGGCATATTCATCTGGGGTACACATTAAGTAAATACCTCCGTCCCCATCTAGATCTACCCATACTTCTTGGTACCATTGCAACTCTCTTGGTTCCTTTATTGTCGTGTAATGCAAATGATCCACTATATCCCCATATTGCCTGTAAATTGCTGTCATTCTGTATTGTGGTGTGGTGTATTCCCCTGTTTGCATTTGTGCATCTATCATTGTAGCTACCGTTGTCGGACGGCCCATTGTCACCATCATCATAGCCGAGGTTGGCATGCTTTTCTCACAACACCGTAGTCCCAGTTGGCACACACAAAAGAACAGGAGCACAAAAACGATGATGGGGATCAGTATTTTCATTGCCACATTTACCCATGATGGTATCCAGCTGAACAAATTGTCAAACCATGTACTTTCCTCTGCTCCTCCTTCCACTCTCATACTCTCATCCTCTCCCCTAGATTGTGTACTGCACTTATCACATGGGAGAGTGTCCCGTTATCAGGGTCTTCAGTTGGCCCGAATGTGCAACATGCCCCCCCAATTTTTCGGCAAACACCACCGCCCATTGCCGTGAGGAGATCAAGGACATATCAATTTTGCATTGTCATTAGGCGCATCGCCCGGAGTTCTATCTTTATCAAGTTGAACCCCTCTTCAGTGTCATTAGCCAATTGAATGAGCTCCCAGCGCACAATCTGTAACCATTTAGCGTTTGCTCGTGCTTGTAGTCCCGGGGCAAGAAGTGAGGCAAAGAATGTCTCTGCTGATGAAAAGAGCTTGTATTTCTGCAGGATCTCAGCAAGTAGTTTCGATGATTCGGATGAGATGTAATTGGAAGATCTTTTACTTCGTGTCAATCTTTTCTTTAGTTCATATTCTGACAATAGTTCATATGCTGGACCTTCTGTTAGCGTTAGTTGGGGCGCTGTTGATGGTTCAGCCGATTGCCCTGCTGCCGATATGCCAGCCAATTGCTCTGCTGCCGATATGCCAGCCGATTGCTCTGCTGCCCCTTGGATGTGGCTCTCCGGTATTACCATCAGGGCTGTGTGGAGGGTCGCTAAAGCACAAGCTCCTTTCCACGATGCGGGGAGATGCAGGTAAGCTTGTTTGCCGCAAACCCAAAACATGTCCATTAATGCAGCTGTGCCTTTCTTCATGTTGGGGATTATTACCGTCTTGTTACATCTCCTTGCTTCTCCCATGTTTACCTTTCCTTCCCCACGGAAACACAGTTCATGTGGCATTTCTTTTTGTATTTTGATAGGTTTTTCTAGTGCTGTGACCCATGTTAGCTTTGCGACGTGTAGTGACCAGATGTGGTTACATGCCCCTATTATCCATTGGAAAGTGTCATTTGGTAGGCCTCGAAGCACTTCTGCTTTGCATTGTATTGTTTCTTCGTGCCATTTATTGTCTGCAAATCGTGTCCCCTTGATGACAAGAAATGGTTCTTCGAGGCAAACTACTCCTTGGCGTCGGCTTGTGCATGTTTTCTCGTTCTCCAGCTTTTCCGATGTGACAGCGCTCGCCTGGAATGTGCTTCTTATTCTGCATAGAACCAGATGAATCAGACATTGGGCCTCCGACAAGGGCACTTCCTGTGGTACTAACATTTTAGGTGTTCCTGATGCGTGCGGGATGAGTGAGCAGACGTAGCAACTCTCATTTGTTGCTTGCTTCGGAGTGGTACTCATGTTAGAATACCATTTATTCGATTGATCAGGGTGGCGGGGATCTTCTATTTCATCTAATCCCAAATTGTGATAGATGTTGTATCTTTTCCCTCCCGCCCCCCTCTTTCTCCTCCTCCTCCCTTCCTGATCATTGTTTTTTCACCCTTTTGTAATGTATCGGAAACATCCCAGCCCATGTTGTATCATTATTATTCAATATGGCTTATGTATCAACATCAGTAGCAGCAATTTTGTGCGAGGTAGAGCGTATGGTTGTTGGTGCATTAAAACTAGTGTTAATTAAATCATGTGTCCAATAATAATCTCCATCATATTCATTATATCCATAAGCATTGCTCGTATTTACATTGAAACGTGACATTGACACACTTGTTGATTCCACAGTTACGTATTCTGAGGGGTGCATTCCATCTGTTTGGTTAACATTAAGTCTATGTGACTCCTGCCATATTGTCTTTACCCCAGTCCATATCATTTGTGATCCTTCTCTTATCAAGTTAGCCCCGCTCCCTCCCCTTTGCATGTCATCAACAAGAGACAAAAGGGTGTAGTACCATGCTGCAAAAAACAGCATTACCGACATAAAAATTGCAGCACATTTCAAAATGCATTCAACATCACTGAACCTTTTAGCCCTAGTGGCGACCCTATCGCTATCTAACATTACTTTGCTCTCTCCGATCATTGGTCATTGGGCCATTGTTCACCTGGAGGGGCGATATAAATTAATTAAGTCATCACAATATATACAACTATTTACATTCTTGTTCATTTCACGTTAATCATTATTTTCAGTCAGGCTTGTTCTGTTACTCTTTTATTCATGTCCTTTTACTGTAAAGACAGCCATTAAAAAATGAAGGTGGGAGACAGAGGGGGAGAGATAGGTGAGGTATAAACACTATGCTTGGCCAATTGAAGAAGAGGGGAAGAGGCAGAAAAGAAGGAAGGAGGAAGCAAGTTGTGCAGAACAAAATACATATCATCATTTTTATCTCTGCATGTTCTTTTACTGACTCTTTTGTTATTTTCCTACAACCTCATTTGTGGTCCCAGTGGCGCTGTCTCGCTACAGTGTGCCCTCCTCACATCAGATAAGTGCACCCAATACTTCAATCCCTTCACTTTCACCGCGGTGGGGGTACTATAAATGACTTTGTAGGGGCCATGAAACCTGGGGGAATTCCACCTTCTCACAAAGCTGCGGACATACACATGTGCCCCTGGCATTAGTGGCCCACTGGAACTATCTGCGGCGGGTGTAGTAGTATCAGTCCTCACATTTTCAGTAAAGGGCGGTGCTATTTGTCGAGCTATGCTACGTACTGCATGTGTTAACTGAGTTAGGTATTCCTTGAACTCTTCCCCCAGCACTGTGACAGCCCTGTGCGCATCCTAAGCTCTCCTAAATGGGGATACTGGTGTATGTATTCGCCTCCCAGTCACAATTTCGTGGGGGCTTAGGTGGTGGTCTTTGCACGGCTGCGTCCTGAGTTGGAACAGTGCTAGGGGCAAGCAATAAACCCAGTTCTTCTTCAATGTGTTACACAATTTAGACAACTTACTCTTCAGTAACCCGTTGATCTTTTCTACCACCCCATTCACCATTGAGTGATAAATCGAGCATAATTTGTGCTTCACCCCCAAAAGTGATGTCACGTCCTTAAAGAGGTCATTCACAAAATGCGTGCCATTATCTGATCTGATCACGTCGCATATCCCCCATCGTGAAAACACCTCCCACACAAGGAATTTGGCCGCACATTTCGCGTTTGGGTGGGGACAGGGGCCTGCTTCCACCCACCTTGAAAAGGGACACAGCACCATAATCAGATATCTCGCTCCGTTACATCGCTCTCCCATATCAGCATAATCTATGTGGAGCTCTCTAATTGTTCCTGTTGGGCGGGGCAAAGTGCTACGCAGTGTTCTTAATGTCATTCCAGAATTATATGTTTGGCATGTTATACATTCTACAATTAATTTTGACAGGTGCTCTTGTAAGTTGGGAACGAACCAGTGTTCTTGGATATCTGCAGCAATGTGTTGTTTTGCTATATGGCTCGGGAAATGCAACTGTTGGAATGCTATTTCCAGTAACTCTATGGGCATTGCAACCTTCCCTGCCGTCTCTTGTCTCCAAATAAGATCTAAAGCTGATTGTGTGCATCCCCGTTTGTCCCACAGCTCTTGCTCCTCTTAGGATGCATGTTTTTGTAACTCTATATCTGTGCTATTGGGGTATTAGTGTATGCTTCTTCTCGTGGCTCTACTGTAGTTGCTTTTGTGATACACTCAAGTGTTGGTGTCATATTGAAATACGAGGTCTCCTTCGCGGCTGCGTCGGCTGCCGCGTTTCCCAATGCGATTGCGTCTGTGTTGCTGGTATGGGCTTGGCACTTCACCACTGCCACTACTGATGGTACTGCTAATGCATCTATCAGCTCATTTAACAATTTTGCATGCTGTACTGGGGAACCATCTGCCCTCCTGAATCCCCTTCTACGCCACCGTGACAGTCCTGAGTGCACTGTGGTAATTGCATAGGCTGAGTCTGAGTATATTATCACTGCGCAGCCTTTAGTAGTGCGCAGTGCTTCAATCAATGCAGTTAATTCTGCCGCTTGGGCTGAATAATGGGATGGAAGGCCCTTTTGCACAATTGTTTCATATTCATCTTCCTCCATGCACACTACTGCCATTCCGACGTATTTTTCTCCTGTCTCGGGGTCTATTGATGCTGACCCATCTATGAAGTATATTTCTCCCTCCTGTATGGCATTCTCACTTGCTTTAGGGATATCGTCACCTTCCCCCTCATACGTGGCACAGTCGTATTCTTTTCTGTCCTCTGTCGTGCATGGCTCTGTAACAAATGTTGCAGGGTTTACTGTCTTGCACCTCACTATGTGTATGTTGGGACTTGATATTATTACTTCATACGCTGTTGCTCGTTGGGTTGTTAGTGTTGATTTGGTTTGCTCAAGGATGGCAAACAAGGAATGCTCCGCATATAGCGTTACCGAACATCCCATGACAATGGTGGTGCTTTTTTCAATCGCAAAGGCTGCAGCTGCGAGGGCCTGTTCGCACGTGAAATGACCTTGCATTACTGGATCTAGTGTCCCACTGTAGTAAGCCAAGGGTTTGTGACCCAGTGATGTCTTCTGTGTTAGAACTGCTGTCATCAGTGTCCCATTGCAGTGTGAAAATATGAAAAACTCCCGCTAATAATCTGGGTTCGCGAGGACTGGGGCATCTGCGATAAGGTCTTTTAATCTCAAATACTGGGTTATCATTTCCTGCGTCCATTTTATTGCGGCCCTATTTTTCTGTGCCTCTTTTAATGCTTGCAGTAAGTGGCGTGTGTATGCCGCATAATCAAGGATCCAAGCGTGGCAATATTTACAAATGGTAAGACATTTTTGCATGTCTTCCACAGTTTTTGGCATGATTATGTTGCGTATAGCAGCTGCTCTGTCTGGGAGTATTCGCTTCTCATCTTTTGATATTAGCTGTCCAAGATATACAACCTCGGCGAGGCAGTATTGCAATTTCCCTTTGTCTACCTTGTATCCTTTGGCAGATTGCACATTCAATAGTGTTATCGAGTCTTCTCGACACCTTTCTTCTGTATGGCTACAAACGAGCAAATCGTCTACATATTGAATGATGGTGCTTTCTACGCCTATTTTTCCAATGTCTTCCCGCAATACCCTGTTAAAAATGCTGGGGCTTTCGCAGTATACCTGTGGGAGTCTGCAATGTTCATACATGTTGCTCCCTAATGTGAATGCTGTCAGATATCGTGATCCTGGGTCAAGGGGTATTGAGAAGAAGGCGTTTTTCAAATCAATTACAGTAAAACATGTTGATTCTTTTGGCACACTACACAGTATTGATGCCGGGTTGGCGACTAGAGGGAACTCTTTTTGGATGACGTCATTGAGTGGGCGGAGATCCTGGATCATCCTCCACGCCCCTCCCTTTGCTTTTTTGATCGGAAAAATCGCTGTATTACATGGGGAAGTTGATGGCATTATAATGCCTTGTTTCAGGAGTACATTTATCGTTTCTTTAATTCCCTCCTCCGCTTCCTTTGATATGGGATATTGTTTTACTCTCGGCAGCATTGCACCTGGTTTGAGTTTTATTTTTATTGGTGTCACCTCATGCAGCAGCCCTACATCGTGGGGCCCAGTAGTCCAAATTTCAGGTGCTACCTTTGTCATGTCTTCCTCAAATATAGTCAGTGGCCTTTAACGCCAGCCATTAATGGGTTGTGTACCTCTCTGTATTGGACCATAATATCACATGGTATGCTTATTTCCATTATTATATCTCCATCATCCTCACCATCGGTGAACTATTCCTCATCTGTTATGTCTTGTAGCATTACATTTGAGTCTATGCATAAAACAGTCCTCCGCTCGCACCCCTGCGCGTCCAGTCCTATCACCACAATACGTTTACTGGATACTTGAACTGCCTAAATGTCTATGGACATTATCGTGCCCGGTACATAGTCTGTGTGTGCAATTGGGCGGAATATGAAATCTGATGGTGTTCTCCATTCTTTTCTCGTTATTTCTGGCACCACCCGTGCCAACACCTTGATCCCATATATGAACATGCTTATATCAATGGGTACTCCTCGCACCACAACTTCATTCATCACTGTGCTGATCATCAACATTGCTCGTACTGGGCACACTCCCGGTGTTGAGCACACTATTCCTCGTTCTGTAAAAGAGATCGTCATATTCAACTTGTTTAACAAATCTCTACCCAACAGATTTATTGGCGCATCTTCGTGGTACAGTAAGGGTGTGCGCACGGTTTTACCCCCCACCGTTATATCCAGATCTTTAGTGTAAGGAACTTTTAAAATAGCCCCAGAGAACCCCTGCATCTCTAAATTCCTGCCTGAGAGCAGAAACCGGCCTTCCATAAGGCATGATTTCTCTGCTCCAGAGTCTACCATGAAGATAAACTGCTTATTTCCTATCTCTGCCCCCACTAGTGGCTCCTCTTCTGCACATAGGGTGGTAGATAGGACTGGACACGCAAGTGTTCCCTGTGGGCTGTCCTAATCTGAATGTCTTTCTTGCCCTGGCATGGAGAAGACATTATCTCCGATCACTGTAACGCTGCGGTATGGTGCAGGTGCACCATTTGCAGATGTTGCATAACAATTACTGGTCACGCTTCCCACTGCATTTTGCCTTACCATTTGTTGTGGTGGTGGTTGCTGTCCTTGCTGTACCTGAGGTTCGTTATAGCAGTAGTCTTGTTGTCTCCCACTTCCCATTGGTAGGCCATAGGGGCTGCCTGGGTGGGGACATCCCCAACCTTGTTCGTTCTCCATGGGCTGTTGCCTCTGGAAATAGCCCTAAGGCCGCATTCTACAATCTCCAGAGTAGTGTCCCCATCTCCCACAGTTCCAGCATGACCCTTGTGGTCCGCCTCTCATTCCTTGGCCACAAAATCCCCTCTTTCCCATACCTCCAAACCCCCCTCTCTGGCCACGGTACCCACCTTTTCCTCTTGCCGGTCGGTATTGGCACTGTTGTCCACCGTATTGCTCTTCTCCGTTCCACTGTCCTGGTCCTCCTGTAGCCGTAGTGCTGCTATCATTGCTGGTCTGTTCCCTGCTCCCTCGTCCCCCTCGTTTTCTCGGTCTGTGGTTGCTCTGGCGTTGACGGCGGCGACCTTCACTAATTTGTTCTGTACCAGCTTCGCCTCGTCTGCCAACCTTTTTTGTGCTATCTCCTTTTCTCTTTCTTTGATCCTCCTGTAGTGGTGCACAATTATACTCTGTATTTCAGGCCAGCCCTTGGCTTCTATGCCAGCTATTTTGTCCAAGGCCTTCTGCACCTCCTTCGGGAGCCCCTTCTTGATGATAAAATAAAACAAGGCTGCGGACTGGTTCGACGCCGTGCCAGTTTCACTTCTCCATAAATCCTGCACCCGTAGTATGAATTGCGTAGGATCCTCGTTCTCTTCCATTGTACACTGCATTACTAAATGTAAATCCGGAATATCGGGAAACATGCTCCTTAATGCATCCCATACTTGTGCTCGAACATTATTGAACGCTGATCCATCGTGGCGAGCACAACTCATCGTTACTCCAGGGAATCCGGCCCTTTCCCACACTGCGTCTGCTTGGTCACTGATTGCTGACACTAATAAGCTCTTCACATCCCCTATTGCTAGCGGCACTCCCGCTGTGTTTTTCTCAAAGGCGTGTATCCATTTTCCAGCCCCTCCCGACAGTGGGGGGAGGACCTTTAGCAAGTTGTTTTTGTCCATTTGTGCCCACGGAATGTAATGTGGCCTACCTGCTCCTTTATGTATCAATGGCATTTGCAACTTGTGTTTCTTCCCTATCTTACTTACCGCACCTTTCTTTGTCTTACTTACCATCATATTTTCCTCTCGCTGTCTTAACCTACCCTGCCATAATGGTGGCGATGGTATGTCTGGGTACCGGCGGTTTGGCAGTGGGGACCCTGTCTCGGCAGCTGCCTCTTCATACCCGTCTAAGTCACTCCACACTTCTTCTATTTCTGACACCTGTTCATTGTTCCCTTCACAGCCCTCTGCTCTCTCACTTTCTGGGGTAGGTGGGCATATATATATTCTCACGGGCTTGTCATTCAGATGGACTAGAAACTCCCCTGACCGCCACTCCTTCTCTTGCACTTGTGGTGTGCGTGTTTCTTGTGATGATACTGACCGTCCTGGCTCCGAGATTGCTTGCGTCACTTCTCCTGCTGTGCTTAATGTTGGTGTTCGATCCGCTATAGATAATGGTGGCACCTCTCCTCCTCCTGGCAGCATCTGGCTCCTATCGCATAATGCTCGTAGCCGCGTTATCTCTATCTGTGCATACTCTAGTTGGCGGTCTAATTCTCCAGTCATATGTGCTAAATTCACTGGGGGTGCGCTTGTTGGGCCATACAAACCTCCTTTATCATAAGGGGGTGGTGCTGGGGCAACTGCTCCTGTTGTAGGTGTAGGAGTTGGACAGGCTGGTACGTACAGGGGCTCACTATATCCTACTGCTGGTCTGGACATTAGAGGGTATATTTTAGTTGTATCACCTTCTGCTGTAGTAGTTGTACACTCGCCCTTTGGCGTTCCGCCTACCTCCTGGGTTTTCTGTGTTACATTCACTCTTTCTTTACTTACCTCTGCTGTAGGTGCAACTTCTTCAAACATTCGCCATAAGTCTAGTACTTCCCGTCTATTTTGAAGTTGCTTCCCCTTATACCTTGGCGTCACACTGTCCCCTTTTATCTCCGTCAACCATTGATCATGATATTTTTGTATTTTCTCACTGTATAATGGAAGGTGCTGACAAATATGTGCTAGTGGTGTTATTCCTCCCATGTTAATATGTTTCCTTCCCCCCCTCTAGCTGTACTTACCTTCTGACCTCCCTTTCCACTCAATCACTTCTTCACCAGTTGAATAATATATCACAAACTTTGTCACTTACTGGTAATTTGTATGTATATATGTGTATCAAGATTTATATATCATCTCCCCTTTCAATCGTTAACTCTTTAATTATTGCATGTTCAAATTCAACAGTTCATTGTTGCATATCTTGCCACTTTAACCACAAATCAACCACAGTACTTGGATATCCATGACAATAAATGGACAGAACACGAAAGCACATATAACACTTATCATGCACATGCACTGCCTGCGCACGTTTTCTTCCCCGTTGCTCCCCTTTTTCCCAATCCCTTTCCCGTTTCACCTATTCTTCTCATTCACTCCCCACCTCTTCCACTCTCTTACTCTTCTCCAAGAATCTTTTCGTACCCAGAAAAAGAATGTTCTAAATAACTACTCCGAGTCTACTCAATACACGAGACTCCTACTATTTTCTCTGTAACTTCACTTATTTATTCTGCACTGGACGAGACAATGCTGCGCGGTGCGCCTTCTACCCCGTTCGGGCTAGGATACCACTTCTCTTTTTTCTCTTCACTTTTTGCAAAACCTAATGGCCATATAAAGGATAGATCAGAAAAGCCTCATCATCACTCACACAGGCCCTACTCTTTCCCTGCTACCCGTTACCACCTGTCCCCATCTATTTCCCCCTTACCTTTCCTTCATAACCTTCGCAACCGGCACTCACATGTTCAGTCAGGTGACCCGAGCATCGCCGCTCGCAGTCCGACCCCAGTCAGGCTCGCACCCCAATCAAGCTGTGGCCCGCCTCGGTGAGCAGTTTTTCAGTCAGGTATTCGTCAACCAGGAACCCTTGACCCTTCTTTGTAGTGCGCACAGGCTGGTCGACCGTGGAGGCGATGGTTTTGCTGGGGGCGTCCCGGATCTCGCCGCTCAGCGCCGGCCTCGAGGCACCTCTTCGATCACGTCGCAGGGGGCCACCAAATGTTAGTGCCCTCCCTGTCTAACACGTGTAAAATAAATAAGACAGACACTCCCTGGACTGGGAATAAGGCACAAAAGCACAGGCTGCGAGAGTTCCAAGGAAGGTTTATGTAGATCTCTGAGAGTGCTCTGCCCACATAAAAGTCACAACACACTTATATAGTATATCTACAAGTTTGACATATGATGCTACGTTGGACCAGGATTGGTCAGCCGTGGTGGTGACTTAGGTGTTGGCATCATCTCTTCCTCCGGGTTGGTTGCTGGGTTGGCGGGAGGATTGACGTCAGACATTGTGCTCCGGATGGGTGAAAGTCAGGTCGCTGTGAAACACGGTGGTCACTATCTAAGCTAAGAAAATACATTCTGAATAATGCATGTACTAAATAACAGTTGATCAAAAGACTCTTAGTAGTAGCTCATGTCGTTATACAAATCACTCAAGGGCTTACACCAGCTATACATTTGGGTTACACAGGTCACAGGTTTAGAGCCTTGATCACTACAATACTGTCATTGAACTATAGGGTTAGTCTCATAAGAATCTCAGGTATGTGGCATTTGTTATTACTAGGCACGATATACTGCACCGGGGTCTAATGTTAGCTGGGGGTCTGTTGGGTGGGCTTCATAGCGAGGTTGGCAGTCTGGCACATGAAAGGGATGCCTTGCAAGGACACAGGGTTAGAATGGTAATAAGTTTCGATTGGCGAGGGTAAGAGGGAAGGACACCTTTGTGGAGATGGACGAGCTCTGTGCTTGGCTAATGTCAGTTCACATGCAGGACAGTGATCTCACAGGAAAAGGGATATGTTACATTCATTATTTGTTGCAAGCAGCTCCGGCCTCAGCATGAGAATGGAGCCGCATGTTTCCAGTTGGAGTGGGGACGAGGGTGGGGGCCATGTGCTCTGAGCTACAGCGGCAGGCAAAAGGGAGAGATGCATTTTGCACTATCGCAGCGAGGCCTTGTTACCAAGATGGAGTCGTAAGGGGGTACAGAAAATGGATGCCCTGTGTCCTGCTCAGTGGTCCCATCTACGCGAATATAACCAAAAGTTAGTATTGCATAAGGGCGAGGGGTGTACCCACCACTAGAGGCACTTGGTCCAAGTTTTGTACTGAGAAGTGATGGTAGAGAGAGGCCCATTGGCCCCTCGCTCCCACACACAGTTCAGGGCAGCAACCCAGTCAAGGGTCCTACCTTTGGAATGAGTGGAGGTAGTGACTTTTTGCATTAATCCATAGTCGCACAGTAGTGCTGCAACAGAAGTGGCATGTTTGTTGTTGCAGTTATTGAAACCAAGGTTGAGGTCTCCTAATAGTAGGATTTGCGTATGGTGTTTTGTATTGTTAGTCAGGATACTAGTTAGGTCATCCTCGAAGGTACTTAGTGGTCCAGGTGGTCTGTTGATCACATAGATGGTGAGAGTATGGTTGCATGAGAGTTGGAGTTTGGCAGTGAGGAGTTCATAGGACTGGAGTGGCGTGGTAGTAGCTAGTCTGATAGGCATGTTGGCTTTGTGGATAATAGCTAAGCCACCTCCTTTGGTGTTGGGTCTGTCAGTTCTTAGCAGTTGGTAGCCGTCTGGTATTGCTAGCATAATAGCAGGGCCAGCAGCCTCATGGAGCCAGGTTTCAGTTATGCATAGCAGGTCTAGGTTCTCGTTAGTTAGGGTGTCTGAGATCTCAGTAGCGTGGGCAACCATGGATCTAGCATTAATGAGGGAGCCAGTTAGCGGAAGGGTGCTAGTTGGTAAGGTAGTAGTGGGTTGCATCTTTTTAGTTAAGGTCGCAGCTTGAGATGGTAGCTGCTTGGTGGGTGGGGCCCCTAGGGGGAGAGGAGCGGGCTTGGGGTGTTGAGATTGTTTGTTCGTTGGGTTAGTTAGGTTAGTGTAGCCCCTAAATGTATGGTAGGATGATGGTTCATGTAGTTGGGAAAGTCTAGCCCTTAGTCTCATGTGTCTGTCTTTGGGAGGGAAAGAGGCAGCGGGTGCAGGTGCCATGATAGTAAGGAGGCTCAGTACAAAGTGAGCTGTAAGCTTTAGGGACGTTTTCATTCAGTTTGTGGGCAATGAGTGACTAAGTTTGTTGGTGCGAGTTATGCTAGGGCCTGGCCTTACATGGAGAAGTGTGGGTCAGGCAGTGTGCTGGAGGTTAGATGGACTGGGCACGTGCAATTATACTATAAGCTAATAGTAATGTGGTACACAATATGCAGCTCAGGATAGGCAAGATGGGGTGGGGCACAATAGCAGGTAATCTAGTATACAATATGCAGCTCTGGATAGGCAAGATGGGCTGGCGCATAATAGCAGGTAATCTAGTACACAATATGCAGCTCAGGATAGGCAAGATGGGCTGGCGCATAATAGCAGGTAATCTAATACACAATATGCAGCTCAGGATAGGCAAGATGGGCTGGCGCACAATAGCAGATAATCTAGTACACAATTTGCAGCTCAGTATAGGCAAGCAGTATTGAGTAGATGCCTGGTAGGTACATTTTGTTGGCCGTAAGTAGGTGTGGAAGTCAGGTGGCGAAACTAATCAATGATGAATATGCAGCGATCAGGGACTAGATACCGCATAGATAGCTAGGTGTGACAATCAAGATACAATATCAAAGTACAGTATATTGGCAGGCAGGCTAAATGTCATAGCTTTCAAAGGCAGCTGTCAGCTATCAGGGCAGAGCTAAATATAACTTTCAAAGGCAGACTAGATGCAACTATGAAGATACATTGTAGTGGCAGGCAAGGCTGAATGCACCTATCATAGGCAGGCTGAATGCAGCTATCTGGGGTACATTGTAGTGGGGCAACAAATCAAAGTAGGGAATAGTTCAGTGAAGGCAGCAACTCAGAGTATGACAATACAAAGTAGTGCAACAATTCAGAGAGGCAGCAGTTCAGAGTAGGGCAATGGTTCAGTAAAGGCAGCAATTCAGAATAAAATAATGCAAAGTATGGCAGCAATTCAGAGTGTGGTGGCGGTTAGGAGTGGTGCAGCAGTATAGTAGATTATTAGGACGCGGCTGTAACACACCAATTTCAAATGGGGATGTGCAGCGAATCAAGGTGATAGACTTGGCACTGAAGGAAGAGTCTGTGCGGAGCTGTAGCAGTGGATAGTGGCGGATAGCCCAAGAGCGGGCGCTTGCATGCCGGTCGAGTGAAGTGCGGATGCTAGTGCCCATGTTGAGAGGGAGCAGGTAAGAAGGTGGCGGTTGTAGTAGGATATAGATTGTAGCGTAGCGTTATGGGAGTTAAACGGTTAGAGTTAATTGTCGTCTCACCTTCTTGAAGCTGGTTGGTGATCAGCAGGGGATGCAGATAAGGGCGTCGGGGCTCTGTAAAAGCTCTGTCAGGCTCGGTCAGGAGCCTTTTTGTGAGCCTTCATGTGGGGCTGGCTAACGCCTGCCGGTGCCCCGTGATTGGCTAAATAGCCACATGCTAAGGCTTCCAATCAGAGGCAGGTGGAGAGGCAATTCGGGAAGCAGGCGAGCAACAAAGGAGTCAATGTTTAATTAACATTGTATATCTCTACCTGAAATATTTCCATTGCTGACAAGACTCCAAAGCTCAGTCACTTGTTCTTATACAAGCCAAGATATGTTGGTAAAGTTGCGGCTCTCCGGACTTAGGACCAGCTGGTGATAGCCCTTATTCAGGTCTAGCTTAGAAAACACATCGCCGCTGTTCAAACGTGTACCATGTACATGATGCGAGGAGCCAGACCCCTTTCCCTCCTGATGGCCTGATTAGGCCATCTCATGTCCACACACAGCCTGATGGAGTCAGAGCCTTTCTTTGCCACAGGCACAATTGGCGACATCCACAGCATGGGGCCCACTGCTGGCTCTATGATGTCTTGTTCCAGCAGCTTGTGGAGTTCTTCTTCCACTTGGCATTGACTATTAACCAGAATGCCCCTGTATGGTTGCCAGGTGTGCCACAGGCTGGATGTCCTCGTCAATGTGAAGTTTGATCTGTCAGTTTCTTAATTTGCCAATGCCCTTAAAAGTGTTTGGAACAATTGATCAATCCTGTCCTCTGTGTCAATGTACTTTTTGACCGTCAGCCTGTACAGTACATGAATTAGACCCGTGTCAATGGCGGTCTTGAAACCTAAGATGCACCCACATTCTGTTGCTGTGGAGATCACATGTACAGGAATCTTGCTTTCCTGCATCTTGAACCAGCATCTTGCCTCAAACTTGCCAAGGCACTTTATCTGTGATCTGGACCCATGCAGTTATATGTCCACGTCAGATTGGCGGAGTCTTGGTATGTGAGGAAGGGTCTTGTATGTGTGTTTACTGATCACATTCACTGTGGCGCCAGTGTCTACTAGGAACTCTGTGGCCTGTTGGTTGCCTAGAGCATAAAAGTATCCTTTCCATTTCTGATCTTCTTCTGATGGGCTTAGTACTGTTTCCCATGATGACTGTTCAACAAGGTATCACACATGGTACCTCAAAGGTCTCTCTGTGCATGAGGATGAGACACAGTATCTCCTACGAACCCTCAATTGCCTGTCCTCTCTCCAGTCCCTCATTTGTTTGTCTTCTCCTGAATCATGTTCTCGTCGTCCCCCTTCTCTGTGTTTTCCGTGTACTGGGGCTGCTATCTGGGATGGCTCTGAAGTTGTCATTGGCACCTTCTCCCTGGGGCTGGTCACATTACTACTTTCACTGTCTCCTTTTCCCGAACTCCTAGGCATTCGGCACACCGATTTGAAGTCGTTTTCCCCCCACACGCCAAGCACCTCTGTCCCAGTGCCACGGAACATGCCGTCATTGGGAAACTCATATCCACATCTGTAACAAAATGGTTCTCCTTGAGTACTTTGCACCCCCATCAGTTTCTATATAATTTGCGGGTACACGTGCAAACTATGTGGGTTGCCCATAGCCCCACCCTGTGTCTCCACTGCTAGTTCTGCTCTCGCCAACATCAGAATCTCCTCCATAGTCCTGGATTTCTGCAGCAGCTTCTTCCTAAAGTTCTGTGATTCGCAACCCGCAATTATTTGAGATTTCAAGGCCTCCTTGTTAGAATAATTATTGAAATCAAAATATTTTAGTTTTCTTTGTCACTTCATCACAATGGCGTCCATAGTTTTGTAAAACAGATGCAATTTCAACGCGGTATAAAGGAACACACTTATCAGCTGCAAGAGTAGCACTGTAAAAGGGGAGGGGGCTTTTCATTTCTATCTGTGGAATAAAATGCTTCATAAAACGAATCAAGGAAATATAGGGGCACATGTAAGCATAATAAAACTTAGTGGTAGAAAGGTACATGGTAAATAGGCCTTAAAAGCTTGCTTTTGCAGAAAACATCTGTTAGCATTTTGGTGTGCAGCAAATGCTGCTGTAGCTGGTAATCGAGTGCAGAGTCTGCGATCCCAGGCCAGTGCTGAAAAAAGTATACAGTGGTTGTAGAATAATGACTACTTGACCATTTTATAATTCAAAATCATTTATGAAATATTATTTTCAAATGGAGCCTAAAAGAACCTCAGTGGTTTCAAATTGCCCCGTAGAACATTTTCCATGGGAAAAGGGTTCGAGTGTCCCTAAAATGCAACATTTTTGTAGCATTATGTCCATGGTTCAAGGCACAGGCGGTAAGCTGTTCTCATGAGAATCAGGATGAGGCAACCAAGGCAGTTTATTAAAGTTCTGCTTGTCATCTCAAATGTTTTGAATTGTGTCTATTGAATCAGCTGGTAGTTCATCAATGATGTCTCTGGTGGCTTGGCCTGCCGCCAGCTTCAAAAAACATTTGTGTCAGTTGTCTTCCATGGTCCTCATAGCAACCACGTACAGGTCGAAGTCTGTGGTCCATCTGGCCCACCTGGGCCCCATGGTGCTGGTGTTGGTGATATCAAACAACCCAGGCAACTGTACTGCCAGGGACTATTCAACCCTTTGCTGCACCTGAACCTGTGGTGAGACAGGGACACTGACTGGAATGCCCTGATGAGAGATGGTGAGTGGGGGGTTTTGTTCACCGATGAGGTGTCACAGGCTGAAAAGCCAGACATTTGTAGGCATTTGAATGTAGTGTCTCTCTAATGAGCCCAATGGTGGTGACCTCCCAATGCAGTATGGCCAATATATGTCCGAAAGCCAGTGATGCTGGCCAGCAACTGTCCATATGACGTCTCCCCTCCTCCACATCTCACCTGCAGTTCCACCAGGCCTGTGTAGGCCTGTGTCAAAATGGCAGCCGCCAACTAGCCACGAGCACCGCCTGCCTTTTCCCCTTATATTTAGTAGCTTTTAATAGGGAATCACTTCTGTGGTGCCGGGACATGCAGACTGCCTTCTGTGACTGTTAAATCAGCATGTGTACATGTCGCGCACAGGCCGCACACAGTGCACAGTAGTACCACCTCCCCCCGGGTACATAATGAAACAAAGCAGCGACACAAACCACTGCACCCAGCTGGGATGCTCAAGCTTCCTGCTTGTCGCCAATGTAGGATTCTACCTCACGGGGACTGCCCGTGATCTATGGCTCACACAACGTCTCTGTCAAGGAAGATACAGATACCAAGACCCAGCTGCATGTCTTCTTTATTCTCCGTCCACCATACAACTGATAACTTCTCCTTTTGACCCTGTCAGCACCCTTCCCACCCTGCTCCCCAAATGCTGCCACCACCCAAGGAGCTACATTACCCAACCACAAACACCCCCCAATGCTACAGTGAAGGGATTGCCAATGGCGTTCACTGAGCACAGGGGAAAACTGAAGAATTTCAAGCACAAGATCATTCTTTAGTGAAGAGTAGCATCAGTACACATACTTTATGCAAGGCACAACTTCAGGTGGAGCACACGCTGCAAAACATATTTGGTGGAATAGAAGGATGGAGTCCAAAGAGTGTTGGCTTGTTAAGTGCAATTGTGCTCAGGGGAGCGGCTGTCATGCGGGCGGTCACTGGTGTCGGCTGCCTAGGACCTGTCCACCTCCCCTCCCTCCCCACTGCCTGCCATGACCAAGGAGCAGGACTCTGAGCTGCATCGCATAGACCTAGCCATCGTGATCTTCCTCCTCTATGTGGTCATCGTGCAGGAGCTGGTCAGCAGCTGATGGATTACGAAAGGCGAGCGAGCAAGCCCAAGACGCAGGTGGCTCTGGTCTGGCCGTCCAGGTAAGTGCATGGGTTCAAAGTAGACATTCCCGTGTAGGGCAGGGCGACCAGCATTGTTCACATGGTCAGGGCAGCAGTCCCAGCTTGTCCCTGCCTTTAAATGGCTGGCAGGGCTGGGGAGGTGTCAGTCCCCCAGACATGATAATGCCTCTTTCCCACAGGCCTGAATTGCAGTCAATATGTTTTCCTCTAGGAAATCTCCCCACGCATAGTTCATAGAACCCATTTTTTTTTTTTTAACGAAAATGCATTTGCCCCTTTACTGTACATCCTAGGCTTTCTATATTTTGGCATTTTAACGAACGTCCCTTCACTTTTTCTAGGACACACATGCCTGTCTTCTTTCGATCACTATCTTTCCGGGACATGGTTCTCTGTGTGCCGCTGTTCTCCTGTTAAGATCCTACAGGTCTGCATTTGCATGGCTATGGCTATGCCAGAGAAGTGGCCTGCTGCCGGTAAACAGAGGGACAAGACAGAGCTCTGATTGTATTTACTCACAAAGGGGGCAGGAGATGAGAGATTATATTGTGTGTTGCTTTACAGTCTTTGAATCTGAATATCCTTGAGGTTTGTCATCCACTGCATAACATTAGTTAAGAGGTCAGTAAATAAATACGGCCAACATGTTTTCTGCACTGTACGCAAGATCTGCAGATGTCAGATCGAGAGTTGTCAGAGTTCAACACTCCTTTTGGACGCTCTGTTCTGGTGAAGGACCGCCTTCCGAGAACGCAAGCAGCATGATGCAGGCCCATCCATGATGCGGGCCAAGGGATGGTGTGCAGGTACAGCAGGCCCAGCTGCAGGTCACTGTCCTCCCTTGGCCCTATGGTCCACATCCTGGTTGGCCTGCATGCAGCTACCACAGACCATCCGGAGAGCCAGCGTTAGTAGACCACCGATGGATCTCATGCACCGCTTCCAGGCTAGAAGGCCGGTAACTAGCCTTGAAGAACCAGGCACAGGGCTGCTCATCAACACCTGCTGCTGCTGGGCATGGCAGCTGATAAAGAAAATGGAGCCCAGAGCGGCCCATGTGCCGCCCATTGAATTAGCCACACACCCCCATTGTGACGGGATGATTGCAAGGGGTTGCAAAGGGAATGACATGGGTTGCAAACTAACAGCCAGAGGTCGGAACTGCAACTCCTAGTGGTCCTTAAATGACATTCCTGCTTACTGTGCCTGAGGTGTCCTGGCCTCCTCCAGTGTAAAGGAAATTGCAATGGTGACCCTTCATTTTCCTCCGTCCTGACCAGTTGGTAAGTCCATGTATGCAGTGTTCATGCAAGAGACAAGAAATGCTGATAGCAAAAAGAAATCTGACACCAGAAACAACCACTGAACCCATGATTACTGGATCATTTGTAACTGGATCGAAGGCATGAAGAGTTTCCCCTGAAAACCCCTACTCAACTGGGGGTTGTTCTTTTTCAATTCAGAAGTCAGGTTCTGAGAGTGCATACCACTCATGAAGTCCTCATTTCCCCATTAGGATAACAAGGCTGCTTAATGCTATGCTTTAATCTACCCTTGCTTGACCGTAATCAATGGAGTACTGGTCGAACTGGGCAAATGTTTACAGATATTTTGTGTTGTGACCCAGTTGAAGGAGTAGCTCGGGGTTGGTCCTACATTGCATGATAAATACATTTAACCTTTGGAAGTTTTTCTTTTGTAATGACATTTTAAGATATGTAATTTTCACAGCCAGCAATTTTGCTGTTTACACTGTGTTATGTAATTTTGCAAGGCTGCAGTGCCTTTGGGCCTCATTACGAGTTGTGGGGTTGCCCTTAAATTTGGCGGTAACAGTATTATTGCTGCATTTAAGGGCTGGCCCTGTCACGAGTTGGGCACTAAATGGGCTGTTTTACCTCCAGATTTTTTCTGGAGGTGAACATCCCATTTAGCGCCCTGTTTTCAGTGTAATTCCTATTGGCTGTACATGCGCACAGTATTTGCGCTGGAAATTCCCCATTGGGTCCAATGGACCCAATGGCCAATTGGGATTAACTCTTAATGCCCAGCCCATGATCCGGGGGTAGTAGCGCCAGATTGGTTGGCGCTAACGATATCACAGTTGGGCGGTATTTCAGCTGGGATACCGCCCAATTCGTGATGAGGCCTGTCTGCTGTTGGATGGTTCTCGAGCAGGCAGACTATTTGGGATGTGCTCTATGGCCGTACTTGGCCCTCTAATGGCAACAGTGGTACCAGCAGATGTGTTTTTGTGGCACCAACAGCCATATTCGTACTGATAATTTTCCAACATGGCCCCATGTGTTTTTACAAGTGGAAATTATGGAAGAAATACAGTGAGTACCGGCTTCCACCAGCAGAATTTATGGTCCTAATGAAAATGCATAATCAATGTGCTCCACGGGCAGTCTTTTTACTACCATCTCACCAGGCGCGGTTTCTCCTCACAGTGATAATTCCATAACACTGGCAGCATGAGGAATAGAGGCAATGATAGTGGAGCTGCTATTCATCTCCAATGGTATTTCTTCTGGAATGTAGCCATCTGGATCTTCTTTTGTGTTTTTATGTCTCTCTCACTCTTTTTGTCATTTTATATTATGTATATTATTCCACAGAAATTACAGCTTTGGAGTGGTCATGTGAGCTATGTTAATGTAATCAACAGAGACACTCATTGACAAAGTTAATCAAAGGTCTGATAGAAGAGATAGATTTTGCCATGTTGATTTTGATTTAAAGTTATCTTTAGTTTCTGTAGTGTGTGTCACAAAATCCCCGTAATCCTTCAATCAGGCAACAATGAGCCAAGCTTTCCAGGGGGCACTTTAAAGCCGGTCAAACAACATAATACAATTTTCCAAAGAACAGAAAGGCTCACTTAAAATATATTCTCTGGCTTTGGAACTCATAATAAATAACAGAAACAGAATATAGCAATGGAATTAATTCACTTAATTGGATGTTCCTGATACTGAGAAGACAAAGCAATCTATACAGTCCGAGCACAACCTTGACTTCAATAGGCATACCTCAACAGAGTGTCTTCCAACATGGACCACAATGAATGATCTCCATACTGAAATGGTTGGGATATATACAATAAAAACACAATAGATATCCCTCTTCATCCTTGGAAACAAAGCAAAGAGCCCAATGTGTCCCTGTCTCGACAGTCATAGATGCATTAAATAAAACCTGTCATCCCCACAAAGGATACCTCCTCAAAAGAGTGGCCAGGGCACCTAACCGACTTGTCCTATGGAACCAGGGGGGGAGCTAACGGTACGCCTCCAAAATGAAGGTTGACCAAGAGATAAAAATACATCACTTCTGTCCCTTAAACATGTGGAGCGGTTTAGACATTGACATAAACTCAGAATTTAGTCCAAAGTGCTCATGTCAGGACAGAATGACACAGGTGGAAGATGGCATGTTGAGTGATAGCAAAAATCTATAGGTGACTGGTTACCCCTCCCTTACTTTATAAAAGTCTCTAAATGCTTTGTGTGATCACCATGGCAACGCTCAAAAGCTTTCATCACCAGTGCCACGTCAACTAATCCTGTATCCATACGGTCCGACTTATTTTGCAAGCGGTAATCTGTCTTCTAATTAAGTATTGCTGGAATTATGTTACATTTGCATGGTATGCCACAAGAACGGTTTTGATCCGTTTTATTTGCCACATAAGCTCCCGACCAAGCTGGCCTCAGCAAATGCTCTGAGGAGTACTTACATTTGTCGTGCGTTATGAGGACAAATCAACACGCGACTTGCATGCTTTCTAGATTTGCGCATATGTTTTAATTATGTTTATCCTAGCGAATGAATGGACAGCCCCCCCCCTCCTCGCTAGTTTGACCGGGAATCAACCCTGATAGAATAATATGATCTGTAGGAATCAATTCATTCGCTGACATAGTCTGCACTAACGTGTATGCAACAACGTAATCAAAACGAAATTAAAGCTTCTGTCTGTCAACACAGAGCAGAATGTTTCGTGATTGAATACAAACAAGCAAACCAGTATAATTAATTCATCATCCCAGGATATTGATTTTCCATAGGACTCTGCAACTGGTAGGACACATGACTTTTTGATAACTAAACACTTGTTTAAATTAAGAGTGACTATATTTTGTCTCACTTAGGACCGGAAATGTTGCCCTTTCGAGTTCCCTACTTCGCTTGCCTTGTTGTAAGGTATGCTTCCTTTCATTGGATTATTGTTATACATAAGAAAGCCTTGAATTAAGTTTAAGAAACTGTAGACAAATACCTATATTGTATTTTGTGTATTGTAGGATGTGTAAACAGCGGGGAAATTGTCTGACTAGTGCTGTACCACAATCAACTATATGTCCAGAAGATGGCTTCATAACTAACTATGTACACACAAGTACAGTCTAACGCAGACTGAGAGCCAAAACATGTGTCGACAATCTGAATAAGAAAACTGCAGAGGTCGACTTATTCTGTGTTCTTCAGAATAGAAATGACACTGTTTACTGTGTGCTACCAACTACCGACCGATCGCCCTCTTGGATGCCCCAGGAAAATTCTTTTCGAGGTTTGTGCAACGAGATTTCTTACAATGGACGAATAGAGAAGCACAATATGACTAATTACAAACTGGTTTTGTCCCCGGCATGGGTACGTCCATCAATCTACTTACACTTAATTCATTAATAACTCATCCCACTTCCATACAAAAGTCACTATATTTGATTTTTATTTATTTTATTTATTTGAAAGCTGCGTTTGATTCTGTTTCAAGAGAACTGTTGATTAGAAAGCTGATTCAGAAGGTCTGCCCTGGATATTTAACATCATTGATTAACAATACCCACACTGGTAACACCATTCAAGTAAGATTAACTCTAGATAAGAAACTAACCATCCCAATGAACACATATAGAGGCTTACGTCAAAGGTGCACATTGGCAGCTATATTATTTAACTTTTTTATTTCAGATGTGAGCAAATCCTTTGAAAAGATAATTACTGATTCACCAAAATTAGCGAATAGGATGATCAACTTCTAACTTTATGCTGAAGATCTTATCATCATGTCCAAAATACAAATTGGGACTACAAAGAATGCTTGATGTTCTCACAAATTATGTATCTAAGAATCTGTATGTATCTGATTGGATAATCGGCTTGCGTCATGTCCGCTGAAACGTGATGTGTTCTCTGATTGGCTGGGATGAGACGTGAGGTGCGCCAAATTGTTTCGATGCGCCCGCCATATTGGATGCACGGACATGCGCTGGAAGTAAGAATAAATCCAATTTTGGGGAGTGTGTTGGTGTGTATGAGTGCTTGGAGAGGGTGGGGGTATAAGGGATGGGTCAAATGCTGTATTTGTTTAGGTGGGATAAGGCTGTGATGTGTTTGCGGTGTCCGCGGTTACTGTGGTGTCCATGGACATACTAGACACTGGGTGCAGTACTGGCTATTTTAATTTAGTATGATGTTGGTTTTGGGTTGTTAGAAGAGCATTGGGTGAAGAGGGTATTGTAACGCTCACCTGATTCCCGCAGAGGCGCCGGTCTTGACTGGGTGTATGCCGTATCTTCAAAGGTGATGTGTAACACACGGTTGGCTCTTTGGGCTGGACCTCTGTGCACTGTATGTCTGACTCGAAGAGTAAGATGTCTTAGGTAAGTGAACGCCGAGCTCTCCATCTGCCTCGGGGTTTCTTCACTGGATAAGGGTGCAGGCCTCTTGACCTCAGAGGACTGCTGTCCGTCGTTAACTGCACGAACGGTAAGTTCTGGGCACTTCAAATGTCTTAAAAGTCTTTGTAATGATATCTCTTGTTTTGCAGGGTTCCGGCGATGGAGGATGGCGGGCTGATGAGAGTTGAGGATCGAATCCGCGTGAGGAATAGAAGCACCTGGAAGCACGTAAGTAAGCGCTTGTAGCCTGCTTCACGATGCGCACTAACTGTCCCTTTTATCTTGCAGGTACAAGTTCGGAGCTTTAGAGAAGCTGAAGGGTGCTGGAATACCCACTGGATTCGGCGTGGGAAGGAGGAATGGCACGTGAGTAATAAAGTTGCCCAATGTCTTTAAACGTACCTTCTTTTGTCTTTCAGATGCGGGATGCAGCGCCGAAGGCCTCCGGAGCGTGCGAAGAGCTGGTAAGCTTTTGTCTTTCAGATGCCGGAATGCAGTGCGAAGACCTCCGGAGCATGCGAAGAGTAGGTAAGCCTTTGTCTTTCAGATGCCGGAATGCAGCGCGAGGCGTTGGTGACAGCGATGGACCAGGTAAGAGATGTGCTGCCACTGAAGACCGTAGTGCTAACCTGTTCTTTCTTTGTCTTTACAGGTGCTGCTGAAGACTGGATTCCAGGATGGTAAGCCTTTGTTCCCTTAGGCCCAGGATCAGAAGCAGAAGACACGATGAGCGTTCTGCTGCAGAGAATGCAGAATAACACAAAGCAAGATTCATCCATCGGGTGTGGTTTAAATAGCCTCCTGTAGTGCTTAGGTGTCTCCTTCCACAGCCACGCCTAGGTAAGAAAAGAGTTCCTGCTTTCCAGAAGAGTTCCAGTGTTCTGAACCTAGGGAGTGGCTCCTGCCCCACCCAACAGGAAAAGTAGTCCCAAACAGAAGAGGATCAGGGGTTCAACTGGCAGGTAAGTAAGCAGCATGGTCTGCTGCAGGTAAATCCACCCAAGCATTATGAGCCCGGCGCTTCCAGCGCTGGGACTGGGCATCTTTATGAGCCTGGTGCCACTGGCGCCAGGACAGGGTCCAAAAGGTCCCAATTGGGACTGGCTGGCACTCGGAACCGGGGTTATGGGTCTGCTTCCAAGGGAGTCGGGCAAGTCCTGATCTTTTGGAAGCAGAGATCATGACAGTAAAACCCTGCAAGTGTAACCCTGTAAGTGTAAGTGTTGATAACCGACAGGTAATTGTCTCATGCAAGTGTCCTGTGCTAAACAGTATTAGGTGAATGCTGCTGTTTTATATGGTTGTGAAATGTGAGGTTATTTGGACCTTAAGGTGTTATCTCATATTCAATATTGTTTTCTTTGTAAGGTATTGGCGCTTCGTCCTAGTACTCTGGGGGAAGCTTTAAGAGCAGAGCTGGGTGTGCCATCTATCAGTATTCTTGCTGAGTGGAAATGTTTACACCATGCAGCAAAAGAATATAGCAGTAGTTCAGTAAACCCAAACATTAAATATGTAATAGGTGTAATGTGGCATTTTTTACCCCAGGTAAAATACCATTGGCTAATAAATTGAATATATTTAAGTAAGCCATCGGGTTTGGACAGGGACGTCATTTCACCAAAATGCCAGGGGTAGCGGACGTGAAATCACACGAGACTTGATCTCTGATGACATCACCGGAAGTTATGTCATTTGACCACACCTTGAAGTGACATCACAGGAAGCGATGGAACACGACCTTTCACCCCACGACAAAACAGGACGTGGCATCACATAGCATTATTTCTGAGTACACTATGGAAAATATGGTTACGCTATCACTGTAAAGTGATATACATTTCAAACAAGAATGGATCACCATATGTATCCTTAATATCAGTGCGTAAGGCCCATATGACCAAATCACTGTGAATGCAAGCAGACTTCCAAGGCCAAACAATAATGATGTTTCATTATATAGCACTTACGCTTAAGCACTTCATACAGAACAAAGATACATATATCAGGATTTGGCAGTATTTTCTTACCGTGATAGTTTGGTAGTAAACTGGCAGTAAATTGGCCCTACATTTAGAGATAGTTTAGTATTACTCTATTTTGGTGATAATATAATATTAGCTTGTGTTGGTGGTAATTTTAGTGGTATCTTACTTTGTGGTATTTTCAGAATTACCTTATTTTTGTGGTATAGTGGTGAGCATGTTTTTTTATACTACAACCCCATCATAAAACAAACCTTTCCTCTCTATTAGAATATCTTTTGGTCGCCTGTAGAGAACCCCCAAACCTATCACACTTCAGAGAACCCAATGAGTTTATTCAGAACACCACCTATGGTTTGTGGCTGGTATTACTGGCTTATGTAAATCCAGTAATCTATGTGTCTCATCTGACACTGGGCCTCATTCCGTGATTGGAGGCAGTCATGGCGCTATTAGCACCATGACTGCCTCCAATAACGGTACCGAGTCCGCCCTGGTTCAATGGGGACTTACCGGTCTATTCTGACCTTTGCGGGACCGGAAGTCCCCATTGAAAATAGCAATCCCCATTCCCATTTGAGCACCCATAGGGCTCAATGGGAATGGGGAGGGTGCAAATAATGGCCCGGCGCATGCCAGGGCTGTTATTTGCAGCCTGGTCCCCTAACGGGAACCATAAGGTACGTTTGGTCTGACCAAACGTACGTTACGGGTCCCGTTGGGGGACCTCGGAATAGGGCGCAATGGGATTACCGGCATCAGTGTCGTTACCGGTGCCCGATATCCCTTTGTGCCAGGGTCGGTATGAGGCCCACTGTCTTCTTTTCAGCATGCAAAGAAGGAATTACTCACAACACTTATACACACCTTCCTACATTGCAGGTATTTATTCAATTTTACTTGCTTGCTATTTTAGCTACAGTGGTAAATTAGCATATGCTTTACCGCTCTGGTATAAACATCAAACCCTTGTGATTCCCCTGTATAGAAATGATTCACAGACGCATGAATGACGCCAAAATCCGAGCCTTTGTTTTTTTGTACACTCTGTATTATTATAACAATTATAAACAGAAATACATCTTACCACATGATATCACAGCATCGCCTACAAAATATAAAAGAGAACAAAAAACAAACAGGCACATTGCAAAACAAAAAACAAATTTGGTGTTTGGTGATTTAAACATAGAAAAATATGCACATGCAGTATTCTTTTTTTTAACTCCCTGTACTGCCAACAAATTATGTCATCCCATTCATTCTTTTTCCTCACTTGCCACCAACTCACCCAGGCCAGTGAAGTCCGAAACTCTTGTTGTCAGGATTTTCTCTGTACGACCTTGCCGCTTTGCATACTCAGTGCCAAGAACTCCTTTGCATGTGTGGGGAGCTGGCAGCTGATAAAGTTTGTAGCTAGCGCTCACACCCACATGGAGTCCAACAGCATTTATTATGTAGCACTGTCTGTCTCTCTGTCCCAGCACAATCTGAATGCTTCCCCCTGGTTATTCCTTAAGAAAACTCCTCTTGCCTATCAACCCTGGGTCAGCTGTCTATTGACGTGGACCATCCACCTCCAATCCCTACCAATCAGAATAAAAAAATGTGCTGCATTATTTCTTCACCTGTTTAGAACAATGAAGACTTCAGCCCTGCAAAATAACTGTTTCATTTTCCTTTCCTGCTAGTGCATATTTCTGCTCTCCACAAAAAAAAAAATAAGAAAACGCTCACATGAACTGAGTGTGCATCTCTTCATGGAAAATAAAGTGAATTTCAAACTGCACATGTAAAAACATAGAATGGATTTCATTTTGCACAAAAACTTCATTAACAATGTTAAAGGGGTTGAAATTAATATATTAGTAAGAAAGTTAGCACAAGGTTAATTAGTTATGTATTTCTAATACAGTTTGCACACATGAAAACATCCAATTTATAAAAATGTGCACCTCTTCATTTTAAAATGACAGCACACTTTGCTAAAACGTTTTTTTTTTTAACTAAATGTTCTGAAAAAAGTGCCTGCTGGCTGTTACTGAACTGCTGTGCACCTATTGTGCATCTATTTTGAAATGGCTGCATTTAGATATTGCATACTGCCCACAGACTAATTGCTTTTAAAAATAATGTCTGCAGTTTGAAAAACTGGGCCTGGCTGCATTTCTTTTTAAATGTACGCGCATTGGGATATCTCTCATTTCCCATTGTTGCTAGTAGTATAATCAACATCCTCATCTTTATAGACAAAATAACCAACCATCCACCAATCACCAACACTTCCAAACACACCATAGTGCGTTCCTCCCAGGTTCCCCAGTTAAACATATCTACCTCCATTACACCCAGACTACGAACCATGATGTTCATTTTACTCATATTCATCTTAATTGTGTGCTTTTCCTTATGACTCAACAAAAATTCTACATCTGGATCAATCGGGAATGAGTCCCTTTGAAAAAACTCAGGGGGTAATTCATGGAATACATGTGCGCCGAAATCAGTGGCGCAAGCAGGTGCAAGCGTGAAAAAGCCAACGCACGCATGCAAATCACACGCATGCGATTCATGGAAGGACCTGCGCGTATGATTTCCGGGATGTGCCCCAAAACCACGCGTGGCGCACACTCACACACGTGTCATTTCCACATCCCGAACGCCGTGCACAACCGGCACAGTGAAAGCGCACAACGTCAGCGCACACATCAAAAAGGAGCATTGGGCGGAACACGCGGAATGGGGAACAACACGTGAAAATAAGGGCGTAATGGGAAGTACCGCTGGGAACTACACGGAACTCCCACACGCACGCGACCTACACGTATTCATGGAATCAAATAGGGAAACCCACGCACGTCAAAACACACACACACGCACAATTACGTCAGCCACACGAAAGCAGGCGGAAGCACCCTTGCACAGTATAAAAGTGCGCGCAAACAACAAACACGCATATACAGCTACGATGAAAGTCCTGTTCCTCGCAGCAGTGATCGTGGGACACTGCAGGAGGAGGAGAATAGCCAGGCCCTGCATTTCTTTGCCCAGGACCAGCCTTTTTGGGATGCCAGATGACCAGGTCTATGGTAGGTATATGTTTCCATCTCATATCATCTTAGAGCTGGTCAGGGAGTGGGAGGATGAACTCACATCACCCACCCTGTGCTCCCAAGCATTGAGCCCCTTCGAGAAGGTTCTCAATGTACTGCATTTTTTGGCCTCTGGGTCATTTCAGCAGACAGCTGCCATAGTGGGGGTGGGGTCTCACAGGCCACACAGTCACGCTGCCTACACCAGGTGTTGTCAATCATCACTGCGCGCCCATCAGTTCGCAGGAACATATACATGCCCAGAACACCCGCAGAAAGGAAGGCCGTGGTCCTGGACTTTTACAGGGTGGAACACTTCCCCAAAGTGCTCAGTGCCATAGATTTCACCCATGTGGCCCTACTTCCACCTAGGGCCACTGAGCACATCTATTGAAACCGCAAGCACTGGCATTCCATCAATGTGCAGGTGTTATGCGATGCAAAGGGGATCATCACCTCTGTATATGCAAACTTCCCTGAGTCCACCAACACAGTTTCATATTCAGAATGTCTGCCCTGAGCCAGGCCCTGGAAGCTGGGAAGCATGGTGACACATGGCTCCTAGGTGAGTACAAATGCCTGTCCACATGCATACTTGTCACACACAGACAAATACAAAAGCCCCACTAATGACAACTATTATCCCCTTACCAGGGGAAAGTGCCTACACTCTGAGCACCTACATGATGACGCCCATACAGATCCCCACCACACCACCCCAGGTAAGACACAACACAGCCCATATTGCAACTAGGGCCATAGTGGAGTGCACATTCGGAGTGCTCAAGTCACGCTTTCGCTCCCTTGACCGCTCTGGTGGCCAGCTACTATATGCACCCCCAGTGGTATGCAGGATCGTTGTGGCAGCATGTGTCCAGAACAACGTTGCAACACGGCATGGCGTACCGGTAGACATGGTGGTACCCCCACACCCCCAACCACACGCACGGCCACTGCGCATGGGAAGGGAAAGGGCATGTGGCGAGGCAGCGCGTACCCAGTTTGTGGCCACATTTTTCACCTAAACTCCAACCCCTGCGGAGTGCACACAGGCTTGGCACATACCAGGTCACAATTGATGATGAGAAAGGGACAGTTAACTGTCACTACCTTACCACCCTGTGAGTGTGTCCACGAAAATGCAACATTGTGTGCATCCCTAGATACTTGAACACAACCAATCCCATGTGACCAAAGGGAACACATTCAAGGCATTTCTCCCCCTTTGCTAAACAGGGCATGAAAAGACTTTCATGCCACCCAAACCCTACCAACACTCCTCGGCCCTGACTGCCACACCATACCATGGCATGCAACGTGAAAACTTCCAACCATATGCACCACACATGACACAATAGTCATGAAGTGCCATGTGAGAAATGTAAATAGTCACCAGACAATGATACCTTACCTGGAATCATAAGAAAGGAATGACCAAAATCTCACACCCAGAAAATAGTGCCACAAATGCATGCCACCAGTCGTTTAAGCAACAAAAGTCTGAACACATTTTGCAATGCACACTGGACAATAGCAAATGGCCATATCAAACACTACACACTGCACCGCACAGTGAGTGTGCATTGCATTTGTGAAAACACCTCTGCATCAGTTCAAAACAGGCATACAAACAAATATCACCCTTCCATGCATGTCCACAAATAATGACTCGGAAGTGAACATGGATTTTCGTGACACAGCATGCATGAGAAGGCAATCTGGGTGCAATGTCTCTGGGTGCAGTGTTGCCTACGTGTATTTGTCTATATGATTGTGAAATGAAATGAATTCCAGTGTCCCGTACAAAGCACATATGAACATAGCAGCAAGGACCTCTCTGTGTCTCAGACCTCACCAATCCCTTAACACGTCAAAACAAATCAACACATTGCATCAGCCATTGACCAGTAGAACATATCATGTACAGAGTACACCACATTGGCAATGGCAGACAGTGACTCATCACTGAATCATTGAAATCGATGAAAATAACATCAATGAGGGTGTGAATAAGGGAGAAGAACAGTACATTCCTACATGTGCTTCAAACAGTCCACAGTGTGAGAATGAACTGGAAAAGCAAAGTGCATATAATAAATGCCAGGACCAATAAGGGAGAGCCTAGGGACGGATTGTAGGATGACATAACTAGCATCAACATTCCCATGCCTGATGGGAATAATCGCAGTTCAGAAGTCACATGAGGAGGGGAGTGACGGAAGAGGATGGAAGAGGTGAGGAGAGTAAAAAAACAAGTGACAAACTATGGTAGGTCTACAAAGATTTAACATAGTGCTGTGGAGAGGCGGAGAAGAAAGAAAGAAGGGAAAGATGGGAGAAATGACCTGTAATCAGTGATGGAGGGAGTAATGATCAAATAAGCTGTCTAAATAATGCTGAAAATGGTGAAGGTGGGACGTGGAAGGACTGAGGCAGAAAGGCACATGTCTGCAAAGAACAAGCGCCTGTGTATCACCATGGTCAATTGCAATTGGGCTAGTGGTTGAAAATGACAGCCAGAGTACAAAGAGGAGGCCAAAGGGGGTGGAGAGGGAGAGGGAGGAGAGAAGGGAGGAGGGGGCCAAGCTCAAAATGACCAATGGGGAAGATGGTGAAAGAAAGCACACACAGGGGGCAGAGGGAAACCTGCTGGTAAGGAGAGTAGGGGGTTTGATGATGAAGGGGGGGCAGAGGGACACTGACAGGGGCAGGGGGGACAGGGCGGTCTTCAAGTGACTGAGAAGCATGTGGACAGGTCTAGACAGAGGCACCTTAGTGGCCTTTTGATAGTGGTGGCAGCCTCAACCATCCTGATTGGCCGGATTGTCACAAGGGCCACGTGCAAACAATGGGAGGGTCGGATCAGGTCCAGCAGTGGAGTAAGTTTGTTGAAAATGTTGTGGGGGACATCATGACAACTGAAAAAAAAGGGGTGGGGTGGAGTGGGCAGACGTTGGCACTGCGGGATAAGACTAAAGTACTGCACGACAAGAGTCCATTGCCGACGCGCTCGGTTGTAACTTGCATAAGACTGATGGGTATCTTTAAAATTAAATTCTAAAGATACGCTAGTCTTCTGAAACTTATAACACCACACTTGGTCTTTAGAATTCACTGCATTGACGACTGTAAAAAAGCCTGCTCTCCCTCTACCTAAAGAGGGCCTGCAAGCAGGCTGAAGGGAGCTGGTGTTTGATTATTGCCAACAAGGCACTGACTCAAACAAGCATATAGACATAATATAAAATGGATGCCTGCAAGAACAGCGCATTAGGTTGCTTATTCTGATTTCATTTCAATAAACAATGCACAGAAAGGCTACACAGAAAGGATTGCTTTTTCAAACTTTAGCCTGACCAGTAATAAGCTGATGAAATATTTTACACAAAACTGGCTTCTAATGCATGGCAAACGTTCCACAGTTCCTCAGCCGCTACCTCCTCACTATTACACAGGCCTCAGGGGTTATTCGGCAAAAAAGAGCAGGACCATGCTTTATCTAACAGAGCTGGCATTAGCATCTCTTATTAGTGCTGGCCTGCAGCTAGTGAAAATCCTGGTCCTGCAGTGTAGAAAGAGTGTTTGGCCTAGTGGATTTACAATTTGAGGCAACTTCTTTGCTTTATGTGTTTAAGTGTGGGCACAGTATGGCATGCTCATCAGAATCATATGCACAAAACATTCCAGTGTGCTCTTGTATGGACATTGGGCACATCAGACAAAACCGGTATATGTGCTGTTACATAAAGGAGCACCACATAGGCGCCACTAACCAATGGGGTGATGACTTGTGCAGCGCACAAATCATTGCTGCACAGATATCACTGCACTGATTTGCCATGGACTACTGTCTGCACAGTGACAGATTATGAGCTCTACTTTCCTAATCAAGGTGCCAAGAGACATTGAGTTGCCATCTGCTGTGCGCGCTAGGCAGTGGCTAGCTTGTTTAGACAATTAAAAGACCTTTGATGCTGAGCAGATGCATTTAGTCCATGTCCCAAAGCAGCCACTAGAATACTTAAGCAAGAAAATTAGAGTTAACCTTCCCAGGGATGCGCCAGATGTAAATAAAAAGTAATATACAAAAAAAAAGTTTTGGTGTGTCAAATAAAGAGACATGAAAATAAAGAAAATAGCTTTAAACTTTTCTGTGTGGCATTTTAATTCTCTTTGAAGAATGCATAGGTTTGGTCAGCTAACTGATACTTGTGCTGGCCTGGTGAATACAAATGCCCCATGTTCAGTTCTTAACACTAAAATGTTAAGCACAACATACTGGGCCTCATTACGAACCAGGCGGTAAGTTACTGCCTGGGTCGTACCTTTACCGCCATGGCGTAAACTATGTTTACGCCATGGTGGTTGGCGGATTTACCGCCCCATTCCAAGGTGAGTGGGGCTGTAAATCCCCATTTCCCATTTACCCTTCCCCATTCCCATTTTTGCCCCATAGGGCATAATGGGAGTGGGGAAGGAGATAATTACGCCACCGTAAATTACGGTGCCGTAATTATCTCCAAGGTCCCTTAGCGCCATTGATTTTAACGCCTGCAAAAAGCAGGTGTTAAACTCACCATGGCGCTAAGGGACCTTGTAATCAGGCGTTAAGGGTCGGCGCCATTTACGGCGCCGTAAACCCCTTATGCCTGGGTTGGAATGAGGCGGACTGTGTAAAAACAATGGCTTGTTAAGTGAGCCAAATCTATAAATTGCCCCACTTGAAAGGCTGTCAGCACAAAGAATCAGGGGTAGGGGTGTGAGACTTGTCTGTTGATGTCTCTGTTTTTAAAAAAAATGGAACTCCTTTGTTCATATCATCCAGGCTGAACTATACTAGTGGCCAAACTACAATGCAATGTGTTTTTTGTTTTATAAACAGGAACACATTTTGCAATTTTTAATAATAAGACCATGGAGGATTTCTGTGCATAAGATAACCAATTGTGAAATAAAGTATTATTTCATGTTTAATAATATAATTTCAGGGATGCTGAAGTGCACACCATACATAGAATAGCCAAGAGATATGATATGGCATTTATAACGCGCCTTTACACAAGTGTTTCAAGGCGCTACGAGGCAAAGGGAGGGGGAACAGAGGGAAGACAGAGACAATGATCTTTCTAGGCCAAGTGACATTGAGATTGCGCAAGTGCATTATTAGTACCCCAACATTTGCAAATGCGTTCAGCTTTATATGCATGACCGGCAGCAGGGTTGGCCAGGCCAGGCTCTTATTTAACCCTATGGAGATACTGTGGGCAAGACTGCTCTGGTGAGCCAGGCCCACTCCCTTCTCCTCGCCCTGCCATGCCTCGCCAGAGCGGGCACGAGGGACAGAGAAAAAGCGAGCCACACACACCACAAGAGGGCACAATAGGCAGCCTGCACAAAACCAGAATCATGCCAAGATAGGCTCTACATTTGACAAAACTGCAACCCCCTGAAACAAAGAACAACACGCACAGTCCACTTCCATCTACCTTTCTTTAAATATACACATGTCTAAGACTAAGTTTACTTTGCCCTGGCGTGTCACATGTTGGCCCCTTATCTTACAGTGCTTAGAGGTTTTAAGTGCTTTATAAAAGATGAATTAAGCCATTAATGATGGCCTCGGAAGTCAATGTTCTTGGTATTGGCCTTCAGAGCATGTTACGGTTTCCAGACTGGTGATGAGACTCAACTTTCAAGAGGCTCGATTCTAAACGTGTTGATGTTGCAGAGAGAGAAGAGGAAGTGTAAAAGTCTCTCCAGGATCAGACTCTTACGATGGGACTGATCATTGGATTGGATGTGGCAGTCACATGATGGGCCTGTGTAATGTTTTGTTTTTTAAAATAATTTTTTCCAAGGTGTATCTTTGAGTTTCACACTACTTGCTGTCAAAGTATAGACGGTTGGGAGCAAAATACTACCTTCAGTGGCCCTCGTAATGAGCCTGTCTGTAAATATTAAACAGGCACTATTTGAAATACAGTCTGTTTTACCGATTTCCCGATTAGAAACTGTATGCTGTATGGCCCATGCAGTGTTTGCCCATGTGGAAATAAAAATCTGAACACAGTACTCTGATGGCATTCAATACCAAAAATATTGCGACCAGTATTTCTTAAAAATCTGCGGGTGGTATTTTAGTTAGAAAACAGCCTGAAAACCACCAAAAATACCTTATGCTTCAGCCAAAGAGCAAAGTGATATAAAGGCCAAAATTAGGCCATACATTGATGAGACACACAAATGCATTTTGGAAAACGTGAGCACCCATTACACAATGCCTTAACAACAGCCAGTCACAAACTGGGAACACACTGGTAGTGCCACATATTGCACAGAGGGAAATAGGGCATACATCTTAAAGGTAATTAAGTCATACAAAGCAAGAAGTTACATCTGAAGCAGACTGTGTAACTCTGCACAGTACTCAAGAGTTAGGCATTCAGCTATCTTTACAGAAGGCCTAGAGCTACACAGCTTGGCTAAGAAAAGACCCTGCTGAACTCGGCAGATGGGTTTCTGAATTTTGATGGGGGTCATAGTCAGCAAAAGTAAACTTTGCTCTTCCAGCGGCTTAGGGCCTAGAAACTTGTTTCCCCCCCCTATGCCAGGCATATGCGAATGTTGGCTGTGGGGTCTGCTGGAGCATCAGATTATATCTAGATGTAGGTGCGGGGGCGGCCAGGAAAACCAAGCAGTCAAGTCACTGTTGCCAGCTGTGCAGCAGTGACAGAAGAGGCGCTGCACTTTTTACACTGATGTTGTGGCGTGGTTGTGCAGCATCATCACTCACGTGATGATATTAAGGCCCAACATGTCTTAGAATTGCGCAAACCTGCAGGCCAGTGGGGGTTTCCACCCCCATCCTGCAACCAGCAATTCTTGGGAAATGGGTGGCTTGGCCAAGTTCATCACCAGTAACTATTTCATCAGCAAAGTTCGGATTGTAAACTGTCACATGCCAAATGCATTTTAAAACGAAGTCCTCACCACAGCTCATTGCACCTGATTAGTACATTTGTGAAATAAAAGGTCACCCAAATACTTTTGCCTTGGTTTTTGGGCATGCTTGAAAAACGCTGCCTTTTATTCACATAATGCAAAACATAGCGCATGCCAGTTGCAAATAATGACAAAGTAAGTCACTTATATTGATAACACAATGAAGCACGCAGGCTGTGCCAACACCTCAAGTTCTCGCAGTGTCCCATGCAAATAGAACATTCTACCCTGCCTCATTTATTTGCATTCTGTCACTTGCCGCAGTCATTATGAATAAGCAAACCTAAGAGTAGCAGGATGAGAAACGCAGTGCAGATCGGAATGCTCACACCTGACAGGGGGCATATTTATACAGTGGGTTAGATCTCTAGGCGCTATGGAGCAATTGTCACAAATCAAAACAATGTTGTTCTTGTTCAGGCCAACATTTTAACTGCTCTGGGCACTCTGCCATGTAAACACTGCAGACAATGCAAGTTGGCCAATGGCACATGAGAACGGTCTATTCTGTCCACATTTTCCTTTTTGTTTGGTATCTGGTACTCATAGCCCTGGGATTATAGTGGAATTATCACACAGGACAGGTACAAGAATGCAAAAAACACAAATAGGACTGGGCACAGTGTAAAGGAACATATATCAGCATCGACCTTAGAAATATGGGACAGGAGGCAGAGAAAAACACGCTGCAATGGGTGAGAAATTAATAAACTCGAGTCTTACCTGCTGTGCTTTGAATCGACTCGACGAATCTTCTTCGGTTGCCCGCAACAAGGCCTCAACTTCTTGCAAGCTTGGGCAGAAGTCACCGACCGTCACCGTAGTGGGAAAATGTGCGCAGTGCGCACGTGCCTCATCAGGGACCAGGGTGCCTTCACAGCTCGCTTAGGGTGGAAAACTCCAGAAGGTGGTTGCCACCCACGTGCATGTATGTGCACAGCAGCAGCGTGCCCGTCATCACCCACACCCGCTATAACGAATTTCATTGGCTGACAAACAGCCAATGAAATATCGTATAGTCATGTTGCTATCCGGATTGCGGAAAGAAAGCCTACAAACTGACCCGGCCTGCCACTGAGCACACACAGAGGCAGAAAATGAAACTCAGGCTGCTTTCATTTTCTGCATCTGTGTCAGAGTGTGGTCAACTCAGGCTGGCGGTCACAATGCGCCCCCCCCCGGCCCTGCTGACAAAAGATGGGGGTGACAAATTGGCGTGACACAAAAGTTGGGGGGCGTCCCTTCTTATAATTACGCCCATGAGGTCCAGGACACAAACTGATAATTAAAATGACAAACAACGTAATCATAACTCAGATGTCACATCCAAACACCAGCCAGGGCTGGGAAATGGCCAAAGTGGTTGTAGCAAGGAATGGATGGTATGCAGACAAAGGGTGCATGGTACCAGATACAGCAGGAAGTGCATCAACATACACATTCAATACATAACAAACATCTCAAGCAACATGATGAAATGTACAGTCAGCTTAATACTCACCAAAGTGAACTGCAGACATGCATAGGAGAACCCATCTGGAATACTCACTAGGGGTGTACACACAAGTAGAACTGCAGGCTGGCTGCAGATATGACGGAAGCCCAATGCCCATGTGTGATATGCTCTAACACCGAGCCATCCTTGCGAGCCCATGGAAAAGGAAAGCAGGAGTAGCATATGTGTCAGGACCCCAAGCAAAACACATACACAAGACAAGCCTGAATGGGCCCAGCAGGAACATACAGTGGATGCCTTCCGATGCCACAAAGCACCACACTGTCACATGTACACACAATAGACAAAATAAAAAAGAAAAAAATAGAATTTGAAAGAAAACACAAATACATTCAAATAATGTATTGAAATAAAATGAAAAGAGTAACGAATTAAAGAAAAGCTAAATCAACAAAAAAGAAGAAAACATGAAAAAAAAACATAAATCAAAGTAAGTCAAATAATTAAAAAAAATTAAAAAAAATACCGAAACTGTAATTCAAATGAATAATCAAAATGATAAGATAACATACTTACCAGAAACCATAATATTTTGATCAAAAATCAAAAATGTATTCAGATTCAAAAATTCTGAAAAAAAAATGGCCATATATGACCCAGGAGGTGGGGGGCACCCAGGAGGGGGGAGGTGCAGGGTGCACCTCTACACCCACATGCGTAGATGTCGAGGTAAAAAAAAAACTCACTGGGCTCAGCGCCTGCACGGCCCGACCTATGTGGGAGATAGGTTGTCATCGTCACCCTCTGGATCTGATTCAGAAGGTGGAGGTGGTGCAGTTGATTCACCACGCCTACCAATGCCTTGCCCCTCAATGGCAGCAAGTATGTGGGTCTGGTAAGCCAGGTCCTGGCGAGCAATGAGACTGAGGCGAGCTTGCATGACCTCACGTGTCACATGTGCTTCCTCCTGCAGGGACTGATGTGTGAGACGGAGTTCAGCTTGCAATGCCTCACATGACAAACGGAGTGTCTCCCGGCTTGCACGGAGTTCAGCTGAGATGGTTCTTTCAAGCTGTTCAAACCTGTCTTCTGTCCGCCTACTCTGATCCATCATGAGGTTAGCTAGAGTAGATCGGAGGGCTTGTTGTTCCACCCTCAGGGCCTCACGGTGGGCCTCTGCTTGAGCATCAAGTGCTTCATGCAGCGCTGCCATTTCAGCCTGGCGCGCCCTGTCATACGCCGTCATGGCCAGCCTGAGTGAGCAGAAAGTGGACTGCGTAGTCCGTTGATGGAGCACCATTTGCCTAAAAGAAGGGAGGATGGAATGGGCCACACTTTCCATACCTTGAGCAATCATCTCAACTGCTCCCCCCTGTTGCTGTGCTATGGCAATCATGGAACGCTCCCACGCAGTTGACCCCAGTTCCACATGGCCACGGCCTTGAGTCCAAGCAGACGTGGTCCTTGACAGGTTGGAGCCACCTGCGGCTGCAGGACTGCATCCCTTTGTTGACCTGATGCCCCAGGAACATGGCCAACTGGTGTCGAGTCTGACCGTGCACCCGTAACCACCACAGGTGGACATTCCAACCCTTCCTGTCCCCCAACTGCAGGTGTCGCAGACAGAAGACCATCTGACACAGGATCACCTACCGTCAATGACACGTCATGATGCAGATCCGGCTCAAAATAGTGGTCAGAGGATACATCAGAGCCTGACTCAGAGTCAGCTCTGGACACGATGGCCTGGAGCACCTGTGGGTTCTCGTGGGCTGCCACCTCACGACCACCGCTGGTGCATGGTTGGTCATGTGAACTGACCACCTTGTCTGATATGACATCTTCATCCTCCGCCGCCAGTGCGTCATCACCTGCAAAATAAATAGAAAAACACAAATACGCATGTCAGTACCACATACCACACACATAAAGTTCACAACATTGGCAGACAAATAATGAAACCGCCATGTCACAGGCAAAACAAACCACAACATGCATCCAGTAGCATTGCAAAGCAGGGCCATTCTGAAAGCAGTAACAAATATGTGCAAAATGTGAATGCAACACATGTATTGCATGTTGCACATCACCAGCATCACACACAACTTCTAGAGGGCATACATGCAATCTAAATATGAGAGATGTAACAAAGAGTCGGCACCTGGCATAAGCATGTGTTACCCCACAGAGAGACAGGGCTGGAAATGTAAACAAACACACCATGATACATGTAACATGCATGTTCATGTGTAGCACTCTACTACAATCATCTATGCACAGCACATGTGTCATAGGAGGCATCTACACTAGTGCATTTCAAAACTGTGATGGGAGGGACATGGTGACATACATGTCAGGTCAACATCACACAGCACCATCATGATTGCACACGTAAACAAGTGGATCAGAGCACAAACAAGCAAAGGGAGGGGAACAAGGGGGAAAACAAAATCAAAACAACTATCAAACTGGGCACAGTGACATACAGAACATGCTAGTGCATGGAGAAGAGATAAAGGGTTGAAGACACAGGAAGGGGGAGAAGGGGAATGTGCCAAACAGAACAGAACAAAGAAGGCAAATGAAGTGTAATGATAGAATGTCCATTCTAATAGTGGTTGTGCAGCCAGCAAGTGGCAAGTGCAAAATGATTTGGACAGGGCAAATCTGGTGAGTGCAGACAAACAGTGCTGGACTGCATGGGGACAAGCACTGGACCCATTGATATTGGAGGCCTGTAGGCAGTGCAGCAGGGAGGCAGGGTGAGCAGGTTCCTGATCCAATGGACAGAGTGTGTGCAGGGGCACAATGCCAACAGAGGAAACTGTTCAGCTGGGTATAAGGGGGGCTAATGCAGGAGCAAGAAGGAGGGTGTTGAGGTTCTACCAGAGGCAGGTATATCTCCCCTCAAGATTCAACGAGGCCAGTTGGCACTTCAAAAGTGTGCTCCCAGCTGTACACACAGATCTGCTCCTACCTCATTCATTATATTTCACGATTGAGCTTGAGGGAGTGTAGGGTAGAGGATGAAAGGACTCAAGGGGGGGATGAATTTGTAGATGGATTGTGTAAGGTATCTCTTACCCAGACCCAAAGAAACCTTGTGCACAATGCAGATGGTCTGAAATAACATTCTTACATCCACTAGCAGCCAGTGAAGGGGTCACATAGCTTGCAGTCCTGTACCGGATTAGTGGTGGAGGGTGGAGGCCAGTCGATTATTGAATGAGACTGTCACAGTACCCCAACCTTGAATGAACCAGAGCTTGACAGACTGTGTGCATGTAGGAGAATGTTAGGGAGGGCACAGTACCCTTGAAGTGGTGGAGCAATGAGTTAATCCATTCCAAGATAATCACAAATATGTGTGTAAAAGGGATGTGTTGAGTCAAAGGTGACCCAGAGGTTCATGGCCTTGCAGGTGGAGGCAGGAGGGGGCCAAGTGGGGCTGGCCAGAGATTGATTCCAAAGGATGGAGAAGGTGCATCAATGAGGAGGACGTCAGTCTTGCTGCCAATCAGACAGAGACTGTTGCTAGTACACCAAATGCAAATGGCAATGAGGCTATCTGAAATAAGGGAGGGACAAGAGGTGACCAAGGACAGCCAGGAAATGAGTTGGTTGTCAACAGCATAGCACCAGAACTGGTATGAAAAAATGATAAAGCAGTAGACAAGAGCTGCCAGGTTCTCTTTGTGATTTGAGGCAGAAAGTTCAGACCCCTGGTGAACAACACTGGTGGAGATGGAGATTGAGAATAGGTAAGAGGCAACTTGTAGCTGGTCGGGTCACACATGCCAAACACACTTGTCATTGAGTTGCACGCATCAATACTCACCAGATGATGCATCGTTATCCATCCTCTCTCCCACTCCACGGATTTGTTCCTCTGGGATGAACTCTGAAGCGATCTCCTCATGCTGAGTGAGATCATCCTCCTCTGATGGTGGCCCACCACCAGTCACCAGAGACATGGAGTAATTGGAGGCATGTTTTTGCTTAGCACTGCGTTTGAGGTCATTCCAGCGCTTGTAGCACTACTGAGCTGTGCGCACCTGGAATCCCATGGATGTCACACCATCCGCAACATGCTGCCAGTGGACCCAACGCTAGTGATGTGTTGTATTGCACTGTGCGCCCACAAGCATATCGCGTTGGTGTTCCGACACGTAGCCCACAAGGAAGTCCAGTTCCTGATTGCAGAAAAGCTACTTCCTTGATGTGCCAGAGGCCGGGGCCGTGTCAGGGGTCTGAGCATCTTGTGCAGGAGCACGCTTCCTCCTTTTGGACAATGGTACTGACCCTGAGGGGGCAATGTGGCCCTGTTCAGTGGGGGCAGTGGCGCTGGTGGACTGGATCGATGCAGTGGGTGTTGGTATGAGGACAGAAGGTCTTGTTCTGGTCTGAGTCACTGCCAGGGTAGTGTTGGCTGCATCTGCATATGCAGTTACCACCACCTGGCTGCTTGGGGCAGCAGATGTCAGTACTGCCCCAGATATGTGTGCCACAGTCACAGCCACAGTGGACGCACATGAGACCACCTTCCGGACAAGATGGAAATCATCCTCAGAGTCCTCCTCACACAACGAAACATGCGCTGCCTGACCCAGAGCCTGGGTGGAGGTGTCCACAGCTGCACCTGCAGCTAACACCGCCGGTGGGCCTGTGACAGCAGAAGGGTTGTTATTGGGTGATATGGGCGCCAGGTTGAGATGCAACAGCTGCATCACCAGGAAACACAGGGGGTGTTGGCATGTCTGCACCAGCACATGGCTGTGCATCCTGTCCCAGAGGGGCACCCCTGCCTCTTCCACCCCTGTAGCCAACCTGGCCACCCTGGACTCCCCGTCCTCCCCGGTCTCTGTGCCCACGGGCCCGACCACATCCAGCCCTTGAAGGACGGCCAACTTTGCCACCCTTAGCCTTTGATGGCCTCCCAACCATTGCACTGATAGAAAATGGGCTATGGGAGATTCACTGAACAATTGGCCTGGGAAATTGGCTAGAAGGGGGCAGGTTACTTGATGGTATGGGTACCCTAGTGCCCCTGCAAGGCTGTCTGTGACCCCGGGGGAGATATGACGGGTCACGCAACGCTTAGGCACCCCCTGAAAAAAAAAAAGAAAATTCAAAAGTTAAATTGAGATTATGCTCACCAAATTCGAAAAAAAGAAAAAAAATGTGCACGCAACCCCAGTAGCCTACGTGCGTGAATATTACTTCCAGCAGTACGGTGTGGCACCCAGGAACACAAAAAACACGTACGCGTGGAACACGCGGGCTACAATGACCTCTAAATGGTACGCATGCACAGGGGGTACCACAGTGGGAAAAAAGCGTATGCGACTCACCGTCTGCCTTGCGTGGAAAAAAAAAGAAAAAACTCACACGCTTGTGCACGTAGGCAACACCCCGCCAAAAGAAGAGGTACAGGCTTCAGGCGTTGTGAAGTAATCGTGTGTGATTTCAGCAGAGTAAACACACGCGTTGCTCTCCACGGACAGCACATAGTGTTTTGCTGGCCCCCGCTCACCTTTAACCCATGCATAGAGCAACACCTGTGCACGTAACATCACAGACGCGCTTACGCGCCAAGGGCCTTTCCTCGAATTACACGCATTAACACGCGGACGTGCTGTTTTTTCACGTGCTGATTCACTATGCACCCGTCACAGGGAAACGCCCGCGTGTGTAACGTCACAGATGCACCTACGCGCTAAGGGCCTTTCCTCGAATTACACACTGACATGCAGTTTTTCACATGCCAAATCACTCCGTATCAAGCTGGCCACGCAACAACACATGGAAGACCATGCTCCTGCCCAGCAGGCCATTTTCCTGCCCCCCAGAGCCCTGAGCACGCTCCAACCTGCCACCTGCTGCTGCCTGCCTGCCTGCCTGCTGCCCACGTGCCCTGCTGTTTGGTGCCTGCACGTCAGCGATCTTCAGGGGTGCAGTTGTTGTGACCACCCCTGCTAGAACAGAAGACTCCCGACTGGGATACCATCGCTCCACAGCCCAGCCCCAGGACCTAGTTGCCCACCCACACCTGCCTCGGGGGTTGCCATGTCGGACACAACACCATCTGTCACCAGTGGCAACCCCCCAGCAGAGAGGCAGAGGGCTACCAGCTTCAGTGCCAATGAAGTTGGTGTCCTGGTGGAGCAAGTCCTGGGGCAGTATGATGCCCTCTTTCGAAGTTTGCGCGCCGCCAATGAAGGACAGAAGAGGATCTGAATTGATATCGTGACTGCCATCAATGTGGAAGGGGTGGCAGTCCACGACATTCAACACATCCGGAAGAGCTGGGAGGACTTCAGGTCAAGGACCCTCAACAAGGCCCAGCGCCTCTTGAAGGCAGCGGATGCTGAGGGGTGCCGGGTCCGCCTAACCAACAACCAGATGAGGGTCCTGGAACGTATATACCCAGTGCTCCACCTCCAGGTCCTTGAGAGGCAGACCCGTCTGGAGTCGAGCGGTAAGTATACATGCCTACTGATTGGACGCAGTACATGTTGAGGTGTGGCAGGAGTGTGCATGTTGCACATATGTCTTTGTAGGGCCATGTATGGATGTGTATGTATAGGGACATGAGCCTGCCGCATGTGAGTCCTCTCATGTGTGAGACACATCAATGGTGTATGTGTTGGTAAGCATGCTGGCCAAATGCAGATCTGGGTGCACACATTTCTAAATTTATGTGTATGTACTGTGGCATGGCTGTGGTGTCAAACATGGATGCTGCTTCCACCTGCATGTATCTGCACTATGTACATTTGCATGCGTGTGTATTTGACCTGTGTGCAACTGTGATACACCATGGATGCATGTGACACTGACATGTAGGAAGCTGATTGCCAGATGTGAAATTGATGGCGATGTTATCAGTGCAACAGGTGGTGGAGATGTACAGATGCATGTCTGTCTGGTGGCGTGTGTGCATGTGTTCTGCACTCCCCGTTTTGCATGTGACGTCAGGCTCACCTTCGGCGGCTCATGCTGTTGTCTGTGTATGGATGGTGCGGCTTTGTGCTACATTCCTGTTTATATGCTCATGTGTGTGAGTTGAAATGACATGTGTTTTGAGGAGTGTGATGCCATGTGTAAAGTTTGACACTGCCACTCATGTACAACTGTCATGTGTGTATCAGACCATTGTACAGTGCCCTGATGCCTGTGTTCTATCTCTCCCTGTCTGCACCGTCAACTAATCAAGAGGGCGGAGACGGTGCTGTGGGGAAAAGCGGCAGGGACACCACTGCCACCCGGAGACGCAAGGCCCGGCCCTCCTCCCATGTTGTCATCTCGTCGGGGAGTGAGGAGTCTGGTGCCGTGTCCGTGGCCGCTGCTGCCGAGGGTAGGTCCAAGGGGCGGAGGTCGGAGGTGGACTCCTCAGCAGCAGAAGGGGCAGCTGAGACCCCACAGGGTCTGATGGAGGAAGATGGCATTCAGCCATCCAGGTTGGTGGGGGGTTTGGTTGAAGAGGAGGCCGTGGAAGGGACACACACGGGGTCTGGAGGGGGGATTCCACTGGTGCTGGTGGTGCAGTCCAGGGGCAGGGACAGGAGGAAGCACAGGCCACCACGGAGGTTCCTGTGTGTAATCCTGTCCCTGATCCTGTGACTGCATCATCCCGCACCAGCAGGATTGCCTACGTTCAGACCCGTTCCCAGGGAGAGGATGAGCACACAACAACTGGCCTTCCTCTCCCTGTGGACGTGGCAATCCGGGACCGGGTTGAGCCTGTCCTGGCTGGGATGGCGTTGCGTCAACGGGGCATGCAAGATGACCTGCAGTGTTTTCGTGAAGACACTGCACGTCATCTCGGATGCCTCTTTGTCCGCGTTGACCTACTAGGACGGGTTGCCAGTGCTGGATTCCTCTGTGTGCTGGACCTTCTTCTGACCCCCTCCTCACCTGAGCCCCCTATGTGCCAGTTATCCTCCATGCCATCATCCGGCCTATGTATCACCTGGGTACCCTGTGGAGCTACCTCTGACCCAGTAGCCAGGCTGGTGGAGAACACATCCCTGCCACAATTGGGAGTCAGAGGTCCAGCAGGGGTGGCCACACCAACACTGCACCCCAGCAGGAGGAGGACATGCAGGCATCACGAGGCAGCACAGCAGCAGCAAGCTCAAGGTGGGAGCGATGATGGCTCGGGACCATCAACATCAGAGGGACAGGCATCGGCCGGAGGGCAAGAGGACCCTGGATTGGGTGTGTCCTCCGTGTGGCAGTGGTTGGGCCAGCACATAGATGCGGAGCCGCGGCGGGTGGAAGAGGCACGGCTCACTATGGTCAGGGTGGAGAACTCCATGTGCAGGGCGCTGAGGCGGGCTGAGTGCCTCGAGGCAATTCGCAGGGAGTTGGAGGTGGACATGGCGTTATCCCTGCGAAACTTCAGGGCCATGGAAGAGGCCCGCCTCCAGGACATAGAACAGGAGTTCGATGATGCCGTGGCCCAGGAAATCGACAAGTGAGCCGTAGGACTTGCCCGCCGCCATTGTATATAGTTAGTTAGTGTTAGGTTTCATTTATGTTTTTCTTTCATTTGGGGTGCTTGGACTATGCCCCACCTGTTTGTAGATAGTTCTTTATTAGGTAGTCTTTTTTGTAGGTTTCATTTCAATAGTTGGGCTCATGGATCCTGGATTTGTTATTTGTATATAGTTGAACAGTGGATTTATCATCATTTTTTTTTTATTTCACCATGGAGCAATGGATTTTACTTATTTCTTTCCCTTTGGATTTGCTTTGTTGGACGGAGACTTTGGACACATTTTCATATGGATTTATTTGGATTCTAATTTCATATATTTTATTCATTTTGGGACATTCTGCATTTTATTTCTTATTTCCATTATTGTGTGTTTTCAGTTAATTCCCTTCATTTTGTGTTCAATACATTTTTGTTTCATACTTCAATTTGTGGTATTCTCTCATTGGTTTCATGTATGCCACAATGTGGGTTTCCACATTCATTGGCATCCATTGTGTGTGTGTGTGACGGACATGTGTTGATGTACATACTTGCCATTTGGGTTGTGTCATCTAATGGGCATTTCAATGTGGGGTGGATGGAATACTCGGTTGGGTCTTTGGACAGGGGTGGCATGCGGTGGGATTTGGGTGGCCATAAGGGCCATGATTGTGGATCATGATGACGTGTTGGGGAGGACATGAGTCAGGGCCTGCTGGCAGGTGCCCCTCACTGCTCGGTGGGTGGGGGTACAGGGGGACATGAGTCGGGGCCTGCTGGCAGGTGCCCGTCACTGCTGGGTGGGTGGGGGTCAAGGGGGACATGAGTCGGGGCCTGCTGGCAGGTGCCAGTCACTGCTGGGTGGGTGTGGGTGCAGTGGGACATGAGTCAGTGCTCAGTAGTGCATGGTGACATGTGAGCTGGCTGGGGGGCATGCCCAGGGTGGATGGGTTACCTGCGGGGCATGGCCAGGGTGGATGGGCTGCCTGCGGGGCATGGCCAGGGGTGCAGGTTAGTCCTCTGTGGTGTGGGCTGCCTGCAGGGCCTGGGGAGGGGGAGAGGGCACACCTGGGAGGACCCACACTGCCAATTCGCGTGTGAAACTCCCCACAAACCCCCCAGAAATACACGAACCCCGCTCGACCAGCGAAGTCGCGTGTGAAATTCCCCGCGCACCCCTCAGAATACACATACCCCGCTCGACCAGCGAAATCACGTGTGTAACTCCCCGCGCACCCCCACTAATACATGTACCCCGCTCGACCAGCAAAATCACGTGTGTAACTCCCCACGCACCCCTCAGAATACAAGTACCCCGCTCGACCAGCCAAATCGTGTGTGAAACTCCCCGCGCACCCCTCAGAATAGACGTAGCCTGCTCGACCAGCAAAATCGCGTGTGAAACTCCCTGCGCACGCCTCAGAATTCATGTACCCTGCTCCACCAGCGAAATCACGTATGAAACTCCCCATGCACCCCCAGTAATAGACGTACCCTGCTTGACCAGCAAAATCGCGTGTGAAACTCCCTGCGCACCCCTCAGAATACGTGTACCCCGCTCGACCAGTGAAATTGCATGTGTAACTCCCCACGCACCCCCAGAAATGCACGCATGCAGCCCATCCACCCTCAACATTCCCCAAAGGCAGCCCATCACCCCAGTGCATGCCCCACTGGCTGCCCACACCACAGGGTGGAGTTTTACACGCGATTTCACTAGCGCGAGTGGGGTACGTGTATTGTGAGGGGTGCGCCTGGAGTTGCCAGGCGTTTTCATGGTTGGGGGCTGTATGCTGGTCCACTGGCCTTTGCGCCATGTACTTTATTTTTGTGCTGTTCATGGCGCACGGGGCGTGGTTGGGGGTGTAACTGGCGTTGCTGCAGGGCCGCTGCGCCACTCTGCGCCACGGCTGGTTTTGGATGTTAAAATCCATGTATATGCTGTGCGCTGAAATGGTTTTTGGCGCACGCCGCTGGCGCACACTGTGCGCCGAATTCTATGAATTACCCCCTCAATGTTTACCACTTGGCTTTCCCAAATATCATTTGCAACGTGGAACAGGATTAAACCCCCACCCAAGACAATTGTATCTTTCGGAACCTGTAGGTAAAATATGTTATATTTCAACTGCTTGACAACGAATGTCCCATGATTCAAGTGGGTAATTGTATAATTCTTCAAAGAGGTACTGACCAACCACCTATTTTTATCCAGCTTACCTTGTGATAATTCCTCACTACCGGAATTGCTAATAACCACTTCACAGCCTCCTGATACACCTGGGTCAGGTTTCAAACCACAGATTGCATCTGCAGTATCAGGAACAAATGGTTTACCTGGACACATGTTATTTTATTCTTTAAACCTTATACATGTGTCCAGATTTGGGATCAAGTAAACCTCAGGTTCCCATGACTGAAATGCCACCACCTCTGGAGTTTTGATTTTTATGTATTTCCCATCTTGCCAAAATCCCACATTATGCACCCATTTAGTTTGATATATAAGTTCAGGAGCTATATATGGGACACACAAGTCCAATTTCCATTCTTTCCAAATTCACATATAGGGGCATTGCACTGCCCATTTAAAACGTAGTTTTAACTTGCATTGTTTCTATTTCTCTTTCAGTAATTCTCGCATTCATCTGATGAACAATTGCATGTGAAACAAAGTATAACGGTAATTGTCTTTGAATTAATTGGGAAATTGCAATTTTAACCGCTCTCATATAATTTGTTAACAACCTTTCAAGAGGATTTACTATATTCATAATATCACTTAACTTAACACCTGGTCATGTTTAATTATAACTTTCATGCTGTGTTGCAGAATTTCAGCCTGCTCAATTAACAGAATAACCATATATTGACAAATTTTACTTGCTCATCCAATCCACCTCTAATTCCATCCAAAGCCTTTTTGATCATGTTCAGATCAGGAGTCAATTGCTGTGCTTTGGCACTCAATGGGCCTCATTACGAGGTGGGAGGTAAAGGGTTACCGGCACCGGTAATGTCTTACCTCCCTACTACGAGTTCCCTTTGCGGGTCCTTCCTTAATGCTTGGTTTTTGCAGGTGTTAAGGATGGGACTCGCAACGGGACTCTAGAGCTAATAACGGTACCGCAATTTGCGGTACCGTTATTAGCGCTTTCCCCATTCCCATTGAGCTCTATAGGGGCTGAAATGGGAATGGGGAATGGCCCTGGTAATGGGTTATTACCGGTCCCTCCGACCTCGGAATGGACCGGTATTTTGCTCCATTCACCAGGGCGGAGTCGGAAGGGTTTTGGAGGCAGCCATGGAGCTAATAGCTCTAGGAGAGCTGCTTTTTCAGTTCTGGAGATAAAAGTAGAGAAGTTGTTAGAAGGGTCATAGATAACGCCTAGGTTTCTAGATGAAGAAGAGTAGGGAGAGTGTCAGTTGGGAACTGGATAGTCAGAGGAAGAGGTGATAGAGAACTTTTGGCAGGGTGGAATAGCACCTCTGTTTTGGTAGAGTTTAACATCAGGGAATACAAAGCCATCCAATATTTAATGGCTGAGAGACATTTGGAAAATTTGATAGAGTGATCAGATGAGAGTTCAGGAAATAGAAGAAAATGTAGGCATTATCTGCCAAGAATGTAACATTCTCTGAGTGCAGGAGAGTACTATCTTGCTGGCAGATTTTCCTTAACTGCTATTGGAGTTGGTAAAATGCTACACCTGTCCTGATCCCTGATTGGAGGAGAGCAGACCTTCTGCACAGGAAGTGGATAGAAGAGGTGTGCGTGCACATTAGCTGAGCGCAGGCAAATCCTGTCTTGCTGGCGGACCTTCCTTAATTGCTATTGGAGATGGTAAAATGCTAAACTTGTCCTGATCCCTGATTGGTGGAGAGCAGGCACTGTGCACAGGAAGTGGATAAAAGAGGCAAGCATGCGTATTGTCGCATTTGCTGAGTGCAGGTGAGTGCTGTCTCGCTGTCCAGCTTGCCCGCCGACAATCAAAGCAGAGGTTGAGTCTACACAAGTGGGTTCTGAGAAGTTTTAAAGACTTGATTTTTATTGACTGTGTCATAATATTGCAAACTGCCTACTCCTGGACAGCATAACGTGCAGTCTGAGCCTTAAAGTGTGAGGAAGTATCAAACTATTATAGAATAAAATGCCACTTAAAACAAAAACTAAAAATTGGTGATAGAATCTATGCAACGGGACGGCTACAAATGAACAGCATATTGTAACTAGCCAGCCCATGGCAGTGGTTGCTAGGGTTCAAGCGGAAATTCACCAAAAATCAACGGCAAAGGGGAAAATCACAGCATTTTTCCTGGTAGAACTGCCTACATCCATTGTTGAGGTGGAGCACACTCTGTTCTCAGCTGAAGCAGTAATAAGAGAGCAGGAATGTGACACAGATGGCCCAGGAGATGAAGATTGCTCTATTCTGGATAATATTGACAATAGGGACCTCTGCTATTTGTTGCAAGTCGAGTATTGCAACTCTGGCATGAAAAGCGGTTGTTACACACGAGCGAACAGGTGGCATCTGAGATGAGTAGAGCAGTGTCAGAAGGCATATTCACTAAAGATCCAAACTGATTATCACCTTCACCAAATCTTTTCCATCAATCAATCCCATTACTTTCTGTAGAAAATGGGAGTACAGCTGCTGAACCTATCTCCAAAATGCCCTCTTTCATAATTACAATCCAATTTGCCATGAACATTTTATTAAAACTTTGCAGCAAAATTCATGATGACTTGATCTCTAATGCTATCCAAAAACCAACAACTGCCCCTCCCACTATTACAGACAAAGTACCCCTTGCTGATAAAGAGCCATCACTAGTCCCTCCCTCTAATAAAGGAATGGATGGGGCTCAAGAGAAATTCATCGATGGAGGATTGACACTTGAATGCGAGAATGTCAATAAGGCAGATAGTTCTAAATCATCGGAAACATTTTTGTTGTGCATAAAAAACGACGAGAACTTCGGACTAGAGGAACTAGCAGCTAAACGACTCAACATCACATAATACCGACATCGCCAAAGACTGTTAAAGGCTCAAAGAAATTCAGAAAAAAACGGTCATGTAGAAAAAAAGAGATAATCAAAGAATATGGGAACTCTAACTAGCTGGCTACGGAACAGCGAGAAATGAGTGGCCAGAATTAATATTAAAGTCCTTGATGTGTCAGGGTGGGAACCAGACAATCTGGGGACAAATGGAGTAGCTAATATTCAATTATAGCTCTACCCCAGAACGCATCAAGTCTGTAGTCCTAAACCCACAGGTGCAGGCTGAACCTGTTAAGGTTGATCCTAAGGTTTTTACTAGAAAATATCTAAATCAGAAAGCCAGAAATTGCAGGTTAAATCGCTCAGCGTTTCTGCAAATTATGAAACAATCTCCCCTGCTAGGTTGGAAACTATAAACCACAATTATGCCCTGATTCACTTTAAAGTCAGAGATACTGTTGAAATGATTTGCAACTATAAAGTACAATTGAAGAACATGGTGAGGAGTTTGAGGTGGATGTGGAAATGATTGATTCAAATATTCCTTTGAGAATCCTCAACCACAATCCACGTTGTCAACTCCCCTCTGGAAATATTGTGAATACTGCAGGGCATATAGTAAAATTAGAGGATATCCAACAGGTCCTGAAATGGTTGGCTGACTCGCTGCCTATACCCCGAGATAATAAAAAATTAGGATTTTCCATGGCATCCTGGAACTCACAGGGATTTAGGCATCTTCTGGGCTCAGGAAGTCATTGCGGTTGTTGGTGCAATGTCAAATATTTATGTTACAGGTGACACGGGTGATGTCAAACATGTATGTTGATGGCTATTGTATAATACAAACATTGGCTAGAAAGGAGAATTTGGGTAGACCATATGAAGGGCTATCAATTGGTATGACACTTTCTTTCCCTGCTGGAAGGATCAATTCCTCTAAATGTGAAGATTATGTTCTAGCAGTAGAGATCGAAGTTGTCTCTGCAGGGAGTGTTGTTCGAAAGTTGGTTATCAACGCTCATGATGCCCCAAGAGGCACTTTTGCAAAGTCTATATTTGATACATTAACAGACCTCTAGGCGAAATGGATGAGGGGAGATAATGAAGACTGGGTTATATTAGGTGGCGACCTTAATGCCAGATGTGTGTGCACTAAATAACTTGCGGGGGGCCTGTGGTAGATGGTAGATGTATCATGATGCAGACCCCCTCAAAAAGGCATGAGCAGAAATGGGTGAGATACCTAGATGGGATCTGAACATGCTAAACGGCTGTGTGAAGGGTGGATAAGAAAGCAACCCTGGATTATTTTTTTGCAAATCATATTTTCCTAAATTCCATTCAAAATATGGCAGTAGTGAGGAATGACTTCTGTGATCATGCTACACTTACCATGTCTTTCTGCAATGGAAAGTTGATAAGTGCACAGCAGAAAATTGGCTAAAGGTTACAAATCCTGGTCTCTATGCACTTTTTGTCGATTTCCTGGTGCTCTCAGATTCAGTATGTAGAGAAAGGGTACGCAAAAATGGGAAGGTTGCGGATGCCAGGGCCATTTATTATACTTCTTGAAGCTATTCCATGAAGGTAACACTGTATAGGTAAAGCTGAATGAGAGAGCAGCCTTGACGCTCCCATTAAGCAGTAATAGAGAGGTTAAACAAGGCTGCCTTGTGGCCTCCCTACTCCTTTATCTGTATCTTGCTGACCTGCCAAAGTGTCTGACTATGGTAAATGCATGCCCACCGAAGATCGGTTCCCATCATATCGTAGGCTTAGCATACTCCAATGATTTAGTCCTATTAGACTGCACCTTGTCCTGGCAAGCAAGATCAGCAGGAGAATTGTGGAAATATTCCACAGTTAACCAGTTGTCTATACATCTGAATACAACTCAGATCATCTTATTTTCAAATGGGAAAATATGGAGAACAAGACTATCAATCAGGGGGTCCGTGTGGAATTTGCAGACTGCTATAGCACATTTCACCAGACGCACAGGGGGCACCATCCACCTTTCTAAACAGTGCTTTGTTCCTGCCATTTTATACGGCTTACAATGTATTTCCATCATGGACATGTCATGGCTGCAGAGATTGTAGGCCCGCCTCTGGAGAAAGGTGTTAGATCTTCTGCAGTGTGTCCGTATGGAGATACTGCGACTCAAACTGGGTTTTATCTCCATAGTGGCCACAGTATTAAAGAAGCCTGATCTGCTTTATTGTAAAGCTATGACTGCCCCAAAATGCCCTTTGTTGTATGCAGTAGGCCAGGTGATTACATCTAAGCAAGGAGGCACATACGAAAAGTCTGTGCAAGCATTATTTGCATCGATTGATTGATCCCTGTATTGGGACATAGGATATTATGAGTTAAAAAAGGTATTTGAGCCAAAAGTCGAGAATTGGGACGGGTGTAACAAATTCAATCATTTAGCAAAACGAATGTCTTATATATATGCTACTGAAATGTTATATTCTTATATGGAACCCCAGCCCTACTTTCTCTATGTCCTTCAAAGAATTTGCACATGTTTATTTTGCTTTTTCGTATCATCCACCTTCCTGTGATGTTAGTACTGGACCCTCCCTGTGTTTAAAATGCCTTTGGAAAAAAGAAACTACAGAATGAAAATGCTTTGGAATCTGGAAGAGATGTAATGACTGAATGTCTGAAAGTAGGTTCAATCTATATGTTACATCCTGGGGAATATGTCCACAACCTTGATTCAACAATGTTCATCTTTCTGGAGATATTGCATGAAATCTGCACTTGGCACATCACAGAGCCTGGATGTCGGTAACTGCAAATTTAGACCAAATTGGCGTTGTTGACATATGACATTTTCAGTAAAGAATGGTGAAAAGTTTTAGGATTTTAGGATGTGACTATTTATTAATTGATATAGGGCATATAATGATTGTGATTATATATGTGTTTTACTAAAATGTTATGGTAAAGTCATGTCATGAATGTTTCATCTATATTAATATGTCTATGTGTAGAGTTGTAAACTACAACACATTCAATTAAATTGAAATCAAAAGTTGGTATGAAAACCCAAATGAGGAGATTAGTCCCCCAAGAAAAGAGGTGTAGAGTGTAAAGAAGAGTAGACCCAAGACAGAGCTTGTGGTACACCAACATTTAGAGGAGTGAGGTGTTGTTGCTCCAAAAGACAGGGAATTGGTGAGGTGCCAGGTAGGATTCAATCCAGGCAAATGTTTCACATTGAATCCCAAGAAGAAAGTGAGTATTTAGGAGATAAGAGTGATCCAGAGTGTCAAAGACAGCAGACAGGCCAAGGAGAATTAGGATAGAGGTTGCAGCGCTTAGCAGAGGTCCGGAAGTTGGACACATTCATGAATGCAGTTTCTATGGAGTCAGAGGAGCGGAAACATGCTATCGGGGGTAAATAAGGTTTTGGATGTTTAAGAAATTGATAAGATGGTTGAACACAACCCTTCCAAGCACATTAGAGTAGTGTGGAAGGAGAGATACAGGGCGAAGTTACCAGGTTGGTTTAGTTCAGCAACTTTATTTTTAGTAGAGGGATGATCATGGGTGTTTTGTAAATAGAGGGATAGAAAGCGGTATCCTAGAACATGTTGAAGAGTTCAGTGTGGTGAGAAGCCACGAAAGGGGCAATAGGCATGGCTAGCTGAGGAGCAAGAGCGTCTGTTCGAGCATTAGAGGGGCTAGCCTTCATCAGCAGAGATAGGACTTCTTCATTATTAGTATGACTAAAATGAAAAATAGAGGCAGAGGATGATGGTAGAGTAGGCAGAGTGTAAAATGCAGGAGGAGGGAGTGTGAGGAAGGTCAGCTGAAACTCTAATTTTGGGCATTTTTGAAGCAAGATATTCAGCTAGGTCATTACATATGAGAGTGGAGTTGATAGTCATAGATTTAGGAGGAGTGAGGAGTGAGTTTAGGGTGCCTCATAGATGATGATGAGGATTCCCTCTTTGCCTGAAGAGAGGTAGAGTTGCATGTTCTCATGCAAATAGGTTTGCACCCGTTTGCTCAGAAGCTGATGCATGTCTGTGCAGATAGTGCGTATGAATTGGGTGATCCATGGTTCAGGATGCTGAGACTTACGGGTACAAGTAATCAGTGGTAAGTAAGAGTCAAATAGCAGATATTGGAAGCTGGAGAAAGCAATGTTGGTGGAAGAGGCTTTGGGTGTGAAGGAGGATAGTGAGATTGTAGGTCACAGAGAAAAAGAAGAATGGCTTTGGTTTACATTTCCTTTTAGTGATAGGTGAAGCAAGTGGTGATGAGACATATGAGGGTGAAAGGAACAGGTGGTGATATGGATGGTTTGACAGTAGTATTAGTAGTTTAGAGAGAAGTGGAGGTGAATATGAGATGCAGAGAGTTAACACCATTGTGGGGATGAAGGTTATGGATAGAGTCAAGTGAGAGGTCACTACAAAAAGTCTGAAGTTCACATTTCGGAGAAATGGTTGGAGAGGGAAGGTTAAAGTCACCTAAGAGAATGAGGTGTTGTTTAGAGGAAACAGAATCATGGAATTGCCCAAGGTCATTAAAGAATGATTGAGTGTGACCAGGAAGGCAATATATGGAGGTGATGTGAACCGAGTGAGGCAGAGCAATAGTAGAAGGGGTGAATTCAAAAGAGGTAAAGAGGTAGGAGAGGACATGGCATTAGTGATTTGTGAGGCATTGAGGTAGGAAGAGAATAGGTGTCCAACCCCTCCACCTCTGCAAGTCAGTCGTGAGAGTGAAAGCAGGATAGTGTGGAGTCATGTAGAGCTGCCAGATTGTCAGTGTCAGATGGGGAAGTCCAGGTTTCAATGATTGCAAGATGGTCTAGGGGAGGAGAGTTGGAGTGAAAGTAGTCACTGATAAAGGAAGTGTTGATGCATACAGACTGAGTATTCCATAGTGCAATATTCAGTTGATGCAATAAATAAGAGTGGAAAAGTTGAGTCTCAGAGGAAGAGAGGTAAGGTGGATAGGTGTTAGAGGAGGTATGGTTAGCTCATTGGCATTGTTTGCTTGAGGTGGAAGAGAGATGAAGTAGTGAGAGATTTGAGTTGTGAGTTTTATAATAGGAATAGGAAACAAGGAAGTTGTAGAATGATTGGAGAAACTGTAGGTAGAGGTGAGTAGGAGGAGCAGCAGGAACACAGGAGTGAATACATTATAGATGAGTAGCACAGAATAACGAGACAGCAGAGAAATTAGGAAGCTTGGGGTACTCACAGGTGAGGCAGGGAGAAAGGCAAACACAAAAGCACATATGCTAAGAGGCAAAGAGGCTGGTCAATGGCTCTTCACCCTTCCCTATTCTGCCCTTAAGTGGGATGCCCATAGGGATTATGAAGGGCTGTCACACACTCTTGTCCACCAGTTGTTGGTCTCTGTTATTCTCCCTGGTGTTGCTGGGAGGAGGCCATTTCTTCCTGTTTTCTGTTCCCAGAGGATACCCTTGTGGCCTTTAGCTGGAGTTAGGGCTGATCCAAGATGGTCAAAGGAAATGATGTCACTGAACCAACATGGTCACAGGAAGTGACATCACCAATCCAAGATGCCCACTGGAAGTGATGTGTCCAGTCCAAGATGACTGCTGGAAGTGAAGTTCCACACAGAAGGTTAAGCCAAAATCCAGAATGGATGACACATGCTCTTGTCACCTGATTGCCTAGTCCTGCAGGGCTTGGTCTTTCTGCTATTGTCACTGGTGTTGCTGGGAGGAGGCGATTTCTTCCTGTTTAGTGTTCTCAGAGGATCCTTTTGTGGCCTTCAGCTGCAGATAGGGCTGAACCAAGATTAGAATGCTGGTTCTTTTTTTAACCACCAAGCCAAGCCAAGAAATGCCCATTGACCAGAAGAAAGTCTAGGCAGGAAAGCATGTGATGTTCAGGTCTACCACGTTCTCCTCTGACTATACTGCACACTACAAGGCTATGATGATAATTTACACTTGCAGTAATAGTGAAGAGTTTATGATATGGCATTTATAACGCACCTATACACAAGGGTTCCAAGGCGTGATGAGGCAAGGGAGGGGAACAGAGGCCTTACTAGGCTTACTGACAGAGAGATCTTGCAAGTGCAGGGAATAGGGGATTGGAGAAGTGCCAGAGGGGGGATGGGCAGGGTCCAGACACGGGATCACAAAACAAGTAGTGCAGCCAACAGGTGACGAGTGCAAATGTTAAAAGTGCAGACAACAGGTGTCAACAAGTGCAGGTGAGGGGACTGTAGGGTTGCAGATACAGACTACAAGTACAGGGGATGCCAGGAGGCAGTGCAGGTGTGCAACTGGGCAGGCAGGGACCTGGGCCCAAGTTCAGTGGGTAAACAGTTGACCAGTGCAGTATCAGATAAGAGATCAGCAGGGGAGAGGAAAAGAGAAGGCAGAAGCAAAGAGGAAGGTCTTGAGGTGCTTCCCGTACCGGAGATGGTACTGCTCAAGTTTCAGAGAGGTGGGGAGGCTGTTCCAGAGGGAGGCGCCAGCCAGAGAAAGAGATCTGCCCCCAACTCATTGCTTGGAGAAGTGACTGACCCTCAAGGAGTTGGAGGTGGAGGAACGAAGAGCTTGAGTTGGAAGATATTTCCAAAGAGAGAGTTGGAGGTATTGTGTTCCCAGGCCCCAGAATGTCTTGTGGACAATGCAAAGGGTATTGAACTTTATCCTTGCTGCCACTGAGAGCCAATGGATAGATTTTAGGGCTGTAGAGATACGATACGTGGGCTTGAGGCCACGGACAAGTCTTGCAGTCCTGTTCTGGATGAGTTGTAGAGGGCGGATAGTAGAGGCAAGCATATTTAGAAAGAGGCTGTTGCAGTAGTCCAACCTAGAGAGAACCAGAGGTCTGGTGACAGTGAGCTTCTGGGAGAAGGTGAGGAAAGGAAGAATACCTCTGAGGAGGTGCAGCTAGTAGTTTGACTTTTCAGAGATGTGAGGAGAGAAGGAGAGTGTGGAGTCGAAGATGACCCTGAAGTTCTTAACCTCACAGGTGGGAGCAGGAAGAGGGCCCAGAGTGGATGGGCAGAGAGTGACAGGAAAGGAAGGTGCAGTTGTGCCATGAGGAGGATCTTTGTCTTACTGGCATTAAGGCAGAGATCATTAGTGGCACACCACTCCTGGATTGCAGACAGACAATCCGGGATTAAAGAGGGTTATTAGGCAGCTGAGGGGAGCCTGAAAGCAAGCTGAGTGTCATTCGCATAGCACTGAAAGTTGGAGCAGAGAAGAGCACTGCACTGGGGGAGAGGTGCCAGCTATTGGCTGAACAGCCAGGGAGAAAGGTTAGACCTCTGGGGAACACCACAGGTAGAGAGTGAGGTAGAGGAGAGGAAGGACCTAAGTTGGACCTGGGAGGGTCGGTCAGAGAGGAAAAAGGTCAGCCAGGCCTGGGCCTGATCAGTGATAGCCAGGTTATCACGGAGCCAGTTGAGCAAGTTAGCATGGTTGACCGTGTCAAAAGCAGAACAGAGATTAAGTAAGATGAGTACAGAAGGGTGATTGGCATTGAGGTTAGAGAGCAGGTCTTCACGGATGTTCAAGAGAGCAGTTTCTGTGTTTCTAGCTTTATGAATAAAGTGGCTAAGAATGTCTTTTTGATCAGACTAATTACTGCATTTGACAATATTGACCAACACCTGTTACTGCCAAAAGCATCACCTGCATAAAGGATTGCAGGTAAATGCCTTTGATTGGTCAAAGATTGTCTCAATGATCCTAGATAGTTGATCAACATTGGGAACTGTGAGTCAGCATCAAATGTCTCGGAATTGTGGGGTTCATTTTCCAAGGGTAATCATTTTGATCTACTCTTTAAAAATGATGTATTAGTCCTCTGATCTACCTGATGAACAGTCAGGAAACAGACCAACAGACCTTCACAGTTAACACACAAATGCATGTAACATTGGTAGAGGCAGAGTGCCAAACCCCAAATATTTAAACGTTTTGAGATCGAGGTGCTTTAAGCATCTAAAAATGCCTAAAACTAAGCCTTGAAAGACAAGGGTAAGACATGCCATTGCGGGTTGACTGGGCATAAGGCATGGTGTCACTCAGTCTCTAACTATGTTTTTGTGGAGGCTAGAAGCGTTACCTCTGGGGCGTCTGTAAGGTTCTTTATTTTTATGTATACTTTATTGTGATACTGTCAAAGACTTTACACAGAAAGGTAAATAAAAACATAAAACATAAAAACATAATAATAATAATATATAATACAATATATACAAAGAACATACAAAGAATTCTAATATAGTACGATTCAAAATTTAGAATTCAAAATTCCAGATTCCAGTCTCAAAATTCTTGCTTCTTAAAATAAAGTATGTGGGATACAGAATAAGGTTTTAAATTCAAAATTCAGAGATTTAGTATTTCATACATAATATTATGCAGGATTTACAATCAATCAATCAATCAATCAATCAATCAATCAATCAAGAATTCCATGCACGCAAGCATACGTTCCGAAATGCAGAAAGGCAGAGTAGGAATTTCAAGCAGCCAGACAGGAGGGAGAGTCAGCCTGGCAATACTATCCCACACATGCCAGGAGGATTTCCTGGACAGACCTCATCGGCGGAAATGGCCCTACCCATGTCAAGGTTCTACATAAGACTCCCCCACTTTTCAAATGATATCCAAACACGATAGAGGGCCAACTGCAGGCTCTTGTTTTCCATATTCAGACACCATAGCCAAAAAGCCTTCTCACCGAGGGCAAGTTGTGGACATAAGAGCCGAAATTTCATGCAATCATAGGAAGTATAATGGGACACTCTGTCAATATTGCTTTCCAGTTTCAGGGCAATCATGGTTTTTGCACAATCAAAAGAATCTTTCAGTCCATTTCAATTTCTTGGCAGGCCCAGTGATCATCAGAACAGGCAATCTGTTTACGCGGAAAAGCAGTAGAAACCTACAGACATTTTTCGAGGGGCACAACATAAGATAACGCTGCTCTTTCCCAGTGATATATAAAACGAGGGATGTAAACCAATAAGACTTCAGGCTCTGAAGTTGGGCATGATCCTTTAGCCTGTCCCAAACCAGCATTTTTCCCTTGAACTCCTTATGGAGTTCCAAGTAACCTTGTTTCCAGTCTGGGGCCCAGCCGAGAGTGCTGAAAATACTTAAAGTGGACTTAACAAACCCTGACTGTACTTTATTTACCATGCCTGTTTCCATCAGTCATAATAGGTCACACTGTGTATTGATAAGGGCCTTCAATTATAGTAGGCCACGTTTCAGTAGGAGCTTGGTAGTCATCGAACAAATGCCCAATTCAAGGCAGATGATTTCCATCGGGATACAGGGGTGGAGGCCCAGTATTCAATGGCAAAAGCAGGCCCCAGCCCTGGCAACCCAAGATAAATCATCCAGGGTTAGAGATTCCAGACCTTATAAGACAGCCGGGCAGAAGCACTGTTTGTACAGCTTCAGAATGCCATGAAGGCTGAACCCTGCAGATTTTTTACTGAAGGCAGCAATCAACACCGTTAGTTGCATTGCCTTCCTTTCTCTGGAAGCTTGACATGAAGGCCAGTTTCTTATGCTCTCCAGCTCCACCCCAGGTACCTATAGCACTCAGCGTAATCTACACATATGCCCTCCATCAGAAGGGTTGTGTGGGCTACTCTTTTTTGAATAAAGAGTATAACCTGGGTCTTTTGCCTGTTGATGACTAGCTTGTTTTCATATGCATAGCTCCACAACCCCTCTGCTAGCTTTCTCATACCCGCAAAAGTCACGTCCATAAGAACCAGGTCATCGGCATAAGCAAGGTATTTAACAGGAGATGAACTAATCCTGGGCGGGCATGTGTCCAGTCTCTGAAGATATTCTGGGAGGTCAGCTAAATACATATTAAACAAGAATGGGGCCAATCTACACCCCTGTTTAACCTCTCTAGAACTGGCCATAGGCCTTGATAATGTCCCTTCATTGTCCAGCCTCAACTGCACGGTATTGTTAGATTGGAGCAGTTTTCTAATATGTAATAGTACAGGTGGACAACCCCTGGCTGTTAGTTTAGCCCAAAGCCTCTCCCTAGGAACCAAGTTAAACACAGATGTGAAGTCCACAAACAATGCGTACAGACCATGACCTCCCCTTATTCTTGTACCCTCAATTAATGAGTCCATAGCTCTCAGATTGTGTATAGTGGAGCAGCCCAGGCGAAAGCCCGTCTGGAAGCGATCCAGAATCATATTGGAATCTGAACATGTATTTAGGAGATCCAATAGCAAGGAGGCAAACAGCTTATCGGAAACATCTAGCATAGCCAGAAGACAATAGTTACCCGTTAGTAGCGTGTCTCCTTTCTTATACACAGGGATAAGTATTGCTGATAGCCAGGAGATCGGGATCTTACCTTCCCACATCACCTCCTCAAACTAAATTTCCAGAATTGCTGCCCCGTGCTCAGGAGCATTTTTAACACCACGGCTGCCAGGCCATCAAGGCCGGGAGTTCTAGAAGATTTAAGCTTCCCAATCTTAAGGGAGACAGCTTCCCAATGGATCCTGAATCGGCCCACTTCCCCATTCCCAATCCTGACCTGATTCTGTATAGGAGCAGTCGTCTCAACATGGGCAATCCATTGTGCTTCACTCACAGGATTGATAACTTTTTCAGCCAGGCTGCCATTAGCCTCCCACAGGGCCTGCCATATCTTCCTACTATCACCAGAGCGCAGCACTGCAGCCATCTTTCGTAAGGTTCTTTATACAACTCCTGATTAGTGTTTGCTCTACTAATAAGATTTATTAAGGACAACCCATGTAGATGATTGCTTGGAGGCATGTTATTTTTCAGAGATACTATACAAATGTCGTTACTCATTCATTCAAAGTTGCTTGTACAATCAAGTTGTTATTGAAGCAGGAAACCCACTAGATGGTTGAGATGGGTATATGTGCACTTGGCCATGTGCATGCGGACCAGTGTTCAAAGCACAACCCTTAGTTGTTCTATTGTACGTGCAGCTAGCAGGAGTCCCGTAGAAATACGTATGTATACACCCTGTGCCACAACACGAAAATCAGTCATGTGATATAATCACTTACTATTAGTGTATAATTGTTAGTATTTCTCAGACTCTTAAATAAACTGCTTAATCACCAATCTTCAGGTTATTAGTATTACGAATTGGGTTCAACCCAGTAGTGTTCAACCTAAGGTAGTCTCGACTAGGCCAATAAGAGCAGTTCAATTAATACAATGTGCTGATTTATTAAACTAACTCTTACAACCATAATGAGATAAACAGTGTGTTTAGAGTCTCAGAAATACCAACAAGTGTACACTAATAATAGACAATACTATCACATAATTGATTTGCTCGTTGTGGCACAGTGTGTATAATACTTATTTAAAATTTAATGTGGTTATGGGTATAACTATTTACACTAGTGCCCACGCAGCAACTGAATATTGCCCTTATCAACACTGATCTTAGAACAGCACACTATGTTTGGCTTCTGCCCATAGTTTTTTGACCGATAGATGTTGTGCGCTGACTGGATCAAGCGGAGCCGCAGACAGCATTTTATTGCAAACACCAGGCCTGCTGTGCACTATGGACATAAGTACTTACATGTGTGTTGAGTGATTGTTCCCCCTTTGCTTGTAGCTATTCCTTTTTCCCCTATATGTTCTATCTTTTAGGTACCTTGCCTCCTTGTCAATCTCTTACCTATGCCAAGAGGCACAGACATTATGAGTGAGTTCTAGCAGCAATCAATGGCCCGCCTGTCCCTTAACTGAACACTTTTGGGAAGTTGGCATTCAGAACTCACACATGCTTCTCCCCTGCCAAATAATAAGGTGCACATGTTGACAATGGCAACCATTGCCTTTGTACAGGCTCACGTGACATGGTGCTTCTCTGTTATGGGTACTCCAATTACACTCCTTATATGGATGCTGCCAAAGCAGTGTTCTAAGAATACATATAAACTGATGTCCCAATGTCCATATGATAGGATACACCAATGATAAAGTTATATGGATTGGCCACCCTCTTCAGTGCGTCTGCAAAGCAGGTTTAAGTGGTCTGTCTAACTGTTACATTGACTTACCAAAGATAAAACAATGTAAATGCACTATTGTTACTAAATGTGGTTAGACATGCAAGTTACTCTTACCTGGTAAAATAAGGGGCACTGGGACCCTGCCCTTTGTCATGTGCTAGAAACAGTGTCAAGAGACATTTTGAAGGGCTCATAGAGTTGGTATCCATGTAAATGTTCGAGAAAAAATAAAAAAATTAAAAGAATGGTAGAATTGTTTGAATTTCGGATGTATCAAAATTACATACAGCTGAAAATGTCGAACAATTCTACCATACCTGACTATTATAGCGAACAAGGGAAGCAGGGTTTGCCAGGGTTTCCCCCGCACCTTTGTATGCTATAATGGCAACGGGGGTGGCGGGGGTGTACCCTGCTTCCAAAACAATAACGTTTTATTTTTAAAAAGGACCCATTGGCGCTGGTTCCCATACACGTAAGTGAAGGGAACAGGCATTGCAGGGAGACAGGAGTCGGCGGCACACAGAAAAATGTGCCACCGTAAGGTAAGTAAGAGGGTGGACGGAGCTGGGTTACAGAATGGGCATTTTGGTGAGGGGGTGATGTTCGTCATTATTTAATGTTTGAACATTTCAAATTCGTAATTTTTGATTCAAAATAATCATGGATAACCCAAAGAGTCTATAGAAAGTCTGCCCACTCTCTGTGGTTTCATGAGACTAGGCCAGTGCATTAATTTGTCAAATGGAAATCCTTGATTGCATATTTGTTGGGTTCTCAATGTGTGTAAAGGGTTCATTTTCAAGAATGTGGAGATACATTCAGGTAGGAAGGGATACGTATTAGCTGGGCAACTCAGGGGTAAGACACATTCTAAAAGGTTTACCATCACAGACATTGGGGACCATGCAAACGTGTTGTGTGAAAGTCCTGTGTCTTGATCTGGGGACATCTAGAGGGGTGTACAAGAGCGATGGGTACCTCCCCTAGCTAGTGGATTATGAGCACTTCCATCTATCCCCCTAACCAAGGCAGGAGACAGGCACATGCCATGCAAATGTGCTACTAGATATTTAAGGACCTTGTCTGTGGGATGCTGTTAGGCAGAATCACATGCAATAGCCTTTGGGAACACTACATGCAATTAGGACTACAAGTGTAAGCACAATTTCACCTTTGGTACAAGACTGTACTACACAGTAAAGTGGTAGCGATGGCTGAGCAACCAGACTTATCGCAAGAGTTTAAGTGAGCAGTAGAACACGTTACACAAAGGACCAACTAATACAGTGATTCAAACAAACACTTACTCAAGGTTTCTTGGTAAAATAAATACATGTATTTACTCAGTCAGTTTGAAAACATTACACTAGCAAGAGCAGCTCAATATCACACACTAATAAACTACAAATACACAACCGGTAAGTAAATGAACAAGTTTAGCTCTCCTGAAGTGGGCGCAAAATGGCATTTCATATACTTATAAAAGGGGTAAAAAGACAAGGTTATAAGAATCAACAGCACAAATGCATTCATAGGCAGGGCAAAGGGTTTCAGTAAACTACAACCAGCAATTCATCTCATAGGCCTGGGCCAAAGTCAATGGTTCAGAGTCTTTGTATTGGATAGCACCGTTCTGGTAGTAAACGGTTAAGTCTTTGCCACAGAGTTTGGAAGAATTTGGCTAGGCGAAAAGTTTGTTTAGGGAAGGACAAGCCTTTGAGGATGAGGAAAGTTGCACGAACTTTCGCGATGGCCGAAAAGATTTCCGGACCGCACAGTACCTTGTTAGTGAAGAAGAGATGTAGCTGAGGCAGTTGTTCCTGGCAGTTCAAGCAGATCTCGCTGTTCCTGAGCTGCAGTTGTGGGGACAAGAAGGATGATGTCGGGAGGTTCCTGCACTGCCCAGGAATAAAGCCAAAAGCTTAGCAAGACATCGGTTTAAGGTGTGAGCACCCTAAAGTCCGCAAGCTGGTTTCCTTCCCTCTGGCTATCTGGTTTTCAACAGCACTCTGATGAAAATTCGACCAGATGGGGACGGTGTCCAGGTGGCTTACGAGTTGGTTTTTCCCACCAAACTCGAGGGAAGAAGTTAACCTTGAAGGGCTTCTCTCTCGATTGAAGTTTCAGGCAATTCCAAGCTGCAGCAGGGCTTCACCGGTCGTCCAGGAGTTGCAGCAGTCCTCTTCCTTCAGCTTGTCTTTGGTTCTTTCATTCCATTGGTCGACTCTGCTTTCCAAGTCCCAGAGACCTGCTTTTAAACAGTTTTCCCTCATTCATTCAGCCTGGCTGTCACTCACCCAGCTGGATGGCTGTCCTTGCCGGACAGTCAGCCAGCCAATCACTCCAAAGTGCATCGATGTCTCCTAGGAGACTAAGCACAGGGAGTTTCGGGTACCTACCTCACATCCTGTCCACCCCAGACACTCCGGCGCCAGAGGAGGGCTTCAGCACTGAAACCCACCAAAGGCCAAGGAACAAAGGGACCAAACCAGGTTTGGAGTGCAGAGACAAAGACAAGTAGGACTTTTCCTAAAAGAAATGGCGAAAAAAGATGGCCAGAGTCTGTTTTTACAGATAGGTCTGGGGCGCCATATTGAAAAACATGGCTGACCCGATTTTTTTAGTTATGGTTGTTAGCGGTCAGGAAAAATCATGGTAGTTGATCTAAACCACTGCCACCAGCCATTTAAAGAAAGAAAACATAACTGACTTAGGGGAACCTAAGCAACCCCTCCAGCACTCTATAGGAAGATAGTGTGTGCTTAGTCAGTAGATTTAAAAAGACTAGTAAAGCCAATGTTACTTTACATGCCCTGGGAGACAGTAGTCAGTCCCAGAGAAGGTATTTAAACCTTGAGGAGTCAGAAAGACACCACTGTGCCACTGCACTGAAGGTGCTGTGTGACACACTGAAAAAGATGATGCCTATGGAGTTGTTTTAAAACTCCATAACCGAAGAACACAAAAGTAAAACACACACAAAATACATGGAAGAGTGGGAAATAAAGGCTCTCACTCTTCCGAGGTAAAAGAAATCAAATCCTAGAAATCAAGCAAAGTTGCTGGGTGTCTCAAAAGGTAAAGGTAATTAGCACATTTTGAGAATTCTCCCTAACAGATGCTAACCCCAACCTTATTAGACACTATCATCACAACTCTGAGACACAGAAAAAGCTTTCCACTGCTCCCATTGCAGACATCGCTCTGGTGCAATCCATGGATGACTCTGCACCTCGACATATCAGCACAGAAAACAAATTGAAGATGATAGACTGGTTTATTTAAGCTGCTACCCAGAATACAATGTGAAATAAGTTCTACACCTGAGGGGAGGGGCCAATACAGTCTAGCCAATCATACGGCCACAATATTAAAAATGCATATGTGCCAAGCATTGCACCGAGACTGGCCACAGTGTTGGATTGCAAAAGAACGTCCTGGGAACGGGAAGTGTTGACATATTGAGAGGGGGCTGGTAGGAATTTGGCGATGGCTGACAATCCATGGAGGAGTACAAGGAAGGAGTTTAGAGAGAAACATAAAAAAAGCAATGGAGGCTGCAGAACAGAGGAGCAGAAGAGACATCCAGAGGTGGTAAGAGAAATATCGCAAGCACGGTGTGGATGGAGAGAAATCTTACAAAGTTATAGGAGGGGAAATATAAGGAGGTTGTTGGAAAGAGGCACCAGAAGAAGGCTGAAGCGACATCAGGAGGTGGTAGGAGAGAGACCTCTAGAGATGGATGGAGAGAGACCGAAGAAGGTGGCAGGATGGAAACATCAGAAGGTGGGATAGGTGAGACTTACGATAGCGAGAGATATCAAGAAGTGTCAGTGAGTAGACCTTAGGAGTTGGCTGGGGCATAATATCAGGAGGCAGTTGGCAAGCAGGAGAGAACACACAGAATTGTAAGGTGGTAGCTAACAAGATCAGGAAGAAATGAGAGAGCATGCAGAGCAAAAGGTAGTGGGATGTGGGTGAGACATCAGATCAACAGGGATTTAAGCCACATTTAAGGAGAAATAAAAACATAGGGCCTCATTACGACCCAGGCGTTAAGGGTTAACACCGTCGTTAACCCTTAACGCCTATTCTGATTTTAACGGCTGCTTTTAGCAGCCGTTAAAATCCATGGGGCTAACCTGCCATGATGCTAATTACGCCACCGTAATTTACGGTGGCGTAATCAGCGCCTTCCCCACTCCCATTATGCCCTATGGGGCAAAAATGGGAATGGGGAAGGGAAAATGGGAAATGGGGATTTACCGCCCCACTCACCTTGGAATGGGGCGGTAAATCCGCCATCCACCATGGTGTAAACATAGTTTACACCATGGTGGTAAAGTTGGCGCAATTAGCGCCTGGGTTGTAATGACCCCCATAGTGTGGCACTGAGGAGAAATAGGTGTGAACAGTAAAGAAGTCCTTCTGAGGGTTGAAATCAGGACCCAAGAAAAGGTAGGTCTTAAGTGCCACTTAAGAACTTTGCGGACCTGGTGTGTGGAATCTCAGCTGTCTTCATCAACAACTCATAGCAGAAACACAGCAAACATGTCAGAACCTGCAGATAGGATCTGGGAAGCTCGTATCCCATGACCAAGAGACGCCAAGCCTGAGGACTTCCCGAGAAAGAAATTCAGGAACTGTGAGTGATGAAGAAGGGCCCTGAACTCCTCAACAGACAGCCTTTACATTTTATGTTTGAAATTGCTCCAAGGGCGGAATTTTTGCAATAATAAAACAATACCCACTGCAGACAGCCATACATGAGTTTTTTAAACACCTGTTTGGCATACCTTGCCAAATTATCCTCTTTATTTTCTTTTCCCGAACATTGCAAAATATTGCATGTGATTTATTGTCTTTATTGCACAATTATTTTCTTCAACAAATGATTGTATTTTGTACTTGGCAGAACCCTGGTGGTTACTGGGAAACATGTGTATGCTTTTTTGGCTAATTTCCATCAAATAAAGATGTTGGATTAAAAAGATAATTATTTATGAATTTACGTTTTAAGAATAATAATAATAATAATTTGGCACTTATATAGCGCTACGAACCCTCAGGTATCTGAGCGCTGCTTATTATTACCCACAGTGTGTGGTGTATGATAATATTACAGATGCTGCCCAAGAAGCACACTGAGTGTACACACTGTTGTTCTGTATACCAAGCAGCGTTTTAGTACTTGAGCTTTGATCTGACCTGCAGCATGGGATCTCTTTGTCAGCATCCCCGGTCTTTTGTTCCATTTCAAAGCATCACTTAGAATTGTCCCCACTTTGCCAGCATGATCTTTCTTCAGTTTTGACCCCGCATTCTTTTACACCTAACAGTTGCATGACGTTCCAAAATGCACCCATGGCCCTATGTTGCATCTAACAACTCGCCCAATTGTGATCAATTGTAAGGCTTCTTCTCGGTTGTCCACAATCACTCCCAACTTTATTGTTGTCTGAGCAGTCTAATACTGATGTTAGGTGATGCAGAAGTCTCTCTGTTGCATCAAAAAATAGTCTGGTAGAAGTTCATCTCCTCACAAACCTGCAGTTGGTGACATCCTTGCTGAAATAATTAAAGCATTGCTAAGCGCTACAGTATTGTTGATCTCTTTTAAAGGGAGTCAGTATAGCACACGCTTTGTTCGACTCTAGGATTTGCAACCTTTGGACTGCAACTACCATCAGTCTTAGGCAGAATTGTCATTGGTGCAGGACTGCTGGAGTTGCACTCCAAAACATCAGGAGAGTCACATGTTGGAGACCCCGATATAAACGTTCATCCTTGTTTTCCTTTCGTTTTACAAATGTGTGTATGGAAAAAGAAACCGACATGGTCGGAACAGCAAGGAGGGTTGATTGCTTTGTTACAGTGCAATGCAATGCTTACTGCTGTAGGAGCTTGCACTGTGGCATGTGGGTATGGGTTCATGTTTTCCATGTTTCTCTGACTTTGGTAGTGAAGTGGTGTAAGAATTTACCTGCAGTGTTTAGAAGCAATCCTTTTTTATGATTTTGCCTTGTTACAAAATTATTTCGGTGCCTTAGTTTGATGTTTTCAACCTATAAATAAAAACAATACAATTACTAGTTTCATGGTGCAGTACTGTATTTGGTAGTAGTGGGCCACGTACTTGCTCTTACCTTCTTTCTCAATGATGACTAAATCAACCTGGTGCTGACTGCACAGAACCAAGCTGACCAGAGGGACAGTAAGTCCCGGGGAAAGCGTGAGGCAAAACCCTAGAGACGGCCTATGTGTGCTTTCAGCATCCAGCAGATTCAGGGCAGAATCAGGAGGACTGGAAACCATGATGGCGATGAAGCCACATTCATCTGACGGAAGGGGGAGGCAAAGGCAGGATGCAGCACTGGGACAAGAAGACATATCAGGTAAGAAGGAAAGCAGCAAGGACCAGGAACAGCAGGGAGAGAAACAAGAAGCACAGCAGGACATCAGGAAGCTTTGCAGCGCAAGGAGCGGTGGGAGGAACCCTAATACAAGCGGCAAGGCACTGACGACGCACTGGGAACCCCTCCATCTTGGCATGGGTCCATGCAGCACCACAATATTGCAAGGGGCAATGCACGGCAGCCACGACATGGCACGACTTGCCAGGACTGGCACAGGGTGCCCAGTAGGGTGCAACAGTATATACGCTTGATTCAACTTGGAGCAGCATTTGCCATTGTCACTTGGTCGACTGAGAGAATCTGTGCACAGACTTGCTAGTTTTAAGATAAACTCTACATGTTGCAAAATGCCCAGATTGGTTGAAATAATCTGTCCGTGGTAACAACAGCACAAGTTCGATCTGCTTACCAACCAATGTCGTTTTTAGATTGTAGGTAACACAATAATAGTTTAGTTTTAGTTATTTGTAACTTTATATTCCAATGGTACCAGGTATACATTATCTGTATCTAGGCACAGGGAAGAAAGTAGTAAGAAACATCCACCATACACGAGTTAAAAACCAAAGGAGCGAGTTGTAGAAAAAGGTAAATCTTGAGTTTTTACAGACAATTGCCAAGGAGTTCAGTAAGCAAAGTTATGCCAGTTGATTATTCCAGAGACAATGGCCCTAAACAGAGAGGCATCAATCTCCTCTGGTAGAGGAACATGTTTGCAGAATACGTAGCAAATGCTGATTGGTGGATTAGAAATGGTAAAATGTCAAACATGGTTTGAGTTAGAATCAGTGCTACTTGTGTGCTACGGAATAATTTTACGATGCACGTACAGCATTCCAGCAAGTTAAAAATGTACAGAAGAAGGAGCAAATATTGTTTTTGGTTAGGTCTGACACATATTAGATCCTCATAGATAGCAACACAGAAAGAACAAGCAAATGTATTATTGTTGCCAATGCAGAGGTTATAGATAGGGCAATATTATAGTCCCTGTGTTTAGTTATTGTAGGTAAAGGTAGGGGCCGATGTGTGGTGGGTAGAAAGAGTTGAGGACGGTGGAGTCAGAAAGGGGCTGTGGTAAGAGCAAGGTCAGTGTGTTAGCAGTGCAGAGGTGTTGCCATTTTGAAAGTTGAGGCTTAAGAACATAATGAACAGAATACAATGCAGGCCCTGATGTGGAGCCGTGGTTCTGTGTAGTTAGTTTGAAAAATTAATCCACTTTCCCATGCCCCAGGAGAGAGGAAGAGGTTAGAGGCACCCGAGCTACACATATACATGCTAATTGTATCCTGCTGTGGGAACTGAATATGGTGGAATGGAATGTGAGCTGGTAGGGATGAGCCTTTTGAAGGATGAATTAATGAGAACAGGGCACACAGGTTTGTCATGCCAAGAGGCCAAGCAGAGATTCATGAGCACTACTGCCCTTCCCAAGACCGGTCATCACAAATTAATTAGACAATGTTCAGGCCAGACTCACTCTGCAGTGTACACGCTGGATCTTCTCATCTCCTCAGACCTCCCCCGCTTTATCCCCCTCACCACTCCTCTCTCCTGGAGTGTTCACTTTCTCCTCTACTCCCATCTCTCCCTCTTAACCCCTCAGGCCAAGCCAATTCCAGCACTGCCACCTACCTTCTCGGTCATCTGAGCGATCAAGCGGGTGTCAGTTGAGGATTTTGCCGCCACTTTCTCTCCCCCTCCTCCTCCTCTGGCTGACCCACATCCTGACACAGCCATTTCCATGCTGCACTCTTCTATCTCTTGATGTTCTTGACCCTGTCATGAGGATCCGCTGGAAGCCCAAAGCCAAGTGTAACTCCTGGTTTGACTCTGATCTTGTCACCCTTAAACGCAAGTGCAGGGTGGCCCAGAGGAAATCGCTAGCTTCTTGCTCATCCCTTGACAAACTGGCCTGCGGCCTGCTCCAAAGGCAATACCAGCTCTCTGTCCGCACTAAGAAGAGAGTCCACATCCAAGCCCGCATCTCTGCGGCATCTAACAACTCACCCAAACTCTTTAAAATCTGCAGGGAGCTGGCCAATCATGCTTCATTCTCTACCTCTTCTGTCCCCTCCCAGATCCTCTGCACAGCCCTACCTTCTCATTTCCTCTCTAAAACCCAGGACATCCTGTCCACCCTCTCGTCATCTCATCCTCCTCCCTCTACTCTCTCCTCTACCTCCAGCCCCTCTGTTGCCACCTCTCCTCCCTCTTTCTCTGCCTTTCCTCTGTTGTCCTCATAGAAGGTTTGTAGACAAGTATGATCTATGAAAGTCTCGTCAAAACAGGTTCTTCCCTGTTCTTACAAAACAATCAAACAATCAAGGACCACATTGACACCCTTGCTCCTGCCCTGGCTGACTTCTGCAACCACTCCTTTGCCACTGGAGCTTTCACTTCCCCCCTGAAGCACTCTCTTGTGCACCCTCTTCACTCAGCCGACCTCTCCTGTCTGACTAACCATCACCCGATCTCCACCACTCCTTTCCTGGGCAAACTCATGGAAAAGCTGGCCATCTCCCAGCTTAATCTTCGCACTGAATCTGTTGGTTGTCTCCATGACCATCAGTCTGGCTTCAGAGCATTCAGAAGCAAGGAAACTGCTCTCCTGAACATCTGTGAAGATCTGCTCTCTAACCTTGATTTTAATCTCCCGTCTGTTCTCATCTTACTCGATCTCTTTTCTGTCTTTGACACGGTCAACCATGCCATCCTGCTCAATCGTCTACATGATAACCTGGGTATCACCGATCAGGCCCTGGCATGGCAAACCTCACTCTTCTCTGACTGACCCTCCCAGGTCCAACTTGGGTCCTTCCTTTCCTGTATATTACTCTCTACCTGTGGTGTTCCCCAGGGGTCTAACCTGTCTCCCTGGCTGTACAACCAATACCTGGTGCCTATTGCCCACTGCATTGCTGCTCTGTGCTCCAACTTTCAGTGCTATGCGGATGACAGTCTGCTAATTTTTAGGCTCCCCATGCCACCTCTTCTCCTTCTCTCATCTCTGATATCCAGGAGTGGTGTGCCTCCAAAGATTCTCCTCATCGGTACACCTTCAACCTCCTTTCCTGTCACTCTGTGGCTCTCTTCCTGGTCCCATCTGTGAGGCTAAGAACTTTGTGATCATCTTCGAGTCCACTCTCTCCTTTTTCCCTCACATCTGTGATGTCTCTAAGAAGTCAAACTACCAACTGCACCTACTTAGAGGTATTCTTCCTTTCCTCTTCTTTCCTCAGAAGCTCACAGTCTCTAGAGGTCTGGTTCTCTCTAGGCTGGACTACTGCAACAACCTCTTTCTAAATCTGCGTGCTTCTACTCTCCGCCCTCTGCAACTCATCCAGAACAGGACTGCAAGACTCATCCTTGGCCTCAAGCCCAGGGATCTTATCTCTCCAGCACTGAAATCTCTGCATTGGCTGCCAGTGGCTGCAAGGATTAAGTTCAAGACCATCTGCATTGTCGTCCACAAGGCATTCTGGGGCCTGGGTCCTCAATATCTCAAACTATTTCTTCGTAAATACTTTCGTACTCGAGCTCTTCGCTCCTCTACCTCCAACTCCCTCAGGGTCAGACGCTTCTCCAAGCAACGACTTGGTGGTAGATCTCTTTCTTCGGCTGGGGCCTCCCTCTGGAATAGCCTTCCAGCCTCTCTGAAAACTTGAGGCGAACCATCTCGGGTTCTGGAAGCCCCACAAGACCTTCTTCTTTGCTTCTGCCTTCTCTCTTCCTCTCCCCTGCTGATTTCCTATCTGATACTGCCCTGGTAACCTGTTAAACCTATGATTTTGGGCCCAGTTCCCTGCCCGTCCAGTTGTTCATTTGCACGACCTCCCACCAACCCTTGCACTTGGGACTGCATCTGTAACCCTACAGTCCCCCTACATGCACTTTTGGACACCGGCTGTCTGCACTTACCCTTGCACCTGCCACCTGCTGGCCGCACTTCTTGTTATTGTTTTTATCCCATGTACAGCACTGCTCTCTCCCCTTTCCCCTGGCACTTTTCTCCTCCCCCCCCGCACTTGCACAATCTCAATGTCACTTGGCCTAGTAAGATTGTTGTCTCTGTCCTCCCTCTGTTCCCCCTTCCTTGCCTCGTCATGCCTTGAATCTTTTGTGTATAGGTGCATTTCAAATGCCATATCATATCACAAAGATACACCACCAAAGAAAATAAATCCCTGAAATTGAGATTCAAAAGAGGTGCTCCAGTCATGTCATGACTGGGCACCTGGGGTCTGAAAGAGATAAGAGGGGAGCCGTGTCTGCAACATCCTGTGATTTGGGATAGGAGAAGCAGAGGTGATGCCAGTAAATTAAGTACAAGGTCGGGGAAGTAACTTGTGTGCACCATAGCATCGGGCATAATGATAAGGCCTATTGTTTAATCAAAGCAGAGATGGCCTTTCCAGTTTTTCCAAGTCACGTCTGGAATGGAGGGTTGTTCATCACATGGCAGTCCAGATTGTAGGGGAACATGTGTTAGGGGAGTGGGTTTAGATAGTGTGTGGCCAATCGGCCAGGAACTATAGGGGAACAGTTGAATGTTCTATAGGTGGTAGTTAATGAGGGTGGTACTGAAAACATTGTAACATATATAATAAAATTCTGTATTTTACCACTGTAAAGAATGTCATTCTGTGGTATGTGATGTGCTCTGTGTCTTTTCAGTTCTACTGGACTGATTGAGACTTTTTGCATTTAATAAACCTTGTTTTCCCTTGCAAAACAATGCAGTGATTTTTTGGCCTTTTGGATTAATTTTCTTGTACAGGTTTTCGGTCATTATTTCTTTACAATTGATGCATTTAAAGATCAAACATATCATGTTTTTTAAATATCCATTGGAAGACATAAAGAACGTCTGCCAGGCCAGACCGCGGTGAACTTAAGTAATTTGTAAACAAGCTTGACCTCTGCATTTTGAATAGTTTGGAGGTGGCTGAGCAGATCATTTGGCAAACCAGAGTACAAAGAGTTGGCATAATGAAATTGGGAGTTCACCAAAGCACCAATCACCGAAGCATGAGTGGCATGTGGCAAAAATTGAAGATTACACCTTGGCATCCATAGACAATAGAAGGATAGATCTGGTGACCTCATTAACTTGGATAGTTAGTTGTATTTCCCGTTGCAAGATTACTCCTACAATTTGTATTCGGGGGACCCTGCAAGAAACCAATGAGGAAGTTGAAGTGCGGGTCCCAATTCTTGACCGCCTGTTACCTATATGAAAGAAATCTCAGGATTCAGCACAAGGAGGACCCTAAAATTCCTGCAAGAGCTAAAGGTCAGAGTAGAAGAATATTGTGGTCCACTGTGTCAAAAGAGCAAGGCAAATCCAGCATCATCAAGAGGGAAAAATAGCCCTGGTCTGAGAAGTGGAGAAGATCATCTCACACCAAGACCAGCCCAGTGTCAATCCCATATCACAGACGGAATCCCTATTGCAGCGGGTCAGGAAGCTGGTGGTTCTCATCAAAGGCACCTAGTTGAAGGTTCACCACCTTTTCGACAACGGGCCAGTAATTCTCAAGATCATCAAGACCCAGGGAGGTTGTTTTTAAAAGAGGTTTAATACAAGACGTTTTTATGCCCATGGGGACAGAGCCTTGGTTAAGAGACACATTTATAAACGTATTAACATGTTCAGTTTAAGTAGCAACGTGCATTTGAGCTATCAGGGTGGAAAATACATCCGCACTGGAACAGGTTGGTTTAAGCTTGTCTAATATATTGAATGCATCAAATTCAGATACACGGTTAAATACAAAAGCTGGCCCACATTGGGTCCCTTAACCTGCCGATAGTGGAGTAGAAAAGGTCTCCCTATGCTGTAGCTTTTCATAGATCTTGTAAATCTTTCCAAGAAACAAATCATTAAATGCATTGCTTAAATCGACTCATGGCTAGTAAAATTATTAACAATATAAAAGAGTTTAGCCAGCTTGTTGACAGCCAAGTTAATTTGACCATGAAGGCTTTCTTATTTCAGATTTGTATATCTCTCTTTGAGGTGGGAAGGAAGTTGGGACTTTTGCCAAATTATTCTGTTTCCTATGGTATGTTTGTTTAATATTTGTTTAGTATTGATGAGAACCAGGGGTTTGATCTTTTCTTAACTCTAACAGTAATATTTGGAAACATCTGGTCAATGATCCTACAGAAGGAGGCCTGAAAATGGTAAAACAAACTCATCTGTAGTGGGCTCAGAAGAGCACTGGGGCAGTGCTGATATGATATCTTCAGCATCAATTTGTAGCAGGGCATTTCTTGACCACTGAACAGTGGAGGAGGAGCCTCGAGCAGTGGGCTAGTGAAGGTACTTAAGAAAAAAAAGCCTAACAGAATGGTATCTCCAGGATACTGGAAATGTCCAAACAATGGTTAGATCTGAATTGATCAATAATCACAATGGTGTCTCTTTGTGATATTGTTTGGTAAACACATCTTCTTTTTGGTAATTGAAACACTAGTACTATTCAAAACAATTATAGTAATTGGCCAAAACAAACACAAGGAAAACACAATGGAATACCAATGCTCAAATATCCACGCTCACACAAATCCCCATCACAGATGTCCATTTAAGCCACCTCAAAAAAACAAAAACTGTTTAAATTATGTATTCAATAGCCCCTTGGATAGATATGGTTTGAGTCCCAAAAGAGCATCATGACATACTGCACAAGAGACCAAAGACATTGTTCCCATCAGCTACATTCCAAAAGACCTATGACCCTTACCCTAAATGGGCAAGTACAGTACAGTCCTTGTTTGGATGTTAAAATAAATAAATAAATAAATAAACTCAAAACGTCCATCTAAACTGCATAGAAATCAGTTAAGGAGCTGTGTGTGCATGTGAAATCTTTTCACACATTACAAGGTTTCACATTTTCCCATCATTCATTGATCAGAATGCGGGTGGATTTCCAAAGTTGTGGTAAAGTGAATTTTGCAAAGAAAAGGCCTTTAGTGATCAATGCCATGTGCCGTTGTCAAGGTGCAGAACCACTGCCTAGGAAAAGGTCCAGCAAACAAACCTCAATTTCAAAGGGTAGTGTTATATTTGTCACACCCCTAACAATACTAATTATAATAGAAGCTTAATAGTAGCTCATTTCAGTATTTCAATAGCTTAGGGCACCTCCAACACTGTGAAGAAATGAGACAGATTACCAACAGCCTCGCCAGCCCAACCCAATACCATCTTTCTAAAATGCTGGGTTTTTGCTTAGAGTGATATAACACCTTAATAGAAATGTAAAAGCCTATTCAGCATATTGTAAGCTAATGGAGGCTTGTGTTAACCTTTGCAAAATCATACCTCTATCACCTGGTAGGGATTTTATTAGATTCATGTGCCAGTCATGGGAGTATGATGGAAGAGGTTCCCCTGCATTTGAAAAAAGGGATTTATAAAGTCTGCAGATCAACTCGAAGTAGGATGTGTGGAAGAACACAATCTTTTCGAAATCAGTAATTTGGCTAGGGGCCCCCTCCTTATTGGACTTGCACAAAGCCAAGTGACAAAGCTAGTAATACTGTGGGGATCCCTCCACTCTCAGAGGGAAGGTTGCTTTGCCAGATTCAAAGGATCGTATTGCCCCTTAAAAAAGATGTGTGATAAGAATTCACAGACTCTTCTGTCCAATCACCAGAGGCAGAAGAAAATTCAGGTTCATGTTGCACCGGGGTAACAGGACAGGGAACGGGAATAAGCTAAGTCTCCATAAAATACCATCCCATATCTGCATAATATTCTGGAACCCCAGGACCTCATACACAGTCAATGATCTGCTTTTCTGCAGAAGCTATATCATATATAGGAAATACTTCCCAACCATATCTTCCTTGCCGATAAAGACTGTACAGCCAATCCAAATGGCATTAGTGACAGTTGTCATGCCTGACAGGTGCCAAAGGAAAGGTATGAGCTTTCCTAAAGTACATCATTTTAAGCGACTTTTGCAGATTGGGGTTGAATACATGGAAAAAATTCCCTTTATGAATTGACTTCTCAAACCAAATTTAGAGAAGACAGCATTCAGAAAAAGCCAATTGATGCAGTCAAAACTGTCTCTGCATCGAGGACCAGTAGAGATGAAGGTGTGCATGTGTAATATCAATTATATTGATTTTGTTCCCAATGTTATCATTGGCCTGCCAAACACACATGAAACCTATTAATTGTGGCATAATTGACTCCAGCATGTTCGCAAATATCTTTGCATAGATTCTTATGTCCATGTTTAGTACTGCTATAGGCCTGCATTAAGAACAACATGGGGCCCGTCCCATCTTTGGAATAAGTGACATCTTCGTCTCACCCATAGTAGCAGGCGGGTGTACTGCTGTTCCGGTGTATTTGAACTACTCATGTAGCAGACACAAAAGGAGTCTAAAAAAGGCCCTAGAGAAATCAGAGTTTTTTTTTAATGGCTAAAGACCTTCCAGAAGCTTGTCAACTTGAACTTCCTTTCTTGTACCATGAGTTCCAGTTGGGTCCTCTTAATCCTATTAAGGCCAATGATGGTAGGTTTAAAGGTGTCCCTTCTCGCCCTAATTAAGAAGCGTGAACTAGGGTTTTACCTGAAGAAATTGATGATGCCTAAACCAATCTCTTTGCATAGTACTGGGTATTTCCACAAAGGCCGGATAAGTTTGGGCATGTCTCAGTAGTAGTAGAACACAAAATATATAACACTGAACTGTGGAATGAATAGCTAATGGTACCAATGGCCAGATTCTGTGAATCCTGCACGAGATTATTATCTAAAAACATTTAATCCAGCCTGAAAAAGATTTGATACAAATGTGAAAAAAGAGAATTCCCTTTCCCTAGAGTATAAATGTCTCTAAGAATGAACTAGGACAGCATCTCTCAGAGATGAAAAGGTCTTGGCAAAGGACTGCTTTTGACAACATTAAGAGCCCTAGAAATATCCCAGTTAGGTCAACAGCCAAATTAGAATCTTCTGCCAATATGATCATTCACTTGGCGCAGGGGATCAGCTCTTTTAAAATGGAAGTCAACAATTAATTTTAAACTGAGGTAGGAGCATGAGCAGAGATTATGGTGGTTAAAATGCTATTACGTTTCCCAGCTACAAACATATATCTGCCATCCTTGTCACATTTGCTATCAAGGGACGTAGTTTGACATATATCACTCAGTAGAATCCCAACACGCCTCTTCTTTTCATTAGGTGAGGCGAAGAACTGTAGGGGATGAACCCTTGAGTGAATACTGATAGTATCCCTATCCATAAAATGGGTCTCTTCAGTGCAGGCCAACTCATCCTCGGTGTAGTAAGGACTGGGAGAGAAATATAAGCCCTTTGCATTGTACATTACAACCTTGCATTAGCTAATCATGTCCTGCAAGCTTGATTGATACGGAGAGCGATGGCGAAGGCGAGGGGTGAATAATCAAAACACCTGTACGTAATATGTAGTGAAACCCGACGCATATAGCTGTCAAATGGCATGGCCGTCATAGACTGGGAGTCTGTGAAAGTAGGCTACACCAGAAGTTTAAGGGCACCATAAGACAACTATGGTGTCAGTGCATCCATCCCAGTAGGTCCAGATGCTGAGAAGCTGTCAAGAGTATAAGGAAGTATACCCACCAAATAACACATTACAAAGGTTATCATACTCATAAAAAATGAGAGCAAAATATTTTTAAGAAAGACTCAGTTATGTAATATATCTGTATGGATTTAGTTACATAAAGTGTAGACATCAATCTCTGGAAAGCTCACTGGACCGAATTACATGCATTCAGTAATTCACAAAGCTATGAATCTCGCATAAAAAATGCACAGTTTAACAACCCAGCTAGCTCAACAGTTTTGAATAATTTTTGGCCCTGAATTCAATCGACCAGGGTGCACATGCAGGGACCAAGCCATGTAGTGAGCTTGGATGGCTGTAGATCACACCACAAAGTTTGGATCCTAGATATGTTCAGTTGCCTTGGTTGGTTTCTTCTCCATCTTAGTTCTGGGTGCATGACATCTGCATCTTTAAGCAGGGTTAGGTTCAGCAGAGAGGCAGCTTCTTCCAAGGAGGCACATCTAATTTGTTTGCCCTCAGAGGGAAACACAAAGCCAAATGGAAAGGTCTAGAAATATTAAATGTTCAACTGTCTGAGTCTCTCAGTAACAGGTGTTAATGATTGTAAGATTGATGTTCCTAAAACATTGAGGGATTTACCCTGCTAGGAGATTCAACCAATTTCTTGAATGGCACTTTCCTTGGTGCCATATGCATGAAACATAATCTTTATGTTGCAGGGTTGCATGATTTCAGAAATAAAAAGTGACTTCACACATGTTACCCCTGTCTGTGTCCTCCTCCCCGGGGCCCGAGGCCTCAGCTCAGTACTCCCAACACATGGACACCTGGAGACAGTGAGCTCTACAACGTCCTTTATTGCCCTCTGCATCGTTCTGCCTTCCCGGGCTCTAGTCGCTCCTCCTCTTCCTCCCCTGTCCCTGGTGTTGAGTCCTTCCTCTTCCTCTTAAGGTGGACCCTCATTTAAGGTGTCTTGCTCCTTTCCTCTGCAACAAAACAACCCCCAGATATTCAGTTACAAACCTTCAGTCCGATCAATTAAGCCACACACACATTGAAAAACGCATGACTTTCCCTCTGATTCTTGTTTTGCAAATCTCCATGTGATTATTAGCAAATGAGTTGCTTGTTTTGGATCAACCAGTACTGATTGCAGATGGATCACATCTCCCTGGAGCATTTGAATCAAATGATCTCCTTCTTAGAATCGCCTTTTTCAGGATGTTGCAGATTGGATCTCCTGCGTGAGCGACAAGATAAGCTCATCTTCCAGTGAGTTCAAACTATCAAGAATATTAAAATGGAGTCCATTAAGTTTCGGCGACGCGTTTCGAGGTAAGTATCCTCTTCTTCAAATGGCCAACAAGGACTCTTAGAAAGAAAAGGAAAAAACAATGGTATGTAATAATGTACTCAAAATAGTATATACAGTAATGCAATTTGATCATACAGTTTAACATGAATTAAATGCCAGTGCAGCCTGGCAGTTTCTCGTTATTATAATGATAACTCATCTGTTGAATCTCAGGTATAATACTGAATCGAGGTCAAAGGCAACCGCCCAATATTAACTTAAAGTAGTGTAGTGGAAATCACATAAATTCATTACCCCATGGTGTTGGTAAATCAGTGCCTAAGCAGGTTAAGGACTAGTGTGCTTATTTAAAATGAAGTCAATGAATCATGAATAGGAGGAAGAAGTACTAAAAGGAAGGGATTAATACCCCCAAAATTAGTGCTGCTAGATGAGAACCGCAGTCTCAATCTCAAGTATGCCTAGTTTCAGTTTGAAGAGAGGAAGGGGGAATCAGAAAAAGTAATGAGAACAAGTAATGGTACGAAATATCCATAATTACCATAGATGCTGCGAAAAAGAAGTTGTGGTCTGCACACGCTTAATGTAGAATATCTAAATTGAACAATTACATCCAGGTAAAGGGATGATAGATCCAGAAATGATCACATAAATGATTCCATGTGCCAACCCCAGGCTGAGGAGGTACATATAAACCATTTAGAATACTAGACTAGCGAATAGTAGATTTGCTAAATCCATATCTCTATGTTCAAACCAACCTAATTGACATCTGAAGACAAATATGGGGCATACATGCCTTGAAGAATTCCAGATACCTGAATCTGTATCTACGTAAGCACTTGCAGAGTCACAGTTGAATAGTAACTTCAATACCATCTAAAAGATATTGAGATAATGAATCACTAATGAGCGATAGTATCATGTGAAAAATTAAAAAAGTTAAGAGAGGTGAGAAGGTACTTACATATCAAAAAATAAAACGCAGAGCGCGCTACGTTTAACGTGTGGAGAGCGACGTCCCCGGGGGAAATAGAGCTGTAACTATGTCTGGCGTGCTGTAATGGTAGATCTTAATCCAAATGATCTAGAATAGATAGATAAAGCATAGATGGGTGCCTGATTGTATGTAGATGATCCCTAGGCGGAGTAGGAGTAAAATGAGGAGTAGTGGCTAAGGTTCTTACTCTGCCCTCACACTGCTACAAACTAAGAGTGATCCCAATCATAAAGGGAAAACAGGCAAAGTTGTTAAGAGATATACCTCCTTTGCTTTTTGTGGTAAGGCTATACACATACGAGGGGAGTGTCAGTGAGTTAGTGGCAACCCAAACAGCAATAATAGATCAGCCCAAAATATAGGAATGTCCAGTCATGGTTCTATTAAATACTTTAAATAAACACAATCTACAAAAATAATTAAATCGGAAAAAACTATTAAATAAACCACCTCTGAGGAAAGAACAGAGAATATGTACAGATAGGAAGGTGTAGGACTCTGAGTAATGAATCAGGGGTCAAAGGCAAGTACAAACCACAATGTTTGTAAAAAGGATATTAAAATATTTTATTATATGTTTATAACAATTAAGTTTTACATATTTTGTCAATGCATCACATAAATATATCTTTCTAAAATATACATCACTTAGATGTTTCTTTCTAAAATACACATCACATAATCATCATGCATTTAATAGTATAAAATGTCTTTCGACAGATCTTTTAAAATTGCTAAAATCATCACATAAAATTTCATCAAGTAGAAAATTAAATTCAAGTCATTTCCTTCTACTATCTTTGCCCACACGCTGCGCATGTCACACGTATACATAGAATTATCATACTTCATCAAAAATTGTCTCCGTATTGTGTCTAGGCTATCGCACTCGCTTATGATATGGTATGCTGATTCCAGAACGTTGATCCCGCAGAGGCGACAAAATCTGCTTTCACAAGGGATTCCTACTCGCGCACCTAGTATTTCTAAAACATCACATATATTAAATTTGAAAGGCAAATATCATCGAATGGTAGAGCAATTTGGGTATGACGTCTGGAATTTAGGTTTAATCAAACAGGTTAAGGGGGCCATTATTAGTCAACAGTACTTTCTTGCTGGTCTTGGCATCTGACAGGGCCAATCCAGGCTTAAAGCGGTTCTGTAATCGGGCTGTACCATGTTCTAGCACTGTGCATTGTAGTTGATCCAAGCATGGAGTGGGTTTCAGGCCAGATCAAATAAGGGGGCTGAGGTGCTTAAAGACAGCAATCAGTTGATACAGGTTGGAGCATTGACAGGACGGATTCTGTTCAAAATCAAACCGGTTCGGGCCATGGTAACCAGTGGTTATTGTCAAAGAGCGACACGCCCGCAGTTCGCGTCAGGGTCAGGTATGGGTTTGAAGCAGTGACCTGATGTTCCAGTGTGTGGTTAGATGAGTTGGTGGTTCCAAGTTTTGCAGATATGAATCATTCAGTAACAGACGGGGGAGTCAGCAAAGTGACATCCCAGTGGTTCACGTCAAGGCCCAGCAAAGGAGCAGTTGATTCAAGACATGCAGGTGATAGGCTCATCAAGGTACAAGGTGGCGTTGAGTTTGTTCGATCAGTGTCAGCACGTTGAGTCAAAGACTTTGAGTACAGAAGCCACAGGGCTCCAAGAGGCGAGCAGGCATTGAGCTGCATTGAGCAGAGGTATATTGCAGTTTGAAAACAGAGCTTGAAGGAGTCTGAATCGTGAGGGTCACAAGAATGTATTCTACCATTGGGGTGATGGCAGAGATGCTGGTGATTGCAAGCACAGATTGGTTCAAGTGGTTCAAGGTGGTGTTCGGCAAACCCTGTTTGAAGGTGTTCCCCAGGGTCTGGTTAAATCTTGATGTAGATTGGCAACAAAGATGCTGGCGGTGCTATGGTGATATGCAAGGGCCAACTGCAATAAAGATCTTCTGGTTCGAGCTGAGGCAATGATGCGCTCAACTGGCAGGGTACAGTGTCGAGCTTGGTCGAAAATGCAGTAAAGCGGTATGAGATGGTAAAGTTCCAAAAGCAACTCCAATGGATCCATTGGTTTGAAATTGTCAAATTGGCTCACATCACAGTTCAAAGCAATTTTACTGAAGAGACCCAGGCTTCCTAGCTGTCCTGGTCCTCTCTTTGCTGTGAGTCCCAATCCAGGAACTCAAGGGTATGTTTAGTCCTTGTTTTCTGTCTTCTGCACACAGTGTAGGCTGACCCTTAAATGCAGCAATGTCCTAGTTATATTGTGGGTGGCAGAAAGGCAGATCTTGTTCCAGCAGCAGGTCACCTCCAATGGTCCCGAGGGATATTGCCTTGGACACTCAGTGTTGACCTCACTGATGGAGGACTTTGAAGAGATTAACTCTTTCAACAGAGGTCCAATGTGAATCAAAGAGTGGGAGACATTTTCTTTTAAAGGCAAACGTCCACAGGCAATTGGACAAAAGCTAGACTGCTTTATGGGTCCAAACCATGTTGTTAGAAGAAGTGTACTTTGCCTTCCAACATCACACTTAAAGTGCTTTGTTCTAAAGGAAATGGAGGGGGCAGGAAGGAAAGATAGAGGGAGATAGAAACAGTATGATGGGACCTTCATCCAGCTGTAAATAGTTCTCTCTGTCTACACTATGTTCACTCCCCTTCCATTCTCAATAGAGTCAAGGGCCTCTAGATATGCAGCACCATGGTGAGAGGCCAAGCCTTTTTTGAATTGGTGTGCCCTATGATTCCAGTTCCTAAGAGATCCAATTGACAAGGCTACAATCCTGCCAGTAGTGGCAGGGACAGCCTTGTCTGGGATGAATACACATAATCCTTTCTCAGCTGAGCTGGGCTCACAGGGCAGACACATGTGTGATATTAAATTGCTGTGGCTGTCATAATTTTGAGAAATACTATTCATCATACCATAACTCAGATACGTCTTATTTTATCGGATGTATCTGCAATCAGAACAGTAGACTGATAAGTATAAGATTTTAGTGAAGGGGTGCATGTCTAAAATGATCAGGATACTGATGCAAAACAGCACAGGTACACACCATGATTTTGGCATGGAACATATGAGAGTGGAATATGATTAGCAGATTACCAGAGATGGAAAAAGCAATATCATGTTATTATAGTCATGAAAATCAAAAATGCCAGGGCTTCTACACCATTATATATCTCTTTCTTTCTCGTTCTCGTTCTCTCTCTCTCTCTCTCTGCCTCTCTCTCTCTCTCTCTCTCTCTCTCTCTCTCTCTCATGCACACACACACACACACGCACACACACCAAATGCACCATTTGCATCGATCCAATCTGCAAAGTCTAACCTGTTCTTGACATGGTGATGTGTCCTACCTTTGAGGATGTCTAACTGAAGACTTGCCCTCAGTCCAGCCAGTTCTGCATGCTGGGGGCGGGGGGTGGAGAGGTGAGGGGAAAGGTCATGAAGAATGTACAGAAACAGGAATGAAGAAAAATACTGCTATGGAAGTTACTTATGTTATTATGTAATGTCATCTTAGTTTTGTTTTATTATTCACCAATTGCCACCAAATTCGACTGAATGCACTGACGCGTGTCTTTAATTGATGTGTTGTGCCCTGACTGGGGTATCTAGACCTCAGTCTGTGGAGGAATGGATAGGGCATCAAAGGAGAGAGGATCAAGGGGGTGCAGAGTGAGACAAACAAGAAAAATGTGTACAGGTAAGAGAGGGAATGGAATGTATGCAGGCAGATTGTGATATGTAGCATTCCTTTAGTATCAGTGAACAGCGATGAAAGCAGTCTGGAACTGATCGATAAAAGAGTTAATGCCTATTGAGGGCAGTTTCACATGAGAACTGAAATTCATCAGTAAGTGTTTGCATGATGGGCTTGAGTGGTGCCCCATGGTCCACACATGGATGTGTGGACACGTGTTTGTCTTTTAGATGTTATAGTAACCTGTTGGACCCCAGACAGAAAGATATTATTATTATTGTATTTATTGAGCGTGGATCTAGCTTCGAGAAGCAAAGCATCGATTTACAGAGGTATACAACAGAAGTGATATACAGTGGGGGGTAGGATAGAGAGTAGGGGTACAGCTGTACAGGGTGGTGGGGAGGAGCAGGGCAGACAGTGTCTAGCAAGTCAGGTGTCAAGGAGGGGCGATATGATGGCCTAGGCCTTGAGATATGTGCTTGCCCAGCCGGCTTTCAGAAAGCTAAGAGCCCAGAGTGGATTGCATGCAAGGTGACTGCAGTGGATAAGAAGAGGGGAAGAGGAACAGGAAATGTTGACAGTCACTGGGAGTGACTTCAGTGCATAGCCACTATTCAGATCTGGATATGATTGGGATAGAAATACATTCTGAAGTCAAGGTTTACCTCAAAAAACCATCAACATTGGCAAACTGAATTTTTCATAATTTTGAAGCTATTTACCAACGCTATAAAATGATTGCAGGCCATTTTCAAATAGGAGTTAAAATATGTACTATTTCCATTGAGATCATAGAAACTTAAATCATGTCCCATACCATTCATCTTGATTTGAACCATGCAAACATGTGGCACACGTTTAGATGTGACACTTTCTTTGATATTTTGGAAATGTGAGGTGAATATGGGTTGCCTTTGTGCACAGTTTCCACATATTGATTGTTAGCACATTCACTGGATGCAGCAGAAAAACTCACACCATTGGAGCCAACTTATGAATTTCCTGGAGGGTGCCCAGATAGAAGGAAGTGACATTGCTAGCAGAGATATCACCACATTTGTACTTAGTCGCCAACCTGGTAAAAGGGAGGGGCGCAGAACAGTGGAAACATTGGCTAGCATGTTCTGCATATGCTAAAGTAAAGTATGAAGGAGATGCAAGCCTTCCAGTTGCATTCCAGTAAGCCATCAATTCCCCTACTCCACCACTATATAATCATCCAAGTTGTAGTAGACCTCAAAAGGTGGAGCAACACCAATAGGTTGGGAGAACAGGATGACATGATTGCTAAACAGAAGGTTCAACTGCAAGAAGTACCACCACCACCAAAAAAAACTGTCGGAATTCAAGGGAAAACAAGAACAAGTAAATACATTTCTTAATGAAAAGGGAAACGTTGCTTTGTCAAAATCTGCATCATACCTGCATACCGGAACATAACATTTACCCCAAAGGTGGTCTAAATGCCCACCTAAAGCATTGCAGGTTTGGCACTAGACAGTATTGCTGTGCCAGAAGAAAGGCTATGGAAAAAATTGGGTCACTGCGTTTTGGTGCAAGAGAAACTACTACCCCTGAGAACAGGGCAGACTTACTATTGGACAGCAATATTGTTTTGGGTTCAAATTCAGTGTGAATATATGCATTATTCGTATTACACTTGTGCTGTGTGTATGATAAACATTAAATTCTATCTGTTTTTTTCCCTACGGTACCCTCTGAAACCTTGGAGGGCCCGGTATTTCCCCATTCAAGGAACCCGGACCCGGTACATCCCCATTCCCATTTGAGCCCCCATAGGGCTCAATGGGAATGGGGAGGATGCTAACAACGGGCTTGTTAATGACGGGCCTGTTGTTAGCATTGTTAGCATTGTGGTCCCGTGAGCAGACCTTGTAATGAGGCGCTGTTAACCCCCTACCGGCCCCTCAATCTTGCCTCGCTTCCCCATCTCTACTTTTGAAAAATGTAATGAGGCTCATCTTTTGCAGGTCAAAATGCATTAGTGATGCTGATAGTAAGTTGCAATTGAGGTGTAATGTTTTTCATATCCTAATATTGAATGTTAATTTGGCGTAAGTAAGTGTTTGTGTGTGTGCGTTCGTGTGTGTATACACTTGAGAAAAGCCAGATTATTGCGAAACGTGCCATCAGTAGAGGGCCTCCCCTCTGATGTACTGTTTTTGAATAAAGAGAATATTGTTTCCAGAGCTCGGAGCGTTGTCTGACTTTTCAGACATACATATATGCCCCCTTTTATAACTTAACCTAGGGTCTGACGAGCAGTCGAGGGCATAGTTTATGGTACTTATAGATGCAGCGAGATGTACACGCACAGCAAGCCACATAAACAATAGTTGTTTTTGATTTCGAAATGTAGGCAGTTCTGTGGGGGAGCGGTGTAGGTGAATATATACAGTTCGAACAGGTCATTTTATTGGGTTTTGTTTAATTCAGTATCTCCAACATCTTGATTTGTTGCCAGATTTTACACTATAGCCTGATTGTGTCACTACTGCAAGCCACCCCATTACATAGAGGTCCATTACAGGCTGTCTATATCATGCAGGATGGATAGGTTTAGGAGAGAGCTTCATGGCAAGGAGGCGAGGGAATAGTTTATGGTACTTATAGTTGCATAAATGTCAGGATTTTCTTTATTTCCAAATGTCGGCAAGTCTTTGTGGGGCATCTTGCCCCCATGAGTGGCTCTTTCAATAGCCAGACCAGGACATTTGGCAGCGGGACACCACTCACATTCGCTCCCTCAGGCAGGTGACCCGGCAGGTCATACAATAGTGTTCCTGCTCAGCACTCTCATTGTCCTGGCAGCAAGACACATTTCCTGTTTGGCAACTTCATTGTCAATGAGAGGGCCGAATGTGGGAGGTGTTCCCTGGCCTGGACACCGTCCCGTAAAGCTCCAGGAGGAGAGCAGCTGTCCCGGGACCTGACACTTTACTCTGTGTTTCATCAAAGCACTACAAAGGGAGCCAGTATGCACTTGATGAGAGGGAGGGGGGACTTTTAGCATTTACTTTTTTCCCTTAAGAAATGGGAATGCGCATGATCAGAAATGAGAAGGGTGCAAAACGCTGCATGCTTTAGGAGATAATTACCATGGCTTTAAAAACCCACAGGGGATTTGTTAGGCTTACATTAATGTGCATGATGCTATTATGACTTTGCATGCAGGATGGGGAGAAAAAAACTAAAGCCATATTCTTATTGCTCATATCTGTGGTGACATGCGTAGTGTACAACATATGCAAATTAGGACGTTTACAGGTATTTTGCCCCACAGAGACATCTGTAATGGTCCTGCAGTTCTATTTTTTTGTTGTGGGTATGAGTTAAAATGCCATCTGCCACTAATGTTACCAAAAAAGTTGGTTTGGAGGATGGGAGGCAGATGAGGGCAAGAATGAGACATATGGAATTGCGTGCACTGCACTTGGGGGAAAAGTAGCAGGACGTTTTTCATTGCCCCCCTACTCTAGCAATGCTGGATACCCCCCTGGGTTGGGAGGTGCAATGTTGAGGGAGCAGGTGGAGGGTGGGAGGGTGAGTTAAGTGTGAAAAGGCTGGGGACCTGTGGTGTTGAGGGACCAGGGAAAAACATAAAACAGGGCTGTGGGAAGGCAAATAAATGAGAGCAGCGGTTGGTGGGGGGAGATAGTAGAGGGAGAAGGAAAGTAGGGGGTGAAGTAAAGTAGGGGGAGAAGGATAAGGAAAGTAGGGGAGGAACGAAGAAGCAGGCCCAAATGACGAGAACATTAAAAATGTACCTCCACCTCGGCTTATCAGGCCAGCTGGCATTGTATCTGCGTAGGCCTACTGGAGGCAGAACTGCTTACTGCTGCACAGTGTGCGACCCAAAAGGTGCAATAAATTCCAATGGCCTGTCCCTAAACTCTCCACTCTAGGGCTAACAACCAACTCACATAGTTGGCGCCCCTGCTTCACAGAGAGAACAGTGCTCTCCTGTTGCTAACAGGTAATCAGTACCCTGCGCTGTATAGTTGAACGCTAAAGGGAGTAGTTGCATTCTTGTGTCAACATTAAAACCCCAGTCTGACATTAATCCACGTTATGCATGTTGCTTACCTACTGATAGGGTATTTCCCAGCTGGTAGCCTGCCCGGGAAGTGAACCTCGAGAATGAAGAATAAAGATATGAAGTAGCAGTGATGGAGGGATCATCATCTCCTGCTAAGCACACAGTGGCACAAGGTGACCCTCATTAGAGCATGCATCCAGAGTGAAACTGAATAATTCTAGATCGCTGCTTTAAGAAACTCATGACCTCCAGTTGTTAATTGTTTTGTGTGAGAGTAGTGAACCCTTATGGTCCTTTTAATTAAGTTATCACATCGTACGATAGATGGGATGGAGAATAACTCTCACACCAAATAAGAAGACCAATTTAGGAATTTGGCAACATGTCTGTTTTTTTCTCAATTATCTAAAACAGGGAGTACAACGGACATCAACGGACGTCGCACAGCATGGTCTCAAAGCATTTCATAAAAAAACATTACTTTTATAGCAAAAACTCATCACACGTTATGCGGGATTGTGACAGGACTAAGGGGAGTGTCCAAGTATACCTTCTATAAGGGATCAGATTGTGATTAGGTCTCTATAGTCAGGTGGGCAACTCATGCCCTCCCTTAGTGCAGATCATCTTCAACAGTGATTAGAAACACAATACATCATTGGCTCTCAAAATATAAGACCCTTTGTTATACTCCCTCTACAATTGGTTGGCATGCTTGTACCCTTCTGGAACATTTGATTCTCTAGCAGCACATAAGCTGGTACCCCAGGTGCTGGTGGGTGGACTTGTCTGTACCTTCCCACCCAATTAGCCCATCATCTCTCATCACTCATGCCTTCTGCCATTCAAATAGTCTTTGAACTTCGCCTTGTAGTTTTTCTTCTCTGGGAATGTAAGGGAGTGTGAGCATGTTCTTATCAAGGTTCAGGCTTGCATGCTCACTTCTATTTCCATTCTTGACTCACGTGACAGGAGACTGTGAATCAACACATTTCATAGCATTTAATTGTCCTGGATAAAGAAAATTGGCACTCATGGTGTTCTCTCTTTGCAACTTAACAAGGTATTCCTCGGTGTCACACATGCACTGTTTATCAAGGACTGATAACCAGTTTTGGCTGCCATAGCCTTTGACATCAGGCCAAGCAGTCTTCCTTTGGTCCATCGTTGAGCCTCGGCTTATTTCTTTGCTGCGACACACACAGCTATCAATCCTCTTTTCTCCACGGGTTGAGTTTATTAAAATTGTGACATCGAATGTCCAGATTCTATATATATATATTGGCGGCATTGCCTGCAGTCTATTCACTATGTATAGCCAGCCTTTACAATTACTTAGTCTGCTTGTGTTACAGCATCTGAACAGTCATAAAACAGCTTGCATTTTCTGCAGTGCTTTTTCACACGTGCAATCCTTTCGCACATGAAAATGTTCTCGATTATTTACTTTGCCATCAGATTCTATAAGGCCTAAGCATTATTTTCTTTGGTCATCCTTCTCAGTGCATCTCACTCATTTTGTGTGATGTCACCAGCCTCTCCTTTTCCTAGGAGCTTGAAGATATTTGCCATCCATTGTGGAACCCTTGAGAAGATAAACGCAAACCATATGTCATCTGCAATATCCTCTGTCTCATATTCCATCTTGTTGTGCAGGTTCGCCAGGAATGTTATGGCCTCTGTCAAGGTCCCATTTGCGTCATCTTGAGAAGGTATGAACTTGCAACATGATGGGCCAATTTTGGCACAAACACCTCCATCCATTGCTGTGATCATAACAAGGACATATCTGTTCTGGAGGGTCATTAGCCTTATGGCCCTCAATTCTTCTTTGATCACATTGAATCCTGTTATGGTAGTGTTCATTGTCTACAGGAGTTTCCCATCTGGTAATCTGTAACCATTTGGCATTGGCCATTGTCTGGATCCCTGGCATAAAGACAGTCATGAAGATCGAGGCAGTCTTGCTGAATAGCCTATGCTCATAAGGAATATCATCAAAGGCTTGTATTGATTTAGCAGAAAAATTATTCTCCCTCCTTGTTCAATTGAGTAATTCAAGTGATCGTCTCCTCCTCAAATAGGCATCTGCTTTTGGAAATTCACCAATGTTCTGGTCACTTTTCGGAATCACTAATGCTGGAGCATGGACAAGCACTAAGGAACACATTCCTCCCCAATCCTTGGGCAATTTCATGTAGGCCTTTTTTCCTTTTCGCTGAAAGTACAGTGTCACATTCATCTATGTAATTACAAACATTGGGCCTGATTAATCTTCTACCCATGTCAGCAACTTGGCATGTTCAGCCCATGACTTCAAACATTCATCATTCAATTGTTGTTCTTCCTGCACATATTCCAGCTTCAATAGATGAGCTGCACAGGACATCAATCGTTCTTCCTATCCTTTCCTGGACTTTACTTGTCCATAGACCAGGATCTGAGTATTCCCACAGCATCCAGGCATCCAAGCTATCCATGTCCTATCAGGACAGTCCATTCTCTTCATTTCTGTTATGACTACTTCATCCTGTCCTGCCCTAGGGTTCGTAAGCATCTTGCTCTTCCATGCAGGCTCCTTTTCCATCTGTGTAGTCTTGATATAATTCTCCTGGAATGGAAATGACCATTTCGATCTCCATCGTAGAGTGCCCCAATGTCCTTTGAACTGTCCTTGAGTCATGCATGCAGCAATGTGGACAAGACATCTGCCATCTTACGCTGGTATTTCTCTGGAAATAAAAGTTTGGGCAGTACTCATGGCATAAGGTACGAGAGCGCAAATGTAGCAACCCTCCTTAGATGGACTCTCTCACACCTTTTTCATGTGCTGATACCACATGTTAGTACCCAAGTGTGATGTAATATCTAAATATGTGTTGATCCCACTATCATCTTCCTCTGAATTTCTGCTATGTCTTCCCCTTAAAATGTTAGCAGTCCATGGAAACACCTCTAAAGCAGCTCTGCGCTGGGCAGAAAACACTTGAGACCTTGACTCCTTGTTATTGGGTAAATCGACATTAGTTCCTTGAGTGGGAAGAATTAAAGGAGCTTCTGCTTTAGTTAGACCAATAGAATAAAGAGTATGAACCAGAAGAAACAGGAAGACAAAGATCGATGCTGCACCCTTTTGGGGTGGGGCCAAGTCTGATTTGCATATGGTCTTTCCCCTTCTGTAATGGCTTGGCAGGCGAAGAACGGTGGTCTGGAGGGTTGCCCAGAGCATTGCCAGTGGTTAAGATTAATTCTAAACCTTCCAGCCATCACCTCTTTGTTTTTGCTTTGTCACCCCAAGTGGGACGGGTATGCCCAGACATGGGTCCCGTGCCTGCTGGGCCTAGAGACCCAAGCTACTCCTCACTGATGAGCCCCAAAAAGGGCGAAACATGTTTGGGGATGCTTGTGGTCTCGTGCAGAAGGGATGTGGCATAGCAGTTCGGGCTGGACTGCCCCTTTTGGGGTGGGGCCAAGTCTGATTTGCATATGGTCTTTCCCCTTCTGTAATGGCTTGGCAGGCGAAGAACTGTGGTCTGGAGGGTTGCCCAGAGCATTGCCAGTGGTTAAGATTAATTCTAAACCTTCCAGCCATCACCTCTTTGTTTTTGCTTTGTCACCCCAAGTGGGACGGGTATGCCCAGACGTGGGTCCCGTGCCTGCTGGGCCTAGAGACCCAAGCTACTCCTCACTGATGAGCCCCAACAAGGGCGAAACATGTTTGGGGATGCTTGTGGTCTCGTGCAGAAAGGATGTGGCATAGCAGTTCGGGCTGGACTGCCCCTTTTGGGGTGGGGCCAAGTCTGATTTGCATATGGTCTTTCCCCTTCTGTAATGGCTTGGCAGGCGAAGAACAGTGGTCTGGAGGGTTGCCCAGAGCATTGCCAGTGCTTAAGATTAATTCTAAACCTTCCAGCCATCACCTCTTTGTTTTTGCTTTGTCACCCCAAGTGGGACGGGTATGCCCAGACGTGGGTCCCGTGCCTGCTGGGCCTAGAGACCCAAGCTACTCCTCACTGATGAGCCCCAACAAGGGCAAAACATGTTTGGGGATGCTTGTGGTCTCGTGCAGAAGGGATGTGGCATAGCAGTTCGGGCTGGACTGCCCCTTTTGGGGTGGGGCCAAGTCTGATTTGCATATGGTCTTTCCCCTTCTGTAATGGCTTGGCAGGCAAAGAACGGTAGTCTGGAGGGTTGCCCAGAGCATTGCCAGTGGTTAAGATTAATTCTAAACCTTCCAGCCATCAACTCTTTGTTTTTGCTTTGTCACCCCAAGTGGGACGGGTATGCCCAGACGTGGGTCCCGTGCCTGCTGGGCCTAGAGACCCAAGCTACTCCTCACTGATGAGCCCCAACAAGGGCGAAACATGTTTGGGGATGCTTGTGGTCTCGTGCAGAAGGGATGTGGCATAGCAGTTCGGGCTGGACTGCCCCTTTTGGGGTGGGGCCAAGTCTGATTTGCATATGTTCTTTCCCCTTCTGCAATGGCTTGGCAGACGAAGAACGGTGGTCTGGAGGGTTGCCCAGAGCATTGCCAGTGGTTAAGATTAATTCTAAACCTTCCAGCCATCACCTCTTTGTTTTTGCTTTGTCACCCCAAGTGGGACGGGTATGCCCAGACGTGGGTCCCGTGCCTGCTGGGCCTAGAGACCCAAGCTACTCCTCACTGATGAGCCCCAACAAGGGTGAAACATGTTTGGGGATGCTTGTGGTCTCGTGCAGAAGGGATGTGGCATAGCAGTTCAGGCTGGACTGCCCCTTTTGGGGTGGGGCCAAGTCTGATTTGCATATGGTCTTTCCCCTTCTGTAATGGCTTGGCAGGCGAAGAACGGTGGTCTGGAGGGTTGCCCAGAGCATTACCAGTGGTTAAGATTAATTCTAAACCTTCCAGCCATCACCTCTTTGTTTTTGCACATGCAGATTTTATACACCAGAATATCAACCCACACCATTTATGGCATTCTTGGGATTGATCATTTTTTAAACCCATATCATTTTCAAGATTCCTCATTTTTGCTATAACTATTTAAGGAAAGAAAAACACTACTCCGGCAATAGTAAAATATTTGGTACTTGCAGTAGCTCCTCTACGATTGCTATAAGCAGCCTCTTTATTATAGGGCCATTTTTAGGATCCTGTAAAAACGTGTAGATCCCCACATCTCTTCAAACAAGTGCAGGATAAGCTTGAAGAATAAACACAAAAATAGCAAGCATGATACAATGCACATTACTTTCAGGGAGAACCATAAACTGAGTTAAATAAGTATTCAGTAAGAAATGAATTGGGTTACTGCTCACGGTTTCAATTATCAAAACCAAATTTGAAATACAGTTCAGGCATATTTATGATGTATCAACAAGGTTGTAGAGTTCTTTTTCAAAGAATTCTGTTACTCAAGAAACGAATTTGCACGCCTGCGATAATATTTATAAGGATTCTCCAGTGAGAGCCACAGTCCAAATGAAAATCTGCATTTATTAATCAATCCATTTGCTTATCGTCTGTCTTCCTCGTCATCGAACGAGTCTGCACACGCAGAAATTCTTCTTCTTGTCTAGCTTCTGGATTGATCGTTGGGGGTCAATCCAAGCTTGTCTGCCTTGAACTTTTACTGCTGAGGGAGTAACATCCTTCACTATGTATGGTCCCATGAATCTTGGCTCATGGCACTTCCTAGTAAAGTTTCGAATCAGCACTGTGTCTCCAGCAAATAGTTTTGGTTTTAATAGTCATTCTAAAAATCTGGTTGCTGAATGGTTTTCATCTGTGTTCTGAGACACACCACCCTGACCCTTGAGTGGATCTGAAATGACAGAGATACTAGAGGTCATAGGTGTCTAATGTTCATTTAATTCATGTCCTAACATTTTTACTGTGCTCTTGTTATCACTTCTACTCCTTGATGGAGGGGTTAAACACATTTGCATTCATCTTCCTGTCACTAGCTCATGGGGTGTGAGGAAGTGGTCAGACCCGGGATGATTCCTTAGGGTATATAAAGCTAGGGGTAGTCAATCCCCTTTTCAGTGTCAATTTGAGCTTCACAACTCTTTCCTTTAGAAGGCTGTTGAGTCTCTCACATATCCGGTTCACTTGCTGGTGATAAGTAGAAGAAAGCGTGTGCTTAATATTTAGCAAAAATCCTATTTGTTCAACTACTTTATTAACAAAATGTGGCCCATTATCGGATTTCAGCACCTCCCACCCTCCCCATCTTGGAAAGACATTGGGTACTAAAAGCTACACTACACAAGTGGCATCAGGATGTGCTTCGATCCACCTGGAGAAGGGACAAACCAACACTATTAGATACCTGTATCCATTACAAACTTGCAGCATATCAACATAATCAATATGTAAATTCTGAAAAGGACAATTCGCTCAAGGAATTACTCCTCTAATTGTTGTAGTGTATGCCCAGTGGAAAACATGTGACATATGATGCAGTTTACTACATAAAATGCAACGTGTTCCAACAGGTTTGGTACTAACCAGTCTTCTGCAATTATTGCAGCAAGATATTCCCTAGTTACATGCGCAGGGTGGTGCAACTGTTCAAGCGCTACCTTTAAGAATGCTACTGGCATTACCGTCTGTCCAGTAATGTCGTGTCACCATAATGCTTCTGTGGGAGATAAAGATCACCCCCTTCACTTCCATAAGTCTTGCTCTTCCTGTCGTGCACTGCCTTGAACCTCCATTAACTGGGCTCTCAGTAAATAATTGAATCCTTAATTCACTACCATAATTGTAACTACCTTCTCCTTAACATCTGGAGTATCAGAACCTGAAATATCTCAAGAACATGCAACCCTTTTGGCCTCTGCGGCTTAATTCCTGCAAGAGATAAGGTCAGTTTGCTTAGTATGCACTGTGCATTTAACTATCGTTATGGCTACTGGGAGTTATAGTGCCTCTATAAGCCTGTCCAATAAAGATGTGTGCTGCTACTGGAGTGCCGTCCGATTGCAGGTAGCTCCTCTTTTTCCAGCGTGCTAGCCCTGTGTGTACGGTTGATGTCACATAGGTAGAGTCACTGTACACCATCACTTCCTGCCCTTTATGTTTTTTGAGCATGAAAATAAGTGCTACCAATTATGCTGCTTACATTGAAAAGTGAGATGTAGTCTTACACTAGTTACAACCTCAAATTCACTGTTTGCTCTATGCCTTACTACAGCTGCACCAGAATGTCTTTCTCCAATTGCTTGATCAATTTTGGAAGAACAATCAAAAAACAGAATCTCTCCTCCTGACAATGCATTCTCTTTTTACGCGCAGTATATTGTCATAAAACTCTACATAGTTTGCGCAGTCATGCACATGCTTGCCCTCTGCCGCTGGCTCAGCTACAAAGATGGCAGAGTTCAGATGGTATTTTACATCTGACAATTTTAATCGCTGGGTTTGATATGATTACTTCATATACAGAAGCTCTCTGAGATGTCAATGTACCTTTGGATTTCTACAAAATGGCAAACCAAGCGTGCTCCACAGAGAGCTTCATTGAATAACCCATTACAATGCTTGTGGATTTCTCAATTGCGAACACGGCAGCTGCTAATCACTGTTTGCAAGGAAAATGCCCTTTCATAACTGGGTCTAAAATCCCACTGTAATATGCAGAGGTGTGTACCCTAATGTAGTTCTGTCATAACTGTCCCATTGGTATGTCAAAACAAGAAATACTTGTCAGCATAATTGGGCATTCCTAAAACAGGAGCTGTACAAATTGCTTTCTTCAACTCTTCAAATCCTCTCTCCATTTCCTCAGTCCATTCTATTTTCTATGTATTGACCTGTGCTCACTTTAAAGCCTGCAAAAGGGGTCTTGTGTATGAACTATAGTCAAATACCCATGCTCTCACATAATTACATAATCCCAAAAACTGTTGCGTATGTTTCACCATGTGTGGTTTTGCAGTGTTCATGATTCCTTTGGGTCTTTATGGTGTATCCCTCTTTCCCTCATGTGACTGGCTTTTGTACAACACATCTTCTTGACAGTACTGTAACTTCTCTTTGTTTACTTTTCATCCCTTGTCTGCTAGAATAGTCAATAAATGGAGTGAGTCTTGTCTACACTTATCTTCTGTTGTGCTACAAATCCAAATGTCATCTACGTACTGTATCATAGTGCTTTTCAAATCAATATTGCCTACGTCCATCTGTAAGACTCTATTAAAGGTCTATGGGTACTCGCAGTACCCTTGAGTCAGCAGCCTAGTGTGTTTCAGGTGAATCTGATGAAATGTAAACAAAGTCAAGTCTTGTGAGTCTTTATGTAATGGGATTGAGAAAAACGCATTCTTCAAATCAATCACTGTAAAATATTGCACATCTACTGGGATTCTGCATAGTATCGTCGCTGGATTAGGAACTAAAGGAAATTCTCCTTCTACAATCTGGTTAATCGATCTCATGTCTTGTATAAATCTCCACGACCCTCCCTTCGATTTCTTCACAGGGTACACTGCAGTATTGCACAATGACTCTGATGGTACCAGAACACCTTGCTCCATCAGTGCTGAAATAGTCTAGAAAATGCCCTCATCTGCCTCTCGAGACACTGGCCTCATTATGAGCATGCCGGTCCGTAACAAGGGTGATGGTAACCTACCGGCACCATTGTTACCGGACCGGCATACTTTGAGTTCTGCGAGCGGGTGCCTTTTCACTCACCAGGTCTGACCTGGCGGGCAGAAAGGCACCCGCTCACAGACATTGATGGATGCACCGGCACTGTTGCACACAATGCCGGTGCATCCATCCTCCCCATTCCCATTGAGTCCTATGGTACTTGGGAATGGGAATTGGGAGTCATTTTTCCTGGCGCCTGGCTATGGGGAATTACCAGGACCGCTAGGGCTGTAATGCCCCTGTAATCCCCATTGCCAGGCACCGAAAAAAAAAAAAAAAAAAAAAATGACCCTTGTGGCAGCTGTGCCCTTTTTACCAACAAGGCTACTGCCAGGGTCGTAATCAGACCCATTGGGTATTGTCTTGCTCGAGGTATAAACACACCTGGTTTCAGCTTTATTTTAACCTCCCCAACTCCCTTCAATAAGACTACATCATAAGGGCCTGTAGTCTATGAAACCATTGTCACTTTCTCCAAGTCTACATCAAACAATGCTGGACACTGCTGTATTATTGTCATTCACTGTGAGATGTCCCTTTTCTATATTCTGATTCAATATGTAATCCTCATAAAGAGCACCACTTCATCATCTGATGGATCATCTCTAAACATATCATCGTCAGTGACATTGATCAATCTACACCCTTGCCCAATGGCAATTATTGTTCTCCATGGCCTACCTCATCATCTGTTCCTTCGAGCATTGCCATTTCCCTTTGTAATATGGCTGCATCTAACTCTAAGGGGATGGTCTGTCCCTCCTCTTCACCCGTAGGTATCTGTTGTCTAAATGAAAATGCATCAGGTATTTTCATAATCCTTCCCATTAAGCCAGGTAGCCATGTTCCCAGAATGTTCACCCCTTACAGGAAAACCTCTGGTTCTATCAGCACACCTCGCAGAGCCATTTGCCCTGTAAATGCCAATATAAATTCGCCCACATTCATATAGCGTATCCTAGGAGTAGAGCACACTATATCTTCGCCAGTAAAAGAAATCTTCATGTTAAGTTTTGTCATTAAGTCTCTTCGCAAAATATTAACTGGTGTCTGTTGTAAATACAACAAAGGAAAGGACATGTCACCCTCTCCTATAGAAATTGGTAATTCATCAGTAAAAGGAACTCGACTCATAGCTCCAGAGAATCCTTGAGCATTTATGGCGTTTTCCAACATTGGATATTTTCCCTCTCTTATACATGAACGAGTTGCACCAGTGTCTGTTAAAACAGAAAAAAAAAATGTGCCTCCTGTCGTCACCTCAACCCTTGGTTCTTCTTGGGAGTCTGGTATCACAGATAGTACTGAACACATCAAGTCTCCCTGTGAGCTGTCCTATTGTGGATACATGCATACCCCTGTACCTGTGAAAGAATTCCCTTCTACTACAGTGACACCCCCTATTTTAGGTGTCAATAATTGTCCTGTGTTTGTATTCTGCTGTATCTGCATGGGAGCATGCTGTGACTGCCCTTGTGGCGGATTCAATGGTGCTTGCTTTGGTTGCTGTGCCTGTTGCATTTGCAACACTTGTGTCTGATAAACTGACTGATCTTGGGCAAATCCTTCCCTGGCTTGTGAGCAATTGGCAGGAGGATCAACTCTCCCCCCTCTTGAGAATTGGCCATTTTGTACATACCCTTGGCTTCTGCATATTCGCACAATGTGCCCTGTCATCCTACAAGTCCAACATATAGGAGACCCCGCCTGACTAGTCCCCCTTAGTTAAACCCTACTTGCACACTCTGATTCCCATTCTGTACATTCTGAAACCTACCTTGAGTGTTTTAAAATCCACCCCTTCCTCTGTAGCCCATGCCTCTATCTTGTGGTACAAACCCATGCCCTCCTTGGTCCATCAGGCGCTGATTATTCGCCTATGATGTACCCACTGCTTGCTGTACTCCTAGTCCTTCGCCGCTTGTCAGTACCACCCTTTATATGGCATATTTTGACAATTTTTTCTGAACTAACTTGGCTTCCTCAATCTTTTTAGCATCATCTTTTTCTTATCTCTCCTGTAACAGCTGACAATGATGCACTATAGTCAACTGTACTTCGGCCAATGGCTTTGCTTCCATTCCCACTTGTTTCTTGAGTTGCCTCTGTACCTGCTCAGGCAATCCCTGACATAAATGTGGTCAAATACTGCCACTGTTTTTCCCCACGGCTCGCGTGTTTCACGAGTCCAGTATTCCTGAATGTCCTGAATGTAAGCATACAGATCCTCATCCTGTTTCATTTTCCACGTCATAATTTTACCCTTGTCTGATACATCGGGATGCTGTACTCTGAGAGCTCCCCAGACATCTGATTTACAATTATTAAATGGTGCTCCATTGACCGCTGTATTTTGTGCTGTCACACTTGAATAGCTGGCTCTCTTCCAAATGTCATCAGCTCTTTCCCCAAGAATAGCTGCTAGGAGACTTTTAAAATCTCCTATTGCTAAGGTATTTCCTCCTGTAATTTTTTTCTAACTCATAAATCCATTTTCCTGCACCTGCCGTTGAACTGGCCAGATTGTACCTTTAATTGTCCTTATCCATCTGTGGGCATGGAATATACTGTGGTCTTGCTCCCCCTTTTTCCAATAAGGGAAACTGCATAAATCCTAATCCACAATCGGCTCCCATCATCTGCCTATCCATAGTAGGGACAATGGTTTCTAATTGCCTTCTTCCTGACAATGACCTTAACCTGCTTACATATGGTGGTGACTCTCTTCTCACTTTACAATCATCCTTTAGGGCACTCTGGATATGCTTCAGGTTCTGGTGTCCTTTCATTAGGTTGCTCTAGATCAGACCATCTTACTTCCTTGTTTGCCTGCAGGCCTCCCTCAGGGGTATGTGCACCTCCTCCCTCTTCCCTATGGAAGGATTGTCTCTCCTCGTCTGACATATCTAGGCCCCAACTAGTGTGACTCTCACCCCCTTCACCCTTGTCTAAGGTCAGTCTACTTTAAGACAAGGCTGAATGCTCAAGGCTGAATTGGTTATTCTCTCCACTTTGTGATTTGAAGATGAGGGTTTGATCTCCCTTCCCTCGGCTTCCCGATTTGCCACCTTCTCTTAAGTCCTGATAGGCTTGATCAATCCTATCTCTGATGCTTCCTATATCTAAGTCCTCTTCTACGTTTACTCTAGATGGCCCTGACACTGCTGGCTGTAATGGGAGGAACTATTCTACAGTACTCCATTGTAATACTGGACGTGGCTTGATTAATTCCTTTTGAATGAGATCAATATTGCGTTCCTGCTGTCCCCTTTTTTTGTTCTAATTCTTCATCTACTTTCCTTTCCTTTTTTGCTTTTTCGCTTCCCATCTAACTCTTTCCTCTTCTTGTTTTATCTTGACTCTCCTTACCCCTGCTCTGCTTCCTTCGTCTTCTCTTCATATTTGTATTCTTTTATCTCTTAATTTCTGTGCCTCCTCCTATTCTCTCTTCCTTTCTTGCTTATCCTGTTCTTCTATCGCTATCTGTCTGTTATCATACTTCCTTTGCTCCTCTTCCCTTTCTTCTTTCTTTTGTTGGTCTTCCTGATACATCTGTTCTCGCTGCTATCTGCTCTTCCTTGTATGCCTGCCATCTTTCAATCTCGTCTCTCGTTCCCTGTCTTTTCTATCTTATTCTTCTTGATCTTTCCTTTGCCTAACTTCCACAATGCTTTTCCCATCTGGCTTGAGTAATATCAGTCCTCTCATCCATTTGTTCTGTATGAGCGTTAATTCATCAGCTTTATCCTTCTCTCTTTTCCATCTCTTGATCTCTCGTTCCATATCTGTCGATACATTTGATTGCTCGCTTTTGTCTTCCCTGTTTGTAAGACCTTAAAGATCTCCTCTTTTCTTTTAGTCCCCTCTGGACTATTGTCACTACTATAAGAAGGTGGTTCATATATCGGATTACTAAACCCCATTGCCGCCTTCCATTCCTTTAACGGATACAATCCTATGCTTTCCGTACTATCACTTTTTATCTCAGATGAAGAAAGGAGAGCAGAAGGCTCAACGCCTTCCTCTTTACTGGTTAAGCATCCACTACTCAGGTGGCGGATCCTCTCTCTCTTCTTGATACGTTTTCCAAAGCTCTAAAATAGCTAACGTTTTCTCCAATTTCTTTCCCATGGACGCAGCATGCAAGCATGTGGTCATGTGTTGCAATACTGCTTTCGACAATGATCCCCCTTGTGGCAATGGAAGGAACATCATATCTGCTGTGCCTTTCACCCACTCTGCACTGTACTGTTTGAGCTTGGGTATGTGTTTTGACAATGTCTTACATAAATGCATCAGAGTAACAAAGAGGAGTAATGGTTCCCATTGTGACAAGTCTCAATTGACTGAGAATACTTAACAGTGTTTACAAAAATAATTTTATGAAAACAACAAATATGAGCATGCTCCAACAATCATAGCTTAAAACCTCTATTTTTCAATATTCTCAGTCTACCTCTGAGTCAGTACCGGCAGTTTCGCTAGATAGACACTACTGGCCGCATCACGAGTTGGGTGGTAGCCCTCAAATGTGGCAGTAACGCTATAACCGCCACATTTAAGGGTCCACCAATCTCGAGTCTGGCAGCATTTACCCCCAGCTGCGCCAGAAAAAAGCCAATTTTCGGGTGCAATTAGCATGCTTTAATTGCACTGAAAACGCCCTCAGTTTGCATTCCCCTTTGTCTACTCAGCATTCAATCATTCAGCTCGATGCCTTCGGTATCGACTCCCCCTCCAATCAACCACTTTTGCCTTCCGTCCATGGAAACCTGGAGGGACTTCGTCAAAGAGGGAATCCTCCCACCGTCTAGATTTTCTATATCGCCCGCTTTCCACAGGAAAACTGTGCGATCTTCCTCCTAGAAGGCAATGGGTGCCCAATTTTCCAAAATACTGGAGTCTTACTGGTCGATGGGTCTTGCTACCAAACCATCCGCTGCTACCAAGTGAGCCCTTATGGTCTTTTTAATTAAGGTAACACATCGTAAAATGGCTGGGATGGAGAATAACTCTCACAACAAATAAGAAGACCATCTCAGGAAGTTTGCAAAATGTCTGTTTTATTCTCAATTTTCTAAAACAGCGAGTACAATGGGCATTAACGGACGTCGCACAGCATGGTCTGAAAGAATTTCATAAAAAACATTACTTTTACAGCAAAAACTCATCATACGTGATGTCATACTATGTGGCAAACTACAAAAACCTACATGTGATTGTGATATGACTAAGGGGAGTATCTAAGTATACTTTCTATATGGGATCGGATTGTGATTGGGTCTCTATAGTCAGATGGGCAACCCATGCCCTCCCTTAGTGGAAGTCATCTTCAACAGTGATTAGAAACATGATGCACCATTGGCTCTCAAACTATAAGGCCCTTCGTTATATGGCCCTCTACAATTGGTTGGCACGCTTGTACCCTTTTGGAACATTCAATTCTCTAGCATCGCGTAAGCTGGTACCCCAGGTGCTAGTGGGTGGTCTTGGCTGTACCTCCCCACCCAATTAGCCCATCATCTCTCATCACACATGCCTTCTGCCATTCAAATTGTCCTTGAACTTGGCCTTGTAGTAGTTTTTCTTCTCTGGGAATATAAAGGAGTGTGAGCATGTTCTTATCAAAGTTCAGGCTTGCACGGCCACTTCTATTTCCATCCTGGACTCACATGACAGGAGACCGCAAATCAACCCATTTTATAGAATGTAATTGCTCTGAATAAATAAACTTGACACTCATGCTGTTCTCCCTTTACAACTTAACAAGGATGCCTCAGTGTCTCACATTGACTGTTCTTCAAGGAATGATAACCAGTTTTGGCTGCTTTAGCCTTTGACACCAGGCCAAGCAGTCTTCCTTTGGTCCATCATTGAGCCTCGGCTTATTTCTTTGCTGCGACACACACACACACACAGCTATCCTCCTTTCTCCACGGGTTGAGCTTACTAAAATTGTGACATTGAATGTCCCAATTCTATATATATATTGGCAGCACCATTTGTAGTCTATTCACTATGTATAACGACCCTTTACGATTACTTAGTCTTCTTGCATCTGTACAGTTATAAAAATGGCTTGCATTTTCTGCAGTGCTTTTTCACACGTGCAATCTTCATTCTGCATATAAAAGTCTTCTCAATTATTTACTTCGCCATCAGATTCTATAAGGTCCATGCATTCTTTTCTTTGGTCATCCTTCTCAGAGCATCACACTCATTTCTTGTGACGTCAATAGCCTCTCCTTTTCTCATATTCACACTTCTTCTGGGCTCTCCCTAAGGAGACCGTCATCTCCTCGGTGACACATCATGTAGGGTTTTCTCAGTGGATACCTTGTCTCAAAGGCTTTTCGTGGAATAGATACCATTACTGGCATGGCACATGTCGCAATTTCCGGTTTCCAACATATAGCCAGAATAGGCGCGGGACTTCCTGCAGAGGCAATCAGCTGCTTCTCTACATTAGATTAGAGGAACCTAGGAGGTGCCAAGGATGTCCACAGCAGCACACATGACTCCAAGCCCCATTGATACATGTAATAAAAAGTTCATATATAGCAAGAGGGGGTTCTGAACACCTTCTGGGTTGCATTAAGCCAGCCCTTATTTCATTCTAAGGAGTTTTGTAATAATGGCATCAATTCACATTGCAAGGCTACCACCAAGCAATAGCACCAGATTCCTAGACATGTGGAATACACAATAGTGTGTTTACCTCTGGGAGGAGTGGAAAGCAGAGACACATAGAAAGAGTCAAGGGGCATTATTACGATAGTGGCAGTAAAGAAATAACGGTGCGGTAGTGCCACCGGCGCCGTTGTTACCATACCGCCACATTACGAGTTCTGCTTGCGGGTGCCACTCTGCATGCCTAGTCAGACCAGGCATGCAGAGTGGCACCCGCAAGCAGAACTGGATGGTAGCAACGGTACCGTTATGAACGGTACCGTTGCTACCATCCTCCCCATTCCCATTGAGCCCTATGTGGCTCCCGTGCAAGGGGAATTACCGGGCCCGCCGATGTCGGAATGGAACGGTAATTCCCCTTTCACAGGACCCAGAGCCGGACCCGAGTTTGGGGTAGCCATGCCGGTAAAAACGGCATGGCTACCTGCAACCTCGTAATGAGGCCTAAGGCCTTACCTTTTAACTTACTAAGACAACCATGGGAAAACCCTGAAGCACGAGCACAACAGTCTCATAGCTCAGTATTTAATTGTGAAAGATAATTAATCACACAGATGCTTTAAAAGTCTAAACTTCAGAATCCCAGTAGCAAAAATATGACTTCACAATGCAAACGTTCATTTAGGTTGTTAGTGTTAAAGCAAGTGGGATCTAGCAAAACACAGTTTATTAAGCTTTTGAAATATACAGTCACCTTATTGCACAAGTGGCGCCCTGACAGAGGCATCCGTTTTGTTTTAATATTGATATCTTGTATCCAACACAGTGGACACTCACTGGGGGTCATGACAACTTTGCTAGTGCAGGATTAACGTGCCAGTATTAACGTATATAGGGACATTTCTGCATCAACAAAGTACACGTTTGCCAATGGGGTGGAAGAATTACCTCCAGATAAGAGATGTGGGTAAATCCGACACCCTACTGGCCGAAAATAGCCAGTATCATCAGCACTGGTATTACTGGTGCCAGTAATACATGCAAATCCCCCATGCAGTCCCATGGAACTCCATGGAATGGGGATTTACCACCCTTACCAACACTCATAATCCAGCAGTAATTCTGCTGGACTGAGTACTGGTAACAGTACCACCATTTGCCAGGACCCTGCCAAATTTAGCACCAGGATACCGGCAAAGTTGTAATGACCGCCACTGTGCCTGGAAAGCCCAACATCACACACAACTAACATTAATTTTATTATGCTGGCATCTCCTAAATATCCACTTGAGAGACTTGAGACAATACGGATGGCAACAGTGTGCGGTGTGGATACCAATAATGTAGCATAACATGACAGATGTGTACTTCAAATCGTGCCACTCTTTAAGTCAGTGATAGCACCTTTTTGTTTAAATAACACCCTCACTTACAGATCTGCCCATCAACCATTCCTCATTCTTAGCAGAAACTGTAATTGTTGTATTACATCACAGAACCATCAATGAGTAGCATGTTAACTGAACCTCAGAATTGGCCCAGGACATGCTTTTTACACATTCACATTTACATTTACATTTACAGGAGCACAATGTAAAGTTGCCTGCCAGCACACAAATAAAGCATTTCAAACAACAAAAAACAGTGATCTGAAGGAAAATCAACTTACTTCCTGCATTGGTTAATCATGATCCAGTATGCACTTTTGGGTTCATAAACCACATCCTTGCGATGTCCATGTTCATGACATGACATGTTTTTCATTGTTTCTATTGTCATGCTTTGGTGTGCATGGCAGGGAGCATGTACAGCCGATCCCTCTCGGGTCCGCATACTTTATGCCTGTGCATAAAGCAGGCAGATGCCAAAGGGATCTCCAGCATTTGTTCTAGGAGGAAAATCCATGCCGTTGTAAATGCTGGAGCATTCCGTATTGCAGAGAAGAAGAGAGTGGAGGAAATGCAAGTTGTGTTCCGCCCCTCTCTCCGCCATACATATGAGTGAAAATGAGCCAGAGCGTGAATATAAGGCGTTAAAGCCCTACTCGTTGCGGCTCTATTGAACATGAGTGACATTGTGCATAATAGTGCAACATTATGTTGGGCATTTTCTGATAAACCGGTGCTTAAAAGGAAAGCTCACACTTAGTTTACACTTTCCTTTTACGCTTCAGTTCATTTTTCAGCTGTTTTCAGGCATAGGAGGTACATAAAACGGTGAAGCAATCCTCTTCCGTCTCAGGGCAGCATATGATATTAACTCACTGTAATCTTTACTTTTACGCTCGGGTTTGAAAGTGTTTGAAAAGTGCATACCGGTGTTGCCCCCATGCATGTAATTACCATTTTCAATCAAATATAGAAGCACTGTTAATGTGGTATGCACATGCAACTACTTATGCAGTGCTTATTTTGTGCTTGTAAGCATGTCATGCACACAGACCGCAGTACAATTTGCATTTAAAGCTTACTTTGCATACCCAACATTTATTTTCAGAATGCTGCATGCATGGTCTACCGCATGGATATTCTTTGATCATATGTGCTAAACATGCATTGTGCGATCAATTTATGCTAATTCAGATGTGGTTACAGGCACCATGTGAATCCTGCATTGTGTAAACCTCATTATTATGCTGCATCTCACTCGAAATGTTAAAAGCCTTCAGTGATTCTTCAACCTAATATACCTTATGTGGATAGGATCCTTAAGACATTCATGCTGACTATTTTTGTTGTGAATTGATCACACCGAGTTCTATTTTAAAATTAACTGCTTTGTAATGTTTTGAATGATTGAACTTCAATGTATATTTTTAATGAACTCATGCATTTCCATGGCCAGATCAAGCCTTGCAAAATCCTTATTTGTTTATGTCGATATTTTGTACAATTACAAACATTTCTTGACACTCTTGACAGTCTCGATCCGTCTGAAACCTGCCTCAAAGTGTAACACTTGGTATGATACCGAACTTGCAGCCCTGAAACAAAAGTGCAGGGTAGCAGAACGGAAGTGGATAACCTCAGGCTCATCCTATGACAAACTGGCCTGCCGACTGCTCCAAAGGCAATACAGAATCGCCATCCGTGCAACGAAAAGAGCCCACATTCAGGCACGGATCTCAGGCGCATCCAATAACACAGCTGAACTTTTCAGAATGTGCAGGGGACGAGCCAACCCCTCTGCAGTCTCCTCCTCCCCTTCTCTTCCTATGCCCTCTGGAATGCACTGGCCTCACATTTTGCCAGTAAAACTCGGGACAATCTGACCACCCTTTTTACACTCCCTCACAACCCATCCCATACCCCCAACCCACACCCCCACCACACTCCCACCCCTCCCTCCTTTTTCCTCCTTCTCCTCCTTCTCTCCTTCTCTCCTGTCACACCCAAAGAAGTTACCAGAGTTGTCCGCTCCATGAAGTCTCTTCTAAACAGGTCTCCTCTTGCTGATCCAGGTTCATCAAAGATAACATTGGTTTTCATGCCCCTGCTCTTGCTGATTTCTTCAATCACTCTTTTGTCACTGAATATTACCCCTCCCCTCTTCTGACCCTACCTGCCCTGCCAGCTATCACCCTATCTCCATCGCCCTCTTCCTGGGGAAGATGCTTGAGAAGCTACCCTAGCCCCAACTGAACTCTCACATAGAACTTGTTGGTGGCCTCCACGACCATCAATATGGATTCTGAGCTTTCAAAGGCACGAAAACTGCTCTTCTGAGCATCTGTGAAGAACTGCACGCATCTCTGGACTCCAACTCCACAGCTGTCCGTATCCATCTTGATCTCTCCTCTTAATATGACACAGTTAACCATTCCATTCACATACAAAGGCCCCACAATACACTTGGTATCTCGGAATGGGCACTGGATTGGCTGTCCTCTTTCCTCACTAACCGCTCTTCTCAAGTCATCATGGGCCATGTCTCCTCTCCTACTTCCATCTTGTAAGGTGTTTTGTCTTTGGGCTATTACCTGACTTGAGGGTATTTTAGTATCATGGTAAATTTGTGGTAAGCATATTCATAGCACTGCCCTACATGATAAAACAGACCTTCCCCCTTTCTTATCCTTTCTTTTAATTGGGCTCTATTCTGGATTTGACTGTAAGCATACACCCAGACCTAATACATTTAGCAGAAACATAATATTTCCATAGAATGTGTATAGTTTGTGCATCAATTGTGCCAATGACTTAGATACAACATCAGCATATATTATTGAAAGATCCTATTCAGCTTCCATGCATAGCTGAACACACTCACACAACAGACCGGCTTTCTAGCTTGCTTTTATATGCCCCTTTCATTTCTTACTTTACCTCCAGTAATAAATACTTTTTACCACTGTGGTGTAGGCACCAGGGTGCTTCCTAGTTACTTTCCGCCACCTAAAGAATGATCACCAGAAACATGAAAATAAAAACATGTTGACACCACTTTATTTTCATTCTGCAATTATTATTTATGACCATGTCACTTATAAAAAGGAAACAAAAACATTACATTTCATAATAATACATTTGTTGCCTCTTACCAAAGCATCAACACTGCCATGGTTATCTAGGAAACAAAATATGAACAAGCATTGCACAACATTTTTCTTTTTCTGTTAGTTCACAGTGTGAGAAAGAAAAACAATGGCCCTCATTACGACCCTGGCGGAAAGGGTTTTACGCCAGCGTAATGCATGGCGTACCTTTCCGCCATACTACGAGTTCCCGTAGCGCCATGGTGGTTTTTTCGCCTGGTTTTTCCGGGCGGAAAAATCCATGGCGCTACGGGACCTGTTGTTAATTACGCCACCGTAATTTACGGTGGCGTAATTAACGCCTTCCCCACTCCCATTATACCCTATGGGGCAAAAATGGGAATGGGGAAGGGTAAATGGGGATTGGGGACTTACCGCCCCGCCAAGGTCGGAATGGGGCGGTAAGTCCGCCAACCCCCATGGCGGAGTTGGCAGCTCTGCGCCATGGACCATGGTGCAAATTGCACCATGGTCCTCCGCCAGGGTCGTAATGAGGGCCAATGACTAAGTTGAAATTAATGATCTATTCCTGTCTATCTAGCCACATAGATAATTCACTTTCATTCAAGGTTCTCCTCAACTTTACCGCCACATCAGATTTTGAAGTTTCTGTGCTTTATCTGTGCGGCCCCTCTCAGCCCTGCTTATCTGCCCTAAAATGTTACAAACTCTGCACTGCCCTTTCGCACTCCCGAAAGATGGCCTTGCGTTCCCAACAGACTTCAATGCCAGCTCAACACAGCCTCAGCACTCCCTCCCTTTTGGCAGCCGGCAGAAGGAAGAAGAGCCTTCACAGATTTTGAAGTTTCTGTGCTTTATCTGTGCGGCCCCTCTCAGCCCTGCTTATCTGCCCTAAAATGTTACAAACTCTGCACTACCCTTTCGCACTCCCGAAAGATGGCCTTGCGTTCCCAACAGACTTCAATGCCAGCTCAACACAGCCTCAGCACTCCCTCCCTTTTGGCAGCCGGCAGAAGGAAGAAGAGCCTTCACCCTTCAATTCATCCCTATTTATCTACCCTGCCTGTCGTTCAAAACAAAAACTGCTCTCTTTCTGACGTATTTTAGCAACATCTAGACTTCTGATCCACTGTCCAATCACCTATGGGAGTTTCTATGTATCTCTTCTTGCTTTCTTGCTTCCTGTGCAATCAAAGGACTCTCAGAATACAATAAGACAGCCTATTCATTTTTACAGTGCACATTTCTTTTCCATGGAACGAAAAGAGAGAAAAAAAATAATAGAACATAATTTCCATCCGTGTTCACTGACATTGCATTGCAATGTTAATCAGGAGGACTAATTAGTTACTGGGGTTTCATCTCCAATGCAACCTTACACAGATGGCAATTCCTATGATGTTATATGTGTGGACATTGCATTTTAAATCAGCAGCCTTTATGACAATATTTGTGCTTTGCCATTGAAAGCCTAGTTCACTGCCATCATGAGCTCAATGTGTCATTTTCATTTTCTGCCTTCACCTGAACTAATTTGCATAATTTGCTGTCTCTTTTCCTGCATTTACACTAACCGCATTGAAAGTGCTGTCCTGTAAACCCACTTGCACCCATTTAACTGGCTGCTTTTATTGAAATCACTGCCCAAAATTGTTGTTATAGGTTCCTACTGTAACGCTCACCTGATTCCCGCAGAGGCGCCGGTCTTGACTGGGTGAATGCCGTATCTTCAAAGGTGATGTGTAACACACGGTTGGCTCTTTGGGCTGGACCTCTGTGCACTGTATGTCTGACTCGAAGAGTAAGATGTCTGCAGATAGAAAATATGGGATTAATGAACTGGGGTTATTGGGTGCCTCTCTCCTCTTCCCTTTCTCTTCTCCTGTAGAACCCCAAAGGTTAACGCCCTCACCTTAGGTAAGTGAACGCCGAGCTCTCCATCTGCCTCGGGGCAGGGTGCCGTAACCAGTTTCTTCACTGGATAAGGGTGCAGGCCTCTTGACCTCAGAGGACTGCTGTCCGTCGTTAACTGCACGAACGGTAAGTTCTGGGCACTTCAAATGTCTTAAAAGTCTTTTGTAATGATATCTCTTGATTTGCAGGGTTCCGGCGATGGCGGATGGCGGGCTGATGAGAGTTGAGGATCGAACCCGCGCGAGGAATAGAAGCGCCTGGAAGCACGTAAGTAAGCGCTTGTAGCCTGCTTCACGATTCGCACTAACTGTCCCTTTTATCTTGCAGGTACAAGTTCGGAGCTTTAGAGAAGCTGAAGGGTGCTGGAATACCCACTGGATTCGGCGTGGGAAGGAGTAATGGCACGTGAGTAATAAAGTTGCCCAATGTCTTTAAACGCACCTTCTTTTGTCTTTCAGATGCGGGATGCAGCGCCGAAGGCCTCCGGAGCGTGCAAAGAGCTGGTAAGCTTTTGTCTTTCAGATGCCGGAATGCAGTGCGAAGACCTCCGGAGCATGCGAAGAGTAGGTAAGCCTTTGTCTTTCAGATGCCGAAATGCAGCGCGAGGCGTTGGTGACAGCCGATGGACCAGGTAAGAGATGCGCTGCCACTGAAGACCGTAGTGCTAACCTGTTCTTTCTTTGTCTTTACAGGTGCTGCTGAAGACTGGATTCCAGGATGGTAAGCCTTTGTTCCCTTAGACCCAGGATCAGAAGCAGAAGACACGATGAGCGTTCTGCTGCAGAGAATGCAGAATAACGCAAAGCAAGATTCATCCATCGGGTGTGGTTTAAATAGCCTCCTGTAGTGCTTAGGTGTCTCCTTCCACAGCCACGCCTAGGTAAGAAAAGAGTTCCTGCTTTCCAGAAGAGTTCCAGTGTTCTGAACCTAGGGAGTGGCTCCTGCCCCACCCAACAGGAAAAGTAGTCCCAAACAGAAGAGGATCAGGGGTTCAACTGGCAGGTAAGTAAGCAGCATGGTCTGCAGCAGGTAAGTCCACCGAAGCATTATGAGCCCGGCGCTTCCAGCGCTGGGACTGGGCATCTTTATGAGCCTGGTCCCACTGGCGCCAGGACAGGGTACAAAAGGTCCCAATTGGGAATGGCTGGCACTCGGAACCGGGGTTATGGGTCTGCTTCCAAGGGAGTCGGGCAAGTCCTGATCTTTTGGAAGCAGAGATCATGACAGCACCCCCCCTCAAGGCCCCTCCCAAACCGGGCTTCTCCGGGGGTTTGGGCTTGTTAGGAAATGTTCGATGAAATCTTTTGATTAGACGAGGCGCGTGGACATATTCTGCAGGTTCCCAGGATCTTTCTTGGGGACCGTAGCCTTTCCAGTCAATCAGGTAAAATAGTTTAGATTTCGAGATCTTGGAATCCAGGATGCTTTTGACTTCAAACTCGAGTTCTCCATCAACTAGAATAGGTTTTGGAGATGTAGTTAGTCGGGTTTGAGGTTGCACGGGTTTTAATAGAGAGACGTGGAAGACCGGATGTATCTTCATGTGAGGGGGCAAGTCCAACTTGACCGCTACTGGATTTACTATGGTAGTGATGGAATAGGGACCAAGGTATCTTGGGTTGAATGTGCGTGGTCCTTTTAGAGGTAGATATTTGGTGGATAACCAGACTTGATCTCCTACTTGATATTGGGGGGCTTCCTTCCGATGTTGGTCTGCTCCTTTCTTGTATTGTTCTTTAGCCCTTTGAAGGTGAGAAACGGCTTCCTTAAAGGCTTGGGTGATTGTAGAATGCAGGTGGTCTACTGCTTGTGTTCCAAGATCTTGGAGTGGATCCAACTCCGAGGTTCGAGGGTGACTACCGTATAAAAGAAAAAACGGGGTCTTCCCAGTTCCCGAGTGGACAGAGTTAATGTAGGCATATTCGGCTATCTAAAGGATATCTTTCCAAGTTTTTTCAGTTTGTTGTAGCATGCAGCGCAAATACTGTTTCAGAGTTTGATTGGTCCTCTCGGTTTGTCCGTCGGTTTGAGGGTGGTGGCTGGTCGAAAGTCTCACATCAATTTGAGCCGACCGACAGCAACTTCGCCAAAAATGAGAAATAAATTGACTACCTCGATCCGAAATTAGAACTGAAGGAAAACCGTGCAGTCGGACGATGTTTTCGAGAAATTCTCGGGCCAGAGTTGCTGCTGTTGGTAAGCCTTTGAGTGGAATGAAATGCGCCATCTTGGAGAATAGGTCCACGATTACTAGGATCGTATTGTATCCGGAGCATGGAGGTAGATCGGTGATGAAGTCCATAGAGAGCGTATGCCAAGGGCGAGGCGGGATGTCAATAGGGCGTAAGAGGCCGGCTGGTTTTTCCTTTTGACTCTTGTTTTGGGCACATACTCCACAGGACATTATAAAGTCTCTGATATCTTTTTTCCAAGACGGCCACCAGAAGTAGCGCTTGATCTTTTCCGAGGTCTTGGTCATACCGGGATGTCCTTCCATTAAAGAATCGTGATAACAAGAGATTACCTTTTTCTGTAAATCTGTGCTGGGCAGGTATAACCGTTCTTGGAAATGTAATAGGTTGTCCTTCACCGTAAAGTCCTTTCCCTGCAGATGCCAATTCTGTATGTCTGCTAGAGTTACCATTAGTCTGGCTTTATCCTTAACTTCCTCTATGGATTGTGTGGCGATTACACCTAGAATTCTTTGTTCGGGAATGATAGGTACAGGTTTAGGATTGATCAAATGTTCTTCCACTCCCATCCGAGAAAGGGCATCAGCTTTACCGTTTTTTGTACCAGGTCGATAGGTAATTATGAAGTCAAACTCGGCAAAGAATAGTGCCCAACGGAGTTGCCTAGAGGATTGAGCTTTTGCAGTTTTCAAATATTTCAGGTTTCGGTGATCTGTAATCACAGTAACGGTGTGTCGGGCCCCCAGAAGATAATGCCGCCAAGCCTTAAAGGCGGACTTGATAGCTAGAAGTTCCTTATCAATAATAGTGTAATTGATTTCAGGAGGCGAGAATTTGCGGGACCAAAATGCCACGGGATGCAACTGATTGGTTACTGGGTCCTTTTGTGATAGAACTGCCCCCATGGCAAGGCTCGAAGCATCAGTTTCAACGATGTAGGGGAGTTCTGGGCGAGGATGTTTTAAGATCGGTGCAGAGATAAATCTAGTCTTCAAATCCTGGAAAGCTTGTTCCGCCTCGGTAGACCATTCAAAACGTTTGTTTTTCTTTAACAAGGCGGTGATGGGCTGGACTATTCGAGAGAATTCGGGGATAAACCTGCGGTAAAAGTTAGCGAAGACTAACATGCTTTGAACACTTTTTACGGAGGATGGCGATGGCCATTTGAGAATTGCATCGACCTTCTTTGAATCCATACGCACTCCGCTAGGTGATAATATGAATCCCAAGAATTCAACTTCAGTCACGTTGAAAACACATTTTTCCAACTTAGCGAAAAGTTTGTGTTGCCGCAATCTCTCGAGGACCATTTTCACGTGTTTCCGATGTTCAGTTTCCGATGAAGAATAAACGAGGATGTCGTCAATGTAAACAACAACACACACATCTATGAGCTCTCTGAGGACATCGTTCATAAAATATTGAAAGGCGGCCGGGGCATTGCAAAGTCTGAAGGGCATGACCTGATATTCAAATAGCCCATACTTGGTGCGGAAGGCCGTCTTCCATTCATCACCCTCTTTTACTCGTACCAAGTGGTAGGCTCCTCTAAGATCCAGCTTTGTATATATGCATGCTTTTCTGACTTGGTCCAGGAGTTCAGGGATCAAAGGTAACGGATATCTATTCTTAACGGTGATCTGGTTCAGGGCGCGATAATCTATACAAGTTCTAAGGTCCCCTTCTTTTTTTGGAACGAAGAACAAAGCTGAGGAAGCAGGGGACTTGGAAGGACGAATAAACCCATTCGCTAGGTATTGATCCAGGTATTGTCGGAGGTGAAGATTCTCAGGCTCGGTGAGGGCATAAATTCTACTACAAGGATGAGTAGATTCAGGTATCAGGTCTATCTGGCAGTCATAAGACCTATGAGGAGGTAGAGAGTTAGCCTGATCCTTCCGGAAAACATCTTGGAATTCTAGGTATTCAGGAGGTAACTGGGGAGCCTCCGAGGAAATTGCTGCCAGTGCAACACCAGGTCGAGGGTGACAAGTAGAGACACATTCTGGAAACGGAACCGTTCTTGCTCGCCAATCGATCTGAGGATTGTGCTTCTCTAACCAAGGAATTCCTAGAATAATCTGGAACTGAGGGGCCTTGATCACATCGAACACGATCTTCTCATGGTGTCCATCTTGACTTACTAGCGTCACTTCTTGGGTGGTATGCGTTACTGGTCCGGAGGCTATCTCCGTACCATCCACCGTAGTAATGACGTCCTTTACAGCCTTTGGACAAAGAGTCAGATTCATCCTCAAAACCATTTCATGATCCACATAATTGCCGATGGCACCGCTGTCGACGTAAGCTTCAATCGCATGTAATCGATCCGGATGTTCAGGGCTAATGAGGACCATAGGTATCACGAAATGCGAGGTCACGGAACTGGTTTTAACGCTCGGCAAGAGGACCTCTATTCTTGTCGGGCGAGGTTGTTTCCCTGCTCAGAGTTTGTGACCCTGGTAACTGCAGCTCCTACTGCCTTCTTGGCTGGTTTCACCGGACAGTCTCGAAGAAAGTGCCCCGAGTTTCCGCAATAGAGGCATAATTGCAGCTGTTTTCTCCTTTCCCGCTCCTTTTGTGTTAGTGGTCCTTCCAGGCCCCCTATTTGCATGGGTTCCCCGGAGTCTACTCCTTTGGTAGGAGTTGGTGGTTTGGAAAATACTCGAGCATCAAACTTGGAACGATCGGCCTTCCTGTTCTGCAGTCTGTGGTCAATTTGAACGACTAAGTCAATATAGTCCTAACTGTCTTGCGGGGGATTCACTACTTGGGCTAACACATCTTTGAGCTCTCCACGTAGACCTCTATAAAACAGCGTAATCCTTTTGTCCTCAGGCCATCGAGTTTCCACTATTAGTCTGTTGAAAGACGCAATATAAGCCAAAAGGTCTTGATTACCCTGTCGCAATGAAAGGAGCTCATTGTCCAAGGCCTGCCCCTGTGAATGTCTTGCAAACAGTGTTTCCATACTAAGCTGAAAAGCTTGAAAATCATGGAGAACCGGATCATCTTGATTAACTAGAGGGATCGACCAGTCTGCCGCATTGCCACTAAGGTACGAAAGCACGAAAGCTACCTTAGCTTGATCAGTTGGAAAGGCTGCTGGCCGGCATAAGAAGTGCAACCGGCACTGATTAATAAATACTGCAAACCTCTTTGGGTCACCAGAAAATCGTTCGGGCGGAGCCAGAGGTACATTCCCAGGTAGGTTGATCTGCACTGGGTTCGTAGAGGATGTTGTAGGAAGATTTGCCCCTGATGCGGGTAACGGAGTTTGTCCGGCTTGTGACTGTAGCAATTGTCTAGCGAGATCGTCTGTTCGCTCCTTGGAAATAATCAGTTCCCTTCTTAGAGCATTCGTTTCCTGACGGGCTGCATGCACTTCTGCTCTTAGTTCCCCAAGTAACTGGGCTAGCTGGTCGGTATCCGAGGTTTCCATAGCGCCTGGGTGGGAGTTTTGCGGTAGGCTTTGCGTTCTGTAACGCTCACCTGATTCCCGCAGAGGCACTGGTCTTGACTGGGTGAATGCCGTATCTTCAAAGGTGATGTGTAACACACGGTTGGCTCTTTGGGCTGGACCTCTGTGCACTGTATGTCTGACTCGAAGAGTAAGATGTCTGCAGATAGAAAATATGGGATTAATGAACTGGGGTTATTGGGTGCCTCTCTCCTCTTCCCTTTCTCTTCTCCTGTAGAACCCCAAAGGTTAACGCCCTCACCTTAGGTAAGTGAACGCCGAGCTCTCCATCTGCCTCGGGGCAGGGTGCCGTAACCAGTTTCTTCACTGGATAAGGGTGCAGGCCTCTTGACCTCAGAGGACTGCTGTCCGTCGTTAACTGCACGAACGGTAAGTTCTGGGTACTTCAAATGTCTTAAAAGTCTTTTGTAATGATATCTCTTGATTTGCAGGGTTCCGGCGATGGCGGATGGCGGGCTGATGAGAGTTGAGGATCGAACCCGCGCGAGGAATAGAAGCGCCTGGAAGCACATAAGTAAGCGCTTGTAGCCTGTTTCACGATGCGCACTAACTGTCCCTTTTATCTTGCAGGTACAAGTTCGGAGCTTTAGAGAAGCTGAAGGGTGCTGGAATACCCACTGGATTCGGCGTGGGAAGGAGTAATGGCACGTGAGTAATAAAGTTTTGTCTTTCAGATGCGGGATGCAGCGCCGAAGGCCTCCAGAGCGTGCGAAGAGCTGGTAAGCTTTTGTCTTTCAGATGCCGGAATGCAGTGCGAAGACCTCCGGAGCATGCGAAGAGTAGGTAAGCCTTTGTCTTTCAGATGCCGAAATGCAGCGCGAGGCGTTGGTGACAGCCGATGGACCAGGTAAGAGATGCGCTGCCACTGAAGATCGTAGTGCTAACCTGTTCTTTCTTTGGGCCTCATTCCGAGGCTGGCGGTAAGGGTTAACGGTCACCGTTAATGGCAACGGTGACCGTTAACAGTTACCACCATATTCCGAGTTCCCTTTTGCGGGTTGGCATTTAACGCATGCTTTTAGCAGGCGTTAAAAATCCAACCCGCAAAGGGACCTTGGAGTAAATTACGTCACCGTAATTTACGGTGCCGTAATTTACTCCTTCCCCATTCCCATTGAGCCCTATGGGGGCAGGAATGGGGCTGGGGAACCGGTATGGTGAATGGGGAATTACCGGTCCCTCCAACCTTGGAATGGACCGGTAATTACTCCATTCACCATGCCGGATTTCCATGGAGTAAATAGCTCCATGGTTGCTTACCATGGTGCTATTTACTCCATGGATAGCGCCAGCCTCGGAATGAGGCCCTTTGTCTTTACAGGTGCTGCTGAAGACTGGATTCCAGGATGGTAAGCCTTTGTTCCCTTAGACCCAGGATCAGAAGCAGAAGACACGATAAGCGTTCTGCTACAGAGAATGCAGAATAACGCAAAGCAAGATTCATCCATCGGGTGTGGTTTAAATAGCCTCCTGTAGTGCTTAGGTGTCTCCTTCCACAGCCACGCCTAGGTAAGAAAAGAGTTCCTGCTTTCCAGAAGAGTTCCAGTGTTCTGAACCTAGGGAGTGGCTCCTGCCCCACCCAACAGGAAAAGTAGTCCCAAACAGAAGAGGATCAGGGGTTCAACTGGCAGGTAAGTAAGCAGCATGGTCTGCTGCAGGTAAGTCCACCCAAGCATTATGAGCCCGGCGCTTCCAGCGCTGGGACTGGGCATCTTTATGAGCCTGGTGCCACTGGCGCCAGGACAGGGTCCAAAAGGTCCCAATTGGGACTGGCTGGCACTCGGAACCGGGGTTATGGGTCTGCTTCCAAGGGAGTCGGGCAAGTCCTGATCTTTTGGAAGCAGAGATCATGACACCTACGCTCTCCACCTTTGCTGTCCCCAAGGGCTCTATTCGCTCCCCCTGGCTCTTTAACATCTACCTGCTCTCTTTGCAAAACCTCATCTCCTCTTTCTCCTCCAACTTCCAGTGTTACGCAGACGACACACAGCTCTTCTTTAGACTCCCTGCTGACCCTCTTGCACCCTTCATCATTTCTGACTGCCTATCTGTCATCCAATCCTGGTTGGCCCCCATTGATCTCTGTCTCAACACCTGTAAAACTGAGATCCTTCCCATTGGGACTCCTGCTCCCTCCATCTTCACCTCACTCTGGCCTTACCCCTTGGGCTCTCCCCCTGAGCCTTCAACTGAAGCCAGAAACCTTGGAGCCATCCCTGACTCCTCTCCCTCCTCCGCCCCCCCACACTCAAGACATTGGCAAGAAGACCAGCTATGAGCTCTTCCTTCTCAAAGGAATTGTACCTTTTCTCACTGTACATCAGAGGCTAAATGTGATTCAAGCCCTGGTTCTCTCTAGCCTTCGCTACTGTAACAGCCTCCTCCTGAATCTTCCTTCTTCCACTCTGCAACCCCTCCAGCTTATCCAGAATAGTGCAGCAAGACTCATCCTTGGCATTAAGCTCAGGGACCCCATCTCTCCTGCACTAAAACGTCTTTATTGGCTCCCAGTTGCTGCACAGATTAAATTCAAATCCCTCTGCATCATCCACAAGGCTGTCTGTGCCCGGGTACCTCACTATCTTCAACTTTATCTCACTAAATACTCTCCCTCTAGATCACTTTGGTCCTCTGACACCAACTTTTTGAGTGTAAAATGTTTTGCTAAACAGAGGGCAGGGGGTCTCTCACTTTCCTCTGCTGGCTCCCTCCTTTGGAATAGCATCCTCCACGCCCTGCTCCTTAAGCAGGATCTTCTCAAATTACAGAAGCTCCTTAAAACTTTCCTTTTTTCCTCCTCCTTCCCTCCTTCTCTACTCTGCTGATCCCAACGTTGCTCAATCGGTGTCCTGGCCTTTATGCATCCTTGGGGCCTTGACCTCCCACACCAATTCTTCCCAGCTCCTGTCTATCCACAGCACTTTGCATCTGCACACCCTGCGCTCTGGAGGCTTGCACTTACAACTCCCGCGGCCCAGGCCGTGTAGCACTCAACATTCCTAACACTTGGTCTATGGCTCACCAACAAGCTCGGACTCCCCAGCACTCACCCCCTCTTCCCTCTCCTTTCTGCATTTGCATGTTCTGAATACTCACAAGGCATAGCAGGTTTGTCCCTCTCCCTCTTCCCCCTCTCCTGTTAAATAGGGTGTGGTAATGAATTTCCCACCTTTGCTCCATCCCTGCCCTGTGGGAGCTTTGAAACAGTATTTTCTTATTGTATAAGTGCCTAACAAGCAAACAATAAATAAATCCCAAGCTGTGACAGCATGCAAGATACATTAGTTGCATGCAATAATTTTACATAAAATAGGAGATAGCCTACAACTTAATAGCAGCAGTGCTTAATTTGTGGGAGTGTTTGTCTGGATTCAGCCCTGGCACTTATTTCATATCCCCGGCACTTGTCTCAGACTCAGATTGATTATGAAGTAATGATAGCCAGAACGGTGTCCAGTCATTTGGTCGACTACAAACTGGTCGACTGCAATTTGGTCGACGCCATTTGGTCGAAAACCAAATGGTCGAATTTTTTTTTTTATTTATATATGTGTTTTGTGGGTTTTCGTGTCGAAAAAAAAAAAGAAAAAAAGGGGGTTAGGGGGGGGACCCCCCCAAAAAAACCAAAAAAGGGGTGAAAATAATAAAAAAAAAATTCGACCATTTGGTTTTCGACCAAATGGCGTCGACCAAATTGCAGTCGACCAGTTTGTAGTCGACCAAATGACTGGCAACCAGCCAGAACATCCCTCAACCCGTATGAGCAGGTGAAAACTGTAATTCAACCCCAAATGTGTTGACACTGGGGTGCAGCTTTGATGGTGGCAGCAATGGTGGGGAACTGGCCGCCTGTAGTGTCACAAGCGTGCTAGAATTCTGCCACTGATTTCCGTACAAATTAGGCACTGCTTAATCGTGAAAGTAGAGATAAAAAGATCAGTCCAACAACCTTTGTAAATCAGAAGACAGACACTGAATTGAAACGTTTGTTAATGTACACTTTATTTGTAAAGTGCTTTGCTCAAAAAGGCTATACAGTAAATCAAGAAACGCAGTACAACAATGCATGTCAGCGTTAAGAAAAAGACATTAAGCATGAGCCAACAAGTAGAATTGCAAACTTCGACAGAAACACGAATAGGGAAGGATTCAATATTACAACGAAATGTGGGCAATTCTTTAGGGGCCTATTTTCATTAAATAGGGCATTTAAAAACAGAGCAGAGAACGAGTAATTTTTAGGTGACCATTTATTGAAATGCTAGAATGTAACATGCACATTTCCAGGGGGTTGTGCTGCAGGGCAAATGTTGCTCATGTCAGCCCCCTTGCATATAGTAGTGTTACGAGTATATTCATGAAACAAATGTATTACAAACTTACAGCACCCACAGGGGTGTTGGGAGTGCATTTCCTAGTAACAGACCATAAAGGGCCTGTCCTTGTAAAATGTCAACAAACACGATTTCTAACCTTCTTTAAAGGATAGAAACGGAGTAGGACAGCAGTGGTTCCACTGGGAAAAAAATGCATGGCAGGTTCAGGAATGACTATGGGGGTCCTTACGAGTTTGGAGGTTAGCGCCATGGCCTCCAAACCCAGGTCCGGGTCTGGGTAGGCGGAATGGGGACTTACCAGGGTATTCCCACATATTCAGACCAGGTAAGTCCCCATTCCAAATACCATTCCCCATTCCCATTTGAGCCCCCATAGGGCTCAATGAGAATGGGGATGGCGCTAATAACTGCTGGCCCATTATTAGCTCCAGGGTCCCTTAACGGTTCCCGCAGCCGTTCCTGCTGGGACTCGCTAAGGGACCTTGGAATAGGGCGGTAAGGGTTTACCAGCACCGGTCTCCTCACCATTGCCCGGTAACCCTTACCGCCCACTGAGTAATGAGACCCTATGTCTGTAAATGAAGGTATAGCAACATTAACACTTTCTTTTACCCATTCATTTAACACTCTGCCCTTTATGCAAATGACCCCAGCAACAGTAATCACTGCAAGACAAAAGAGCAAAACAACCAATGAGTTGAACAGAAATCCAAAAGTGAGCAGTAGTGGATACATAAAAGGAAAACATAAAGAATATCATACTTTATACATTTACAAAACATAGTAATATCCAACAAGATTAGGCAGGGTTGTGCAAGAGTGTACCTGCTCCAGAGCAAAGGCAGAAGAGAATTAAGTGTGAGGCAACAATGTGTACCAATCATGAAATGGAGTAACTATTCCATAAGGGTACAACAGAACCGAGCTGGCAAGCACATTTAGTTACACGAGGAGAGGATACAGAAATGGAGTCATTTTCGAGGCCCTATTAATAGCACAGGGTGTAGTGCATCTGTGTACATTTCTGTAGGATCCTTTCTATGAATTGTTTAATCTTTTCTGAATGGGGTACAGACACAACACGGAAATCCAGGCATATCTGTATTTCCAGGACAATTGTACACGGATCTATGTGATCACTGTGAGGCCCATAATGTTGGCTTTCTTTTTGCTGACTCCCATTATGGCACAGTGCAGTGATCACATAGATCACTGTGGCCGGCATCCCCTTACCCACCTCCTCCCCACTTATCTTGCCGGTGGCACACATTAGAAGTGCATTCAGATCGGCGGCAGAATCGGTGTCTCTGGCCTGTGCCTCCACTCCACAATAAAAAGCATGAAATGTACCCAAGATCATAAAACATAGGCTTAAAACTTTTACCTACGTTTTGGACAGATGTTTATTATGATCCCACTCTCTCCAACCCCAATCTGTGCATCTTTCGTCTCATAGCAAGATGCTTCATAGCGACACCCTTTACATGGTGCTAAAAAGGGCTGGTTTCTTTTAGAACGTCATCAATTGGGCAGAGTGGGCATGGCCGCTGTGTGGATGCTTGGCTAGGTTTGAAAAATAAAAGCCCAATTCATGGTCATATTGCTTTCTTTTCTTTAAGGAAGTGCAGGAATAAGTCAAGACATCATATCTCCTTAAATAACTAAATTGCTAAGTCAAGAATCCCTTTAGCATGTAGGTGATCAGCAGTATCGTAAACATAATTATTATTCAAGTGCCCAGGCATTCCAACACAAAAAATGGTGCAATATTTATAAATGGAAAACGAGATGCAGGATGCCACTTTGTGCAATGTGGGAAACGTGGGTGATCAAGAAAAACATTCAGTGTGTTGGTCGTAGGATTTAAATAGGTCAAAAAATGAATTTATCTTTGGAAAAGCTTGACAAACATTTGAAATTCTGCATTTCTCCAATCATCTTAAAATCTGCCCACGGCTTCATTATTTTATCCCCCTGAAGTAAACCTTGACCTTTTTCTGTTATATGCAACTGTGAGAACTGGATATTATTCACATCTCTTACTTAGTTCTTAATTTCATTGATATTGTATTGGTTTTATTTTAACAGCCTTGTATGTTATTCTCTTTTGTGATGTGGTTTTTATGAAATTTTATTGACTAAATTGTACGTTGTAACCAATTGTAATTACTTTTTAAGAAGAACAATAAACGTGAAATGATGAACTGAGCACAATTAAATGCAATCAGGGGCATGCAAGTGGACGAGGAACCAAATCAACATTGGCGAGGAATAATGCAGCATTTATAGTCAACAGGGACATTTCCCAACCCACTGCCTCTCGGTGTAAGATCAATCTCTTCTGGGGCAACCAAGGGTTTGAAGGTAAAATTCTGGAGAATGGTGGTGAAGTATAGGAATAACTCCATTTTGTCCATGCTCTCTCCCGGGCAGATCCGCTTCCCTAGGGAAAGGGGAAAAAGTAATAGCCATTGTGATTTTAATTCACATACTTATCTTGTAGGTCATATATCCCTTCATGGAGCATGCAGCAGAGAAAAGGGGCAGTACAGGGTGTTGTTCTTTAGCCAGTGACTTTTTTTTAAATATCATCTTCAATATTAATGATATTCACAGATGAAGGCATACAATATATGATCTACAACAAACCTATGCAACATGAAATGTGTGAACCAAGCAAAGGCAAGCTAAGAAAAGACCACAAATAAGACATTGAAATGAATATGTACATAAAAGGTGATAACATGGCAAGTCAAAACGTGTATAGTTTGCTTAAATGTTCCACGATTGTAATGTAAATTCACTAATTATAACTAGACATCAATATTATCTAAAAACAGTCCTTTATGGTTCAGTAAGTTGAAAGTGTATACATATTCAGTCACCATGTTAAAGGAAATCTCCTTTCCAGAATTAATTTTGATAGCATCTTTCCAACTATGCAAATGTCGTTGTGTCCCCTCTATGCTGCCAGGAAGAATATGAACTACGTTGTGAAATTGTTGTGTGCCATTGTTGTTCCAGTTGCAAAATCTGTACAGAAGAGTCAGACCTAGCTCTTCTAGAATTGTGGATCTCACTGTGCATGTTCCAACAAGGCACAGGGCGATTAATGTTTTCAGTGCTTTTTAAAGTGCATTCCGTTTGTGAATCAAGATGCACTTTTAAATGACATCTAAGTGAAAAAAGTGCAACCTGGGGAGAGCACTCAGCCAATCAGGTGGTTGGAAATTCTGCAGAGAACTGCCAATGTACCTTCCCTGGCCCGCCACCATTTTGTTGGTGCCCCACTTCTAACCCCCTTGGCGCTGCCCCTTCCTGACCCTCCCCAGTCCCCACCCACCCACTTCATCCCACTTACCTGCTGTGGCACCCAGCACTGCTGCTCCTTCCCATCAGGCCGCCCTCATAGAAATAGAAAATGTGCTTAGTCCCTTCTCAATTTTCTATGGAAGTGTCCCTTTTGTTTTTGTTATTTTGTATGGGAGAATGTGCTTGTGAAAAATAATAATGACTATTTGCACCCAAGATGTATCTCTAGAATGCAAATAGATACCCCAAATCCTTGTCGTGGGGTGTACTAGGCCAGTAAAGGACCCAGGCCCTCACCAAGGCTCCCACTTCGCTCTGGCCTGCCTCAGCTTGGGCTGGCAGGCAATTACTGGCCTTGTACCACCTCTGACAAAGGGGTGATTGCTACATTCCATCCCATGATTTGCGCAGTTGCATCCACAAGAATAAAACACATGACATGATGACTGACATGCATTTCTGTGTGAATCAAGGCCAACGTATTGGCAGTAGGCTTAATGATCCTGAAAAATGCAGTCACCTTTATTTTGTTGAATACTAGAGTAAAATAGATGTGAAGTCAGGAGATTAATGTTTATTTGAATAGAAAAAGTATGCTTAATTGTGAAATAAGGTATACTTAACAGTAACTACAAAATAGGGGCTCAATGGATTATACGAAATACCAATGAGAAACTGAAGGAGGCTCCTCTCAGTCCACCTCTTAGTTACTTTACATTTTTGTTAACTGGACTTTTGGGATGGCATCTGCAGAGCCTATCCTCTAAGAAACGGATTCAGCAGAGCAGCAGCAAAATAGATTCATCAACAAGGAACATTGGTATTTACAGGCATTATTTGGAAATGTAAAGGTTTTTCACTTTAAAATAGTAGATCTGTAAATAATTAATTTATTTCTTGTTTGAGACAAAATGTTTTTATTACTTTTCCCAAGAATAAAACAGTTGCATCAAAACAGAATAAATAGATATTTCTATCCTAAGAGTCTTAAGTGCACAAGATCGGCCTATTATACCTGCAAGATAAGTGAAAACATTACCTCCCACCCCGCACCCTAAGATCAAGCACTGCCCTTCTTTTAGTGATCCCAACCACTAACTCTGTCAGGATCGGAGGATCCGCTTTCTCAGCGTTGGCCCCGACTCTGTGGAACTCGCTTCCACCACACATTCGACACACCCAAGACTATGTGAGATTCCGCAAAGTACTATATATATTGTGATCAGTACTGGCATAAGTAGAAGAAATGAACAGCCACCTCAACTTTCAGTGCACACTACAAGGTGTCCAAAATGTCTTTTCATATGTCACATATAGAGAGCAGCAGCAGTGTAGTCCTCCATGGAGGCAGTTCATCAGAGAAGGTACACACTGAAACCTTCTTAAATGTTTCTATAATTACTCGTATGTATTATCAATTCACAGAAGGTATCTTCTAAATGATAACAATAGGTAGTATACAAATACTAATAGATGCGGCTAGGTAATGATCCTTGGCAGAATCCATTAAAATCCATCATCTAGCCAAGAGTTGCCTTGAAACTAATAGAGGTGAGGCATCAAAATCTATTTAACCGTTTAAAAAAATACAGATAATCGTATAGTGGTGTATGGTGTAAGTGTCACCAGTCCATTATTTTTTCTTTCAATGACTATGTCTGCCATTAACTTGAACAATAGATATATACAGAGCCTACCTATGTTCAAATATCATGGGGCCTCAAGCCACGTTCCTCTGGAAATATTGCCAACTTGAGTATCATTACCTCTTCTCGTATTGCTGATGAATAGGCCAAATTAAAAGTGTCATGGTGACAGCTTTACTCCCCAATAATGGATTACTTTAGGACTACATTGGGGATTCAGGACATTTACTGTGGGCAGTAATTCTGCCCCCAAGGAATCTTCCAAAAATCTGAATATGGTGGTGCAGTACAATTGTTTCTTATTTTATTTTACCACATTGCCATATTCATAATGAGGCCGAGCACAGAATTGAATTCCAACATTTTAATAAAGTGACACATCCACATTAAATAACCTGTATCACAAACACAAACACGTCCATATTGTTTAATTTGCACAGTGCACTGGGGGAAAACACCAATGCGTACAAGCATGTGCACTGCTGTCCAATCCATGCAGTTTTTAATCCTTTCTGCGCAGGGTGCTCTAGAAACACATGATTTTGCAGGGGCACAGGTTGGCGTGTTACTTTAACATGCTGAACTGAATGTATTTGTAAATGCCTCAAACTAATTACTCGTGGTGTGAGTTATTTACAATATATTCCAATAGAATCCGCCAGCTTTTAGCAGGGGCGAAAAAAATTGACAGAATAAGCAGGAATCAAATGCATTTACAAAAGCATTAAAGTGAAGTGGTTACATACATCTTCCTGAACTTCCTTGTGAGCCGATTCAATGTGGGGCACTATTTAAGCAAAAATCCCTGGCCCGGGGGGGGGGGGGGGGGGGCGGGGGGCTTGGGTCTCATTTCTGAGTTACCATAGTTACAAGTCTGAGTGTAGGGTGGGCCTTAACGAAGACCCCGGGCCCTTACCTGACTCAGTAATGCCCCCCGGCATGTGGATTATTGCTACACGCATATTTCTTCCTTTCCAAAATGGCATTTCGGAAATGAAGAAAAAAGAGAAAAAATGGCCACTGGGGAAAGGAAAACAAATTCTGTTTTCCCTTTCCATAGAGGACATTGAAAATAATTTAACAAGTAAACAAACAAAATGGCCACCATGGATAGGGAGACGGTAGTCCATTCCCCCTTCCAATGGCTCCCATTAGAAAAATAGGAAAAAAGTAAACAACAAAAATGTCCAACATGGATAGGAGAGAAGGGACAACGCATAGTTCCTTCTTCCTTTCGATGATGGCCTGCCATAGATCGGGAGAAGTGTTTCCAGCGTGTCCACTCCTGAACAGGAGCAAAAAAAGCAGGTGAGTGTAAGGAAGAGGGGGGGAAATATGTGGAGCCGGGAGGGGAGAAGAGCACTTACCTGAATTCCCATCGGGGGAAGATTGCGGCTTCCAGCCATGAGGAGGCTCGGAGCATGGGGGATTACCATGTGGTAATTCCTTTCCCCTTTTCTGAGCCTGTTCATTGGCCGGGAGGTTGCCACCCTTCCCCACCAGGTGAGAGGCTGCCACCCCCAGTGGGTACTAAAGTTACCATTTTGTTTTGTTTTCTTTTTTTTTCTTCCTTTCCTAAACTCCAGAGCATTTCAGAAAGGAATAAACATGCTTTCAGTATCCTCGGGTACTGATAGCATTAATCTCCTCACAGGGGTGGGGGGGCATTACTGAGTCAGATAATGCCCCAGGGCCTACGTAACTCTGGGCCCAGGTGCATTACCTGACTCCATAATGCCCCCTGGCGAGAGGATTTTTGCTTAATGATTATCTCTATAAGACTCTACAAGAGAATAAAAAACATAATGTTAAACAAAGAGTGAAAACATTCTTTATGTGTTCCCACATATGAGTATAAAGAGGCCCTATTTTGAAAGTGTGAATGCATATTGTTTTAGTTTAGTGATAGAACCTTGTAGGGAAGTTATTGCTGACGTCTAATGTTGATCCTTTACACAATGGTAACACAAATTGGTCGCTAGATATTCTTTGGATAGATCCAGAGGAATTGTGTGGCCAACAGTAAATCTGTCTGTTTATAGGTGTAGAGGTGGTGCTTTGCTAAACATAGACATCTAACTGTCATTCAAGCCTTGCAACAGTTATTGCAGTATTCACTACTGTGAAACCAACCACAGCCCAAGGTCGATTTAGGCTCTAGAAAGCGGGATACATTGAAAACGATAATGGGTTACACACAGTGCTGAATCTCTTTAGCAGCTGACATCCACATGAGTCCTGTCATGTTCCTATCCTCTTTAAGCTGCTTTGACGTTGTTAACACGCTGATACATTCAGTATTACCTTCACGGAGCAAATTCGCTCAGAATCAGAACCTGGAATTAAATACCCAGCATACAAGTATTGTAGGGTGAGTGGGCATCTCCCTGAGTGCTTGCACAGTAGTCCAAGTGCAGCTCTGAGAGGCAATGGAAGGTTTGTACATGGTCAGTCCACTTCCTGTTTAGTAAACAGACTGCCGTGCATACATAATGATGGCAAATGTTTATGTAGGCCTGGTCCATTTGATGCACTCTGAGGCAGCAATAAATTACCCACATTTTACACCCGTAACACAATTCTGTTACACCAGATGAAAGCCGGTCATATTAGGGGGGTGGGCAGCACTATAGAAGGGCCCCTTCCAAAGGAAGGGCAATTTCACCAAGGTGTGAGGTTGGAGTTGTTACTAGGGAGGTGTTTGGACACAGAAGAAAGAGGTGGTTACGGCAGAGAAGGAATAGGATGAGGAGGGTGACTGGAAAGAGGAGGAGAGTCGGGGAGGACAAGGGGGGTAAAAAAAGAAGGACCCTAAATAAGGAGACCGGAGGTAACATCAGTAGAGAGAAGAAAGGGGGTCTGAGAGGAGAAAAGTGGTTTGATGGAGGATGGTGATAACATTATTGCAGAGTTAGAGGAGAATATCAAAGAGTAGATTGGATGTTGTATCAAGGAAGACGCTATTAAGGGGCAGGGTGGACAAGACATCCAGGAAGAAGGTGGGCAGATTGGTGTGGATGAGAGGAGTTTCATCACAGAAGCTGTTGGATGAGGAGCGAAGGACAAATAAAGAAGGGGAAATGTTGAGGAGGCTGAGCAAGAGAGCCAAACATCTCTGATGATTAAGTAGAAAACTTGAGGCAAGGTAGAGGTACCAGCACATGGTGAGGTGTCAAGTATGTATCAAAAGAGGTAGAAGAGAAACAAATTAAATACGATGAATCATGGGTGATCCTATTGTTCATAAGACAACTATAAATCCTGGAGGAGTTAGACAAGGTTGTGATTTTGGGGAGCAGAGCAGGGGTCATGATTAGGGGGTGGCCAAAGAATTTCAGGTAAACCAGGCCCAGAGGGGTATTTGCCAGTATATTGTTTTCCACTCTAGAATTTTGATCACTGCTATTTCTCCAGTTTACATTGCCTTTGCATGGGTTCTTCATGCAAGAATCCTAGAAGAAGAGTCTACCTGGAGCCAAGGTTGACAAGCAGAGGACCCCAATCAAATATACATAGGAATAACAAATATAAATAAAAGGGGATCTTTAAAACCTGAAGACTTTACTAAATGGAGAAAACTTTAACTATCTCTGGATGGGGATACAACAATATTATCTGCAACTGTGCAGTAGGATTAATGCAGTGCAGTGAATATTTAGGAGAAGCCATCCTGTGGTTAAAAGCATCTTCCTTAGTTTGCCCAATTTTGGAACTATCCCCAATGCATTCATATGTTTGCATGGCTTACATTGATCCCACTCTGCTCTCTATCGCTCTTTTTATCTCTTTCTCTCTCTCTACCACTCTCACAGGAACACACACACACACATGCACACACGCAAACAATCACACACTTAGACTCTCACACACATATTCATATTCCAACCCAAAGACTTTGTAGAGCTGTTTGTTTATTGCTTTTCACACTAGACTCTTATTTGTGTTTTTCTTTCAGACAATTTCAAGTACATTTACAGATGTGACAAACTCAGATTCTAAAACTCACACTTCTCCGAGTCTTTTGCTCTATTTAAACTGTTTAGTCTTTCTTGTATTTATCCCAAATAGCTAATATATCTTTGATATTTCTTAATAACAAATGTATTCAGCTTTCACTTAACTTTTATACTAAGGATTGGACGAAATAAGTATATATTTGTCACTATTTGATGTTGTATTCTTCTTATTTCCTCTTATTTTTTTTTTTGCTTCCCAGTGGACAATTCATGCATCATACAACTGAGTGTCTCCTGCTTAATTCTGTGCTTTCCTTCTACATTTTGATCATTGATGCTGTTGATGCTTTTGTCTAAATTGTTTCATGATATGTATTTAACGAAGAAAACTATGATTCTTAATATTCTTAATTTACTATGCAGCATACAATGTTAATGATTTAAACTATTCTGAATTTCATGTGTTCTTATCATCCCAGTCAAGAAGTCTTAGGCAGAATCCTGTGCAGTTCCCTTAGGGAACACTGCAAAAGATTAAGACTACAGGAGTAAGCAGTAAACCCAATTGGTAGCAGTCTGCACCACCCAGATTTACCTGGTAGCTGTGGCTGAGCAGTCAGACTTCTCTCAAGAAGAGTAGGGCAGTATATAGAGTATACACAATAGGGCTAAAAACACAATAGAGCAAACAAACACTGACCAGAGCTTTGTATCAAAAGTACATAATTATTTATTTAAAACACACTTTAGGAAATACACTAGCAGTCTAAATCAAAAGCAAGTTAAAACACAGTCAGTCAAAGTATAAACACCTCCCTTGATAACTTTTAGACAAGTCAGGGTTAAAACACCACTATTTGTTAAAACAGATGTGAGTGCGTAACCTAGATGGCACTCCAATAGTTAAGTTAAACGGAGAGAAAAAGGCAGGGCATAGAAATAAAACAGTTCCCAACACTTTTAGAAGTTCAAAGAAAGGGAGTAAAGGCAGTATACACTGTAGAGCCAAAGTTAATAGGCCAGGCCCAATTTAAATGGAGCAAAGCGAAATGTGCCCAAGATCACACAGTTTAAAATGCACTAAAAGTCTTTGCAGAATGTTCAATAGAGGTTGGGGTGATTCAAGAGGTAAAGTTAGAAGGTCTGGGGCCAACCCAGTTGGAAAGCCAAGGATTTAAGGGTCACCTTTAGCAATCCGTAGAAAGGGAGGCCAGGCAGAACACAGTACCTTAAAGAGAGAGGAAGCTCCAGCGGTGGCAGTTGTTCCTGGCAGTGGTTGCAGCTCATTGTTTCAACCAGGGGAAGAGAGGATCTCATCGAGGAGGAAACTTGGAGTCGATGCACTGCACAAGGATGAAACCAGCCGCATATTCGTCGATTAAAAGGTGCGTTCCTTTTATCCGCGGTCAAAGTGGTGAAGCTTGGCTATCCGGCCGCCGGGGTGCTTGGCACGGCGATTTGACCAAGGGACATCTTTGCAAGGCAAAAGGGGCGAACTGGTTGATACCACCAGCTCAAAGGAAGAAGACTCGTCCATCAGAAGATCTTCTCTTGTCGTTGGGAAAGTGGTGAGTTTGTTGCAGCAGGGCTCCACAGGTGGTGTTGTCATTGCAGATGGCTCAGCTTCTTCCCTCTTCGGATTCTTTGGTCCTGTGGTGACTTCTGAAGTTCCAGTCCCAAAAGCCCTGCTTTTATGCAGAAAACCCCCCATTCAACAGCCTAGTTTTCACTGAAACATGCTAAGTGGTGAGCCAGGAGGCTCACCACTGGGCCAATCAGAATAGAGTGCGACTTGGGTTGCTAAGGCAATGCAGTCCAGGGTGCCAATTCCCCTTCCCACACATCCTGTGGAACCCAGACAGAGTGGCACCATTTGGAGGTCTTCTGTGGAGAAGCCCGCCAAAAAGTCGACCAAAGGGCCCGACCTTGGTTGGAGTTACAGAGATGGACACGAACGCCATTTTAGAAAAGAGTTCTGGCGAAAAGATCCAACCGTTGATTTAATATTAAATAAATAAACCGGCGGTATCTTTAACATTGCACCAAAAAGTGGTGCGCTTAAAATCAATGGGAAAATGCCATAGGAAATATTCCAGTGGAATATTTTGCGTGGTAAACCCTGCCACCATCCAGAAACTCGAGAAAGGGGGACTGGGCAGTGCCCCATTGAAAACAGACCCAGGGGCAATCGAATTAACCCGTTCCAGAACTTCCACAATATGATGGTTTGTACTGGTTCTGTTCACAATTTTGGACTAGTAAAGTCAATGGTGACTTTACATGCCCTGGGAGACAGTAGTCAGTCCCAGGGTTTAGAAATATGCAATCAAGTTCAGTCATTCAGTGGGTCCTTGTGGTGTTTGGCGGTGCACATATCTTTTTATAATGTTATGCCTTTAAATGAAACCTGGGCTTGAAGAAGGTCCTCGAAGGTAAGCACTTAAACTATCTGTTGATTTAATTGCTCAATGTCCAGGTACCTTCATGCTTTTCCTTGAATTGCACAGCCCCTGTTTACATTTCTCATCTGGTTAACTTGAGTCCAAGGGGGCACACATGTAATTGTTTTTGTGGCCACAGAGGCACACAAAGCAGCTGTACAGTTTAGGGGTGAGTGTGGGCGATTGTCTAGCCTTTTCTGGCATTTTCCCCTCAGGCATCTTAACAAATTGTGTAAATGTTGTAAATGCAAGAGCACAATTCAAACACGACATTTACTTCAGAGAGGCAGACTTTCTCCCTTTCCTATCTTCTGTAGTGTAAATGGCTATTAATGGGGAGCAGTTCCTTCCCCGTATACAGGAGACCCCCCCCCCATGGAGAACAGCCAGCATTTTGTGCATATACTAGTAACTGACAGCCCCTCCTCATCCTTGAAAGGAAAGCGCATAACAACCCGATTCATAAAGGACTGATGTTTGCCTTGGTTCCACCATTTAGCTGTGGCATGCTTTTTTTGTAGGGAAATCCCATTGGGACTGTTACATAGGAAAGGGTCAGAGATATTGAAAGCTCGAGATTGCAGTTTTATTGGAAAGCTCATTCTATCCCCCATCCAAAACCTCTTTCTGTCACTGCAAATACACTGCCCTTCACCGTCCTGCAGTCACCAGCCCTCTCTCTCCTTTTTAGGCCAAGGTACTGCACTTTTTCAGGAAGCCACACTCCACCTAATATATTTTCTGCTCCTCATTTCATCATGAAGAATCCCCTGGAGGGTTGCAGCATCACTCTGTTACCAGATTCCTGGTGACACATCAAAACCAGGCGAGTTGTGGCCATTAGGGGCATGGGTATTAGAGGATGGGAGTTCACTTTGTAATGTGTGAGAAGAGTTTGGGGCATGTGGAAGAGAACAGCCCTGCCTCGATAGGCCTTACCCTTGGCAAACAAAAGTCCCAGCAGGCCAGTAGCACAGCATGCTAGCATGTTACGGTGAGGTTTGAGGCATCGTTCAGCCTGCCAACCAACATACTAAGGAAGGTGATGTGGATGACACCAGCCATTAAAGTTCAAGCAGCCCTTCCTTTGAAACAAGAGTTCTTGCCTCTAGTTAACCTTGGCAGGTGGCTCATGGCTGAGGTTTCCAGATTGCCCCTTTCTCTCAGCTGCAACTCGCATGTGCTTATCTTGTGCATCCTGAGATGCAGTGTGTCTATTTGAAACACAGAAAGAGACAGAGAGAGTGAGAGAGAGAGAGACAGAGACAGAGAGAAAGAAGAGGGTGAATTGATAGGTGGCATTGTGAGCATGATAAAGGGCCTTGTCTGCTCCATGTAGCCTACTCCTTCCTTCCCATACACATTTCTGTCCAAAGCCAACAATGCAGCAGCCCCAACATCCAGAACAACTAAAAGCAATTCCAACCTTTGCCCTACCCACACATGTTTTAGAATATATACAAGATAATATTGGCATTACTTTCCTTTAATGCAATATATCTTTCAGTTATGGTTGCTGTTTCCTAGAGCGCCAAGCCACAGGAGACCTCCACTACATAGTAAATGCAGAAAAATGATGTCACCAGAATAATATAATTTAGTCAAATGGGAAAGAAGCGTTTTGAGCACAGGTTTCCTGGTCTCCCAGTGGGAGCAAGCTACATCTCCTCCCATCCCATCCAATCCCAATTAACCTTTAGTTTTAAACCAATGTAAAGAGTTAGAGAAGCTAGAGCATTCATTGGTAGAGCCAAGCCATAGCTGAGTCATGGGGTCTATGTTCACTCTAAGAGCCAAGCGTTAGCTGACATGGCAACAGTCTGCTACCTGATATCTGGCTTCCCACAACACAAACCCCATAAATGGTGATCTGCCTCCTGAATCCTAATGCCCACAACATAAGACCCTCACTTGACATTCTGCCTCCCCACCAGTATACATCATGTAAATGGGTAACATTATAATTATTTATGGAGTAGCACTATAGATTATTAACACATGAGTGAGACGTTCTCTACAAATGTATAAGGAAAATAAGGCACAGTGATCAAAAGTGATTTGCTCAGATCACTTAAAGTCTGAAGTGTTAAAGTCTGGGATTTGAGGCTTGTCCTCCTGGTTCCACAGTTTCCAATTTAGACAGAAGGGGAGGTTGAATCTTCTCCTTTTTCATCTTCAGTGCTGAAACCAACCAAGCATGTTCTGCAAAGTTGTTACTAAAGGGCTAAACAAGTAGACCTTTCATTAAATCTGGCTTTCAAAACGCCATGTCACAGAAAAACGAAATCTGACAAAATATAAGATACAACTTAATTGAAACAAAGTTAGGAAGAATCACATGCAGTACCCTTTGGGAACACCACACACAATTAAGACTACACGTGACAGAACAAATTCGCCTTTGGAACAAGCTTGTACTACACAGTAAAGTGGTAGTGATGGCTGAGCAGCCAGATTTATCTCAAGAGTAAATTGAGCAATATCAGAAGTTACACAAAGGACAACAATCACTATGGTTCAAATAAAAACTGATTCAAGGTTTCTGAGTAAAAGAATATTCATTTATTTACACATCATTTGTAAAATAGATCACTAAAGTAAAGCATCAGAAAATAACAATCTTAATATACTACACAATACCCAATGAATTCTGGACAAGTTAAACGCAAAATGAAGTGAGAGCAAAATGGCACTCCAGTAATTTAAAAGGGAGGGAAAGACAAAGTTGTACAAAAATCAAGCAGCACCAACAAGTAAGTAAGCAGGGCAATCTAGAAGAAGCTACTACAGTGAGGAAATCAAATCAATAGGCCTGAGCCAAAGTCAATGGAGCAGAGTATTTGCAGAGGATCACACAGTTCAGAGTAGTTTGCAGTTAAGTCTTTGCCAACAGATCAAAACGAAGTTGGTCGGTGTTAGGAAGAATTATATGCAGTACCCTTATGGAACACCACACACAATTAAGACTACATGTGACAGTGCAAATTCACCTTTGGTACAAGCCTGTAGTACACAGTAAAGTGGTAGCGATGTCTGAGCAGCCAGACTTATCTCAAGAGCAAGTGAGCAGTATCAAATAGTTACACAAAGGACAGCAATAACTATGATTCAAACAAACACTGAGTCAAGGTTACTAAGTAAAAGAATATACATTTATTTACTCATTAGTTGTATAACATCTCACTAAAGTAAAGCAGTCTCTTAATACACCACACCACTCCCAATAGATTCTGGACAAGTTAAACTCACAATGAAGTATGAGAGAAATGGCACTCCAGTAATTTAAAAAGGGAGGGAAAGTCAAAGTTAGACATAAATTGAGCAGCACCAACAGGTAAGTAAGCAGGGCAATCTAGAAAGAGGAACTACAGTGACGGAATCAAATCAAAAGGGCTTAAGGTCAAAGTCAATAGGACAAAAGTCTTTTTCTCAAGATCACACAGTTCAGGGTAGTTCGTGGTTAAGTCTTGGTCAAGAGTTCCCGACGAAGTTGGTCGGCAGAAAAGTTAGTTTAAAGAGTAGAGAAGGACAAGCCCTCGGATTGGTGAAAGGTTTCACACACCTTCACCACGGGTGGGCGAAACGAACAATCGGATTTGCACAGTACCTTTAAATGAAGAAGAAGCTGGAGCTGAAGTGGACATTCCTGGTAGTTCCTGCAGGCTCATGGTTCCTAAAGCGACTGTCGGCCTGACATGAAGTAGGAAGACTGGAGGGTCCTGCACTGCCCAGGGAAGAAACCAGTAGCAGAGCAAAGCAACAAATAAAAGTTGTGTTCCTTAAAACACAAGCAAGGTCCGACCTTCCTAGCTATCCAGTTCACTTTAGCTCTGTTCAGCAAATTTAACCAGAAGAGGGAGTCCTGTCTTGCAGTTTGGGTGAACTGGTTGGTCCCACCAGCTCAGGGGAAGAAGATTCCTGGTAGATCTTCTCTGTCGTTGGAGCTTGAAGATTCGGACCTGCAGCAGGGCTTCACTGGATGGTTCAGTCATTGTAGGGGTCCTCTTCTGTCAGCTCCTCATTGGTTCTTACATTCCAGTGGCAACTCTGCCTTTCCAATCCCAGAGACCGGCTTTTTATGAAGTTTTCCACCATTCACACAGCCTGGCCGTCAATCACACAGCAGGGTTGCTGTCCTGGCGGGACAATCACCCAGCCAATCAAACAAGAGAGTGACTTGGGTCACCAAGGGAACCCATGGCAGGGGTCCTAAAACCCCTCGCTCACATGCTGCCTACCCAGAGTTTCAGACACCTAAGGATGGCTTCTGTGTAGAAGCATGCAAAGAGATGGTGAACAAAGAAACCAAACCTGACTTGGCGCGTGGAGTAAAACACAAGAAAGACATTTTAAAAAAGAAATGGCGAATAAACCCAGCCGGAACTGTATAACAACGTATATGGTCAAGCGGGTTTAAGTTCGAGGCTACCAAGATAGCCTAAAACAATACCAAGGTTATTTAAGATAACCGCGGTAGGAAAATAGGAAAATTAGGGTAGTTACCACTGCCACCAGCCAAGTCTTGATGAAAAAGGAGTGAAACAATGCTTCAAGAGAAACAGACAAAAAGGGATAAGTATTAACCCTTTCCAGTACTCTATGTAAGATAGTTTGCACTGGGTCTGTGGATTTAAAAGACTAATAAAGTCAATGGCAATTTTACATGTTCTGGGAGACAGTAGTCAGTCCCAGAAAATGGAGTCTGAGTTGGGAAGTCTAAAAGACAACCCTGTGTTACTGCACTGAAGGTGCTGTGTAACACACAGTAAAAATATGATGCCTGTAAAGTAGGTGAGGCTCCACAGTCTATGAACACAAAAAATGTTAAACACACACAGCAAAACACATGCAAGAGTGGGAAAAAAGGCTCACACTCTTACCAGATGAAAAAAATAAATCCTAGAAATCCAGCAAACCTGCTGAGGGACTCAGTAGGTAAGGGAAATTAGCCACTCTGGATAATTCTCCCTAGCACCCCCCACCCCAGACTAAGTGACAGGAGGATTTAATCCACTCCTGGATTAGTCGGTTAAAAACTTCCTATAGAGACCATCAGCATTTTGGTGGTGACATCCTGCTCTGTGCTCAATGGTGAAATCAAACCCTTGCAGGCAGATTGACCATCTCAGAGGTTTTGGAATTTCCCCTTTCATTTGCATTAACCATCTCAAGTGTTGGTGGTCTGTCTGAATCACAAAAGTAGATCCATACAAATATGGTCTAAACTTCTTCAGAGACCACACAATGGCAAAACATTCACACTCTATGGTTGCCCACCTTGTTTCTGGTTCCTTCAGTTTCCTACTGGTGAAGCAAATGGGGCGCTCCTTACCTTTCTCATCCAGTTGACTAAAGACTGTACCTATACCTGTATTGGATGCATCTGTCTGAACAAGGAATGGTTGGTGATAATCAGGAGCTCTTAGGACTAGAGCTTTACAAAGGGCTTTCTTCAGGGTTTCAAAGGCTTGAGTGCACTCCTTATTCCATCTAGCCTTTTTAGGGAATTTTGAAGAGGAGATCACATTCAAGGGCGAAGCTATGGTCCCATAGTGCTCTATGAAATTCCTGTAGTACTCAGTGAGACCTAAGAAAGTTCTCACTTGGGTTTCAGTAGTAGGGGTGGCCCAGTTTTGTACAGCTTGTACTTTGCTAGGTAATGGCCTTATCTCACCTCCTCCTACCTCAGGACCAAAGAAGACCACTTTGCTTTGACCAATTTGACATTTGCTTGCCTTTATGGTCAGATGGGCCTGCTCAAGAGCCTCAAAAAGATATCCTACGTGATCAATATGTTCTTTCCATGTAGGGCTGAACACTGCAATGTCATACAGGTATGCCATGCAGAAGTCATCCATCCCATTCAGAACTTGATTGACCATCCTTTGGAATGTAACAGGTGCATTATTTAATCCAAAAGACATAACCTTGAACTGGTAGAGGCCTGCTGGGGTTGAGAATGCACTTTTCTCCTTGGCATGGTCTGTCAGGGCTATTTGCCAATAGCCTGATGTCAGATCAAATGTACTGAGGTACTTAGCTGAACCAAGTCTATCCACCAGTTCATCTGTCCTTGGCAAAGGCTGGGCATCAGTCTTAGTGACTGCATTTTCAGCTCTATAGTCCACACAGAATCTCAACTCCATGGATCCTGCCTTTGGTACTAGAACAACTGGACTAGACCATGGACTTGTAGAGGGCTCTATAACCCCGAGATCAAGCATCTTGTTGACCTCTCCTTTGATATGGGATCGCACATGTTCTGACATTCTGTAACCTCTGCTTTTCACCGGTAAACAGTCACCGGTGAGAATATCATGCAGGCCCCAAGGGGTCAAGCCTGGTGATCGTGAAAATAGGGAGGCAAACTGATTTAACAGAATTTTGCACTCCTCCTGTTGTTCAGAAGTCAGTTGAGAAGAGAGCTTGGCTCCTTCTATTTTCTCATCCAAAGGTTGGCCTCTGAAGAGGTCAGGTAGAGGTTCACTCTCCTCCTCCTCTTAAGCTGAAGCTAGAAGCAAAGCTCACACTTCAGGTTTTGAGATATATGCCTTCAAACGGTTGGTGTGAAAAAACCAGGAAACTCCTTAGGTCTGCCTAAGTCCACCAAATAGTTCACGTCTCCAAGTTTGCCCACAACATTGAAGGGTCCTATCCATTTGTCCTGCAATGCCCTCTGCCTTGTTGGCACCATAACTAATACAAGCCGGACTTGAGTAAACTCAACCATGCTGACCTTCTAGTCATGCCAATGTTTGACCAGAGCCTGACCCGCAGTTATCACTAGCTTCTGCCATCATGTGTGACATTCTCCTCTGGACACCTATCACAAAGCCAGTCACTCTGATTGGCTTGGGGAAGGAGCGCTCTCCAATCCCTCCTTCATCAGGGCCAATGGACCTCTGACTGTATGGCCATAGAGAAGCTCAAAGGGACTGTATCCAACTCCCTCCTGAGGGACTTCTCTATAAGCAAAGAGAAAGCATGGCACTAGAAGGTCCCACTGTCTCTTAAGGGGTTCCTCTAAAGCACTGATCATGCTCTTCATAGTATGATTAAACCTCTCTACCAGTCCATTTGTCTGTGGGTGGTAGGCTGTTGAGAACTTGTAAGTGACACCACCGTTTTTCCACATGGCTTGTATGTAGTGGGACAGAAAATCAAATCCCCTGTCAGATATCACTTCCTTAGGGAACCCTACTCTGCTAAAAAATACCAAGCAGAGGCTTAGCCACAGTATGACCCATTATAGTCCTCATAGGTATGGCTTCTGAGTATCTTGTAGCATGGGGTACTACAGCCAGGATAAACCTGTTCTCTGAAGATGTGGGAGGGTCAAGATGTCGATGCCCACCCTCTCAAAAGGAACTCCCACCACTGGGAGAGGCACCAGGGGTGCCACATTCTTGGCTCCACTCTTGCCAGAGGATTGGCAAGTGTGACAGCTCCTACAGAATTTGTCAACTTCTGAACCCATCTTAGGATAGTAGAAGTATAAGGAGAGCCTTTCCTTGGTCTTTTTGAAACTCACATGACCAGCCAAAAGTATATCATGGGCCAACTGTAGGAACTGGAGTCTGTTGGCAATGGGCACTACAATTCTTTTGCAGTCCACAGGGTTAGACTTGGTTGGTTCACTGTAGAAGAGGCCATCCTCCCAGCTTAACCTGTGCTTTCCAACATCTTGCCCATCAAGTTGGTTAGCAGCCTGTTGTTGAAGACCCTCAAGAGTAGGACATTCTCTTCATCCTCTGCTGAAGTCTGCCCTGTTGGGTCCACCTTCTGCCAGTAAAGACTGCAGCTCAGGATGGTCAACAGGGTCAAGATCTTAAACTAAAATAGTGTCTTCTTCCAGATCTGACTCTTCAGAAACTGGCTCAACCACACAGGGTTGTACCTCACACTCTGCCTCAGCAGGTGGAGGAGTCACAGGTTTGACCTTGGACAATCTTGGGGATGTCTTTTTTGGTAGCACAGGGGTGCTGTCTGACTTTTTCTTTGATGTCTTGGGTTTCCCCGTTGCCCATTTCTTCTTAGAAATAGCAGTGAGCAACTTCTGTGGAATGGGAGTGATAGTTTCCTCTATCAACTCCCGTGGTGAGCCTCTCAAGGTTCACTCCCTTGCAGGTCTAGTGAGCTCCTGTCTCCTCTTACTGGGAGGTCTGAGGGTGATGGACACAACTCCAAGAGTTTTCAGGTCATTACCCAACAGAACTCTCCCAGGCACTTCACTCCGCACACTAACAGGTATCTTGACAGTCTTATCATTACACTGGATGGGAGCTGGTAACTAGGAAACATTTGCACAGGGCCTCCAGCTAACTTGGCGAGGCATTTGGGTGCCGTAGTAACATCCTCCACCTTGAAAAATGATTCATCCACCACAGTTATGCTGGCTCCAGTGTCTCTGATGGCAGGAGTCTCCTGTCCATTCACAAGAACACTATCTTTATAATACTCTTTAGTATTATCTGGGATGGAATTATAGACATCTAAATTCTGTTGTTCCCACAAGCCCAGGTACACTAAAGAAACACTAGCTGCGACTCTCATGGGTTCATCAGCCAGTAGGTGAAAGTTTCCACTTGCCATAGGTACTTCTTCCTCTGGGGAGAAGGCTAAGGAGACAGTGTGGACCCCTGAAGGTTTACCCTTACATCTGGGATCCCCCTTCACATGGTCAGTTTACCCACAAACATAACATTTCCCAAATGTTTTGATGAATGGGGGTTTGTTCTGCCCTCCATCTGGTTTGGGTCCAGATGGTGCACTAGCCTGATTCGGTTTTCGCTGTGGTTTACCCTTATGTTGCTGTTTGTGGCCCTCTTTTGGGTTGGAGGTATTAGAATTCTCCTTGTTATCTTTCTTTGGATGCTTTCCCTCATCCTTCTTCTGAGTTGCTCCAGAATCCTTGTGAGTAGTGATATTGGCAACCCACAAGCCAGCAGCATTAGCTGACTTCTTTGGATCTATCTCCTAAGAAATAGCCAAGTGCTGTCTGAACGCAGGCATTATAAATTGATTCCAACATAACAAGATTCCTCATACCTTCATAAGTGTTTACTCTGTAACTCTTAATCCATACATCTAAGTTTTTCAAACAGTAGCCCAAGGGGCTCAAGGTAGCCCAAGGGGTACCATCATCCTTTTTGAGGGTCCCAAACCTCTCAAGGTACTGAGAAGGGGGTCTTCCCAAATCTAGCAATTAAAGCTAACTTCACACACTTATAATCCATCCTATCCACCTCCCCCAACTCCATCACAACATCAGCTACAACAGTGGGTAGCCTAGAGAAGATCCACAGAAGCAAATGATTCACTGTAAGACCTTGAATCCCATGGTTATATTCAAACATTGCCAACCAATCCAAAATATCAAGCTTATCCGCGTACATACCCACAATTTCTTTAGGCATACAAGGTCTCTTAGGACTGGAAGACCTAGAAGACTCTGGAGAGAAGCTTTTTCAAGAGATAACCTTTTCATTTCTAGTTCATGATTCACCTCCATTTCTCTGAGTTTAAGGTCTTGGTGTTTTTGTTCAGTTTGAGCATTTAAAAAAAATTGAATTCCAATTCAAGCCTCATCTTTTCTAGAGCAATGATTTCAGGACTGAGTGTCAGACCTGGTGGGGTCCCAGTGGACAAAGGTTGAGGTTGTTGAGCAGGTAAGGGAGCAATGAGACCCAATTTATGAGACACATCTACTTCCTTTAACTCATCAATAATAGACACATTATCATCCTCATTACTTTCCACATTTGCTGAGGGGTCAGGTATTTCAGACCTACCATCCAGACTTTGTTTCTCTAACAACTTTTCAATCAATTCAGACTTTTGCCTTTGGCAAAGCGATTCCTTTCTCTGCACAGATTTTTTAAATAATCCACAGTGTAACTAAGGAGGGTCTCCTGACTGTAGCTTTCCATATCAGACATGATTAATATTGCTTTTTAGTGATGTTAGCCTTGTGGTTAATGGATCCAAGGTAATAGCAGCACTCTAAGTGTAATTACTATACTTGATCCTCACCGCTGTACACCAGTGTTAGGCAGAATTATATGCAGCACCCTTTGGGAACACCACACACAATTAAGACTACAAGTGACAGTACAAATTCGCCTTTGGTACAAGCCTGTACTACACAGTAAAGTGGTAGCGATGGCTGAGCAGCCAGACTTATCTCAAAAGCAAGTGAGCAGTATCAAATAGTTACACAAAGCACAGCAATTACTATGATTCAAACAAACACTAACTCAAGGTTTCTGAGTAAAAGAATATACATTTATTTACACTTCAGTTGTATAACATCTCACTAAAGTAAAGCAGTTGAAAAATCCCACTCTTAATACACCACACCACTCCCAATAGGTTCCAGACAAGTTAAGCTCACAAAATGAAGTGGGAGCAAAATGGCACTCCAGAAATTTAAATGGGAGGGAAAGACAAAGTTAGGCAGAAATTGAACAGCACCAACAGCTAAGTAAGCAGGGAAATATAGAAAGAGTGACTACAGTGATGGAATCAAATCAAAAAGGCTTAGGGCCTAAATCAATAGGACAAAAGTATTTTGCTCAAGATCACACAGTTCAGGGTAGTTTGCGGTTAAGTCTTTCCCAAGAGTTCCCGACGAAGTTGGTCGGCAGAAAAGTTAGGTTAAAGAGTAGAGACGGACAAGCCCTCGGATTGGAGAAAGATTTCACACACTTTCACCGCGGCTGAAAGAAACGAACAACCGGATTTGAACAGTACCTTTCAATGAAGAAGAGGCTGTATCTGAGGCGGATGTTCCTGGTAGTTCCTGCAGGCTCACGGTTCCTGAAGTGACTGTCGGACTGACATGAAGTAGGAAGACTGGAGGGTCCTGCACTACCCAGCGAAGAAACCAGCAGCAGAGCAAAGCAAAAAATAAAAGGTGTGCCCCTTAAAACCCAAGCAAGGACTGACCTTCCTGGCTATCCGGCCCACTGTAGCTCTGTACAGCGAATTCGACTAGAGGAGGGAGTCCTGGCTTGCAGTTTTCAACAAGAAATGGTGAATAAACCCAGCCGGAACCGTATTAAAACATATATGGTCTAGCAGGTTTAAGTTCGAGGCTACCAAGATAGCCTAAAACAATAGCAAGGTTATTTAAGATAACCGCGGTAGGAAAAATAGGAAAAATAACCACTGCCACCAGCCAAGTCTTGATGAAAAGGGAGCAAAGCAATGCTCCAAGAGAAACAGACAAAAAGTTATAAGAAGTTATAAGTATTAACCCTTTCCAGTACTCCATTTAAGATGGTTTGAACTGAGTCTGTAGTTTTGCAGAGGCTAATAAAGTTAATGGTAACTTTATATGTTCTGGGAGACAGCAGTCAGTCCCAGAAAATGGAGTCTGAGTTGGGAAGTCTAAAAGACAACCCTGTGTCACTGCACTGAAGGTGCTGTGTAACACACAGTAGAAAGATGATGCCTGTGGAGTTGGTGAGGCTCCACAGTCTATGAATACAAAAATGGAAAACACACACAGAAAAACACATGTAAGAGTGGGAAAAAAGGCTCACACTCTTACCAGGTGAGAAAAGTAAATCCCTGAAATCCAGCAAAGCTACTGAGGGACTCAGTAGGTAAGGGAAATTAGCCATTCTGGAGAATTCTCCCTACCTGTCAGCACTCAGCTGTCACACTAGCAATGAGCCCTCTCGCACACCCACCCACCCAGCACACCATAGCACTGAGAGCTGCCTCGTTCCTCTACCGAACAAAAATCTGCTGTTTATACATAGTGGCATTGACGTACATTACATGCGTAGGAGCATTCCATGGAAACAGCGTGCTTCTACCTACGTACATACATTTCAACATACCCATGTATTCTGCTGGACATATTCTAAAAAAGCAAGGCATATTGTGCAAACATTCTTGTCTGTCTGTACAAGACATCGTAACTCTGCAGAAACAAAAACATTTATCATGCTATCTCCTCCTCCCGCAGTCAAGGCTGTATTCTCTGTGCTAAAGGATAGCTGACAGTCTGCCAAGAGACATGTTGTTATAATAACATCTATTCGCTCTGTTCATCTGTGTTCAGCATTTTTGCATTGGCACACAAACATATATAGTGCTTCGAATCTAGAATTTGTACTATACATAATAAGTATATCTTATATTATCGTCCTCATTACAAGTATGCCGGTCTGGAAAAAGCGTTGCTGTTATTACCGTACTGGCATCCTTTACCGGACCGGTGTAGTCCGAGTCGCGATGCCGGTGTTACCAGCATAGACAGGGACCCGCCATACCCAGCCACATCACTTCCGGCATCAGTGTTGACACGCGGCAGCCATGCCAGCATGGCACAAGTAAGTCCACATTAATAGGCGTACGGACATGCAACCACCGGCATGTACATGCCAGTAATAATGGGTACAATGATGCCGGAAACACCGGCATCGCGGATCAAGCCTTAATAGGAATCTGGTGTAGAAACCTGCCACAGGTGCTCATAAGCAGCACAGGTGGAGTCAATGGATGTGGCACAGCACAAAAGGACCAATCCCACACACCACACCCCTTCCAAATCCACAATGCTACCATTAGCACTAGCAGTACTGGAGCTGGTGGACATGCCTGCACAGTTACTCATTGAGGAGGCAGTGAGGCAGAGGATGCAGCGGTAGCGCATGAGGAGGAGGAGGGCCATTATGGCCCAGCAGATACCCAATGTGCAGGCTGTTGGTCCCTGTAAGTAGCCAGCAATCCCTCGCCTAAGGGCCACCCCATTCAATCTCACCCTTGCTCAGATCCACATCCTGTACCGGCTGGACAGGGACAGCCTCGCCACTATAGTGGACCTCATACATGAAAGCCTGGTGAGCCTAATAAATATCCAGACAGCCATCTCCCCCTTGCTGAAGGTTGTGCTGTGCTACACCTCCTTGCCACAGGCACTTATCAGCACACAGTGGGTCAGCTGCATGGAATCTCCCAACCCTGTTTCTCATCTATGTTCATCCAGGTGCTAGATGCACTCCTGTCCCACGTACGCAACCACACTAGCTTACCATGGACTGCGGAGGAGGTGAATGCAACTAAAATAGCATTCCATGCACTTGCAGGCATGCCTAATGTAATAGGTGCAGTCGACTGCACACATGTGGAGCTGGTAGTCCGGCATGCTGTGGAGGTAGTGTACAGCAACAGGAAGCTGTACAATTTCCTCAATGTACAGATGGTGTGTGATGCCCGCAAAATAATCACACATTGCTGCACAAGATTCCCTGGCTCCTCACATGACTCCATGGTGCTGCGCAACTCCACGCTGCTCCGCTTCATGGTATAAGGCACTCTGGACATTGTATCTGGCTGTTAGATGAGTCTAACCACAGGGCCATGAGGAGTGTTGAATTGGGGGAGGGCACTGAATAGCATAGACAACCTGGCTGCTGACTGAGTCTAACCACTGGGCCATGAGGAGTGTTGAATTGGGTGGGCAGTGAATAGCATAGCAACCTGGCTGCTGGGCTAGTCTAACCACAGGGCCATGAGGAGTGTTGAATTGGGGGGGCAGTGAACAGCATAGGCAACTTGGCTGCTCAGTGAGTCTAACCAAAGGGCCATGAGGAGTGATGAATTGGGGGGAGGGGGATGGGCCAGTGAACAGCATAGGCAACCTGGCCCCTGGGTGAGTCTAACCACAGGGTCATGAGGAGTGTTGAATTGGGGGGGGGAGTGAAAAGCATAGGCAACCTGGATGCTGGGTCGGTCTAACCATAGGGACATGAGGAGTGCTTAAACATAGCACAGCATGGCATGCATAAAGAGCAGATGTGCACACTGCATGCATGAATCCATCCTCACTCCTTCGGCAATATTCCGTAACCATTACCCGGTATCCATTGAAGTGCACAGAGACTGGATAGGCCAATAGAAGGCTAAGGTAGATGAGCAATAACACCAAGCAACCTCATCATTCACAACCTGCACTGCATCAAACCTCACACAGAGAATGGAACATGACCAAACACAGCGTACTGAGTGCCTTGAACTTGGCCTTTTGTTAATGTAACTGAATGTGCAACACAGTAATAGCACGCTGAAGCACAAGGCCTTCCCAGCAGTGTCTCCATGCATTTAACAGACAAAGTGCTCACAATAGCACATATATTCAGATCATTACAAAACCGAAACCACATGTACCACAATGCACCAATGCACAGCCAGAGAGAAGACTATCTTCCGCACTGAAATAATGGTGACTGCACTCACATTCCACAGGTACACCGCTGGTCAGTATGCCTGTCATGTCACCTTAAGGAACACCTTCAAGTAGAATGCGTGTAGTCCAAGATACAAGAATTCAACAAATCTTGACTACCACCAATACATGATTGAGAGGTGCCAGCCTCAACCAATGTAGCTTCATTCAACCATGCTAACACCCACCCAGCCGTAATCTTGCTACATAACCCTTTACCCGTGGCACATACTACCAATGGATATCTGACCTAGTCATATGGGAAATGTCGCTGATGGATAGGTACATGAAGATCTGTAGATGTAGAATGCATACCGTGAATATCACTGTATAACAAATACAACTGAGGCAAATGTGTAAGTTTCCACTGTATAGGCACATTCCACTTTCATTCCACTAACACATAAATGAGATATGAGTCTATTGTTGTGAGCTGTACTTGATTTGTGAGAGTACAGGTCCACAGTGAATGGCCCACGTGACAGCAAATGCACCTACCCCCACCCCGCCATGCATCTGCCCTAAGTTCACTTACCGGGTTCATAGCCAATTACACATGCCATGTACAGTTATAAATCCCTTTGCTCTGTTGACTTTTCAAATGAACACTGTACAGCCTGTGTCAACATGGAATTACCAAATAAATCACAAGTACCCTTTCTGTTTCTGCCAGGCAGGTGATGCCAGGTATCCCCTGATGGCATGGCTCATGACCCCCATCAGGCAACCACACAACAGTCACAAAGAGGCCTACAACCGTGCATATGTACGCACTCGCTGCACCATCGAGCAGACATTTGGCTTGTTGTAGGCCAGGTTCCGCTGCCTAAGAAGATCATGAGGAGCACTCATTTAGGGGCCACAGCAGGTGGGCAAAATTGTGCTGGTATGTGCAATGTTGCTCAACATGTGCATTTGGTGCAACGTCCCCCTGCCCCTGACTTGGACATGATGTCACCAGAGGACGAGAATGACGATGAAGAAGATGAAGGAATGGCTCGACGCCACAATGGCAATGATGGACGTGCCACACGACAAGAGTTAATTCAACACTACTTTTGATGGACTGTCAGAGACACAGCACTGGATTGCACTGAGCCCTAGACATTGTGCATGATTAAATACACTCACAATGTATATGCAATGCCCGGTCATGTTTGTTTGAAACACCAGGTGTATTGCAACAGGATTGACTATGTACAGTTGTGAATGACATTCCCTACCACTACTACCCCGTTGTACTGACCCCACCCCCCCTCCCCAACAACCCTCCACTGCCCCTCTGCAACTACCCCAACAGTCTCTCGCCAACTGCCCCCACACCCCCTCCCCAACTACAACCCCACACCCCATCTCCAACTACTCCCTCCCCACATGGAGTAGAAACCGGGCCCATTTACACCCCCTTTTAGGTGGATGGGGCTGCCCCTCGTGTGGGCGATTGAGTTGCTGTGAATGAAGCACAGGGATACTTTGGATGGAACTTGTTGGTGTTGTGCTTGTGGATGGGGCCAGTGGGGTGGTGATGTGGCGTTGTTTTGCAATTGCGTTCACCAACAGGTTGATGGAATCTGCCATTGTAGACATGGTACTAATGCCCTCCCTCACACGCCTCGCCAAGTAGTACACCCCCTCCGTGGCCCTGCCCAGCATTCGTGCAGTGTTACGGGAGGTGTCCTGCATGGTCTGGCGTGTGAGTTGTGCCTCAGTTAGGTACTGCGTCCATCCTGGTGAGGAACCCCCCAATGTCGCGTATATGACGTAATCCAGGTAGTGGCATGGGTGGTGGGCTCCAAGGGTCTGTGGGAGTGAACACTGCATCATACACATGGTTACAGTCGCTGAGTGTGTCCAGCACACTGGCCTCCACAATGCTGTGGGCTCCAGCCACTTGTGTTGGTGTTACAGGCTCATCCTGCTGGCTGGGGTTGGGGGAAAGAGGCTCATTCTGCTGGCTGGCCTCAGGGGAAAAAGGGTCATCCTGCTGGCTGGGGTCGTGGGAAACAGGCTCATCCTGCTGGCTGGGGTCGGGGGAAACAGGCTCATCCTGCTGGCTGGGGTCCAGTGAAAGAGGTTTATCCTGCTGGCAGGGCTGCTTGGCAGCAGATGTTGGTGGCTGCTGGGGCTGCTTGGCAGCAGGTGTTGGTGGCTGCTTGGCAGCAGGTGTTAGTGGCTGCCGGGGCTGCTAGGCAGCAGGTGGTGGTGGCTGCAGGGGCTGCTTGGCAGTAGGTGTTGGTGGTTGCTTGGCAGCAGGGTTGGTGGGTGTGACAAGTGTGCAACAGGTGTCATTGATGTGTGCATCTTGTCATGAGGTGGCCTTGGCCATGTGGTGGGACGGCGGTGACGACAGCAGTTGGACATTGTCTGGGTGATGTGTGTCTGTGTGCATGCAGATGCTGCTTGTTTGGCCAATACAGGGGACATGTGGGGGGTGTCAGTGGGGTTTGTTTTTGATGTTGCAGCCAGGTACATTGTAAATGTGTGAAAACGAGGTTGTTGGTGGGTGGAATGGCAGCAGGGAACAGGTGCCACATACTTGATATATTGACCTGACCATTAGCATTGGGGCTACAAGGTGTGTCATGTGACTTTGGGGTTACGGATCTCACCGGCATCATCGGATGTTGCAACTCCCATCTCAGCATCTCCAACTCCCTGTATGGCCTCCATGTGCAGGACATTGCTACACGTCTCATCCCACGCCTGCAGTTTGATGGGGGATGGTGCTCCCCTTCCTGTGGCCAGGCCTTGCTGCGCTCTGTGGCAAGGATGTTGCAGACACTGAGACGTAGTTTGTCCCACCTCTTCATATAGTCTGGCACAGTCCGGGGTGTTGTCCCCACTGATGAGAATTTACAGGCCACATCCTCCCATATGGCCTTCTTCCGTATTTGGGCATGGCGCCGCAGATCTGCACAGAATACCTCATCTGCATGCTTCACAAGGGTGTCAGCCAGCATGTTCAGTTCTGGTTCACTGAACCTGGGTTTGCGGTGACGGACAACGTGTTTTTATAATGGCCACCGGTGCATTTCCTGTTCCGGTGCGATGCCATTATTTCGGTGCCGGTAATACTAGCACCGGTAATTACAGGCTCTTTGGTGCTGGAGTCGGAGTCTGCGGCAGCGACGAAGCCAGTGTTGGGGGTTTTGGGGCTGTTACAGGCATGCCGGTGCTACCGTTCCGGCATGCCGGAAAGCGCATGCACGCTGACTCGGAATCTACTGTAGATTCCGGCAGCAGTGCTACACGGACATGGTAGCACCGGCATGCCAGGATTTTTTTTTTTTAGCCAAAGTCGCAATGAAGCCCTATATCTTTCTGGATGTCTCTCAGCAAATGTTGATCCATGATAGCTCAGAACAAATATATTGCTAAACAGAGTGTACATTGATGCATGAATGGATTAGCTCAGGCTAACCATAAAAAAGTGCAGATTGACAACCCATCCCCGAGCACATTGGGGATGATCTGCTGCTGGAACAAGAACTGCATCTTTGATAGGTGTGCTGCTTCCCAGTACCTCATCGTGGTGAAGTACCCTTGGAAGTGTGTGCCAGCCTCCCCTGCTTTGTGAGCCTGAGAACAAGGACTCTACTTGTCCGTTAGACCCCTCAAAGTAACTCACTGCACCAGAGTGCCAAGACAGCCAGGATCCCTGCATTCCTGCCATTGAACCACTGTGAACCATGATTCAAGCCCTTTAGACTGCATCAAACTATCAGGACCCCAAGAACTTCTTTTGGTAGTCATCCAGTCTTCAAACTGCTGAACAGCATTTTTGTACCAGTTTCACCCTCATTGCCAATACCACCTTCAAACTGCTGTTTGACCCACCATCATCAGCAGTGTCACTGACCCTGGTGACCCATCCAACCACGACCATGAGAGGCTACATCAAACCGCTGTACTTGAACTGCGCATCCAGTCACCAGCATATTTGCTATCGAACCAACGCTGGTGGCCCTCAGACCTTTTACTTATGTGAATATTCACAAATTATAGTTGGTGGTTCATGTTATAATTTGTCCGATATTTTGGATAGGGTTGGACTTGTTACGACACTATATTTCACCATTTACAAATTATTTTGAAACCAAAAAAACAATAAAAAAATTAAAAGTCCTCCGACTTTATTTTAGACCGTGAGCAATCTTAACTGGTATAAAAACATTGCTTTTGGTAAGCATCAACAGAAAATTAAAGGTATGAATCCTTTACAATACAATTGCTGAGCCAATAGCTGCGTTAAGGTAATTATTGTAAGAACAATACATGGTCAGGATATCATGCCTGACTATAGATGCTATTCTGGAACGTCAATTTGGCTATTGTATAAAACTCCTTTTAAAGTGCAGGTGCCTGAGCTATAAATTTGAAATGTATAAAAAGTCGTAAAATGGCTGATAATCATTAATTAACTTAATTACTCATCATCCAGAGTCCCCTACGGTACATTACCCTTTAAAGTGCATATGGATGAACCATACGCCATCTCTGCCATGTTTTTAATATGGAGTATACTACTTCTATTAAAATCATAAGGTGGCTAAAAATCATTACTTGTCACAATTGCTCATCTTCTGTAGCCTCCTAAATAATGAATATATAACCATTCAAGTAATAACTAGTTGTGAAGAGATACCTCATTTCAAATGTTCATAATTGTTTTCATTCTTATAGCCCACACGGACGCCAAGTACTAGGCCAATTTTGCAGTAAAATATAGCCGGTTAGTCAATTTACAATCTTTCTGCTTTGTCTATTCCTCTTATTCCTGCCATTAGGAGCATTGGCTTCAAGGTCCACCTACGGATGTGCGCAGGACATAGTAACAAAACATGTTGATTAGATTCGGTTTTATCTGGGAAAAATTGGCATGTTTCTAGATTGTGAGTGTACCATTTGTTCACGGTTTTTCCCAGCGGGTAAATCCTAATTCTAAAGCTTAAATATAACGTCCTTTGGGCTCACAGACTCACCTGATCTAGATAGATCTATAATTCACCTGATGTTTTCACCGACAAGTAGGTCTGGCCACTCTCACTATTAGATGCCTTTGCTACATACTCTGACCAGCTGTTAAATTTGAGGGCATACCTAACATGAGCGTTGTCTTCTTTTGTAATAGCCTCAGGTCTGTACTAATACTGCATTTTATTCACTAGTGTTTCCCTCTTCTTTTCCTCATAGAGTCCCCATCCTTTCTGAGAACTGTCTTTTATCTGTTCCTGTAATGAATTGTCATCTGGCAATGGTGCAAAAATCCTGGCCTTTTTTATTTGTGTTAATTAAACGATGCAGGTAATTCCATCTCTGAAACAGTAATCTGCTAATCAGATTCCCCTTTCATAAACTCCATCCCAGAAACATAGTGTGTATCTGTGCTGTGCTGCATCAGTATCCTGATCTGCAGCAGCTGCTTTACAAGTGACACAGAGCTGTTTCAGAGGTCACAGTTGCCCATTTGCCAACTGGAGTGACAGTCAAGTCTTTGGGCATGTGCAAATGAGTGGGAGAATACTGTGTGAATAAGGGAATCAATATTGTGTGAATGTGAGTGCGTGCGTGTTTGTGCTGAGGCCGGGGACCTAATTTTGGCAGGTGGGGGGTGGGAATGCAGGGTGTGGCAAAAACAGATTTTTTGATAAAAACAGATGCCATTGATAAACCAAGGATGATATTGTGTTATTACATAGCTAGACTTGTATTTTGGTGCAGCTAGTCTACTCATTTCATACTGACATGGAATTGTTTACTGGGCATCAAGGGTAAAGCAAACATGATAAGTGATATTACATGTTTAAACTGGCCTACTTTGTGCAGCCAGTTTGGACATGTTTTCCTTTTGTGGCATGCATTTATAATGGCAAAGCCAACAGCAGTATAAGGGGACACTAAATTAACCAAGGTCTCTCATACACCTAAGGCGCCAGGGTCACCAAGTTTGTAAACAATATTACAACTCAACACACATTTTCATGCGATAAATTAAAGTGCACGACTTCAATGATCAACCAATTCTTGAAATTTAGTGAATATGGACAACCTTTATGGATATATTAATCATAAATTGACAGCCAACAAGTGTTTCAATCCAACCAGGTCTTTTTCAATGTTATTAACACTCTAGTAAAACAATATGAATCATGTAAATCATAATACAATATTGTGAAAAGGGAAATGATTGCATGAAAAGAACAGAGGAGGGTGCGAGAAAGAAGGGCCAAACTTGCAAAGAAGAAACAATTAGTTGTGATAATTGAAGAGCAAATTCCATCTGCATTAATTATAGTACCAGTATTTTTTGCTAAATAAACCTCTGACCAAGCACTCTATAGCATTATTGTCCAGTGTGAAACCATCTAAATAACACATAATAATCACCATTACTGCAATGCATCACTGATACAATGTTCAGATAGAACTAGAATTAGAATATCATTTGTAGGTCACCTGGGAAAGGTTTAATAAAAAGGGGACTTTGATGGTATTCACCTTTATCTGTATTCTGTAAAACAAAGGAGGGAGGCAATTAAGATCATTTTCTATTATATGAACCAATTATTCGAGCATATATAGCAAAGTGTAATTAAGGGTGGTAAAATCCTAGTCACACACATTTTTCTAATCCACTCATCAATACTTGAACAACGCATACATTGTGCTATTATTATGTAAAGAAAGGGATCCAAAAGCACGTGTCCGAAAAACAATATGCACAGATATGGTAATGCCTTATCAGATTAGCCACATTCAACACACCACACGCTAGCGTCGAAATACAGATCACTCACCACAAATGACATTGTCAATTTCTAAACGCAAAAAAGTCTAAAACAAAGACGATTCGATGAAATCCTAACAACATGCATATTTGCAGTTCCATGAGTCTGTAATAAAAAAGAATACCTAAACCTGTTACACAGAGAACAAACTCTCTGTCAAACATATTCATGCCAAGTATCACACACTCCCCTAATTCAAGGGTCTCAATACTCTGATCACGCTTGATGTGCAAATTCCCCAAGAACACTAGAATGCTCCAAATCCGTCAAATAAGATCCAAAATGTACAATAATTCAACACAATCAGTTCATGGCAGCAAAGTCGACATGTGTGCTCCCAGTTATAGATAGCATACTAGTGAGTGACGAGGTGCGCCATCAGTGCGAAAGCCTAATTCTTCATGATTCTGTTATACTCAAAATTGTGCTTCATTACAAGTTTGTCGGTCCGGTAGTAACGCTGCCGGTAAGTTACCGCCGCCGTTACTACCGGACCAGCAAATTACGAGTTGTGCTTGCGGGTGCCTCTGTGCCTGCCAGGTCTGACCTGGCAGGCGGACAGGCACCCGCGAGCTTAGCATGTTGGATGCACCGGCACCATTCAAGAATGGTGCCGGTGCATCCGGCTTCCCCATTCCCATTGAGCCCTATGGGGCTCAAATGGGAATGGGGAAGAATATTTTCCGACGCTGGGGAATGGGCAATTACCGGGTCCCGCAAGACCGTAATGACCCGGTAATTGCCCATTCCTGGGCGCTGGAAAAATTCACAAGTTTGGAGGCAGCCTGCTGGTTTTACCTGCAAGGCTACCGCCAAACTTGTAATGAGGCAGAAAAACCTAGGTATACAAATAGTGCTAATCTTTCCGTGACAACGTAGAAAAATATGAGTAACTCCAATTAGCATGCCATTCCTTGAAACATTAACTAGGCAATCTGTAACATGTTTTAAAAAAAAAGATACTTAAATAGATAACTGATAGGACTACTCTTTCCATGGAAACGTAGTACCACACAAGTAATGTCAATGTTATAAATAGCACTACATTCCTGAAACGCTAACTTGGCGATCTGAAACCTTTTTTTACAAAAATGGTGCTTGATTGGATGTATAACCTCTGAAATGGCTTCTACGCAAATCGTTAACCTGTACATCTGAACCTAATTGCCCATATCAGTGAACAAGAGATCAGTTTATCATATTCATGTGAGACACATTAAAATCACAGTGTTAAAATAGGTGCAACCGTGGAGGCTAGTGTAATTGAAGTAAAAAGTAACAGAATGTTTCTTATACAAGATATAATGTCATACTTGGATACTGTCAGTATGAGACCTTATAACGGAAAAGGTTCCTTCCTTATAGAAAGACATTATATTCATGTTCTGTGTTCAATCCATGTAGCACCGCCTGATATTTGCAGAAATAATGTGATTCTAGTTGACAGAGTCTCAGTTCTCGATCTCCTCCTCTGGTATCACAGGCCACATGCACTAGTCCCAAAAATGTCATGTTCTTTTTTTCTTTCAACTGATGGCAGGCCTGCCAATGTGCTGCGAGCTATAATTTTGTACATTGACTCCCGATGAGGCTAAGGTGCTCCTGAATCCTGGTTCGCAATTTGCAAATGGTACTGCCAATGTACACAAGGTTGCAGACACACACAAGTGCATAAATGACACATTTAGTCTGACAACTGATAAACTGTCTGATATGGAAGGCCCGACTTTATTAATAGTAAGGCAATTCGTTCGACAATGAACAGCTGCCACATTTGTGAAAGCCCTGAACCTGGGTTTGAGGTAACCAATTTACTCCTTGGCTACCTTTGTGGCCCCTAGCCCTCCCTGTGATCCCCCTTGCTTTCTCTCCTTCTCTCTTCTTGCTCCACTTGCCTGGAATTCGCTTCCACTGGACATCCGAGAAGCAATCCACACGGATTTGTTCAAAATGAAACTAAAAGCATACCTCCTCACCTTTGAGTTACCTTTTTAACCTACCTCCCATCTTCCTGCTAGGTAAAATGTTTCCCCTCACCTCCAGTGCTTAATTTGTAAGAAAATAAATCCCAGGGCCAAAATATTTTCTTGCATGGGGGGAGGGGCAGCTCATCGTTTGCTCCTGACACTACCCACAGTTGCTCCATACAGTTTCATACGGCTGCTCAATACAGTGTCAACATATTTGGGGCAAGTGCTCCAACTCCCACTGGTTCATTGAGGGTGACATCAACATAACATATTAGTTGTGTCTTGAAATAAAATAAATGTTTGAATGTTTCGTTAAAACACAACATCGTAAACAATTTGCTCTAATCCTATCAATGTCAAGCAGAGAATGTTAACTCTCTAACCACATGGAAAAAAAGCAAAAATGCTTCCCTCCTGTAGTAAATTGATGGGCAAATGTAGGCAACATTACTGAACTGATGAGTTGCCTTTCAAGCACTGCAGCAAGATTGTCTTCCATAGGATGGCACTCATGACTGGCTCTCATGTTTGATATGGGTCTTTTCACTAACTTTACCCCTGTGTTGGGGCTGTTTGCTGGTGACTGTCCTGTTGTTGTCAATGCACCCTGCCGGTTTTTACACTAGTGAATTTGCAGCAATGCCTTGCAGGCTGAGTGCAGCAGTGTGTGGACATGACCAGCATTAGTGCCCAGGATTGTTACCTTGCATCTCATTGTTTTTCATGAAAATTGATAAATAGTTCTGCCGTGCCAACCTGGGTCATCATGTTTGTGAATAATAACGAGCCAGCCCAGGAGCAGAGACCCTGGTCAGTGCACACTGTTGTTGATTTATATGTTATCATGGCTGACTGATATTTAAAATAACAAAGTTGCTGAAACCCTGTTAAGACGGATTTCTGAACTCTGTCCTGGAGGCGCAGAGGTTCAGAAGGCCAGCCTAGTTTCTTGGAACAGGGTAACCTCTGGACAAGCCAGACCAATCAAGGTAGCGATCGCGGCGGTCAAGACTAGCTCTCAAGAGGGGTAAGGGTGACTGAAAGCCCGCAATGAGCACACAAAGCAAGGACACTTACAAATTACTCCAAACAGGTGTTATATTAAAAATATATACACATTTATTACAAGGCCTTTGTAACATTGACCGTAGCGACAAATCACAATAAAACTCCAGTAAACCAACACATACCAAACCAATACAATATATATACAAATACAAACGAGTCTAACGAGTGAGACGAACGAAATGTGTAGACCACCTAGATGGGGAGGAAAACAAGCAGTGCGAATAATAATTAGACCCAGTCTGCCTTCAGAGGCACCTAACTAAAAGGAAGTCCAAGCCCTACGAAGAGTGGAGCCTTGTGCTAAAAAGTACCTGCACACGCTGGTGCCAACGGGCAAAAAGGGGAGTCTCTTCGAGGGAATCAGGCAGTTTAGTTCGGTGAACAAATGAAGATGAACAGAGCTCCGCGACTCAAGCGCAGCCTCCACTGGGAGCAGGCCTATCTCCTTAGGCCTTCCAGAGATGGGCACTCACGTTGGCCTTTACTGAATTCTTCCCTGTCAGGACCACCTTCTACTAACAAGTCTTTTAGTTCAGGATGGTCGTTGGGGTCAAATACTTCAGGCATCGCCACCTCCTCGTCAGGCCCGGGCGATTGACCAACTTCCTCCACCACAGTGGAAGGCAAGTTCGGGGGAATGTTCTCTTTCCCTCGTCTTGACTTGCTTACTCCTTTCGCCTTGGGTTTCCTCTTCGGCTGGGGCGGCGTATTGGTCTTGGCCAATGCTGCCCGTGTTTGAGACCGTGTACAGGGTCCGTCGGCAGTGTCTCCTACGAGCCCTAAAGCCCTGAGATCATTGCCTAACAAGACCTTTCCTGGGACGTTTCTCTGAATGCTCACTGGAATCCTGACTGCTGTACCATTTAAAGTAAGATGTACAGGTATTACTGGGAACATGCGAGGTGGGCCGTCAGCCAACTTAATGGGCATCAGAGTAGCTCTGGCAACTTCCTCTGAGTCTACCAATGTAGAATCCACTACAGTTCGACTGCACCCCCTATCCCTAAGAGCTGGAGTATCCACTCCATTGATCAGCACACTGTCTTTAAAGTAGTGCTTGTTATTATCTGGAATCCTAGCGTAAGCCTCTGCGACTTTAGGCTCCCAGGAACCCAGGGAAACTAAAACTACCTCAGCTTCTATCCCGCTGGGGAAGGAGTCTGAGGAGAAGGATGCTCCTGTAATCTCTTCTTCTTCGTAGGAGGAGGTTTAACCTTACACCGGGGATCCCCCTTCACACGGTCAGTTGCTCCACAAGCAAAACAAGATCCATTGGGTCTGTTTACATAGGGAGGCTTATTGTAACCAGAGTTCTCTTTCGGAGGCTGACCTCCACTACCCTGTAAGTTCTCTTGTGTCTTACCCTTATTTTTCTTTTTGTGGCCCTTTTGAGAAGAAGATTTATCAGACTCTCCACCCTCCTTATCTTTGGACTTTTTCCCTTCCGCCTGCTTACCAGGATGAGTTTTTTCCTTATGGGACACTCGATGTGACACCCATAAATCTGCGGCAATGGCCAGCTTCTTAGGATCTATCTCCTTCAAATCGGCCAAATGCTGCTTAAGCTCCAGGGAAGAAGACGCAAAAATATGTTCCAGCATGACAAGACTTATCATGCCTTCAAAGGTAGAAACCTTATAACCTTCGACCCAGCCAGTCAAGTTTTTTAAGGATTCGGTTACATAAGATACCCAAGTACCACCTTCTTTTTTCTTATACTCTCTGAATCGTTTTAAATATTGGGCAGGAGTCTTTCCAAACTTTAAAATGAGAGTTTGCTTTAACATTGCGAAATCCGCTCGCTCAGCCTTCGACATTTCCATAATGGCACTACAGCCAGAATGGGGCAGTCTGCTGAGTAACCAGGCAATTGTAACGCTCACCTGATTCCCGTAGAGGCGCCGGTCTAGACTGGGCGTATACCGTATCTTCAAAGGTGATGTGTACCACACGGCTGGCTCTTTGGGCTGGACCTCTGTGCACTGTATGTCTGACTCGAAGGGTAAAATGTCTGCAGATAGAAAATATGGGATTAATGAACTGGGTTATTAAATGTCTCTCTCTTCTTCCCTTTCTCTTCTCCTGTAGAACCCCGAAGGTTAACGCTCTCACCTTAGGTAAGTGAACGCCGTGCTCTCCATCTGCCTCGGGGCAGGGTGCTGTAACCAGTTTCTTCATTGGATAAGGGGAGCAGGCCTCTTGACTTCAGAGGACTGCTGTCCGTCGTTTACTGCACGAACGGTAAGATTCGAGTACTTCTAATGTCTTTAAAGTCTTTAGTAATGATGTCTCTTGTTTTGCAGGGTTCCGGCGATGGTGGATGACGGGCTGAAGTGAGTTGAAGATGGAGCCCGTGTGATGAATAGAAGCGCCTGGAAGCACGTAAGTAGGCGCTTGTTGCCTGCTTCACGATGCGCTCTAACTGTCTTTTTATTTTGCAGGTACAAGTTCGGAGCGGCTGCAGGGTGCCGGAATACCCACTGGGTTAGATGTGGAAAGGAGTAATGGCACGTGAGTATTAAAGTTCCCCAATGTCTTTAAACGCACCTTGTTTTGTCTTTCAGATGCGGGATGCAGCGCCGAAGGCCTCCGGAGGGTGCGAAGAGTTGGTAAGCTTTTGTCTTTCAGATGCCGGAATGCAGTGTGAAGACCTCCGGAGCGCACAAAGAGTAGGTAAAACTTTGTCTTGCAGATGTCGGAATGCAGCGCGAGGCGTTGGTGACAGCCGATGGACCAGGTTAGTGAAGAGCTGTCACTGAAGACCGTAATGCTAACCTGTTCTTTCTTGTCTTTATAGGTGTTGCTGAAGACTGGATTCAGGATGGTAAGCCTTTTCCTTAGGCCCAGGATCAGATGCAGAAGACACGATGAGCGTTCTGCTGCAGAGGATGCAGAATAACGCAAAGCAAGATTCATCCATCGGGTGTGGTTTAAATAGCCTCCTGTAGTGCTTAGGTGTCTCCTTCCACAGCCACGCCTAGGTAAGAAAAGAGTTCCTGCTTTCCAGAAGAGTTCCAGTGTTCTGAACCTAGGGAGTGGCTCCTGCCCCACCCAACAGGAAAAGTAGTTCCAAACAGAAGAGGATCAGAGGCTCAACTGGCAGGCAAGTAAGCAGCATGGTCTGCTGCAGGTAAGTCCACCCAAGCATTATGAGCCCGGCGCTTCCAGCGCTGGGACTGGGCATATTTATGAGCCTGGTGCCACTGGCGCCAGGACTGGGTCCAAAAGGTCCCAATTGGGACTGGTTGGCACTCGGAACCTGGGTTATGGATCTGCTTCCAAGGGAGTTGGGAAAACCCTGACCTTTTGCAAGCAGAGATCATGACAGTACCCCCCCTCAAGGCCCCTCCCAAACCGGGCTTCTCCGGGGGTTTTGGCTTGTCAGGAAATGTTCGGTGAAATCTTTTGATTAGGCGAAGAGCGTGGACATATTCAGCAGGTTCCCAGGATCTCTCTTGGGGGCCGTAGCCTTTCCAGTCAATTAGGTAAAATAGTTTAGATTTGGAGATCTTGGAGTCCAGAATGCTTTTGACTTCAAACTCGAGTTCTCCATCAACTAGGATAGGTTTTGGAGATTTAGTTAGTCGGGTTTGAGGTTGCACGGGTTTTAATAGAGAGACGTGGAAGACCGGATGTATCTTCATGTGCGGGGGCAAGTCCAACTTGACCGCTACTGGGTTTACTATGGTAGTGATGGAATAGGGACCAAGGTATCTTGGGTTGAATGTGCGTGGCCCTTTTAGAGGTAGATATTTGGTGGATAACCAGACTTGATCCCCTACTTGATATTGAGGGGCTTCCTTCCGATGTTGATCTGCTCCTTTCTTGTATTGTTCTTTAGCCCTTTGAAGGTGAGAAACAGCTTCCTTAAAGGCCTGGGTGATTGTAGAATGCAGGTAGTCTACTGCTGGTGTTTCAAGATCTTGGAGAGGATCCAACTCCGAGGTTCGAGGGTGACTGCCGTACAAAAGAAAAAACGGGGTTTTCCCAGTTCCCGAATGGACAGAGTTATTGTAGGCATATTCGGCTATCCAAAGGATGTCTTTCCGAGTTTTTTCAGTTTGTTGCAGCATGCAGCGTAAATACTGTTCCAGAGTTTGATTGGTCCTCTCGGTTTGTCCGTCGGTCTGAGGGTGGTGACTGGTCGATAATCTCACATCAATTTGAGCCGACCGACAGCAACTTCGCCAAAAATGAGAAATAAATTGACTACCTCGATCTGAAATTAGAACCGAAGGAAAACCGTGCAGTCGGACGATGTTTTCGAGAAACTCTCGGGCCAGAGTTGCTGCTGTTGGCAAGCCTTTGAGCGGAATGAAATGCGCCATCTTGGAGAATAAGTCCACGATTACTAGAATCGTATTGTATCCGGAGCATGGAGATAGATCGGTGATGAAGTCCATAGAAAGCGTATGCCAAGGGCGAGGTGGGATGTCAATAGGGCGTAAGAGGCCTGCTGGTCTTTCCTTTTGACTCTTGTTTTGGGCGCATACTCCACAGGACATTATAAAGTCTCTGATATCTTTTTTCCAAGACGGCCACCAGAAGTAGCGCTTGATCTTTTCTGAGGTCTTGGCTATACCGGGATGTCCTTCCATTAAAGAATCATGATAACAAGAGATTACTTTTTTCTGTAAATCTGTGCTGGGTAGGTATAATCGTTCTTGGAAATAAAATAAGTTGTCCTTTACTGCAAAGTCCTTTCCCTGCAGATGCCAATTCTGTATGTCTGCTGGAGTTACAAGTTGCCTGGCTTTATCCTTAACTTCCTCTATGGATTGTGTGGCGATTACACCCAGAATTCTTTGTTCGGGAATGATTGGTACAGGTTTAGGGTTGATCAAGTGTTCTTCCACTCCCATCCGAGAAAGGGCATCAGCTTTACCATTTTTTGTACCAGGTCGATAGGTAATTATGAAGTCAAACTCGGCAAAGAATAATGCCCAACGGAGTTGTCTAGAGGATTGGGCTTTTGCGGTTTTCAAATATTGCAGATTTCGGTGATCCGTAATCACAGTCACGGTGTGTCGGGCCCCCAGCAGATAATGCCGCCAAGCCTTAAAGGCAGACTTGATAGCCAGAAGTTCCTTGTCAGTAATCGTGTAATTGATTTCAGGAGGCGAGAATTTGCAGGACCAAAATGCCACGGGATGCAACTGATTGGTTATCGGGTCCTTTTGTGATAGAACTGCCCCCATGGCAAGGCTTGAAGCATCAGTTTCCACGATGTAGGGGAGTTCAGGGCGAGGGTGTTTTAAGATTGGTGCAGAGATAAATTTAGTCTTTAAATCCTGGAAAGCTTGTTCCGCCTCGGTAGACCATTCAAAACGTTTGTATTTCTTTAACAAGGCAGTGATGGGCTGGACTATTCGAGAGAATTCGGGGATAAACCTGCGGTAAAAGTTAGCGAAGCCTAACATGCTTTGCACACCTTTTACGGAGGATGGTGATGGCCATTTGAGAACTGCATCGACCTTCTTTGAATCCATACGCACTCCGCCAGGTGATAATATGAATCCCAAGAATTCAACTTCAGTCACGTTGAAAACACATTTTTCCAACTTAGCGAATAGTTTGTGTTGACGCAATCTTTCGAGGACCATTTTCACGTGTTTCCGATGTTCAGATTCCGATGAAGAATAAACGAGGATGTCGTCAATGTAAACAACAACACACACATCTATGAGCTCTCTGAGGACATTGTTCATAAAATATTGAAAGGCGGCCGGGGCATTGCAAAGTCCGAAGGGCATGACCTGATATTCAAATAGCCCATACTTGGTGCGGTAGGCCGTCTTCCATTCATCGCCCTCTTTTACTCGTACCAAGTGGTAAGCTCCTCTAAGATCCAGCTTTGTATATATGCATGCTTTTCTGACTTGGTCCAGGAGTTCAGGGATCAAAGGTAACAGATATCTATTCTTAACGGTGATCTGGTTCAGGGAGCGATAATCTATACAAGTTCTAAGGTCTCCTTCCTTTTTTGGAACGAAGAACAAAGCTGAAGAAGCAGGGGACTTGGAAGGACGAATAAACCCATTTGCCAGGTATTGATCCAGGTATTGTCGAAGGTGAAGGTTCTCAGGCTCGGTGAGGGCATAAATTCTACTACAAGGAGGAGTAGATCCAGGTATCAGGTCTATCTGGCAGTCATAAGACCTATAAGGAGGTAGAGAGTTAGCCTGATCCTTCCGGAAAACATCTTGGTATTCTAGGTATTCGGGAGGTAACTGGGGAGTCTCTGAAGAAATTGCTGCCAGTGCAACACCAGGTGGAGGGTGACAAGTAGAGACACATTCTGGAAACTGGACCGTTCTTGCTCGCCAATCGATCAGAGGATTGTGTTTCTCTAACCAAGGTATTCCTAGAATAATCTGAAACTGAGGGGCCTTGATCACATCGAACACGATCTTCTCATGGTGTCCATCTTGACTTACTAGCGTCACTTCTTGAGTGGTATGCGTTACTGGCCCGGAGGCTATCTCCGTACCATCCACCGTAGTAATGACGTCCTTTACAGCCTTGGGACAAAGAGTTAGATTCATCCTCAAAACCATTTCATGATCCACATAATTGCCGATGGCACCGCTGTCGACGTAAGCTTCAATTGCATGTAATCGATCCGGATTATCAGGGCTAATGAGGACCATAGGTATCGCGAAATGCGAGGTCACGGAACTGGTTTTCAAGCTCGGCAAGAGGACCTCTATTCTTGTCGGGCGAGGTCGTTTCCCTGCTCAGAGTTTGTAACTTTGGTAACTGCAGCTCCTACTGCCTTCTTGGCAGGTTTCACCGGACAGTCTCGAAGAAAGTGCCCTGAGTTTCCGCAATAGAGGCATAATTGCAACTGTTTTCTCCTTTCCCGCTCCTTTTGTGTTAGAGGACCTTTCAGACCCCCTATTTGCATGGGTTCCCCGGAGTCTACTCCTTTGGAAGGAGTTGGTGGTTTGGAAAATACTCGAGCATCAAACTTGGAACGATCGGCCTTCCTGTTCTGCAGTCTGTGATCTATTTGAACGACTAAGTCTATATAGTCCGAACAATCTTGTGGGGGATTCACTACTTGGGCTAACACATCTTTGAGCTCTCCACGTAGACCTCTATAAAACAGCGTAATTCTTTTGTCCTCAGGCCATTGAGTTTCCACTATCAGTCTGTTGAAAGACGCAATATGAGCCAAAAGGTCTTGATTACCTTGTCGCAACGAAAGAAGCTCATTGTCCAAGACCTGCCCCTGTGAATGTCTTGCGAACAGTTTTTCCATACTGAGCTGAAAAGCTTGAAAATCATGGAGGACCGGATCATCTTGATTTACTAAAGGGATCGACTAGTCTGCCGCATTGCCACTAGGGTACGAAAGCACGAAAGCTACTTTAGCTTGATCAGTTGGAAAGGCTGCTGGCCGGCATAAGAAATGCAACCGGCACTGATTGATAAATACTGCAAACCTCTTTGGGTCACCAGAAAATCGTTCGGGCGGAGCCAGAGGTACATTCCCAGGTAGGTTGATCTGCACTGGATTCATAGAGGATGTAGAAGGAAGATTTCCCCCAGATGCGGGTAACGGGGTCTGTCCGGCTTGTGACTGTAGCAATTGTCTAGCGAGATCATCTGTTCGCTCCTTGGAAATAATCAGTTCCCTTCTTAGAGCGTTCGTTTCCTGACAGGCTGCATGCACTTCTGCCCTTAGTTCCCCAAGTAACTGGGCTAGTTGGTCAGTATCCGAGGTTTCCATAGCGCCTGGACGGGAGTTTTGTGGTAGGCTTTGCGTTCTGTAACGCTCACCTGATTCCCGTAGAGGCGCCGGTCTAGACTGGGCGTATACCGTATCTTCAAAGGTGATGTGTACCACACGGCTGGCTCTTTGGGCTGGACCTCTGTGCACTGTATGTCTGACTCGAAGGGTAAGATGTCTGCAGATAGAAAATATGGGATTAATGAACTGGGTTATTAAATGTCTCTCTCTTCTTCCCTTTCTCTTCTCCTGTAGAACCCCGAAGGTTAACGCTCTCACCTTAGGTAAGTGAACGCCGTGCTCTCCATCTGCCTCGGGGCAGGGTGCTGTAACCAGTTTCTTCACTGGATAAGGGGAGCAGGCCTCTTGACTTCAGAGGACTGCTGTCCGTCGTTTACTGCACGAACGGTAAGTTTCGAGTACTTCTAATGTCTTTAAAGTCTTTAGTAATGATGTTTCTTGTTTTGCAGGGTTCCGGCGATGGTGGATGACGGGCTGAAGTGAGTTGAAGATGGAGCCCGTGTGATGAATAGAAGCGCCTGGAAGCACGTAAGTAGGCGCTTGTTGCCTGCTTCACGATGCGCTCTAACTGTCTTTTTAATTTGCAGGTACAAGTTCGGAGCGGCTGCAGGGTGCCGGAATACCGACTGGGTTAGATGTGGAAAGGAGTAATGGCACGTGAGTATTAAAGTTCCCCAATGTCTTTAAACGCACCTTGTTTTGTCTTTCAGATGCGGGATGCAGCGCCGAAGGCCTCCGGAGCGTGCAAAGAGTTGGTAAGCTTTTGTCTTTCAGATGCCGGAATGCAGTGTGAAGACCCCCGGAGCGCACGAAGAGTAGGTAAGCCTTTGTCTTGCAGATGTCGGAATGCAGCGCGAGGCGTTGGTGACAGCCGATGGACCAGGTTAGTGAAGAGCTGTCACTGAAGACCGTAATGCTAACCTGTTCTTTCTTGTCTTTATAGGTGTTGCTGAAGACTGGATTCAGGATGGTAAGCCTTTTCCTTAGGCCCAGGATCAGATGCAGAAGACACGATGAGCGTTCTGCTGCAGAGGATGCAGAATAACGCAAAGCAAGATTCATCCATCGGGTGTGGTTTAAATAGCCTCCTGTAGTGCTTAGGTGTCTCCTTCCACAGCCACGCCTAGGTAAGAAAAGAGTTCCTGCTTTCCAGAAGAGTTCCAGTGTTCTGAACCTAGGGAGTGGCTCCTGCCCCACCCAACAGGAAAAGTAGTTCCAAACAGAAGAGGATCAGAGGCTCAACTGGCAGGCAAGTAAGCAGCATGGTCTGCTGCAGGTAAGTCCACCCAAGCATTATGAGCCCGGCGCTTCCAGCGCTGGGACTGGGCATATTTATGAGCCTGGTGCCACTGGCGCCAGGACTGGGTCCAAAAGGTCCCAATTGGGACTGGTTGGCACTCAGAACCTGGGTTATGGATCTGCTTCCAAGGGAGTTGGGAAAACCCTGACCTTTTGGAAGCAGAGATCATGACAGCAATCTTATCAACATTGTCAACTTGTTGAACTTCACATGCATACTCAAACGTATTCAGCCAGTCCATAATGTAATTCTTTTCCTCATACACACTGAGCAGATCTTTTGGAAACCGTGGATGAGAGGAGGCCCCAGACCCATGTCCCGGACCATTGGATCCATTTGCAACCTGAAGCTTGGCCAGTTCCAACTGGTGATCCCTATCTTTCTGTTTTTCTGCCTGTTCGATTTTTAGCTTGACCCTATTGAACTCAAGCTCTTCCTGTAGTTTGGCCATATTGAACTCAAGCTCCTTCTGCCTAAACAGCAGCTCTTGCTTCTTGAATTCAAGCATGGCCTCCCCATCGACACTGGCAGAGGAAACATTAGACATCTCATCCTCCCTTTCCTCGTGGTCGCGGTGGACCAGTTCAGCGGCAGAACCGTCGGTTCTACCAGTGAGAGCAGCCCCACCTCCTTCCGCACTGTCCTCAGAAGTTTTAGCGTCAAGCTGCGCTTCTTGCCACGCCACGATTCTTTGGATCATATCCAATTTGGTGCCTTCAGAGGAGACACCTCTCTCCACACACATCCTTTTCAATGTTTCGGATTTAGAAGCATTTAAAGTTAACAAGGTATTTGTTTCCATACTGTTAGATAGGACTATGGCCTTTTAAAAGTTATACTACGACAATTCACTACGTGTCCTGGTAGGAATAACTTGAAATGCCTTCGCTCATGCGCAACACTGGATACCTTCAGTCGTATCCCACCGCTGTACACCAATTTGTTAAGACGGATTTCTGAACTCTGTCCTGAAGGCGCAGAGGTTCAGAAGGCCAGCATAGTTTCTTGGAACAGGGTAACCTCTGGACAAGCCAGACCAATCAAGGTAGCGATCGCGGCGGTGAAGACTTGGTCTCAAGAGGGATGAGGGTGACTGAAAGCCCGCAATGAGCACACAAAGCAAGGACACTTACAAATTACTCCAAACAGGTGTTATATTAAAAATATATCCACATTTATTACAAGGCCTTTGTAACATTGACCGTAGCGAGAAATCACAATAAAACTCCAGTAAACCAACACATACCAAACCAATACAATATATATACAAATACAAACAAGTCTAACGAGTGAGACGCACGAAATGTGTAGACCACCTAGATGGGGAGGAAAACAGGCAGTGCGAATAATAATTAGACCCAGTCCGCCTTCAGAGGCACCTAACTAAAAGGAAGTCCAAGCCCTAGGAAGAGTGGAGCCTTGTGCTCAAAAGTACCTGCACACGCTGGTGCCAACAGGCAAAAAGGGGAGTCTCTTCGAGGGAATCAGGCAGTTTAGTTCGGTGAACAAATGAAGATGAACAGAGCTCCACAACTCAAGCGCAGCCTCCACTGTGGGCAGAAGCAGAGCGCGAGTATGGAAAGGCGTGCTGTTAGACACAGCGGGGAAAAGCTATGGGCTCCTGCAGGAGGGCGACCAGTTCCTAGCGATGCTACTCACTGGTCCCTGATGCAAGCAGACCCAGGCTTCTCCGCGTCAGTTTCAGTGCTGGCAGGTTCAGATAGGAGCAGGGGACGTCTCGTCGTCGTGTAGATTCTGCAGCAGCAGAAGTTGAGTTGAGGACGTCCCAAACGCAGTGAACCCGCACAGTTTGTTACCACAGCAGGGCAATGGAGCGGCCGTGTGTATTTCAGCCAAATGTACACTACTCACTTCAGACCTGGGAATGCCAAGTGTACGAATCGTGTGAGAGTGACAAGGACTCGTAATACAACACAACCTGACGGCGGTTAAAGAGCAAAGACTCCTGGGTAGGCTGGTCAGTCTGCTGGATAGCCCAGAGACACTTCCGAAGGCTTATGTGCAGGAGATGGTGAAGATGCCGAGAATAGTTGTTCCCACTATTCCAAGGGTCGAAGTACCAGTACAGGCCTTCTCGTTCGATCCGAGGTAGAAAGGGTTTCACAAAGAGACAGCAGTGCAGAGGAGCAGTCCTTCAGCGGGTCACCAGTGATTCCTCGGTTCAGCCTCGTGGTTGCAGAATACTTGGCTCCTGTATTCCTTTGTTCGTGAGAACTCGGGAGATCGACCTGGTAGTGGTGTTTCCAGCCCCCTCTTATCCACGGTTCCCTTCACGCCAAAACGGAGGGGACCCAATGGGAGATCTGCTCAAAAAACACTCACACCATACGTGGACCTATCACGGACCACGGAGGTCCCAGCATTCACACCACCCTAGACTCTCTGGCACCCAGGATGTGTATTGGGACCAGACATCCCAGCCCACATCCTGGAGGCACACACAAGGCCTGTAGAAGCCCGTGAAAGCATCTGTGTTTCGCGGGAAAGTACATGCCCAAATAAGGAAGGCCCCAGGTCGGCTCGACCTGGAGAAGGTGAAGGGGGCAAGATGGTCAGCGGACAGGACAACGAGCCTCGTGGTCTGGCCATTTTGGGAGCCAGGCCACCATTTTGGGCTAAGCACGAGAAAACGCGCTTAAACGCCAAAAGGAGCTCAAAAACACAAAGAAACGATCGCTGCCACCAGTCCCGTCCGTGATCCACCTGCACCGTTCGATAACAATCCCAAGAGAGTATCTAGGGCCTGTAGTAGACTAGAGACCCAAGAGAGCAGTAACTTAGCTTACAGTGCTCTCTTGTGCCATGTTGCACGAAAGCTGCAACATGATAAAGAAACTACGGAAAACAACGTTTCCCGGTACTGACTGTTTTAAGGGCATGTCAGTTTCCCCGTATGAATGGAGCGAAAGCCCAGAGGGGTGCGGCAGAAGGCTGCACTTCTCTGGCAAAGTCTAGATCCTGGTAAAAACAACAGCAAAAAGTTTAGGGGTTGCCACATGGAAGGAAAATTACCCACAATTAAGAAATCTTTGAAACACCCGAACATAATCAAGCTGGGCTTAGAAATAAGTGATGGAGCTCAGACAAGTCTCTCCACACCCCCGCCCACAAATTAATAGCTGCTTGCCTCTGACCTGCCTCTGTCCCTCACTTCCGCTGCCTCTACTCTAGCACTTCACCCATCATAGTCACATCCCAAGCACAGCTGGCTGTAACGCCTATCTGCAATTAAAAATGTCCATTGTTCATTGTCCTTAATCTATGCATGTATATTTATATACTGTGACCACAAAAGTGATGGGTGAAAGGTTTCGAATTAATCTGAACCACTGGCAATTGCTCTGGGCAGCCTTCCACACTACCGTTTTTTAGCCCGTCTGCGCCATTGCAAAAGCGGTCCAGCCATGTGCAAATCAGTCAGCTGCCAACACCAATGGTAGCAGCCCAGCCCGAACTGCTAGGCCAGGTCCCCTCTGCACAGAAAACCAAGCAACCCCAGACATGTTTTGGCCTTGTTGGACCTCCTCAGTGAGGTGAAGCCTGGTTCCCTATGGCGCAGCGAGCAAGGGACCCACGTCTGGGCATACCCTCTCTCACATGGAGAGACAAATTGTGACCACAAAAGTGATGGGTGGAAGGTTTCGAATGAATCTGAACCACTGGCAATTGCTCTGGGCAACCTTCCACACCGCCGTTTTTTAGCCCATCTGCGCCATTGCAAAAGGGGTCCAGCTATGTGCAAATCAGTCAGCTGCCGCCACCAATGGTAGCAGCCCAGCCCGAACTGCTAGGCCAGCTCCCCTCTGCACAGAAAACCAAGCAATCCCAGACATGTTTCGGCCTTGTTGGACCTCCTCAGTGAGGTGAAGCCTGGTTCCCTATGGCGCAGTGAGCAAGGGACCCACGTCTGGACATACCCTCCCTCACATGGAGAGACAAACTGTGACCACAAAAGTGATGGGTGGAAGGTTCCGAATGAATCTGAACCACTGGCAATTGCTCTGGGCAACCTTGCACACCACCATTTTTTAGCCCGTCTGCGCCATTGCAAAAGGGGTCCAGCCATGTGCAAATCAGTCAGCTGCAGCCACCAATGGTACCAGCCCAGCCCGAACTGCTAGGCCAGGTCCCCTCTGCACAGAAAACCAAGCAACCCCAGACATGTTTCAGCCTTGTTGGACCTCCTCAGTGAGGTGAAGCCTGGTTCCCTATGGCGCAGCGAGCAAGGTACACACGTCTGGGCATACACTCTCTCACATGGAGAGACAAACTGTGACCACAAAAGTGATGGGTGGAAGGTTTCAAATGAATCTGAACCACTGGCAATTGCTCTGGGCAACCTTCCACACCACCGTTTCTTAGCCCGTCTCCGCCTCTGCAAAGGGGGTCCAGCCATGTGCAAATCAGTCAGCTGCCACCACCAATGGTAGCAGCCCAGCCCGAACTGCTAGGCCAGGTCCCCTCTGCACAGAAAACCAAGCAACCCCAGACATGTTTCAGCCTTGTTGGACCTCCTCACTGAGGTGACGCCTGGTTCCCTATGGTGCAGCGAGCAAGGGACCCACGTCTGGGCATACCCTCTCTCACATGGAGAGACAAACTGTGACCACAAAAGTGATGGGTGGAAGGTTTGGTTAGTCCTGCCGTGCCAACCTGGGTCATCATGTTTGTGAATAATAACGAGCCAGCCCAGGATGCAGAGACCCTGGTCAGTGCACACTGTTGTTGATTTATATGTTATCATGGCTGACTGATATTTAAAATAACAAAGTTGCTGTAACACCAGAACATAATCAAGCTGGGCTTAGAAATAAGTGCTGGACAAATCTCCCCCCCCCCACAAATTAAGCGCTGTTTGCCTCTGACCTGCCTCTGTCCCTCACTTCCGCTGCCTCTACTCTAGCACTTCACCCATCATAGTCACATCCCAAGCACAGCTGGCTGTACCGCCTATCTGCACTTAGAAATGTCCAATGTTCATTGTCCTTAATCTATGCATGTCTATTTATAAATTGTCACCAGTGACTGTTCCATTTAATCCCCTTCACCACCTGGTCAGAATGTCCCGCTAACTCACCCTATTTTAAGAAGCTCACTGCTTCCATCAAATCTGATTTCCTATCTATTGTACATTCTTTTGTGATCAAAAGCTCATTGCTCCTCCTGTATATAAATAAATGAATAAATTAAACAAAATAAACAATTACTTTGAGACTGCGATTTAGGTTCCATATAGGAAGGACTGAGTAAGGATCTCAATGTTGAAGCTCTGTTATAGGTAAGCATGGGATTCTCATTTAGTACACCTCGGAAATCTGAGTCAAATCATTGGATATGCCACTGTTTCCGGATGACCTTCTGAGTTTTGAAGCTGTACACATTATACTAGGTAATACATTTCACCATGTCACTTAGATTGGCATAAGTCTTGGTTTTGGTAGTTAATAAATCACTTTTGTTGAGTCGAGAAGCCTTCCTTTCAGCTTTGGAAGGTATAGTGCAGTTATGACCCCTTTCCTGGCACTGTCCGGAGAGTGTGGCACATTCTTCCTAGTAAGTAGACTCCTCATTACCATTAGGATAATGTCAATCACTGATTTTCGGTGGCAGCTAGGAGCGTGCAGTGTAGAGTTTACTTCACTTGGTTTACGAAACGTCTCAGTGATTAATGATTCCTGAGTGATGGAAAATGTGATGTCTAGAAAGTCAATAGATGTAGTATTGGTGATATATGTCAGATTTATGCCAAACCGTCTAGTATTTAGGTATACTACACATGTTTCACAACATCCAAATGATGTTGTGAAACATGCCATATCATTAGAACACCAACAATGTATCAATGCCACCTTATTATGTGTTTTGAAAATACTGATGATGCAAATGCATGTGATTTTTCAAATTGTCAATTCAATATGTTGTCATGGGCCGGTGCATAATTAGCTATCGTGGCCACACCCTTTGCTTGTTGTTATATACCCCCAATGAAGAGGAATATGTTGTTTTTTAAAGAGAAAATGCTAGGAGTTCTTTGATGATTTCTACATGTGTGTAAAACGATGCTGATACATCCCAAAAATAAAATCAATATTCTCCAATGCTAGATTGTGTGCTATCAAGGTATAAAGGGCCCTGCCATCCAATGTTTCCATCAGATAATCTGGTTCACAATTAAGGTCTTACAATATGTCTTAGACATGAATGGTGTTTCGAATATAAGATGATAGTTTCAGTACTTCTTTCTGTATAATATTGTTGATATATTTGTACATGGGTTCTGTGACCCACCCAATGCCACTAACTATCGGTCTTCCTTCTGGTACCCGATCAAAGGTTTAGTGCACCTTTTGTAAAAAGTCAATGGTCAAGATTTTAGGATGTTTCTCATTTAGAAAGGCTCTTTTGATCGCGAGTCAGTGGTCCCCTCCTATACCACTGTAGAAGTAAGGTATTGGCTTTTGCTACAATGTCCAACTTAATGTAATTTGTGGTGAGTGATTTATGTTTCGGCACCAGTGCGTGCTGGATGTATCTAATCTGATAAGGCAAAACCATGTCACGTATATATTGTTTTTCAGACACGTGCATTGCATGCCATTCCTGACACCATCATTTCACAAGTCATGCATTGTTGAAGTATTAATGAGTGGATTGGAACAAGGTGGGTAGGAATTTGCCTCACTTATATTACAGGGCCTAGGGTAGCGACTTGTAGTATGTTTAAGTTGCTCAACCCTTCGGAAGAACAGTTTTGCAGTGGCTTATAGCTTTGGCGCCGTTCAACGAATCCTCACCAAACTGCAAACAAATGATATGGCCTGATCGGAATGATTTTGCAGTTTAGTGTGGTTAAGCAAACAGTGGGGGGTAGATTTCTCTCCTTCGCATGAGACTTCCTCTGGAATGGTCTCCCTGCCCCTCTCAGACTTGAGCTGGATCTCCTTAAATTCTGGAAGATCCTCAAGAACCTTCTTTTCTCCTCCTCCTTCAATCTCTCCCTCACCTGCTATCACCTCCTTCTGCCTTATTGACTGGCTGCCTGGTTCCCTGTGAGTGCTGCAGGGCTCCAGGCCCCCCACCGAGTCCCACCTGCCCTGCGCTTACCTGCACTCCCTGGCACACCATGACACTTGCCCTCTGACCTGCCCTTAGCACTTGCACCTCGCCTCTTCACCCTTTTCTCTTTCCCATCATAGCACTTGTTTTTTGCAGACTGGCACTCCCCCCTCGCACTTCTTGTTCTGCACTTGTTTTTGGGTTGGGTTCAGCCACCTGCTCCCATTCTGTTCACAGACGTTGGAACTGCTGCATAGTGGGAAGAATTATTTTTTGATGTAAAGTTTTTTTCAAAAGTAGAAGTAGTAAGTTAGTAGTATTAAGAGTGCACTGGTAAAAACCTATGAAATTCAGTGAAAAATCTTTGTAAAAGTGACTTTATGGTTAAATTGTGCTACTAAAAACCTATCAAATTCAGTGAAAACACATTGTATGTTATAATTATAAGTAAAATTGAAAACCCAGGGAATTTGCCTGTTATGTGAAGCTATGCAACCATTACTTGCACCACCACCATGCACTGCTAACACTAACACCGAGGACATCAAAGATATTCAGTGTGCTTGTTTTTGTTTATTGACAGTGCAAATTTTAAGCAGATGAATTACTCTGGTCAAACTGGCAACATGATGCATATACTCTAAAGGTGTTGTATAAATTCACTTTCACCTTGTGCTATGTTCTTGAGGTACTTTCCTTAGGGTTTGGGCTGAGCTCATAGTGCACACACATGGAACAATAACCAAGCCCCAGACAGACAATTTATTTTTTATACCTCATGATGTACTCTAATGTTAGTGTCATTTTCTGGTCATACTGTTTCTTTCCTTCTAACTAGAGTTTCCCGTATGTTGCTCAGATTTGTATGCATTGATTCTCTATGTATGTATTTTTTGTACTAACACATATCTGCAGTAAATATAGTATTGTTAGCTGTTAATTCCACATTTAACATGAGCCAAGATTCTGATAGACTTGGATTTAGGATTCTATTGGCCAATAATATTAGATTAAAAATACTCTACTTCAATGGTCCATGCTGCAGCCATTACCATAACTGACAAATATCTTGGGTTTTTCGATTTTACTTGTAACCATAACATCCATTTAACATTGTTTTTTTTTACTGTCTCTTAACTGATATTTACTGATATTTTTGAAAAACCGCAAACATCAACAAAAGCACAAAAAATAATGAAAGGAAATGAAGCTGTATTGAAACAAGGCAAATGCAAGAAAAAAACAAAGAACATGTCTATACAAAAAAATAGGAATGCTCGTAATTCAGCTAACTTTTTCAGAAATATAAACGAATTATATGTCACTTTCAATAATTCCGAAACTGCAAACGAAGAGGCTGGAAAGGAGATAGCTGAACCCAAAAGGAAAGGACTGTCCCTGAGTAGAAACGGGGGAAGTGGAAGGGTGAACGGAAACAAAGTTACAGCGGAGAGCAGTGACGAGGGCAATGAAGATGACAAGCTGTTGAACATGTCGACATATAGCTTATCGAAGGAGGATGGTGAAGAAGAGATTCGAAGCATGACCCAAGAGAAGAAAATTGAAAGAAATATTTGTCCCGAGTTGAAAGCACACAAAGATGGACTGAGTGTGACACACCCTGTGAGCCTTGGAAGTATCAAAGAGCGGGCTCAAAGTAAGAAACTTGTGATAACATGGTCTCTGACACCCGAAAAAATTCCCAAGAAAAAAACAGGAGATTCGGAGAATGAGGAAAAGAAAAAAGTCTTCCAGGCCACGAAGAGAAACGTATGCAAAGCATTAAGAACTGTGCAATGACGCCCCGTGTGACTAATGTCGAGTTACCGTTGTCAAGCGAAGTGGCATCAAGAGAATGCAAAAATGATGACACTCGCAAGGAGTCGACGTTTGACAATGGGAGAGAGTGGAAAGGCCGTGAACAAAATAAGATGAACTTCGCTGCATCATGGCGCGCCATGCAAAATCCTTGGTCTAAAGCGCCAAATTGAGAGATCCCATCGTATAGAATTCTGATCGAACGAATGGAGTTTAAAAAGGTAGACTTGCCGATAAATACACACCTGATACTACAACTTTTTCACTTAATTCCGGTGTTAAGAGCAATAAAAAGTGCAGGAATTGAACATGTTGAAATTTTGGATGACTCAACTCGTAAATGCGCCTTGCTACACATTAGAGATAGGAAACTCGCTCAATCTGTGATGATGTGCGAGAGACAGTTGATAGATGCTGCTTTCCAAGTTTATGAGGTGGATAACGCTTCAACAGATAATGAATCAACTGAGTCTGCTGAGGTAAGTGTTCAAAACAAAAGTGCAAGCTGCTAATGAGAAACAATCTTCTCCAAAAGACACCAATAACCGAAAAACACAAGGTAATCAAGGGGAATGCAGAAAACTTGGCACAGCAATCCGTGGCACTTCGAGAAGAACTGAGAACAAAGAAAATTTAAATTACAGTGGAAAACATTAAGGGCAGCAATGCAGAGAAGTCTGAAACTGATTCGTCTGATCTTCCAGGTGATGAAAAAAATTACTGGGCTTGGGTTGTAAAAGCCCTAAATGAAACATCTGAAAGTTAATGCCAAGAACAAACAAATGGCACTGTGCTGGCCACGTGGAACACGAGGGGCTTTTCACATTTAGTCAAGTCTTTTCCAAAAGTTCTGATGACGGCCGATATAATATGTCTTCAGGAAACATGGTTGGATAAGATCCCATGTGTTGACGGTTTTGAAGTGGCTATAAATCCACCAATTGTCCAACGCAAAGGCAGAACAATGTCTGGCCAGCTAAATTTAGTGAAGCGAAAAAGTGGCTTCAGTATAAAACCAGTGCAGATCATCTTGCCACATATACAATATGCCAGGCTAGTAGCAACAGAAGGCCTAAGTGGAATAAAAATATTGTTCACCTGATAAATATCTATTGGAACACTAATACAACCGAGCATCAAAAGTTTGAAGAGGAACTTCTGGACATCATTGACAGTATAATGACAGGAAATATGAACCCACAAATCGTCCTGTGTGATGATTTTAATATGAAGCTGCTAGAAATATCTGCTGTCAAAAATGGTTCAAAACAGAAAGAGAAATCTGGCTCGAAGAAATAGCTAGCCGAAATGTGCACATAATGAATGGAGCCTTAACGGGTGACATTCCCCCCAAGATGACCTGGGAAAGAGTCTCCCAAAAATCAATTTTAGACTATTTCTTTGTATTTGAAACAATGTTTCAAGAAATTACGTCCTTACATGTAACAAAGTCTCTGCAAAGTGACCATAATGTAGTAACAATCGAATGGAAGCAAAGGCATCTTCAAATATTGGAGCAATGGAATCAGCAAATATCGCAAGAACCAGGCCACAACTGTTTACTTTTAAGAACGTGTGGCATATCCTACTTAGCTGAGCACATAAGACCAAAAGTCAGAGTAAAGATTGTCGATTCGATAGAATACCAACTTTTGTTAGAACTTTACAGAAAAAAAGCTCTTGTAACAAACCAACCTATCAGAGACAGAGGGGCCGATTCATGGAACAAATGTGCGCCGAAAATCTTGGCGCAAGCTGGCACTAGCATGAAAAAGCAAGCGCGCACACACACGGGCGATTCATGGAAGGGCCTGTGCATGTTTACTCTGGTATGTGCGCCAAATCCAAGCGTGGCGTGCACGGCGCACACGTCACATCAACATCCCGAACGCCGTGCGTGACGCGTACAGCGAAAGTGCACAAAGTCAGCACACACACCAAAAAGGGGGCGGAACATGGGGCGGAACACGCGGAATGGGGAACAATGCATGAAAAAGAAGGTGTAACTGGGGAAGTACTGCAGGGAAATACACGGAACGTCCACACACACGCGAACAACACAAATTAATGGAATCGAATATGGGAAACCCGCACACACCAAAAGACACGCACAGGCGTCAACATGTCCGCCACACGAAGGCAGGTGGAAGCGTCCCACGCACAGTATAAAAGTGCGCGCAATCAACAAACACGTATATACAGCTACGATGAATGCCCCATTTGTCGCAGCACTGATCGTGGGACACCGCAGTAGGTGGAGAATAGCCAGGCCCCGCATTTCTTTGCACACGACCAGCCTTTTTGGGATGCCTGACGATCAGGTCTATGGCAGGTATAGGTTTCCACCTTGTATCATCCTAGACCTGGTCAGGGAGTGGGAAGATGACCTTACATCACCCACCCTGTGCTCCCAAGCATTGAGCCCCTTGGAGAAGGTGCTCAATGTCCTGCATTTTTTGGCCACTGGGTCATTTCAGCAGACAACTGCCATAGCCGGGGGGGAGGTCTCACAGACCACACAGTCATGCTGCCTACACCAGGTGTTGGCAATAATGACTGCACGCCCCTCAGTCCGCAGGCACATATACATGCCCAGAACACCCGCAGAAAGACAGGCCATGGTCCAGGACTTTTACAGGGTGGCACACTTCCACAAAGTGCTCAGTGCCATTGATTGCACCCATGTGGCCCTACGTCCACCTCTGGCCACTGAGCACATCTATCAAAACCGCAAGCACTGGCATTCCATCAACGTGCAGGTTGTATGCGATGCCAAGGGAATCATCACCTCTGTCTATGCAAACTACTCTGGGTCTACCCATGACAGTTTCATATACAGAATGTCCGCCCTGAGCCGGGCCCTGGAAGCTGGGAAGCATGGTGACACATGGCTCCTACGTGAGTACAAATGCCTGTGCACATGCATACATGTATGTCACACACAGACAAATACACAAACCCAACTAATCACAACCATTATCACCTCCCCAGGGGACAGTGCCTACCCTCTGAGCAACCACATGACGCCAATCCGGAACCCCACCACACCACCCCAGGTAGTGCCCATATTTCAACCAGGGGCATAGTGGAGCGCACATTCTGAGTGCTCAAGTCATGCTTCCGCTCCCTTGACCGGTCTGGCGGCCAGCTACTATATGCACCCCCAGTAGTGTGCAGGATCATTGTGGAAGCATGTGTCCTGCACAATGTTGCACTACGGCGGGACGTACCGGTGGACATGGTGGTGCCCCCACATCCCCAACCACAGGCACAGGCACTGCCCATGGGTGGGGAAAGGGCATGTGGCGAGGCAGCGCGGACCCAGCTTGTGGCCACATTTTTCACCTAAATTCCCACCCCTGCGGAGTGCACACAGGCCTGGCACATACCAGGTGACAATCGATGATGACAAAGAGACAGTCAACTGTCACAATCTTGTCTCCCTGAGAATGTTGCCACAGAAGTGCTACATTGTGTGCATCCCTAGCTACTTAAACATAACCAATCCTGTGTGACCAAAAGGAACACATGTAAGGTGTGTATCGCACCACCCCCTGCAAAACAGCCCATGACAATCACTGGTATGTCACCCAAACCCTCCCAACCCACATCACCCTTGTCTGCCACACCATGACATGGCATGCAACAGCAAAAGCCCAACACATGACCAATTACATACGAAGTGACATGTGAGAAATAGAAAGAGGCCTGAGACAATCATGCCTGACATGGAATCAGATGAAATGACTGACCAACAACCTCTCACACATACAAAGTCATACACAAATGCTTGCCACCAGTGGTAGCATCAACAAAAGACTGAATTCCTGTTCTCATGCACATTGGCCAAGCCAAATCCGCTAATCCCTAACCCGTGTGCTGTGTGTGTCTCCTGCAACACACTGCTCAGCACACAGCACAGTCAGCAGCCATTGTGTTGGGGATTCACCTTGAGCATCACATAAAAAGGACAAACAACTGTAAGAGGATTCAATTCAACACTACAGCTAAGTCAACGCCTAGTCTATAATACTGAATGAAAACCCTTATTGATATATCTTTAGGTCCAGTTCGTGCGTTCTGGATGACTACCCCTATATAACACCCCTCTCTTGGAATCCCCCTGACCCCACTGAGCCAAGAAGTAGTTCTGTTTTGCAAGTTTAAAAGGTTTATTTGATGATTTAAAATATATATATATCACGCTTTATAATAAGTTAATACTTGAATAGCACACTTAATCTGATATGATAAAGATCAACAACGGAGAATCTGGCACTAACACGCTTCTCTATAATCAATAAGGAGTTGACAAGAAATGGATAAGGTAGCACACTGGTAAATAGGAACAAAAGTATAATGTGGTAGAGGATGCTTTATGTAAGCTCAGGTGGATGCAATATTCGATGAATGCAGTACAGAAAATACTCAATATGATTTCAACCAAGCAATGTAATCACTTTTCTCTGGCTATTCACTCCCCCCCTTTTTATGCAATGCAAGGGAATGTGAGGAAAGCACACAGTTCTCAGAAATGCAATCAATGTAATCAGTTCAATCCCCCCCAAGCTTAGACAACAGAAGTTTAAAACACAGATAGGAGTTTTGAAAACACAGGCCCAAATGCTTTGATATGTGCTAGCAATGGATGAGAAATATGCTGGAAATGCTTTTTAATTCCCTTTCAGAGGTTCAGGGTGAGTGGTATCTATTTAATATTAGTCCAGGCTCACACTAGCAATGGGGCAGGGATAGTTAGCAGGTTAAACGAATTTCTGGCAAATGGAAAGCAAACAGCAGCGGTTTTTACATGTGAAGAAATTGCAAATCGCGGTAAAATTCGCGGATGCGTGTTCCGTGATTGCGGTAAAACTATAAGGGGTAGGAATGCGGTTCTTGGTGCGATTCAAAGCTACGATTCTAAGCTATCAGAGGAAAGTTACTGCAAGTCTCTAGCCCAAACGGTCGCGGAGATATGAGCGATTTAATAAAGGTCGTTTTTGGGTTTGCAAATTTCAAAAGCTCAAAATGACAAGTGCAGCTTGCAACTAGAAATGACAGGTGACAGCTAGGAGGCAGTTCTACTTAGGTTAAATAGATTGAATTAGATGAATTTAAACTAAGAGATTGGTTCTACACAGTTCTGCTGGGTACTCACACTATATTCTTGAATTAAATGGGCCTCATCACGGATCTGGTCAGGGTTTTGGACTGGGCTCGGGTCTCTCTCTGGGCACAGCACTGCTTTCTCTCTGGGTACAGCACTGCTTTCTCTCTGGTCTGGTCTCTTAGTTCTGGATAGATTGAAGTCTCTAGTTTGGCTTTCTGGAGGTTGATGAAGTTAAGTATGGATTTTTCCAGCAGAGCGTCCCGCTGCAGATGGATTTGGAAGGGCCCTATCTGTCCTGTCTGTCTGCTTTTATGTGTTTAGAATGTGGGTGTGTTCTAGCATCACTGACCCTACCTCTCTCTCAGCTTCTAATTGGTCAAACTTCCATTTATCATTTGATTGGGGAATGAACTGTGAGTCAGAGTGATGTCATTTTACAGCCTGCAGAAAGTCCACTCCTCCTGTCAATTTACACACAAATCTAGATTTGAAACAAATACATATTTGCAGAGGTACATATTGTTTTAAAATCATATGCACCCATCATGCATTACAGGAGGTATACCCTGTTCAAACTCTGCTCTTCCTGGGAGCTTGCATTCAGAACTGGCACATATTTCACTTTTTAACTGATTTTGCAATTTCTGACATTGACCCAACTTTACATACATGTGTGCAGGGAGTAGGGACATTAACTGATGAAGTTTCAGATTTTTAACATGCATACATTTAGAGTAATATCCACTTTTCCGCTAAAACCCCCCTGAACATGCCACCGGGTCGAAAAACCTCTTAAAATGTGGGCAGAAAAATCACAAGAATTATGGTATCATTTATAAAATTTTCACATGTCCGCTCTATGAGTTATTCATCTTTTTAAAGTTATGTTCTGGCTCCAAAGGGGTGTGGTTTACCCTCAGCAAAAGGTTGAATTTCTGGTTCTTCCAGTTCTGCCAAGCCAGCTTGCTCTCACAGGCAGTGCCCCTCCCAGCTCTTGCCAAGAGGAAGCTACATTTTACGACTGCGGTAATAAAAACCTTTGCCTGAGTGAAGAGGGCTTTGTTCACTCTCCTGCAGAGCACAGATAATTCAATTATCAGATAGATGGCATATCCTTAGTGTGGGCAGCAAAAGGAAGGTTGGCCTGGGAACACAGTGGTGACTCAAATTTCCCTCCTGATGGGGGTAGTTGCCAGGCAGAATTCAGTTCCTTAAGCCGGGTTTCAGATAAAATGTCACTTTTTGTTCCCCAGTTTCTGCATTCAAATAAAACTAAACATTTTTACATATGCAGCTAGAAGGCTGATTCTAAGTTTAAAACTATGACATTTAAACAGTTACAAAGGCATGTGACACCAAACATAGCTCACTCATTTAATCTAAACATTTCCGATTTTAGTGTCTTTAAATCCAGTGCAACTTAAACTGCTGACTCCATAGCAGTTTTGTTATAAGCATTGTTTTGGGCTCTTCATTTCCCAGATTTTGTAGGCACACAACACTCCATTCTACCAAATGTCTGCTGGTGTTCAGTGAATATTTTGCACATATTGCAATGTTTGAAATAGGCACTTTGGCTTGCCTTCAGAGAAACACAGGGTGGTTTTAAACTGCCGGCTTTTGGATAGTGGTGAGTACTGGTACTGCACCCATTTTTGGGATGTAAGAAATGAATTCCCCACAATTCTAGGTTGCATTTGGCAATCAGCATTGCCATTCCCAATGGTTTCAGACTACTGTGCGGGTAGTCCAATGGTGGTTTTAGGCAGCGTCCTTCTGTGCCCATAACATCGGCAAAAATGGGTGGCAGCCTATTCTTCCTGCATTTCCCTGTGCATTTTCTGGGAAGCTCTGGCCATCATGATGTTTTCATGTCAGTACTGCACAGTTTTGAGGTAGGGCTAGGATGCATGGGTAAATACATCCCACAAGCCCCCCTCTTGCGATGGCCATTCGGTTTCACTGATGGGACTCGCAAGATCTGGGATGTTTCCTCATCTTCTTCCAATAGATGGCACAGTTCAGCATCTTTTCCTCCATCCGGTACTGATCGATCGGTTCTCCTCGCCAGTCCTGATGGGAGTATTGGGCGGTCCACTGGGCCCATTGGATCTTCGTTCCCGGTCTCCGGATCATCCTCCTTGGCCAGTCTCAAGGTCTTCTTTCTCCTAGGACGACAAAGGAAGAGCGGCAATACCTACTCATAGACGTTTTTCCACCACTGTTGAGATGGTGGGACAGCATATGCATTTCATCATGACGAAACATTACATTCTTACTTTGATAAAAAAAAACAGTATAACTAAGAGACAGTTTCATGCAAATCACAATATTTTAGAGACTAGATGTGGTATGTTTTATGATTGGAACTGAATTAGTCTGAGACAGTACCCGCTAGGATTCCAGAGGATTCCTCCAGTTGTTGCAGAGTGTGCCTGGGATGGCAACATTTCAACTGGTTTATGTGGACCCACTTGTCTTCCCCCTCTGCCGAACCGCCTTTGGGGATGCGGATCTTGTAGGCCACAGGGGAGATCTTATCGACGATCTCAAAGGGTCCTTTCCATGTAGGCAAAAATTTGCGCTGCTTGGCCTGGTTCCTTTGGAAGTTGTATAGATAGACCCGGTCCCCCACCTGATATTCCTTCCTGGAAGTTTTCAGGTCATAGTGGGTCTTCATGCTATCAGCCGATCTTTCTAGATTCCGCTGAGCATAAGCAAAAGCATGTTGGAGGTGTTTCCTTAAATTCTCTACATACTCATGAGTAGTGGAGGCATTTATCAGTGTCTGCTCCTGGGTCCTGTAGAGCAAATGCTGAGGAAGCACCATCTTGCGCCCAGTCATCAACTCAAATGGTGGCATTTTGGTTGCAGATGAAGGGGTAGATCTGATGGCCATTAGGACCAGAGGTAATCGGATATCCCAACTTGGCCCAGAATCTGCCACAAACTTCTTTAATATGCTCACAATTGTCCGGTTATATCTCTCTACTGCCCCAGAAGAAGCTGGTCTATAAGCAATATGCAGCTTTCTCTTGACCCCCAGTATCTCCCACATCTTTGTCATTACTTCACTGGTGAAGTGGCTACCTCTGTCTGACTCAATCCTTTGAGGTAGACCAAAACGGGAAAAGATGTGGTTAATCATCAAGGCAGCTGCAGTTTCTGCCTTGAAATTTGGGGCTGGGAGACATTCCACCCACTTGGTAAACAAGCATGTCACAGTCAACATGTACTTATTCCCCCTAGCCGAGCGAATCACAGGGCCTACAAAGTCGATTTGTAAATCTGACCATGGCAGTGTCATTCCCCTCTTTTGTAAAGGCGCCCGGTGTGTGAGGGATGTTGGCTGAAATTGTGCACACACAAGACAACCCTTCAAATATTGGTTGAGGTCCTGGCCCATGTGTGGCCAGTATGCAACCTCTCTTAAGATTTCCAATGTTGTGTGAAACCCCCTATGACCGGCGGTGGCCGCATCATGGGCGTGACTTAACATCAGGCTTCGGAATGAGGTAGGAACCACCCACTGATCGTGGCCAGCTTTGGATTTCCTTACCAACAAACCGTCTTGGATCCGGAACATTTTTGGACATTTCATCAACACTCTTAGGTCCTCTTTCCCAATGTAATCGGTATCCGTCAGGGGAAAGTTCTCAGGGTCCTCAAGGTGCTGGTAAAATTTACCAATTATTGGATCCCCCTTCTGAGCGGTGATCAAATCAGCATCAGGGGTCTCCTTACTCCATTGTGCAATTGGAAGGTCGTTGTGAGCATTTGTCTGGGACCTAGTGATAGCAGTGACCTGGATTTCCCCCAACAGGGACTCAATCTCAATTAGATCTCCTTGGATGGCCCCGGTTTTGGCCAGCTGATCAGCTAAGTCGTTTCCAGTTTTGTCTGGTCCCTCTACTTTGGAATGACCCTTGATCTTTTTCCAATAGATGGTCATCTCATTCGAGGTGACCAGATCATCAATGTTTTGGATCAACTTCCCATGTTTCAAGGGTTTGTTGTTAGCACATAACATGCCTCTGGTTTTCCAATTAACCAGGTGCTCCACGAACCCGTTCCGTACATAATCCGAATCTGTGATTATGACCAGTTCGTGGAGTTGATGCTGGACAGCAGTGAGGATGGCCTGATGCACAGCCATCAATTCTGCCACCTGACTACTTCGGGGACCAATTTTGTATCCAGCGGAGGGTTCTGGGGACTCATTCACCCATGCATTCCCTACGCCGGCCACCAATTCTTTCTCCCCGTTGTTGTCAACATGGTAAGAGCATCCATCCACATAGACAGTGGGCATTCCCTCACACTTGTCTTCTTCAAAGACTTTGTGGGGGGAATTAAGGTATGCCTCCATGTTGTCCTTTATTTTTAGACTTTCGTCCTCGAGACAGTTTTCTCTGGCACAATCATGCAAGTCAGCCAGACCTTGCGCGAGGGGACTCTTCTTGTTTTGGCCATATCTGACCTCCACAGGAAAGCCTTGCATTGACAGAATCCAGGAAGTAATTCGGGAATTACTCACATTTCCGGCCCGGATTCTGTCACTTTGGAGATATTGCAGAGGCTGGTGTGGAGTCTCCACTATGATGTGTTCCCCCTGGATAAACGGGCGGTAATTCTTCAATGCCCACACCGTTGCCAGGAGTGCCTTCTCACAATCGTTGAATTTTTCCTCCACAGAGGATAAAGTTTTGCTCGCATAGGAGATTACTTTATTGATCTTGTCATGCTTTTGGTATAATACTGCCGTCAAGCACGTATTAGAGAACCCCGTCTCCAGGAAGAACTCCTTGTTTCTGACAGGGTAAGCTAGGCAAGGCGCTTGTGAGAGGCTTCTCTTGAGTTGTCTTACTGCCTCGGCTTGTTCTGGACCCCATTCCCACTTGACCCCCCCCTTCAGGAGATGAATCAGGGGTCTGGTGATCTCTGCGTAGCCCTCAATGAACTTTCTGCTGTAATTAGTCAGTCCAAGGAGGCTCCTTAGTTCCCGCAGAGTTGTGGGGTCTTTCAGTTTCTGAAGTGCTTCCACTTTCTTTTCCTGGGGACAAAGACCCTGAGGAGTAATCTCATGCCCCAAGAAGTTAACACGGGTTTTACACCACTGTGCTTTCTGAAAGGAAAGTTTTGCTCCGGCGGCCCTCAACTGTGTCAGAACATAACGGATCTCCGCTATGTGTTCCTCAACAGTTGAGCTTTTGATGAGGACATCATCTACATAAGCCAGGTTACCCCTTGCACCCAAGTCGGGCATGGCCTTGTGTAGAAAAATGTTGAATTCATTGCCGGAGTTGAGGTATCCGAAGGGAGTCCGGGTCCATGTGTACTGCTGGCCCCCAAAGGTAAAAGCCAGTTTGTATTGGTCCTCTCTGCTGACAGGCACCGTCCAGTATCCATTGGTCAGGTCTATTGCAGTGAATGCCTGTGACCCCTGGATCTGGGCCAGCCCTTGGTCAATGTAGGGCAGAGGCCATCGGGAAGTATGGACCCGTTTGTTGAGCTCCCTGAGGTCGGCGCAGAGTCTCCACTGGCCGTTTGGCTTCAATATCCCCAGCACCGGATTATTGAAGGTGCTGTGGACTGGACGGATTATTCCCCGGGACTCAAGGTTCTTAATTATTTCGGTAAGGGACTCCATTGATGCGAGAGGCAAGCGATATTGCTTCACAAACACAGGAGTCATGCCAGGGTCCGTGGGGATTGTTGTTGTGTGGATGTCAGTGCGACCACAGTCATATGAGTCTACCGCAAAGAGATCTTGGAAATCCAAGAAAACTTGTTTCAACTTTTGCTTTTGTTCCAGAGTCACACAGGCATCAGCTAGGTTGACTCTCTCTTCCACCATCTGCCTGAAGCCTGGAAAGACTTCTGGTTTGGCTATTTCAGCGGCCTCCTCCAGCTGGGTGGAGAAGTCCCTGGTCAGAGTGCTGATTTGGACCGGAGGCTTCAGGTGGGAAAGGCAGCCTTCATGAACCTGGAAAATCACCTCATCCCTCCTGAAGTCACACGTCACATCTTCCTTACCATAAGGGCAGGAAGTGTACACCAGGAAGTTCCCCCCATGCCGGGTAAAAATCCTGTCTGGTGTTGTATTGTCCTCACTGTCACTGTCAAAACAGTCCTTGGGGATTGGTCCTAACAGTTCGTTACCTAAATCCATGGAAAAATGTCGGTCATCAACCGCCATTCCAATAATGGTGCCTGCGGCTAGAGTAACACTCTTTAAGTCGCTGTTATCCACCTCTATTGGAATGGTGTCATGTTCTAGGTTGACTAATGGAGTTGGGTTTACCCCCAACCCTTGCTGTTGGAGAGAAGCATTTAGATGTATGTAAGCATCAGGGTTTTTCAACTCTTGTCCCCTTTTAACTTTCACTTCCAGGGAGAATTGTCGAGTCCTTTCTGGGATGGTGACTTCCTCTTTTACCTGAATTTCAACTGCATAAGGTAGCAATTGAGCTGACCTAAATGCTTTTTCTGGATCATCAAAGCCCATGGGATTATCCGCTAATCGGGACCAAGCTTTGAAGTTTATTAGGTCCAAACTAATGGCAAAGCGATTGAGAATGTCACTGCCTAAGTAAAAGGCGGCAGGGACGTCTCGCACGACCCAACAATTGTGGACTATGCTCTTGTTGCCAATGGAGATTTTGAGCATACACCTGCTTGGCAGGAGATGTTTGGAATTAGGTGCTTCCAGGTCCATTTCCCATTTGTCTATCAGTTTGAAGGTGGGAATGGCTGGATCTTTTGGGAGTTGGCGAAACATGGCTTCGCTGATGAAGCTCTTACCGTTGTTCACACACACTCGAGCGAGAACAGAGTCCTTCCCATCATTTAACTGAACAGGGATGAACAACTGCTCTCCAATTTGCTGAATATCAGCCAGGCTCTGAGCTGATTTCACATCTTTCTGGACTATAGGAGTGGGAGTTTCAGATTGTGGATTAGTATAGAATTTCAGAGTGTTTCCTTCCAGCGTGGAATACCACTTTAGACTGGAAGGAAGGTTGATTTTCAGAAATAGAGAGGACCCCCCATCACCAGTCTGTTGTCCTACTGCTATTACTGTCACGTCTGGAATCTGGTTGTTCTGGAAGTGAAATTCTACTTGGTCAGATTTTTGTTCAACCATGTGGCAGGTGCCGTTTAAACTAACATGGTTGACACTCTGTTTTAATTTTATTGGTCGGCTAGTCTGGGTCCAGAGGACCTTGTTTACGCAATCTATTAGGGGTGACAACCTTCTCAAGGGGTGCCCTCTGGGGTCACAACTATGACCGGGTGTTTCAACTTGTGTCGCCCGATCTTAATGTCCAAGTCTGCCGTCCCCTCGACGGGAATTTCCTTCCCGTCAAAGTTCTGTAGTTGTCCCGGAAGAGAGGTGAGAGGAATTTGGTAATCCTCTCCCCTTCCTGCATTCAGTTCATCAAAGGCCCTTCTGGACAGAAGGGTAGCTTGAGATCCAGTGTCCACCAGTGCCGAGATTGTACCCTGCCCCTGTACTTGTACCGGGGCATAATATCTTCCCTCCTTCTCCTCAAGGGGGCACAGATAATGTACATTTTTGGACAACTGGTGGGCTAACTTTCCGGTTTTGGACATCGCGAGAGAAGAATTTTGGGCAGAATTCTGTGGAGAGCCTTGGGAATCTGAAAGAAAAAGTTGGCAACTGGAGATCAGAGCCATTGTGGGTTCCCCTGGTTCCGGTTCTGGGCCGCCCACCCCTTTTTGGAGGCAGTCACCAGGATGGGTTTGAACCAGGGGATTTTCTTGCGGTTGGTTCTGGGATGAGATGGTGGGCGGCGGTAGCTCAGTCTCCACATCTCCCCAGTCTGGATTTGCATCCCTAGGGACCCATTTTTCTTTGGGAGGAGTTCCCCCCTCTCTGAAGGAGAAGATCCTTTTCTCAGGATCCTCTGAGGATCCCTCTCCCTCAAATTGGAAGATCTGTACCTCCTCCTCAAACTGAGTCTGTTTGGGTCTTTTGTTTCTCCTACCCCCCCCCTGCTCCTTAGGAGGCAGACTTTCAGGGGCAAGAGATTTTGTTTCCGGTTCCGGGGTTTCCAGGGGCTGTTTACAAGTGAGGAAGGAAGCTTCCTCCAAGGCTTTACACCCCCCTTCCCTTTGTGCCTCCTCCCTGGGAACCGGTGAGTTATCGGGGTGCTGCCCCCGTCATTGTTCTGGAGCACCAGGTCCAGAGTTGGGTGCGTTCTGCGCCGGCACGCCCATCTGAGGGTTCTGCTGAGCCCTCAGTATGTGACCCAGATCCCGCGCCATGTTTTGAACCTGGCGCTCTAACTGGGAAACCCGCTCAGGCTGATACGGGGCCCTGTTTTCTCCCCTGGGCTGATCCCGGGAAGGGTAGCTGTCCCTCCTCTGGTAATACCCCGGGTTGGGAAGATTTGGGTACCCCTCCACCCTTGGCCTCCCCTCTCCCGGATTCAGTGGTCTGGGCTCAGGGAATTGGGGAAAGAAGGATGGATGGTTTTGGGGCTGAAAGTCGGGTGGATATCTGGGGAAAAAGTTCTGCCCAGGGTTTGGTAAATTTCTGCCCTCCTGTGGGAAGTTTGGAGGGAAGTTCCCTGGGTTAGGTGCTTGTCTGGATCCCCCCCCCTTGGGCTGGAGGACTCCACACATAACCCAGGATGGGTCGATTTCCCTTGTAACGGGGACTTACATAATCAGGAGAGCGAGGGACCCCATTTGTGGGGCTGCCTCCTTGGCTCCCTGTCTGTGACTGACCCGAGGACCTCCTGGGCCTAGCATTATTAGGTGCAGGCAGGTTTTTAGGCCCCCCCATCTCCAAATCTAAAACGGGGGTGACCTTTACCTCTGCCACCTTGGCAGCAGCAGGGGTGCTGTTGGCTTTGGGGTTTTTCTGGGCATTACTTTTGCTATCTATCGGTTTCTGCACCTCATAGATCCGGGTAGCCTGTTCAATGACCCAGTCTAAAGATCTTTTCTCGTGAAAATCCCTCACGAGCTGGGTCATGATATATTTGGGCAAGGCATGGAAAAACGTATTAATAAATTCCCTGCTATCCGTGCGCACCCTTCTTGTGGTCTGTGCAAAAGCACGCTTTAACTCCTGCACAAATTCTTGTGGGGCCTGATCCTCCCCACATTGCAAATTGTAGGCTGCCTTGCGAGCCTCTTGAGGATTTCTGTGAACAGAAAAATGTTTCAGGATGGCCGCCTTATATGTGGACCATCTTAAATGATTTTGGTCCTCCAGCCCCGCAAAGAAACTGGAGTATTCCGGGGAGAATGTCCACTTTACATATTGAATGCAGCTTTGGCTGTCCTTCAAATGGAAAGTCTCCATCATTTGTTCAAACAACTCTAAGTGCTCCCAAACAGAATACTTAGCGTTCTTATGGTAAGGCGTGATGACGCTCCTGATCGCCTTAATCTGCTTTAAGGGGTCCTTAAGCAAGGCCCTTTTTGCCTTATTGGCCTTTTTGGTTCGGGTAACCCTTGTCCATTCTTCCTCGGACTCAGAGGCACTGCTCCCAGAGGTTCCCGTCTGTTCTTCCAGGTTTTCCCGGATTCTGCGAGCCTGGGAATGGCTGGCAGAATGTGGGGACCTGGTCTCCTGTGTCCTGCGCAGTTCAGAGGGGTCTTCAGATTCCTCCTTGCTGCCAGGATTTGATGGGTACCCCCTCCACTGACCTAACTGGGCAGAGGTTTTCAGGATGCCCTTAATGGGCCTACTCTCCTGGGGTTCCCCATTGAACTGTACTGTACTTGGGTGCCCATACCCGGATGCCCACCCCTCCATTCCTGAGTGGTTCTGGCCTATGAGCCCCATACTCTTAGCTGGATAGTAATCTGCCATCCCTGTGGCCCTGTGCTCATGTGCGCCAGGGAACATGGGGGTGGCAGAGTCCAGGGACTGAGAGGTATGAGGGCCTCTGGTACTAGGGCTCCTGAGGTTATGCTCCGGAGTTTCCCTTTCCCAGCGAACCTCATCTCTATCCGCCCCTGCTCCCTGTTGCAATGCAAGAGCCTGCATTTGTGCCTTCAGTTCTTCAGTTAAGGCCTTACTGGACTCTATCAGTCTCTCCTGCATCGCTACCTGTTGTTGGAGCCTATCATTGTGTTCACAGAGGGCCTCGTTTTCCCTCTGTGCTTCCTGGTTGGTCCTGGAGAACTGGGCCAGTCTTTGCTGCAGGAGGGTTACCTCCTGAGCTGTGTCCCTATTGGCCTGCTCCTTTCTTGCTAGAGCATCCTCCACCCTCCTGGTGTGCTCTAACAAGTTCTGGTGTTCTTTTTGGAGATCACCCAGTCCCTGGTGGGCCAGGTGATTTTCTTCCATTTTTCTTTTTAAATGGCAGACTTCCTGGCCTAAGGCGTCTCTTTCCTGACTAAGAGCCTGCATTTGTGCCGCCAGGTCGTCCCTTTGCCGTTGAAGGGCACCAGCTTTTTGGCGCTCCTCATCAAACTCTGCCTGGGTATCCAGGTCTTTCAAGATCAGCTTGTTGCTCTCTACCTTCACTCTATCTAGATGACTTTGCAAGGTGGCTACCTGCTCCGTGCATGCCCTGTTAAAGTCTAATTGTTGCTCCAGCTTTTTCTGGCTCTGCAGTAAGGAGTCCAAACTATCTTGGTGCTCCTTCTGCAGGGCCAGAAATCTGGTATCCTGTTCTGACTTTTCCTTTTGCAGCACATCCATATCCTCCCTCATTTTAGTGATGTACAGTCTGCTGTCATTTTCTGACTCCTGGCTCCTCTGCAGCCTCTGCTCAGAAGAGACCAGGTCAGATTGGACCTTCTGTAATGCCAGCAGTTGCCTACTCGCCAGATCTTGGCCTTCAGCACATTTGTCCTGCACGGCTCCCATATGTAAATATAAATACGCCGCTACCCTGGCAATCTTATTGTGTTCATCTTTGGCTTTAGGAGCCATATATAGTTCACTCAGGGCCACATGTAAGGGACCCTGATCTCTATATATATCTGACCCTGTTTCAGTGACCTGTTGTGTGATGGCCTGCAACCACGCATCCTGGCCCTGTTCGGTCCATTCACCTCTCACAAATAGCTTATGCAAGAGGTGCTCTCTGGCTATTTTCATGTCTACTAAGGTCGTCATTCTAGAGATTGGTCTCTGTCCTGACTTACAGAAGTTTGTATTTTATTTTTGCAGAACAGAACTTTTCTTGGAGTGTCCCTTTTGAGGAATGCTTCACAGCGTAATGCAGCGTGGTGATCCGACCGGATGTATGTATCCCGTCAGTTAGCACACTGTATTAAGCTGCACAAGTGGTAAATCTAACCCAACGTCTCGGCTCGAGCCCCCAATTTGTAAGAGGATTCAATTCAACACTACAGCTAAGTCAACGCCTAGTCTATAATACTGAATGAAAACCCTTATTGATATATCTTTAGGTCCAGTTCGTGCGTTCTGGATGACTACCCCTATATAACACCCCTCTCTTGGAATCCCCCTGACCCCACTGAGCCAAGAAGTAGTTCTGTTTTGCAAGTTTAAAAGGTTTATTTGATGATTTAAAATATATATATATCACGCTTTATAATAAGTTAATACTTGAATAGCACACTTAATCTGATATGATAAAGATCAACAACGGAGAATCTGGCACTAACACGCTTCTCTATAATCAATAAGGAGTTGACAAGAAATGGATAAGGTAGCACACTGGTAAATAGGAACAAAAGTATAATGTGGTAGAGGATGCTTTATGTAAGCTCAGGTGGATGCAATATTCGATGAATGCAGTACAGAAAATACTCAATATGATTTCAACCAAGCAATGTAATCACTTTTCTCTGGCTATTCACTCCCCCCCTTTTTATGCAATGCAAGGGAATGGGAGGAAAGCACACAGTTCTCAGAAATGCAATCAATGTAATCAGTTCAATCCCCCCCAAGCTTAGACAACAGAAGTTTAAAACACAGATAGGAGTTTTGAAAACACAGGCCCAAATGCTTTGATATGTGCTAGCAATGGATGAGAAATATGCTGGAAATGCTTTTTAATTCCCTTTCAGAGGTTCAGGGTGAGTGGTATCTATTTAATATTAGTCCAGGCTCACACTAGCAATGGGGCAGGGATAGTTAGCAGGTTAAACGAATTTCTGGCAAATGGAAAGCAAACAGCAGCGGTTTTTACATGTGAAGAAATTGCAAATCGCGGTAAAATTCGCGGATGCGTGTTCCGCGATTGCGGTAAAACTATAAGGGGTAGGAATGCGGTTCTTGGTGCGATTCAAAGCTACGAATCTAAGCTATCAGAGGAAAGTTACTGCAAGTCTCTAGCCCAAACGGTCGCGGAGATATGAGCGATTTAATAAAGGTCGTTTTTGGGTTTGCAAATTTCAAAAGCTCAAAATGACAAGTGCAGCTTGCAACTAGAAATGACAGGTGACAGCTAGGAGGCAGTTCTACTTAGGTTAAATAGATTGAATTAGATGAATTTAAACTAAGAGATTGGTTCTACACAGTTCTGCTGGGTACTCACACTATATTCTTGAATTAAATGGGCCTCATCACGGATCTGGTCAGGGTTTTGGACTGGGCTCGGGTCTCTCTCTGGGCACAGCACTGCTTTCTCTCTGGGTACAGCACTGCTTTCTCTCTGGTCTGGTCTCTTAGTTCTGGATAGATTGAAGTCTCTAGTTTGGCTTTCTGGAGGTTGATGAAGGTAAGTATGGATTTTTCCGGCAGAGCGTCCCGCTGCAGATGGATTTGGAAGGGCCCTATCTGTCCTGTCTGTCTGCTTTTATGTGTTTAGAATGTGGGTGTGTTCTAGCATCACTGACCCTACCTCTCTCTCAGCTTCTAATTGGTCAAACTTCCATTTATCATTTGATTGGGGAATGAACTGTGAGTCAGAGTGATGTCATTTTACAGCCTGCAGAAAGTCCACTCCTCCTGTCAATTTACACACAAATCTAGATTTGAAACAAATACATATTTGCAGAGGTACATATTGTTTTAAAATCATATGCACCCATCATGCATTACAGGAGGTATACCCTGTTCAAACTCTGCTCTTCCTGGGAGCTTGCATTCAGAACTGGCACATATTTCACTTTTTAACTGATTTTGCAATTTCTGACATTGACCCAACTTTACATACATGTGTGCAGGGAGTAGGGACATTAACTGATGAAGTTTCAGATTTTTAACATGCATACATTTAGAGTAATATCCACTTTTCCGCTAAAACCCCCCTGAACATGCCACCGGGTCGAAAAACCTCTTAAAATGTGGGCAGAAAAATCACAAGAATTATGGTATCATTTATAAAATTTTCACATGTCCGCTCTATGAGTTATTCATCTTTTTAAAGTTATGTTCTGGCTCCAAAGGGGTGTGGTTTACCCTCAGCAAAAGGTTGAATTTCTGGTTCTTCCAGTTCTGCCAAGCCAGCTTGCTCTCACAGGCAGTGCCCCTCCCAGCTCTTGCCAAGAGGAAGCTACATTTTACGACTGCGGTAATAAAAACCTTTGCCTGAGTGAAGAGGGCTTTGTTCACTCTCCTGCAGAGCACAGATAATTCAATTATCAGATAGATGGCATATCCTTAGTGTGGGCAGCAAAAGGAAGGTTGGCCTGGGAACACAGTGGTGACTCAAATTTCCCTCCTGATGGGGGTAGTTGCCAGGCAGAATTCAGTTCCTTAAGCCGGGTTTCAGATAAAATGTCACTTTTTGTTCCCCAGTTTCTGCATTCAAATAAAACTAAACATTTTTACATATGCAGCTAGAAGGCTGATTCTAAGTTTAAAACTATGACATTTAAACAGTTACAAAGGCATGTGACACCAAACATAGCTCACTCATTTAATCTAAACATTTCCGATTTTAGTGTCTTTAAATCCAGTGCAACTTAAACTGCTGACTCCATAGCAGTTTTGTTATAAGCATTGTTTTGGGCTCTTCATTTCCCAGATTTTGTAGGCACACAACACTCCATTCTACCAAATGTCTGCTGGTGTTCAGTGAATATTTTGCACATATTGCAATGTTTGAAATAGGCACTTTGGCTTGCCTTCAGAGAAACACAGGGTGGTTTTAAACTGCCGGCTTTTGGATAGTGGTGAGTACTGGTACTGCACCCATTTTTGGGATTTAAGAAATGAATTCCCCACAATTCTAGGTTGCATTTGGCAATCAGCATTGCCATTCCCAATGGTTTCAGACTACTGTGCGGGTAGTCCAATGGTGGTTTTAGGCAGCGTCCTTCTGTGCCCATAACATCGGCAAAAATGGGTGGCAGCCTATTCTTCCTGCATTTCCCTGTGCATTTTCTGGGAAGCTCTGGCCATCATGATGTTTTCATGTCAGTACTGCACAGTTTTGAGGTAGGGCTAGGATGCATGGGTAAATACATCCCACACAACAAAAATAACCTATTGACGCATATACACAATCCCCAAATGGTAATTGATCATGCCCTGCAGGCACACAGCGTGTCAGAGAAGGAAATCTGTGTGCACCTGTGGGCATGGAAGGGTGGTTGTACGTGTGGTGGAGCATTGTGTAAGTGTTTGTGTCAGTAGGGACATGCACTCAATATATGCATGTGAAATCAAGTGACCCTCAGTGTCCTGTACACATCATATGTGAACATTGCCCATGTGTACACCCCAGCATGTCAAACCATAACAATCCCCTGACACCTGAAAAGTGAACACAACACAGGAACAGCCATTGACCAGCAGAACACATAATGTACATAGTACCCCACAATGACAATGCCCGAGAGTGCCCAAACACTGTAGCCCAAGCTTACTGTCCAACAACAAAAGGCCCTCCCTCATTTACACATCACCATGACCTTCTGAACAACTGTGTCTGGGGTATGTAGCCTTCTTCCTTCTAGTCTACCTGGCTTCAGGATCCCCCTGAACCTTGGTCTCCATGTTCCACCTTGCGTGTAAATAGGGACCAGCCCCCTCAGAGGCCACCTTGACTGGTAAAAATACCAAATCGCAGAGAACTCCAAGGAGCCAAACCCCCAAACCAGGGAAAAAGCCTGTAGCCACCAAAAAACCCTGGAAGAGTCTCCAGTAGATGACTTGAAGTTGCAGAAAATGTCCAAGCACATGTCCAAGCAGAATGATGGACCATTGTTGAACTATGCTACCTTGGTTGTTCTAACATGATGGGCAGCATTTTCAGTACACAATATACAATGAGGATACAACAACTGATGGGCAGTGTCACAGCTCCGGTCTCCAGGCGCAGGAGTGGCACGAACCAACCACCCCCTCCGTGGACCGGGCGCCTGCAAGCTAAAACTTACACAGGCCTCCGAGACCCCGGCGGGGAAAGAGGGTCAGAGATCCGTTGTTTGGATAGGCATTGGTATTCAGGATAATCGGAAAGAGGGGCAGGAGAGGGGAGTTGGATGGGCAAGGGAAAGTAGGCAAAATACAAAATACAACTATTGACAGTAACACATAGGCAATCAGAGAAACCATGTTCTTCATGCACATTGTACAAAATGGGTCAAATGCAACTTATCTCTGGGGTGAGTGCTGACCTCCTGCCTGCGCACTCTCAGGTCCGGTAACAGGAGCAGTTAAATTCTGCAAAGAGAGCGTGAGTTACTATTCTGTGTGTGCTTTCACCATACACACAACCCCATTCATGCCTCAAACCAAGTGACTTCGCCACAAACACTCTTGTCTGTTGCTTTGTTCGTATACATCATAACACCCAGTATGGTCCGAGCTGCAGGCCATGAAGCCTCCTGAACACCCCTCAGGGCCTGATTGAGCACATTGTGCTATGAATGTGTCCTATTCCATTATTCCGCGTGTAAATACTGCACGGCCAGGCCCCACCATATTAGCTAAGTGGGCCTGGGCGTACACATACTGCACTACAGTGCACCTTAAGGGCTATGCCAGTTGAACATAACGTGTGCAATGCTGAAATCTCACAGCATTAACGTCAATCAACTACATAATAGTCAGTCAACAAAGAAGCTGCGGAAGATACATGTGTAAATGAACACTTTCACACGCACATAAGTGAGTAGCCACAATGTTGCACTACACAACGTGGAAACTGCTTGCATATGTACATGGGAAAGTGTTCCTAAACACCCCTTTCCCTATATACCTGTATTGCGAACATGAACAGCATCCAATACAGCAAAGCAAGCAGCTGCAACGCTGCTTACTTTGATGTATGAGAAACTGTACACATACACACGTGAAGGCAGCTCCACAGTCATTACAACACGATTAGCAGGCTACATTCAATCTGCGCCCCATACCAGTTGGTCGAGGCCGCACATTGACCAAACAACTTTGCTAAACACAAACTAGGGTGTTCCAATACTGAGTACATGTGTCAGAGTATGTACCTGTGCCCGTGGCATTCATGACAGAAAAGGGATGAAAATCTGACCATACATGCCAGGTCACTTTGACATTGCAGCAGTGAGTTGCCATGATGAACGGTGTAACGCGGCTCAGAAATGGGTTGATGCAGTGCAGAACATGTGTTATCCACTATCTACATGAACAAGTACATTGTGATGTCGATCAATGAACATGAAGGCAGTGTAAGGGCAAGTTCAGGCATCACGTGCAATGTGCATGCAATGGGTTGCATGCCTACAGGCAAACCACCCCCCTAAGTGAAAATGCAGGGAGGCATTGCATGGCAGTGAAAGGGTGACCAGAGAACTGTGTATTGCCAGACAGTGTCGGCTAGCGTCAATTGCATCATCCGAGTCAACTGACAACACACCAGATGAGAATGGGACTGTAAGCAGGACACATGAAGAACCCTCAGTAGTAGACCCATGTGTGCAGAAGCCACCACACCAGTTGAACATAGTCAGGGGGCCTGAAACAGGGGGAGGCCTGTCCCCACACAGACTGTGACACCCTAAACATGTGTGTGATGCAGGACTGAGCCAGAGTGGGCATGGAATGGATGATCAAATGCCATTAAATGTATGTCATCATGGACACGTACTACAATGATCATCCGGGCAAGGACACATAGGGCCATGCATGGAATGCTCATGGAGCATGAATGGGCACTCATGTCCCAGCGGAGCATCTTGCATCTGCACAGTCCAAGTGAGACACCATGTATCAAGGACAAAGGATGTACCCCACTTTATGTGTCTGGCAGGTTGGCAGGGGGAAGTGTGCATGTACACAGGAGCGTTGAACAGGCCATTGCAGTACTCCAACATGACATCCACCAGTGCCATGGTTAAATTGGGGTGCAGGGGTTTGGAGGGGCAAGGGAGCATGCCTACCTGGAGTACCCGCATGCAGGCAGAAGACACATGCACGTCAGTCATGTGATGACATAGTCCCAGTGCTGAGTGGAAAGACACCCAGGCTACATGTAGAAGGGCCAGTGAGCTGGAACATCGACCAGAAGGGCAGCCGGGTGACTAGCATGTGAGCAGGGTGCAGGTGTGGCGATGAGGACAGTCCCTGTCTGCTCTACATGTTCAGCATCCTGCACAGCAGGCACGCATCAGTGAAGCATTGCATGACTCACACATGAGAACCATGTACACATAGCATGTAGTGGCAGTCAAGCACAACACATCACACAAGCAAACCACACATGACCTGGACAGATATGCGACAACACTCACTGGACGGGGCATCAAAGTCCAGCATCTCTCCCACTCCTTCGTACAATTCTGCCGGTATGAACTCCCCAGCAACTGACTCGTGCGAAGTGAAGTCTTCCTGCTCTGGTGGTGGCCCACTGCCAGTCACCAGAGTCATGTTATAATTGGAGGCAAACTTTAGCTTAGTAGAGCGTCGGACGTCATCCCAATGCTTTTTGCACTCCTGGGCTGTGCGCACCTCATGTCCGATTGCACTGACACCCTCTGCAACATGCTTCCAGTGGGTCAAATGCTGGGCAGCCATAGTGTGACAATTCGGGCCTACTAGCATATCACGGTCGTGTTCCGACACGAAGCCCATAAGGAAGTCCAGTTCCTGCATGCAGAAAGGTTTCTTCCTCAACGTGCCGGAGGCCAGAGCCGTGTCTGGGGTCCCAGACTCTGCTGCAGATGCAACCTTCCTCCTCTTGAGCAGTGGTCCGGACCCTGGCTGGCAAATGCCACCCTGATCAGTATGGGCAGTGGCGCTGGTGGATTGAACCGAGGGAGTGGCAGGTGGAACAAGGATGGAAGCCCTGACTTGTGTCAGTGGCTGCTGGGTGTCCTGTAATGGACCCTGCGCAGCAACATCTGCTGTGCCAGGGTCATTGTCCGGGACTGTCCTGGATGGTAGACTCACAGCCGGGGTGCTGTTGGCTGCATCTGCCATGCACTTGCCAACACCCGGCTGCTCGGGGCAGCAGATGACAAAACTGCCCCGGGGACACGTGCCTCGGTCAGGGCAGACCTGCATGCACTTACAGAGTGCCTCCTGACCTCCTGGAAAGCTTCCTGGGACTCTTCAGGTGCCAACGCAACATGCGCTGGCAGACCATGAGCCTGATGGTGGTGTCCACAGCTGCACCTGCAGCTACCACTACCTTTGGGCAGGTGGAAGTCGATGAAACGGACTGCCGGGTCACATGGGTGCCACACAAGAGCTACAACTCCCGGAGCCACAGGGGGTGGTGGCATGACTGTACCAACATGTGGCACAACATTGTGCCGAAGAGGCACACCCCTGCCTCTTCCCCCTCTGCAGCCACCCTGGACACCTTGGAGATCCCCTATTCCCTGGTCAGCCTGGCCACGTCCCTGACCACACCGCCACATGGAATACGCCCAGCTGAGGCGCCCCTCACCTTTCGTGCCCTCCCAACCATGGCACAGATGGAGTAGTGCCGGCACAGATGTAGTAGTGCCAATGGGAGGTGTACACGACAATTGTCCTGGGAAATTGGGGTGAAGGGGTACTAGATGTTAACAGCACCCCTGCACCTGCAAGGCTGTATGTGACCCCGGTGATAAAGTGACGGGCCACGCAACGCTCAGGCACCCCAAAACTGCAGTAAAACCGTGCACGCAACCCCCGGTAGCCCACTTGTGTGGAATTAACCTCCCTGGTACGCGGTGACACCCAGGGACATGAAAAACATGAAAAACACGTACGCGTTGGACACACAGGCTACTATGACCTTGAAAACGGGTGAGCGATACACAGGGGCACCCGCAGTGGGAAAAATAGCATGCGCAACTCACCGTCAGACTAGCGTGATACTGAAAAACACGCGTAGCCAAGACCCCCGCCAAAAGAAGAGATACGTCTATGATCCGCTGTGAAGTTGTGATGGCGCACGAAACAACATGAAGTAGCAACACACAAGTCGGTCTCCACGAAAGGCACGTACAGCGAACTGCTGGCCCTGCTCACCTTTTCACGTGCTGAATCACTATGCACCCGTCACGAGGGAAACGCCCAAGCGTATTACGTCACAGATGCGCTTACGCGCTCAGGGCCTTTCCTTGAATTACACGCTGACTTGCTGTATTTTCATGTGCCAAATCACTCCGTATCAAGCTGGCCACGTGACAACACACGGAAGACCACGCTCCTGCCCAGAAGGCCGAATTACTGCCCCCCCCCGAGCCCCGAACCCGCTCCCACCTGCCATCTGCTGCTACCTGCCTGCCTGCTGGCCACGTGCCCTGCTATTTGGTGCCTGCACGTCAGCCATCTGCAGGGGTCCGTTTGCTGTGACCACCCCTGCTGTAACAGAAGACTCCCGACTGACGTTCCCTTGCTGCTCAGCCCAGCACCAGGACCCAGTTGCCCACCCGCACCTGCCTCGGGGGTTGCCATGTCAGGGGAAACACCATTGGAGAACACTGGCAACCCCCAGCCAGAGAGGCAGAGGGCTACCAGCTTCAGTGCCGCAGAAGTTGGTATCCTGGTGGAGCAAGTCCTGGTGCATTATGATGCCCTCTTCGGAAGAGCATGCGCCGAAAATGAAGGACGGAAGAGAATCTGGGTGGACATCTATGTCTGCCATCAACGCGGAGGAGGTGGCAACCCACGACCTACCACACCTCCATAAGTGCTGGGAGGACTTCATGTCCAGGACCCTCAGGAAGGCCTGGTGCCTCTTGGACGCAGCGGATGCAGTGAGGTGCTGGGTCTGCCTTACCACCGACCAGATGAGGGTTCTGGAAGGCATTAGCCCAGATCCTCATCTCCAGGTCCTCGAGAGGCAGACCTGTCCGCAGTCGAGCGGTAAGTGTCCATGCGTACTCATTGGACGCAGTGCATGTTGAGGTGTGCCAGGAGTGTGCAGCTTGGACATATGTCTGAAAAGGCCCATGTATGGATGTGTATGTACAGGGACATGAGCCTGCCGCATGTGAGTCCAGTCATGTGTGAGGCCCATCAATGATGAATGTGTTCAAATGCATGATGCCCAAATGCATGTGGGGATGCACACATGTTTACATTTCTGTGTATGTACTATGGCATGGTAGGGGTGTGACACATGGATGCTGGTTCCACCTTCATATAGGTGTACGGTGTACATGTGCGTGTGTGTGTATTTAACATGTGTGCGACCTTGCTACTCCATGGATGCATGTGACAACGACATGTAGGAGGCTGATTGGCAAATGTGACAAGGTTGCCGATGATTTCACTGTGACAGGTGGTGGAGATGTACAGATGCATGTATGTCTAGTGGCGTGTGTGCATGTGTTTGGCACTCCCTGTGTTGCATGTGACGTCAGGCTAACCTTTGGATGCTCATGCTGTTGCATGTGTATGGATGGTGCTGCCTGCTGCAACATTCCTGTTGATTTGCGCATGTGTGTGGGTTGAAATGATATGTGTGTTGTGGAGTGTGATGCCAGCTGTGAAGTTTGACGCTGCCACTCATGTGCAACTGTCATGTGTGTATTAGACCATTGTACAGTGCCCTGATGCCTGTGTTTTGTCTCTCCCTGTCTGCAGCGTCAACTGATGAAGAGGACGTAGAGCAGAGCGGTACGGATCCCACCGCCAGCCAGAGACGCAATGCCCAGCTCCCCTCCCGGGTTGTCATCTCTTCGGGGAGTGATAAGTCTGGTGTCGCGTCCGCGGCCGCAGCTGCCAAGGGTAGGTCCAAGAGGCGGAGGTTGGAGATGGACTCCTCAGCAGAAGAAGGGGCAGCAGAGACCTCACAGGGGCCTATGGAGGAAGATGGCACGGAGTCATCCAGGTTGGTGGGGGCTTTGGTTGAGGAGGAGGCCGTGGAAGGCCCATGCACGGGGCCTGGAGGGGGGCATTCCACTGGTGCTAGTGGTGCAGTCCAGGGGCAGGGACAGGAGGCAGCACAGGCTGCCGCCGAGGTGCCTGTGTGTAGTCCTGTCCCTGATCCTGTGACTGCATCATCCCACACCAGCACGGTTGCCTTCGTCCAGACCCGTTTTCAAGGCCTTCACTGGCCTTCCTCTCCCTGCGGACGTGGCTATCCGGGACCGGGTTGAGCCTGTCCTGGCTGGGGTGGCATTGCATTGCGTCAATGTGGCATTCAGGATGATGTGCAGGGTTCTCGTGTGGACAATGCACATAATTTTGAATGCCTCATTGACCACGTCGACCTACTAGGATGGGTCAGCAGTGCTGGGTTCCTCCGTGTGCTGGAACTTCTATCGACCCCCTCCTCAACTGAAGCCCCTATGCGCCAGTCGTCCTCCATGCCATCTTCCTGCCCACGTATCACCTGGCCACCCTGTGAAGCTGCCCCTGACCCAGCGGCCAGGCTGGTGGAGGACATATCCCTGCCAAGGTCGGGAGTCGGAGGCCCAGCAGGGGTGGCCACCCCAACAACTGGACCCCAGCAGGAGGAGGACGTGCAGGCATCAACAGGCAGGGCCCATGCACGCCAGCAGCAGGCTCAAGGTGGGAGTGATGATGGCTCGGGGCCATCTACATCACAGGGGCAGGTATCGGCCAGAGGGCAGGAGAACCCTGGATTGGGAGTGTCTTCCGTGTGGCAGTGGTTGGGCCAGCAAATAGATGTGGAGCGGCGGCGGGCGGAAGAGGCATGGCTCACTATGGTCAGGGCGGAGAACCCCGTGCTCAGGGCATTGAGGCGGGCTGAGTGCCTCGAGGCCACTCGCAGGGAGTTGGAGGAGGCCATGGCTGCATCCCTGCGAGACCTCAGGGCCAGGGAAGAGGCCCGCCTCCAGGACGCTGAAGAGGAGTTTGATGATGCCCTGGCCCGGGACATCAACAAGTGAGCCATTGGACTTGCCCGCCGCCTTTGTACATAGTTCTTTAGGGTTAGGTTTCCTTTGTTTTTTCTTTATTTTGGAGTTCATGGACTTTGCTCCACTTTATGTACATAGTTATTTTTTTAGAATTTTTGGTAGGTTTCCTTTTGTTTGGGCATCATGGACCCTTCGGACTTTCACTGTATATAGTTCCACACTTGTACATACTTTAGTTATTTTGTCATCCCATGGATCAATGTTTTTTTTTTTTTTTCATGTACTTTATTTGGACATTTGAAATGGACCACTTTCCTCTTGTGGATTTTTGGTTTACATTGGATTTCTTTTTATTTTGGATTTCATCATTTCTTCATTTACAAGTTTAATGTTTCATGATGTTTTTTCTTTACGTATTTTAATACAAATTATATTTCTTCATTATTGGTGTTGTGTACTCTCATTGGTTTTGTGCATGTCTCAATGAGCATTGCCTCAGTGGTGTGTTGCCACTGTGTGGCTCTGTTGTACTTTTATGCATGGCCATGGTGGTTCTTTTGAGGCTCTCATGGCAGGGATACTTTGGGAGTGGGTGCAGTGGATGGTTGCGTGCTTGTACTGGGGAGCAGGGGAATTTGTGTAGGCATTAGGCCCATGGGTCTCTTTTGTTAGAACATGGTGTTTGGTGGGCCACGTATCGGGGCCTGCTGGCAGGTGCCCATCAATGGTGAGTGGGTGGGGGACATGATTTGGGGCCTGCTGGCAGGTGCCCGTCAAGGGTGGGGGACATGAGTTGGGGCCTGCTGGCAGGTGCCCGTCAATGGTGGGTGGGTGGTTGGGTGTGGGACATCAGTTGGGGCCTGCTGGCAGGTGCCCGTCAATGGTGGGTGGGTTTATGGCTGGGGGACATGAGTCGGGACCTGCTGGCAGATGCCGTCAATGGGGGACATGAGTCAGGGCCTGCTGGCAGGTGCCCGTCAATGGGGGACATGAGTCAGGGCTCACAAGTGCACTCACAAGTACATAGTGCCATGTGGGCTGCCTGCAGGGCATGGTCAGGGGTATAGGGTAGACCCCGTGGTGTGGGCTGCCAGCAGGGCATGGTCAGGGGTGTAGGATAGTCCCCTGTGGTGTGGGCTGCCTGCAGGGCATGGTCAGGGGTGTAGGGTAGTCCCCTGTGGTGTGGGCTGCCTGCAGGGCATGGGGAGGGGGGAAAGGGCACACCCGGGAGGGTCCACAATGCTAAATTGCGTGTAAAACTCCCTGCGCAACCCCGGAATGCACATTCCCCGCTTGCGGCAGGCCTATCGCATGTTAAACTCACCACGCACCCCCGGAATACATGTACCCCGCTCCCGCCAGGCCTATCGCATGTGAAACTCCCGGCGCACCCCCGAAATGCAGGTACCCCGCTTGCGCAAGGCCTATCGCGTGTGAAATGCCCCATGCACCCCCGAAATACATGTACCCCGCTCGCGCCAGGCCTATCACGTGTGAAACTCCCTGTGCACCCCCGAAATACACGTACCCTGCTCGCGCCAGGCCTATCGTGTGTGAAACTACCCGCGCACCCCAAGAATACACGTACCCCGCTCGCGCCAGGCCTATCGCACGTGAAACTCCCCGCACATCCCCGAAATGCACGTACCCCGCTCGCGCAAGGCCGATCACTTGTGGAACTCCCCGCGCACCCCCGATATACACATACCCTGCTCGCTCCAGGCCTATCACGTGTGAAACTCCCCGCGCACCCCCAAAATACATGTACCCTGCTCGCGCCAGGCCTATCGCGTGTGAAAATCCCTGCATACCCCCGGAATACATGCAGGCAGCCCATTCACCCTCCCCATGCTCCGCAGGCAGCCAATCCACCCTGGGCATGCCCCACAGGGAGCACACACCAGAGGGGGGACGTTTTCTACGCAATTTACCTGGCGTGAGCGGGGTACGCATATTCCCAGGGGTGCGCGGGGAGTTTTACTCGTGATTTTGCTAGGGTGAGCGGGGTACGTGTATTCCGGGGGTGCGCAGGAGGTTTTGATACGTTTTCTTGTTTGGGGGTCTGTATGCTGGTACACTGGCCTTTGCACCATGTACTGGATTTGTGCAAGGTTTTTGGCGCACGGGGCGGGGTTAGGGGCGTAACTGGCGCTGCTGCAGGGTCGTTGCGCCATTCTTCGCCATGGCTGGTTATGGATGTTAAAATCCATGAATATGCTGTGCGCAAAAAATGTTTTTTGGCGCACGCGGCTCCGCGTAGCCTCCTTGGAGGAGTAGAGGAGTGAAGGGTGGACCATATAGCTAATACGGAATGGTTACCAGTGCAACGTTGGTTGATCTCTGGAGAACCAGCAAGAGGTAAACATTCACGTAAGGGTACGCCTTGTTCTGACCGATGGGAATGTTTTCCTTTCCCTTGTAGGACATGTAAAATGTTGAAAAATTGTACGAAATTAGGACATTGTACGAAATCAGGATATGTAAAATGTTGAAAAATTGTGTAGTAGTGGACAGTAATAAGACCACGAATGACCACATCCCTCTGCTTTCATTAGAAATGGAGATGAAGTTGAAAAAGATGCCATGCATGACTTGTTGTGTAAAAAATTGAAAACCATGTTTTTAAGATTAAATGTTTGTTTGTTTTTTAGAAACATTGAAACTATGGCAATTGGCACGTGGAGATATACGTGAGAACCAGTATATAACAAAAATTAAGTGCCCTGATGACAGCACCGACAGGATATACAGTGGGGATTTATTCCTGTGTTTATTTTTGAGACTCATGTTGGTTCTAGAAACACATTCTTTAAGTGTTGGCACAGTTTCTTCTTCCCGCATGAATCAAGAAGGGTATCATTAATAATAGTAGAGGGTTAAACAGAGATACATCCTCTAGTTAGGCACAAAAAAGGATTTGAAATGTTTGCTTGTTTGCCATTTGTAGAATATGTACACACGGATATGAGTTCTAGCGTGTGTTTCAAACATATTGTTGTGTTGTTTTAATGTGTAAAGTGTTTTGATAAATATTAAAATGTGTATTTTTGATAATTACATGGTTATTCGCCCTTTTTTGGTTAAGGGGTGAACATGAGCATGGTTGCATGCATCTAGGATAACTCACTCTCAGCAGAAAGGGAAGGAAGCTGTTCTGTGGGATTCTTTAGATTTTGTGTTCCACGATCCTCACCCACACAGCCCCTAAAAAGAGGATCTTTTCAGCTCATGGTAGTTGATGCCTTCTAGACCTGACACCCATTGGATTCCAAAGAAAGCTCAACGCTTCAAAAACCTATATCGAGGATTTAGGGCTAGAGATCAACGTAGCCGAATCTGGAATACTAGTCCTCGAAAACAAAAGGGGAGGTTGATCGAAGACAAACAAGTTGAGATGGACATTGGGAGCTGAGGCCTTGAGTAAAGTTCAATACACTCGATATTTGGGAACGTCAATAAACTCAAGTATAAATGACGACCCGATGATGAAAAAGATTGCAAGTAACTGCAAACAGCTAACAACACAAGGCATGATCCTGCAAAAGACATATGGAAAATTCTCATATACTCCTATAATAAAGTTTTATAAGAGCAAGGTGACCCCAATATTGGTTTTTGGAGCAGAAAGGATGTTTGGCTGTTTGTCACAGATTTGGGCAAGGTGCGAAAGCATGTTCTGGAAACGAATCCTGCAGTTGCCACAAGGTTACCCCACTGCATGTGTCCTGTATGAAGTGGATCTATCCACATTAAATGCCAGAATAACATGGAATAAATTAGCCCTATTCAGGAAGACCTTGGATGAAGCTGAATTACCACAATTTGAAGTACTAACTGATCCAAGAAAAAAACAAGAGAGCAAGTCCACAGTAACAATATGGAGACATCAATGTAAGGACATTCTGAATCAATTGGCTATGGACGAAAAAACATTATGGTCCAATCCAAATGCAGTAAAGAAAAAGCTGCTGCAACTAGATTGGATTGAAACTGCAGAAAAACGATCAAACCATAAATGTATGAAAAATGTGCCTGCTGAAGCTAAAAGCTTCAATACCATCCCCAAATACATGGGGCCTCATTACGACCTTGGCGGAGGTCCATGGCGCTATTGGCACCATGGACCATGGCGCTAAGTTGCCAACTCCGCCATGGGGGTTGGCGGACTTACCGCCCCATTCCGACCTTGGCGGGGCGGTAAGTCCCCAATCCCCATTTACCCTTCCCCATTCCCATTCTTGCCCCATAGGGCATAATGGGAGTGGGGAAGGCGTTAATTACGCCACCGTAAATTACGGTGGCGTAATTAACATCAAGGTCCCTTAGCGCCATGGATTTTTACACCTGCTAAAAGCAGGTGTTAGATCCGCCGTGGCGCTAAGGGATCTCGTACTCAGGCGGTAAGGGTCGGCGATGTTTACGCTGGCGTAAACCCCTTACCGCCTGGGTCGTAATGAGGCCCATGGTCATTTGGCCATGTAAACGACTGAGAAAGGTGTATTTGAAATTCAGATTGAATCTATATGAAACTAAGGAAACGTTGAATCAAAGATGAATGATTCAATCCGGAAATTTAAACTGCAGATTCTGCAACTATAAAGAAGAAAATCTAAAACATCTGGTACTCTTCTGCCCGAGTTTAAGAAATGTAAGAACATTCTACTTGGAGAAAGAGATGGGCAAATGCTTGACCTATAGTGCGGAGGACTGGTGGCGGCAAATGCACAACAGTGAATGCAAAAACCTGACATTAGCACTCACAAGGTTTTTAGAACAGCTACAAAAGACGATGGAGAAAGAGATATGCATAAGTAATGGTGCATAAACACTCCTCCAGACTAGCCGAGTCCTGCACTCTAACAAAACTAATAGGGCCTCATTACACGTAGTGCGGTAAGGCTTTACCGGTACCGGTAAGGGCACCGGTACCGGTAAACCCTTACCGCCTTACTACGAGGTCCCTTTGCGGGTTGGTACTTTAACGCCTGCTTTTTAGCAGGCGTTAAAAACCAACCCGCAAAGGGACCAGGGTGCTAATTACGGTATCGCAATTTGCGGTACCGTAATTAGCGCCTTCCCCATTCCCATAGAGCCCTATGGGGCAAAATGGGAATGGGGAAGGGCAATGGAGGAAGGCGGAATTATCACCTTCCCAACCTTGGAATAGGGTGGTAATATCCCTTTCCTCCAAGGCGGTACCGGTAAATTACCGGCATGAACCATGGTGCTAATAGCACCATGGTTTACTGCACTACGTGTAATAAGGCCCATAGGGCCTCATTACGACCTTGGCGGAGGTCCATGGCGCTATTGGCACCATGGACCATGGCGCTAAGTTGCCAACTCCGCCATGGTGGTTGGCGGACTTACCGCCCCATTCCGACCTTGGCGGGGCGGTAAGTCCCCAATCCCCATTTACCCTTCCCCATTCCCATTCTTGCCCCATAGGGCATAATGGGAGTGGGGAAGGCGTTAATTACGCCACCGTAAATTACGGTGGCGTAATTAACATGAAGGTCCCTTAGCGCCATGGATTTTTACACCTGCTAAAAGCAGGTGTTAGATCCGCCATGGCGCTAAGGGATCTCGTACTCAGGCGGTAAGGGTCGGCGATGTTTACGCTGGCGTAAACCCCTTACCGCCAGGGTCGTAATGAGGGCCATAGTCTTTTCTTTTTTTTTTTCTCTTTTCTCTATCTTCCTTTTTTTAATTTAAGGTTTTATGTAGTTACTATCTGAGGTATATATTTCAAAAGTCATTTTAACTGTATGAAATTAAATTAAAACAATAAAAACATATATATACTGTTCCCAAACTTTGTGACTCTGGCGCTTTAGTTGTATGAGAGACTTTGGTTAGTGTAGATTTTTGGTGGATCAGGGCAGCATACCACGCCCTTCCCACACACCAGCAGCCGGGTACCACTGTTGGACCAGTGTAGGCAGACGCAGTGGACAGTTGTTGTTTGATGCCCTAAGTAGTTAAGGGATGTGTGGGGATGCTGACACATATCGGCAGAGTCAGCGTGGGCCGGTTATCTTGTAGTATCAGTTCTGGCATCATGCGATGCGCTAAGCAAACATGAGTGTGATCTTTTGTGGGGATATTGGCACAGTCAGCATCCAACTGCAGGGCTGGACTGGCCTACAGGGAACTCTGGAGACTTCCCGGTGGGCCTCTGCACCCTGGGCCTCTCTTGTGTGGTATTTCCAAATTTTCTCATAGGAAAAGCATTGGGCTTGCTGAAAATGTGTCATATGGGGCCACTTTGGACCTTAATTCCAGGGCCTCTTTTGGTCGCCAGTCATTATTTCCAGGGCCTCTTTTAGTTCCCAGTCCACCCCTGTCCAAATGTATGGGCACAGCCAGCGTGAAAGTGGTTTTATATTGTCATAAATTGTGGGCAAAGGCATTACGAAAATGCATTGAGAAATGCTCCTGCGCACTAGTAGTGTCTAGTGGAGTTACCCAATGTGTGTGTAGTGCATCAATTCAACCGATTAGTCCCAAACATGCTAGCGGCATGCAACTTCCCTGGGTTCATTCGGACTCCCTCGTTATGCTCGGTTGCTCTGGCAAATTTGGGGGAAATATGTACACCTCACTTATTAAAATAATCACCATCCGCACTCCAACATGCCAGCAAATGCCACCGTATGAATGATTGTCCTGTGATGCCTCATAAAAGCAACATCAGTATGACAGCAGACACCAGACGCAATACAGTGTGTGTGTGTGTGTGTGCCCTTCAAAAGAAAAACACAGAGACATTACCATATACATGCACTAAAGTTAAAGGTAGCCACAAAGATAGTACTTATTAAATAGCCGCAAAAGCAATGGTGTAACAGGGGTCGCAGATTTGTCTAGAGAAGCTGATATTAAAGATTACAGTCATACGATTGGCGGTGGTATGCACACGCTGGTTAAATGATAATTGGGGTTGCACGGATTCCACTGCACTTCGCAAGTAGATGCTTTAAAATCTACTTTGTACTGGCATATTAATGAATGTTTGAACACATTAAATGTGTCGTGGAAGCGTTCGTTTATTGTTTGAGTTGTGGGCTCTGATGTTTTACTCTGGGCACTTACTGCCATCTTGTGGTTTGCGTCTGGTACTGCTGGGAAATAGAACGTTTCTTGTTCGCCTTTGTATCTTATCTAATCATTTACGTTTTGAACGCATATGTTATATTACTGGGAGTTATACCGTGTACCACTGCCTTGTGCATGGTCTCTAGGTGGTCTGGCTGATTTGGAAGAGAGCAGGGTTGATGTAGGTTGGTGGGGAGAGAGGAAAAATACAAGATCGCTTTGATCTTGTGTAGATGTGTACTGACTGGAAGTGCACTATGCTCTGCATGTGGATCTTTTCTTGGTGTTTTGTGTCGAGCACAGAGGTGTGTGTTTGCCTAGATGGCAGCCTTGTGTGCGGAATGCTAAGATTCATTGCCAAGGACTGACGTATGTGAGTTGATTGTATATGTGTAGCTTTCTGTTGTTTGACGTCTGTTGGAGGGCTATTCAAATTATGTGTGCGAGTGACTTAGTTGGTACGAGTATGGTGTTTGAGCATAGAAGGTGACGTCTCTGAAGTGGTGCCCTTTAGGTAAGGTAGGGGCTTGTGTTGGTTGTCCTGAGATACCATGGTGTGAACTGGTATTTCTGACACTGGACTGGTGAGGGGTAAACGGGGCGCAGTGGAAGACATGATAAGCATAGACCACTGGGTGCCAAGTAGGCCGTGGATGAGAACAGTTTGATGAAAGACCATGGATTCCTGGGTATTTCCCAGAACATTCACCCTCTGCACCCTTCTGCCACCTTTTGACTATTATGCCTCCAAACAACAGTCCAACATTCCTTTCTGTCTGAGTCCAATCCGCCAAATCTGTCAGGAGCTTGAGGTTTCCCTTCCAAACCTGCACACCGATGGGAACCTAAATGGTGAACCAGGACAAGGTGATTCAATCTCTCTGCATTCACGCACAAATAGTTCACTATTCTAATGCAAAGGAAGGCAATGGTAACAATGTGTAATCCAATGTCCGGTCACGAAGCGCACTACCACTTAAGCACTACCACTTAAGGACCTCTTTCTTCTCCTGTGGCGCACCTCTCACTGGTCTGAGGCTCTGTTTTCATGCAGCCAACGCTAGCCACAGATTTAGTCTCCCACAGTACTCCCCAGAGCCACATATAGCTTCTGCACACGTAGCCTATTCCTCAAATAACTGGGCAGCCCTTTCACCGTCTCTATTGTAGTTACTAAGCCATTGTGAAGGAAATGTACCATTTGTTCCAGGCTAGAGTCTATCAAAAATCCGAGGTCAGCAGTACACTACGGGGTGGTAGACCAGTGTTCCTAGGTCATGCCGATGGCAGTTCAGTGCTTTACAATTAAGTAACTTTACTTACTGTATTACAATCCATGATGCCCGAGGGCTCAAACTAATCAAGTCGTGTAGATATCTCTTACACAGTTCTCAGCGTGGTGTGAAAGCAAGCAACAGTGCTAAAATGGAACTTAAAAGGTTCTATTTCCTTTGTAGACGACTGCAATCTGCTGGTCTCGGGAGGATAGCTCTGGGGCAACGCACTCGTCTTGGAAGCAAGATGGCTCCATGCAGCGTCAGGCCCTTCGCTTGTGCTTGCAGTCCCAGAAAACTACATGATCCCTAGGATAGACAGACGTACATCAAAAGGAAGAGGAGTAGCTATCATCGCAAAAAATTCCTTTAGCATTAGAGAGTCTCCTAATAACTTACTTCCATCTGGCGAACTACTCTCAGCAAAACTGGCCCTCTCACCCACTGCCATATTAACCTCATTTACAGACCTCCTGGCCCCATACTATCATTCGAGCAGGATATATCCCAACTCCTCTCATTCAACACCAAAACCAGCTCCCAAGTTCTACTTCTGGGCGACTTTAACCTAGGGCTTAATGATCCCCTGGACAAGAATGCACTCTCCCTGGCCAACGCCATATCAGCCTCTGGCTTCTCACACCGCATTCAGAACCCTACACACACACAAGGTTGGATCCTCGACTGGCTAGCTGACCTGAACTGCAACACTGACATCACCTCCAACACCCAGTGTCCTTGGTCCGACCATCACCTTATCACCTTCAACATCACCAAGAGCGCTGAGCCCTACAACCCTCCGCTGGTTGCGCCAGCAGCCCTCTCGAGAAACAAAAGAAACATTACAGTAAATGATTTATATTACCTCTGCTGCACCCTATCCTGACAGACCCTTCCATGATGGTTGAACTCTACAATAAAACTGTTCTTGCTGCTATCGACAAAATAGCCCCTCTCTCCCTGCGCAAAGCCAAACCAGCAGCGCACATAAACTCATGGTTCACGCTGACACTCAAAGCACTGTGCATTTCTAAGAGAACAGCCGAGGCCATCTGGAAAAAATGCCATAGCGATCTAAATAAAACAAAATTTGCCAATGCAGCTCACCACTATAAACAGGCTATCCTCCAAACAAAAAGTTCCTCCTTTAACGATAGAATAACCAATTCAAAATCAGGAACCAAAGAACTCTTTGCTATCCTGAGAGAACTAGAGTCCCCGGTACCACCAGTAGATGTCTGCATTAAAGACACAAGCTGGTGCACTAACATGCAGACAGCTTTCTCTGATAAAATCTCGCTACTTCAAGCCATAATCAAATCTAAAAAGACCACTATCCAACCTGACAAACCACCACACCAAATCCCGACACACCTGGGCAACAACACTATTCAACAATTTGAATTCTCCCCTGTTTCGGAGTTGGAAGTCCTAAAAATCATCACCAGCCTCACACCTTCAAACTGCCAAGGTGACCCATGCCCTGCAATGGTCATCAAGGATTGTGCCTCTGAACTTACCCCCTTCATTACTAGCCTTATCAATTCCTCCTTTGATAATAGTACTGTCTTCACTAACTTAAAAAAATGCCTGGGTACTCCGGCTGTTAAAAAGCCATCACTTGATCCCAACTATCAGCTTATCACCACAGTGCCCTTCATACTCAAAATACTGGATAGAGTAGCCTATCTCCAGATCCAAACTATCTGGAAGTCAGCAAGTTTCTCGGCCTTCGCCAATCGGTTTTCCAGCCAAGACACAGGATGGAAACTGCACTCCTGGATCTGAATATACAGATGGATGTGCACAGACTCGGGAGGTTAGCTCAGAGGCAACGTGCTCACCTTGGAAGCAAGACGATCAAGCACAACACAGGTTCGATCCCTGGGTCTGCACTTTGAAACCTCTGGGTATTAAGCGCGTTATAAATAACCTATCATATATACACAAAGGCAAACTAGCCTTGCTCCTCCTACTCCACCTCTCTACAGCATTTGACCTGGTCAATCATAAAATTCTATGTAGTCACTTGGAATCAGCAGTGCACTTCTCTCCTAAAGCTATTCAGTGGATTCAATAATTCCTCACGGACAGAAAAATGAGTCTTTTCCCCAAGCGAAGCTGCGCAACCAAGCCCAGTCACGTGTGGCATGCCATAAGGCTCTTGTGTCTCCCCAACGCTGTACAATATTTTAACCAAGACCCTATTTGACCGCCTTGATGACATGGGTGTCACCTACACTAACTGTGTAGATGACACCCAAATCCTCATTCCCATCACTGGCTCTCATGACCTTGATTCAGCCAATTTCAACATCATCAAACCATCTAAACCTGGATGGCTCACCACAGCCTATGCTTAAATGATAAGACCAAACTCCTCCTCCTAGGATCTCAACTCGGCCTAAAAAAACTTGATGACTCCTTCAAGGCCTTCCTTGACATTCTCCAAACAAGTTAATGCAACTTCCTCAGCAGCAGCCTACACCTCTAAGCTGATTAATGCCTGTAGACGCTTCCGAACCCCTGATAGTTGCACCACACTAGCCGGAGCTCTTATTTTGTGCAGACCGGACTATTACATCAAAAACGTCAGGTCCTACAAAACAATGCCCTCAGAGCAGCCGTGAATATACCTAAAATGTCTCACATCTTCAACATAAGAAGGAATGCACATTAGCTTCCTGTCCATGTATCTTTAAAACTCTCACACTGACACACAAATGTCTTAACAACCAAGCACCTACCTACCTGGTTGACAAAATCACCAGATCCCAATCAATCAGGCCTACCCGAACTGCACATAGACACATGCTAGCCACACCTAGATTCAAGTTTCAGAGAGCAGGAGGCAGCAGCTTCCCCACAATAGCTGCAAAACTCTGGAATACACTACCAGCTAGACTAAGGTCTGAAGACTCCTTCTGGACCTTCAGAAACCAACTGAAAACACACCTCGTTTTACAGGCTTCCTGTAATTAAGTGTGCCCCCTGCTCAAAAACACCTACAGAGGAGGCTACCTATGCCGAATGTAATCAGCAACCTGTCCTCCACCCTCTAGGTCTGCCCCCACCATCTATGCTGGCATGTCACATAACTGTAATTCATATATGTTACTCTGTACAGCTGTTGGATATTGTATATTTGTTAAACTGTCATTGTGGTTCTATGTACTGTCGTCACATGTAAAGCTCAGCGCCCATATGCCTCTGGGTTCGGCGCGCTGTATAAATTGCCAAATAAATAAATAAATACATAAATAAATAAATAAATAAATGCAATAACATCCACCAACACTGAAGGTGTCCAAGAAGGCGAGATAGGATCCTGTGCTCCAAACGTCACCCAAGATGAGCTGGATGTCATGATAACCCAATGGTAGACCATGAGGCAACCCTACAATCCTACAACAGCAATGGGCAAGCATTTCCATTAAAAATGCCAGCTGGGCTGAATTCTAAATCAATGTGAATGCCTTCAGAGTGACATTGAGGACCACAAAAGAAGTGAAAAGGTATGGAGACCTCAATCGACAAACAAAGAAAAAGCTGGGAGACCACAATCACAGGATAATATGATATGATATGGCATTTGTAACGTGCCTATACACAAGTGTTTCAAGGTGCAACGAGGCAGGGGGGGAACAAGGGGAGAACAGACAACGATTCTACTACGCCAGGTGTCATTCAGATCGCGCAAGTGCAAGGGTAGGGGGACTGGGAAAAGTGCAAGGGGAAGGGGAGAGGGGAAAGTGCACTACATGGTTAGTAGAATACAAGATAAATAATAGGGCCAGCTGGTGGCAAGTGCAAGGAGAGTGCAGTACATGTTTAGTAGAAAACAAGATAAATAATAGGGCCAGCTGGTGGCAAGTGCAAGGTAAGTGCCGGGAGAAGGGGCTGTAGGATACAGAGACAGTCCCGTAGTGCAGGTAGGCAGTGCAGGGAAGAGTGGCTGGGCCAAGGACCGAGATCGGTGAGTGGCCCAGTTGCAGATTCAGTGCAGGTTCAGTGATTTTAGCAGGGGAGAGAGGGAGAGAAAGCAGAGGCAAAGAGGAAGGTTTTGAGGTGCTTCCGGAACCGGAGATGGTTCTCCTCAAGTTTCAGGGAGGCAGGAAGGCTGTTCCAGAGGGAGGCCCCTGCTGCGGAGAGGGATCTACCCCCAGCTCGTTGCTTGGAGAAGCGGCTGACCCTGAGGTAGTTGGAGGTCGATGAGCAAAGAGCTCGAGAAGGAAGATATTTAGGAAGAGAGAGTTGAAGGTATTTTGGCCCAAGGCCCCAGAAGGCCTTGTGGACAATGCAGAGGGTTTTGAACTTAATCCTCGCAGCCACTGGGAGCCAGTGTAGCGATTTCAGTCCTGGAGAGATACGGTCCCTGGGCTTGAGGCCAAGGACAAGTCTCGCAGTCCTTGATGATGCAGCCCAGAAGTAAACAACACTCTTAACCCAGCAGAAGAGGAAGTCGCGGGCATCATCAATGTCATCTGTAATTTGTGGTACAGAAATCTGTATGTTTAACTGATTACCTTTATGGCAAACACCAAAATAAAGTTTTATGATGATGATATAGTGGCTGTAGGTGGCCTCAGTGGACCTGACACAGCTGCACAAGAGCAAGGTGATGAAATCAATATCATGGCAGTCTGAATGTACTGTTCCACAAAGAGTCCAGGCATCAACACAAGCAAACTTGCAACACAGTACCACCGTGCCTTCACAAAGACAAGCCACTCCAAACTCTAACGTCACATGCTTTGCCAATACAAAAAACTCAGTGATAGCCAGCTATGGGAAACTGAATAAGCGAGAGGAAGGTGAGTGAATGATAAAGTGGGAAATACATTCAATCACAATAGGGAGTTCGGGATGCAGTGAGGAAGGCCAAGGTACTCAAGGTCACATGATGACATGTGAAACATGCAGTGTTACTACACTTCCATAATGGGAACACAACAGAACATGGAAATTATCGCCTTTTGTCAATGCTTGATTGTTCAGGTAAAATGTTTGCCTCTTTACTTCTACAGAAATTGCAATCTTGGGTGGATAAGACCGGGGTCCTTGACTGTTTGCAGAGTGGTTTTAGAACCGGATATTCAACCTCACATAACCTATTCATTATGAACAGTCTGAGAGATAAGGCGTTGCATCCCAAGAATCCACCCCTTTATGCCCTCTCTATAGATTTTAAGGCAGCGTTTGATGCAGTCAACTGTAATATGTTGTGGCAAAAGTTGGAAAAGATGTCTTGCCCTGATGAGTTGTTATACTATTTGAAACTCTTACGTAGTAACACCTCAGTACAACTAAGACTAGACACAGGGGGAACATTGACAAGCCTGATCACTCAGACTGAAGGAGTAAAGCAGGGCTGTGTCACCGCGCCCCTGCTTTACAACCTCTTTTGTCACTGACATTCCTAATTACATTTTGGAAGCCCACAACTGTCCACCTAAAATAGGATCAAGACACTGGGCCTCATCACGACCCAGGCGGTAAATTACCACCTGGGCCGTGACTTTACCACCATGGCGTAAACTACGTTTACGCCATGGTGGTTGGCGGACTTACCGCCCCATTCCGACCTTGGCGGGCGGTAAGTCCCCAATCCCCATTTACCCTTCCCCATTCCCATTTTTGCCCCATAGGGCATAATGGGAGTGGGGAAGGCGTTAATTACGCCACCGTAAATTACGGTGGCGTAATTAACAACATGGTCCCTTAGCGCCATGGATTTTAACACCTGCTAAAAGCAGGTGTTAAAGTCGCCATGGCGCTAAGGGACCTCGTACTCAGGCGGTAAGGGTCGGCGCTGTTTACGGCGCCGTAAACCCCTTACCGCCTGGGTCGTAATGAGGCCCACTGTGTAATAATGGCATATGAGAAGGCTAATGTCTAAAAATATAATACCTTTTTGAATTTTCCGTTCGTGACTCAGTGAAAAAAACCACCTGGCCTAGATATGTCAGCAAACAAAAAAGAAGGAGCCAGACATGTGATGTCATCAGTGATGTCATCAATGATATTTGTGATGTCATCTTTGATGTCCTGGGTGTTAGTCTTAGCAGTGCACGGTGGTGGCGCGAGTTATGGTTGCTTAGTTTACCATAACTGGTGAATTTCAAGGGTTTTTCGGTTTTACTTGGAACCATAACGTCCCTTTAACAACATTTTTTCACTGAATTTCATAGGTTTTTAGTAGCGCAACTTAACCATAACGTCCCTTTAAGTAAGTTTTTTTACTGAATTTCATAGGTTTTTAGTAGCGCAACTTAACCATAACGTCCCTTTAACAACTTTTTTTTACTGAATTTCATAGGTTTTTATTAGTGCAACTTAACCATAAAGTCACTTTAACACATTTTTTTCACTGAATTTCATACTTTTTTATTCATGCAACGTAACCATAACGTCCTTTTCAATGGAGGGAGACCACTAGCATCCTAGTTTCTCAAAGTGGGAACCCAGGGTGGTAAAAAAAAGATTTTTCTTCCCAAACGGGGACGCCGCAGGCAGGCGTCCCGGTGTGGGAAGGAAAATCTTTTACCAAGATGGACACCATCGAAAGGGAAGGCGGGGTGTATAAAGAGAACACAACAGGGCATGGGTGGGGGGTCGGGAAGACCAGGAGAGAGACACGGGGCATGAGTGGGGGGTAACACGAGGGAGACGCGGGGGTTGGGGGGAAAGAAGGCAGACACGGGGCATGAGCGGGGGGTGGGAGGGAAAGAAGGGAGACCCGGGGCATGAGCAGGGGGTGAGGGGTGGAAAGAAGAGAGACACGGGGCATGAGCGGGGGTGGGGGGTGGAAAGAAGGGAGACATGGGGCATGAGCGGAGGGTGGGGGGAAGAACGGAGACACAGGGCATGAGCAGGGGGTGGGGGGAAAGAAGGGAGACACGGGGCATGAGCGGGGGGTGGAAAGAAGGGAGACACGGGGCATGTGTAGGGGGTGGGGGAAAGAAGGGAGACATGGGGCATGAGCAGGGGGTGGGGGGTGGAAAGAAGGGAGACACGGGGCATGAGCGGGAAAGAAGGGAGGCATGGGGCATGAGCGGGGGGAAGAAGGGAGACATGGGGCATGAGCGGGGGGGTGGGGGGGAAAGGAGGGAGACACAGGGCATGAGCGGGGGTGGGGGGGAAGGGGAGAGACACAGGCATGAGCGGGGGGTGGGGGGAGGGGAGAGACACACAGGGCATGAGCGGGGGGTAGGGGGGAGGGGAGAGACACGGGACATGAGCGGGGGGTGGGGGGGAGGGGAGAGACACACGGAGCATGAGTGGGGGGTGGGGGGAGGGGAGAGACACATGGGGCATGAGCGGGGGTGGGGGGAGGGGAGAGACACACAGGGCATGAGCGGGGGGTGGGGAGGAGGGGAGAGACACATGGGGCATGAGAGCGGGGGGTGGAGGGGAGGGGGCCGAGACACACGGGGCATGAGCGGGGGGTGGGGGGGAAGGGGAGAGACACAGGCATGAGCGGGGGTGGGGGAGGGGGAGAGACACACGGGGCATGAGCGGGGGGTGGGGGGAGGGGAGAGACACATGGGGCATGAGCGGGGGCTGGGGGGAGGGGAGAGACACACGGAGCATGAGTGGGGGGTGGGGGGAGGGGAGAGACACACGGGGCATGAGCGGGGGGTGGGGGGAAGGGGAGAGAGACACGGGGCATGAGCGGGGGGTGGGGGAAGGGGAGAGAGACACGGGGTATGAGCGGGGGGTGGGGGAGAAGGGGAGAGACACGGGGAATGAGCAGGGGGTGGGGGGAAGGGTAGAGACACACGGGGCATGAGCGGGGGGTCGGGGAGGGGAGAGACACACGGGGCATGAGCGGGGGTGGGGGGAAGGGGAGAGAGACACGGGGCATGAGGGGGGGAAGGGGAGAGACACACGGGGCATGAGCGGGGGTGGGGGGAGGGGAGAGACACACGGGGCATGAGCGGGGGGTGGAGGGGAGGGGAGAGACACATGGGGCATGAGCGGGGGGTGGAGGGGAGGGGGCCGAGACACACGGGGCATGAGCGGGGGGTGGGGGGAAGGGGAGAGAGACACGGGGCATGAGCGGGGGGTGGGGGGGAAGGGGAGAGACACACGGAGCATGAGCAGGGTGTGGGGGAAGGGGAGAGACACATGGGGCATGAGCGGGGGTGGGGGGGACAGAGGAGACACAGGGCATGAGCGGGGGTGGGGGGGAAGGGGAGAGACACACAAGGCATGAGCGGGGGGGTGGGGGGGAAAGAAGGGAGACACGGGGCATGAGCGGGGGTTGGGGGGAAGAAGGGAGACATGGGGCATGAGCGGGGGGTGGGGGGAAGGGGAGAGACACATGGGGCATGAGCGGGGGGGAAGGGGAGAGACACACAGGGCATGAGCGGGGGTGGGGGGAAGGGGAGAGACACACAGGGCATGAGTGGGGGGTGGGGGGAAGGGGAGACAGACAAAAACACAGACATGAGTTAGTGTGCAGGAGGCCGATCCTGCCCCTCAGCCCTCCGCTGGCCACTGTCTGCCGATGGTGTGAGCGGGGGCTGGAGGAACAGGGGAGACACGGAGCATGAGCGGGGCGTTGGGGGGGAAGAAGGGAGACACGGGGCATGAGCGGGGGGTGGGGGGAACAGGAGACAGACACGGGCATGAGCTGGGGTTGGGGACTTACTGTACAGGCGGCAGATCCCGCTCCTGCTGACCTGACAAAGCCTATCATGCGAGAAAGAACGATGGCGGGCGTCTCTGAAGCCACGACGCACTGCACACTTTCACTGCATCCAATGAGAGAGCACGTCAGATGTCCGTGGACATCACGCAACCCGCTTGCCCAATCCCTGTCCTGTCCGCGGAGCGAACAGGGAAGTGTGTCGCCGAAGCGAACACAGATATCACTAATTTTTTTTTACCTACTTTTTGGTAATTTTCAAAAAAACTACTGGACGGATTTTCACCAAATTTGCAAAAGCATGCTTTCGGGACCAAGCTGCTGCTCCTGGTCCAAATTTGGTGAAAATCTGTCCAGCGGTTTGGGCCGTAGGCACGAGCAGAAATTTGTTCCCATTAGTCTATGGGGAAAAAAAAAGTTTTGGGACCCCCCCCTATAAGTTTTCCCCCCCTGGATGAATCCTTACTAAACTTTGCAAAAATATTCAGAGTGGGCCATATACTTTTTTTGCAAAGTTTGGTGAGGATTCGTCCAGGGGGAGCGAAGTTATAAGCCGCCCAAAAAGTTCTCTTCCTATGGAAACAGCAACTTAACCATAACTACACAGCCACTACCGTGGCCATGTTATATATATATATATATATACACACGCGGTAGCGTCCATGTAGTTATGGTTAAGTTGGTGTATATGGCCCAGTCTGAATTTTTTTGCAAAGTTTGGAGAGGTTTGGTCCAGGGGGGGCAAAGTTATAGGGGCGGTCCCAAAACTTTTGTTTTTTCCTATAGTCATAATGGGAAAAAACTTTGCGCACGGCTACAGCCCGAACCGCTGGATGGATTTACGCAGGAGCGCCGGCTTGGTCCCAAAAGCGTGCTTTTGCAAATTTGGTGTAAATCCGTCCAGTAGTTTTTTTTTAAAATGACCAAAATGTAAGGCAAAAAATTAGTGATATCTGTGTTCGCTTCGCGGACGGACTTCCCTGTTCGCTCTGCGGACAGCGCCCCGATTGGCCCATGGGCTTGCGTCATGTCCGCGGACATGCGACGTGTTCGCTGATTGGACGGCTTGGGGCGTGAAGCGTGTCAGATTTTCTGTGGCGCCCGCCATCTTGTATTCGCCATCGACCGCGTACAGCGCGGTGAAACTTGGATTAAAAATTGTATTTAGTGGAGTGTGTTGGTGTATAAGAGTGTTTGGGGAGAGTGGGGGAGTATGAGATAGGTTCAATGTTTTGTTTTTTTATGTGCTATAAGCTTTTGTTGTGTTCGATTTGTCCACGGAGAACACGGCTGTTCTGACATTTTGTAAATAAACTAAATGGTGGGGTGTTCAGAGGACGGAGTGTGTGTCCTTTTTGTTCGCAAGGAAGGTAAAATTGAGCTAAAAACACTCGCGGTGTATTTAAATGTTCGTAAATACACAAACTTGCGGTGTTCTGAGAATGTTGTTTGTATTGTTCGTTGTCAGGTTGAAAGTGTTCTACGAACCCTCCTTTTGTCCGCTGATAGTACAATTTCCTATGCCTCACCCGACTTTTTGTCCACTAAAGAAACGATAAATCAGGCTGGTGTGCGCCGACATTATGTGATAATCCTATGACTGGCACTATTGACCTGGCTGACTTGCTTTTGCGACACTAAATCATATCTCCCGCCCCTAAGCCTGACATTATGAAAGCATTCATATTCCCCGCCTCTCTCCGTGACGTTACAGGGTGCGTCAACAAACGCGCCCAGTTATCTCCAGTCCTACACGACTTTACACAGAACCCGGAAGACAACACACATTATGTCACAACACAGCGCGTCACAATTCGGAATATGAAACTGTGATTTAAAAGCAAACAGCAAGATTGTAAATTTTGTAAAGTACATTTATTTGACATCAAATGTTTAGAGAATATTCCGCGATTTGCATTTGTCTTTGTTGTCGATCTGCAAAAGTTCATGTTGAGCCACGCAATGTTCCTTTGCGGTACAGAGGGTGTTAGATCAGCTTAGAACACAGTGTGCCACAATTCGGAATATGAAACTGTGGTTTAAAAGTAAACAGCAGGATTGTACATTTGGTAAAATACATTTATTTCACATGAAATGTTTAGTGAATATTCAGCGTCTCTGCTGTCGATCAGCAAAAGTTTATTTTGAGCCACGCGCTGTTCCTTTGCGGTAGATAGGCTGTTGGTTTATGATAAAAGCAGTAAATGGTTGCACTGATAATCAGAAGGTTGATCCAACAACGAGGCATTAGACCACCATAATGGTTGGTATGTTGCTTCTAGCCGCTAGTACTGGGCATATTGGTCCTTGGCGATTGTCCCATAAAATGGTGAGGGTCATGAAGTTGCTTACATGGAGCTGCACCTGGCAACTGAAAAATCCATCCGCTGGAGTCTGAAAATCGTGACATTGGCAAAATGGGGCAACATACCTGTTTTAAAAAACATAAATTAGTCTTTATTAAAAATATTCATTTTATTTATTAGGGCGTGAAACTATTTGCTAGCGAAGATAGTGCAACGGAGTATGTTAATAATAAAATAATAATATTTTGCATTTATATAGCGCTAAGAACCGTCAGGTATCTCAGTGCTGCTTATTATTACCCACGGTGTGTGGTGCTCCTTCATCAACCACGGAAGGATGAAAGGCTGTGTTTGGCAGTGCCGGGATTCGAACCTGCGTTAGCAAGCTGTGCACGGATCTCAAAGCGAGTGCTCTACTCTCTGTGCCACTTGACCGGCTACAGTGAAGTGGCACAGCGAGTAGAGCCTCAGACCGGTTAAATTATTTCTATTAACCCACCCTGTGTCGTCTGCCTTTTTCAGAGCCCTCTAAACGACAGGGGATCAATTCGGCGGTGATAGTGCGCGGTCGAAAACAATATGCCACATTGAACGAACAAGTACAACTTGACCGGGCTTTAATGCCACGCTATTGTTATTATATTCCGGTATAAAATAATCTAAAGGGTTACTTACATTATAATTGCATTTTCCATTGTCCAAGTGTAGTGCAGTCCCAAAATGCGACTCCGCGTGTGCCAACGATCTCTTTCTCGAAGTGATATAATATACAAAAGTGGTTTCGTTTCAGAAATTTCATCTTTATCGTGTCTTACGTTTTTGCTACACTTCTTCAAAAGAAGTCTTTCAGCACATTCTCTGTCTGTCAAGGTAAAAAAAAAATAGAACCTTATACTGGCAGTCGTGGGCCTCTCCGGGCCGTGAGAAAAAAAGGGAAGCAGCTGACCTTCACTGTGAACGAGCATAAATGCTTACTTTGCAACATTCTGTGTAAAGCCATCTGTGAGAACTTGCTGTTTACACTACATCTTTGTATATTGTTTGTGTGCTAATAAAAAAAGATTGTTTAAGGGACGTTATGGTTCCAAGTAAAGCCGAAAAACCCCTGAAATTCGCCAGTTATGGTAAGCTAAGCATCCATAACTTGCGCCACCACCGTGCACTGCTAAGACTAACACCTAGGACATCAAAGATGACATCGCAAATGTCATTGATGACATCACTGATGACATCACATGTGCATTTACTTTTCATGAAATTTGTGTACTAGGGATTTTTATTATAATGTTGCGAAAAAAGTGTCAAGGATCATGGCAATAAATATCATACCGTAATTAGTGCTTAGAACGATGCATTGATATAAATAGCATTGTATTATGGGGTTCTATCTAGTATACTGAGCTACTAATGGAGAAACATTGCATTGTGTGCAGCGTACAAGATGAAAGTATAATATTTGTAATGTTAATATGTTGAATAATGAAATGATAATTGTCCTGAAATGTTCGAAAATAAACAAAATGGGGGTGTTCTGAGGACGTTCTTCGTATTGTGTGACTGCTTAGCTGTATGCAATGAGGGAATGGCACAGAGAGTAAAGTGGACTGGTAGAAGGGGTGTCGAAGAGTTACGCGGTCCGCAGACACCGCGGCTATCCATGGACAGGGCGTGCTACATCCGGGGTTTTCCAGCAAATCCAACATGGAAAGAAGACTGTACGGATTAGCCAATCAGATGTAGAGGTTGTGGATTTGTGTTGAAAGAGACTGTGTGAAGATGGCCGAAGTAGAGAAAGTCAGTGAGTTGGTGCTTGGAGATATGTTTGTGCATGGTTTACAACAGTATGCTCGATGCAGGCATGTTGAAAAGAACTTTGATGTGAAAGGAGTGGAGGTGGTGTGGAGCACTGTGCCTGATTGCAATGTACAGGGAATTGTACAAGTTTGTGAGGATATGGCCACGATTAACAGTCCGCATGTGGTAGTTTTGCACTATGGTGCTTTCCATTTGGGCAACGTCAGTGCCCCTACTTTGTTGGCTGATTTGGAACGCTTGGTTCAAGCCGTAATGAAGATCCTTCCAAATGCGAAAGTAATTTTTTCTGGATTACTACCTAGGGCAATATGGGACAATAGTTCCGTTTTTTGTCCTCAGCAAAACATTGCTAGGTGTGTCATCAACCGAGGCATGTGTGCCTTCATGCTTAGAGCTGGTATGTTCTTCTGTAATAATGAGAATATTGATGCCAGTAATACTGTTAATTTTGAAGAAGATGGCATCTCTTTATCTTTTACGGGAAATGCCTTTCTATTTTGGAATGTAAGGGTTGCTTTGGAGAAGGTTATGCGAAGGTTTTAGGAGTAAAGTAAGAAAAAAAAAAAGAAAAATAAATACAAAATAACAGGTGTCTGTCAAGCATCTGTAAAAAAAAAAAAACTGCTCTTTTCAGAGCCAACTTCAAAGGGGAAATGGGGCACACTATTTAAATTTACATTCACCACGCTCAGATTCTCGATATGTCCGCGGACATGGCGGTAGTCCGCGGACATCAAAATCACTACGTGGGGGTTCAGTATGTTCTATGTTACATTTATATGAAGTCAGGGATATTATGGTTAAGTTGTGCTACTAAAAACCTATGAAATTCAGTGAAAAAACTTTGTTAAAGGGACGTTATGGTTAAGTTGCACTACGAAAAACCTATGAAATTCAGTACAAAAACATTGTTAAAGGGACGTTATGGTTCAAAGTAAAACCGAAAAATCCCTGAAATTCGGCAGTTATGGTAAGATAAGCAACCATAACTCGCGCCACCGTGCACTGCTAACACTAACACCCAGGACATCAAAGATGACATCAGAAATGTCATTGATGCCATCACTGATGACATCACATGTCTGGCTCTCCCTTTTTTCCCTTTACTGACATATCTAGGCCACATAGTTTTCTTCAGTAACAGTCAGGAAGTAAAAATTGAAAAGGTACTATATTTGTAGACTTAGGTTCAAGTCACATCATATGAAACATATACATAGCGGAAGACACAGGCTTGAAAGAGAGCAATCCTTTCTGTGCATGAAGATAATCATTAGGGTTATCAGCACTTTCTCATCGTTTTATTTTTATTACTCTACCTTCCCTGTATATGTTCATATTTGTATACATTGTACTCACTCTCGTTTCCTTTGGGTGCAGTCACATCATGTGATACACATACATATGGTAAGTAGCAGCTTTGAAACAGAGCAATAGTTTCTCTGCATAAAGACAATCAGTTAGGTTATGAACTCTTTCCGCTACTACTTCTGATTTTTTGTTTACTTCACTGTCCCTGTATATACTCATATTTGTATGTGTTGTTGTCTCTTTGTGTTTTGTCTGTAATAATTATGTATTAAGTGGTTTTTATTATCTACTTATTACATGTTTCACAGTACGCAAAACTCTATTAAGAAAGCAGTCATCATTTCACTATTCAACATGACAAGATTATGAATATTGCAACTTCATCATGTATGCTGCACACACTGCCTATGTTTCTGCATAAGTAGCTTAGTATACTGTATAGAACTTCATAACAGAATGCTATTTATATCAATGCATTGCTTAATGCACTAATTAGCTCATGATATTTACCCCAATGATCCTTGACAGTTTTTGGTCAGCATTATAAGAATCCCTTGTACAGAGTTTTCATGAAAAGTAAATGCACATGTGATGTCATCAGTGATGTCATCAATGACATTTGTGATGTCATCTTTGATGTCCTGGGTGTTAGTGTTAGCAGTGCACAGTGGCGCGAGTTATGGTTGCTTATCTTACCATAACTGCCGAATTTCAGGGGTTTTTCGGTTTTACTTTGAACCATAATGTCTCTTTAACAACGTTTTTTTACTGAATTTCATAGGTTTTTCGTAGTGCAACTTAATCATAAAGTCCCTTTAACAAAGTTTTTTCACTGAATATATATGTATATATATATATTCACTGACAAAAAAGATTGTTAAAGGGACGTTATGGTTAAGTTGCACTAGTAAAAACCTATGCAGTTTACGCACACAAAACCTTGTTTAAGGAACAATATGTTTCAGTTGCCCTAAGGAAAACCTATCAAATTCAGTGCAACAAGTACTTGAAAGGAACATTACACTTACTTTGCACCAATAACAAACTATCCATATTATGGTTACAAGTAAAACCAACAAAAAAAACCAGAAATTCGCCAGTTATGGTAACCTAAGCAACCATAACTCTCCCCACCACTGTGCACTGCTAAGACTAACACCCATTACATCAAACATGACATCACAAATGTCATTAATTAATTGGAGTAGATGAAATTGTTTCATAGATTTTGTCAGCTGGATGATTTTGGTCTTTTTTTCGGGTTAACTATCAGTGACAAATCCTTCACGTATTTAACAAACGCATCAATTAGTCTCTGTAGACCAATTGAGGTCACATTGAACAGAAGAAAACTATCCGCATAAGCCAGCCATTTCATTCTGAGCCCTGATATTTTGGGGGCGACTGCCCCTGCAGTTGATATATGGTCTCCTGCATCTGCCAAGTACATGTTAAAGAGCAGGGGTGCTAACATGCACCCTTGTTGAACATCCCTGCCCACTGGAATTCTTTCGGAAAGGGCCCCTAAGTGGTTCAAACATACCCTTAATCTAGTTTCTGAGTACAGAGCCATTATCATTCTCAGTAAACCCCTCGGTACTCCCCATAGTGCTAGTTTACACCATACATACATAGTGAGTGTCATAACTCCTCAAAGAACATGGGGCTAGCACGTTCCCGACCAACAGCTCCAGTCTCTCCTGGCTACCTCCTGTAGCCACACTGGAAATCTGGTAATCATCAGCTTCGTCTGGGTAGCCAGTTCTCTGGAACCTGTACCACTGAAAATGACACGGAGCCTCTGCACCTTTATTTGTTGCATGTGCCTTGACCTAACTTCAGTGTTATTTTCAAAATAATTTCACATCATAGACCTCAACAATGCCACCACTGCTGGACACTGAGCAGAGTCATTCTTCATGACCTACACCACTTCTTGATTGTCAAATGGTAGTATCATTTATATGTTCAGCTTATTAACCCTTATCTGATCACTACTATTGGAAAAACTAAAGGAAGGTTATGTTCTTTGTCACACTGTACAACCATCTATTTTGCTAGCCAATGACTAGCCCTCCCTGGAAGGTACCGAAGCCTCTGCTGCTCAACACATCAGTGAAACGCTTCAGCTCCATACTACTCTGCCAAGCCTCCATCCTAATCGACATGTCACTGCTTTGAAGTGAAACTCCTCTCATACTGCAAGATCGGTACTCACACCAGAGCCCAAACCTACATGGTGATGTTTATACATTTGCACTGCTCCTTTCAATGCCAAACACCCGGCAAAAATGTTGCCCACTGGTATAACTGTCCCTACAAAATTGATTTGCCCAAAAAGCTTCTGTAGCCCGGCCAAGGTAGCTTTCTCTTTGTTTCTCAATAATGTAAGGCCAATGCAAAATTTCTCTACTTTATCAATTGCGAGTTTACACTTGTCCATTAAAAGGACTGACCCACTTTCACCTGCTAAACGCTCAACTACTTGGCTAACTGCTCAATTTCCTCTAGTGTCATTAATCACTCCTCACCATCTTGCCTCCCACTAACAAAACAAATCCTAATATGAAGCCACTTTGCATTCTTCATATGCCTCCCACAATGCCCACTCAAGAATGGAAACACTTCAAAATAAGCACATGAGACTGAGCACCACTTAGGTATAGATGTGTTCGTTCTACATTCATCAAAATACCTCTGGCATTGAAAATGAAAACCTAACAAGTGTAAACTGTGAGGATGCACAAGAACAAGGTGGAATGTTGATTGAATATTTGCCTTAGCTATCAGTGTACCCTGCCCCGCTGACCTAACTAAATCCGAAGCCTCCTCGAATAGAACATGTTGTTGATCTCAACAATCATTCACTGAGCTTTCCTCTGGAAAACACAGGTGGTGGAGGAGCCTGGTGTGTTCCTTTTCCTTCTTCGATAATACCTCTGAGGAAAACACCCCGAAATCTGGCTTGGGTGGGCATGTGTAGCAGCATTTATCTCCCCCCAACACCCTTTCTTTACTGATTTACTGCTCCAATATGTTTAGCTTGGCTAACACTGACTTGAGTTTCTTGCTGAAGTACAGCTTTGAACCTGCAAGCCTGCTACTTCCTTATCATTCCATATTTTCATATTTATTTGTTATTTATATAGTGCCGTAAGCCAAGGTGCTGTATGAAACCAATTTACAGTACTATTGAAATGAAGAAAATAATACAATAAAGAAAAATTGTAAATAACGACAATGAGACTAAAATGCAGTTAAGACTGAAGTAAGTTTTCAGGGCAGCACAGAAGCTAGAATAGGAGTGAATATACCACAAAGAGAGAGGAAGAGCATTCCAGTAGAGAGTGTTAGGGAGAATTCTCCAGAATGGCTAATTTCCCTTACCAAATGAGTCCCTCAGCAGCTTTGCTGGATTTCTAGGATTTATTTTAATTTTTTTCACCAAGGTAAGAGTGTGAGCCTTTTTTCCCACTCTTACATGTGTTTTGCTGTGTGTTTAACATTTTTGTGTTCATAGATTGTGGAACTTTACCTACTCCATAGGCATCATCTTTCTCCTGTGTGTTACACAGCACCTTTAGTGCAGTGACACAGGGTTGTCTTTTTCAGACTTCCCACTTTTAAACTCCATTTTCTGGGACTGACTACTGTCCCCCAGAACATGTAAGGTTGCCATTGACTTTATTAGTCTTTTTAAAAGCACAGACCCAGTACAAGCTATCTTACATAGAGTACTGGAAAGGGTTAATAGTTATCCCTTTGTGTCTGTTTCTCATGGAACATTATTTAGTTCCCCTTTCTTTAAGATTTGTCTGGTGGCAATGGTATCTACCCTAATTTTCCTACTGTGGTCTATGAAAATAGAATTGGTACTGTTTTAGGCTAAGTTAGTAGCCTCAAACTTTAATCCGCTGGACCCCATTTAATTTTATTTGGTTCCGGCTGGGTTTATTCGCCATTTCTTTTTGTAAAGGTCTTTCTTGTGTTTTACTCTGTGCGTCAAACCAGGTTTGGTTCCTTTGTTCACCGACCTTTGGTGGGCTTCTACACAGAAGCCCTCTTTAGGCACCAGAATGTCTGAGGGGGACAGGATGTGAGGGAGGGTTTTGACACTCCCTGCACAGGGTCTCCTTGGAGACCCATGTTGCACTCTGTATGATTGGCTGTGGTGACTGTCCTGGCATGACAGCCACCCTGTTGTGTGATTGACAGCCAGGCTGTGTGAATGGGGGAAAACTGCATAAAAAGCAGGTCTCTAGGACTTGGAAGGCAGAGTCACCACTGGATCGAGAGAACCAAAGAGAAGCTGAAAGAAGAGGACCACTACCACGACTGAACCTCCCGGTGAAGCCCAGCTGCGGGTCCGAATCTCCAAACTTCGACGACAGAGAAGATCTGCAAGGAATCTTCTTCCCTTGAGCTGGTGGGACCAACCAGTTCGCCAAACACCAAGCAAGGCCTCCCTCCCCTGGTTGAATTTGATGTGCACAGCTGCAGTGAACCAGATAGCCAGGAGGACCATACCCTGTTTTGGTTTTAAGGAGCGCACCTTTTATTCACTTCTTTGCTTTGCTCTGCTGCTGGTTTCTTCCCTGGTCAGTGCAGGACCCTCCAGTCTTCCTACTTCGTGTCAGTCCAACAGTCGCTTCAGGAACCGTGAGCCTGCAGGTTCTGCCAGGAATTTCTGCCTCAGCTACAGCCTTTTTATTCATTTAAGGTACTGTTCTAACCCATTTGTTCGTTCCGTCTGACAGAAAGTGTTTGAAATCTTTCACCAATCCGAGGGCTTGTCCTTCTCTACTCTTTTAAATAACCTTTCCTTTGACCAACTTTGTTTCGAACTCTTGGCAAAGACTTAACCGCAAACTACTCTGAACTGTGTGATCCTCTGCAAAGACTCTGAACCATTAACATTGGCCCAGACCTATAGATTTGAATCCTCATTGTAGCATGCCGTTTCTAGATTGCCCTGCCTGCTTACTTGTTGGTGCTGCTGATTTTGTACAACCTTGTCTTTCCCTTCCTTTTAAATTTCTGGAGTGCCATTTTGCTCATACTTCATTTTGAGCCTAACTTGTCCAGAATTGATTGGGTGTTCTGTAGAATATTAAGAGTGTGATTTTTCTGCTGCTTTATTTAGTGAACAGTTTTACAAATGAATGTGTAAATAAATGTATATTCTTTTACTCAGAAACCTTGAGTCAGTGTTTGTTTGAACCATAGTAATTGCTGTCCTTTGTTTAACTATTGATACTGCTCACTTTACTCTTGAGATACGTCTGGCTGCCCAGCCATCGCTACCACTTTACTGTGTAGTACGGGCTTGTACCAAAGGTGAATTTGTACTGTCACTTGTAGTCTTAATTGTATGTGGTGTTCCCAAAGGGTAGTAAAGATTCCGAGAAATTATCCCCAATGTGGGTAGGTGCGTGCACCCTCGTACTAGTTAGGTGTTGATACTACGGTGTGGAGAGGTTTGCAGCAGTGGCAAGGCGTAGAAGGGTAGATTCTCGGTGCCCCTTCTATATAAAGGAATAAACAAGGTCGGTGTAGCCTGCCAGTCAGTGCTCCCTCAAAACTTGAAAGTTTGTAAAGTTTGAATTGTATGACTGGTTTTGAGGGAGCGCTGACTGGCAGGCTACACCGACCTTGTGTTCCCAAAGGGTACTGCATATGATTCTGCCTAACACTGGTGTACAGCGATGAGGATCAAGTATAGTGATTACACTTAGAGTGCTGCTATTACCTTGGATCAACTAACCACAAGGCTAAACAGCACTAAAAAGCAAATTTTAATCATGTCTGATATGGAAAGCTACAGTCATGAGACCCTCCTTAGTTATACTGTGCATTATCTGAAAAATCTGCGTAGAGAAAGGAATCTCAACAAGTCAGAATTATTTGAAAGGTTGTTAGAGAAACAAAGTTTGGAGAGTGGGTCTGAAGTACCTGACCCTTCAGCAAATGTGGAAAATGATAAGGATGATAATGTGTCTGTTATTATGGATGAGTTAGATGTGGCAGATGTGTCTCACAATGTAGGCCTTACTGTTCCTCTGCCTGCTCAGCAACCTCAACCTTTGTCCACTCAGTCCTGAATTCATTGCTCTAGAAAAGATGAGGCTTGAATTGGAATTCAAATGTATTAATGCTAAAACTGAACAAAAGCATCAAGAACTTTAGCTCAGAGAAATGGAGTTGAATCATGCCTTAGAAATGAAAAAGTTGTCTATTGAAAATACTTCTCTCCCAGAGTCTTCTAGGTCTTCCAGTTATAAGAGACCCCATATGCCTTAAGAAATTGTTGGTATGTATGAGGCTAAGCTTGATATTTCGGATTGGTTTGCAATGTTTGAATATAACCATGGGATTCAAGACATTACAGGGAATAAGTTGCTTCCTTGGCTCTTCTCTAGGCTACCCACCGTTGCATCTGATGTTGTGATGGAGTTGGGGGAGATGGATAGGATGGATTATGAGTGTGTGAAGCTAGCTTTAATTGCCAGATTTGGGAAGACCCTTTCCCAGTACCTTAAGAGGCTTAGGACCCTCAAAAAGCATGATGGTACCCCTGGGGCTACATGGGTATGTGAATGTTTGAAGAATTTAGATGGTTGGGGTAAGGGTTACAGAGTAAACTCTTATGAAGGTATGAGAAATCTTGTTATGTTGGAGTCAATATATGAGGCCTGCTCTCCTGAGCTCAGACAGCACTTGGCTGATTCTAAGGAAATAGATCTAAACAAGTTAGCTAAGGCTGCTGACTTGTGGGTTGCCAACAGGGCTACTCGCAAGGATTCTGGGGCAACTCAGAAGAAGGATGAGGGAAAGCAGCCAAAGAAAGATAACAAGGAAAATTCTAATACCTCCAATCCAGAAGAGGCCCCCAAACATAACCAGGGTAAGCCCCATGGGAAACCAAATTGGGCTAGTGAATCCTCTGGTGCCCAACCAGAGGGAGGTCAGCAGAAACCCCCATTCCAGAGAGCATTTGGTAAATGCTATGTCTGTGGGTCAACTGACCATGTGAAAGGAGATCCCAGGTGCAAGGGTAAAGCTGCAGGGATAAGCACTGCCTCCTTGGCCTTCTCCCCAGAGGAAGAAGTACAAATGGCTAGTGCCCACTTTCAACTATTTGCTAAATCACCCTTGGGTCTTCAAACTACTGTATCCTTAGAGTCCATGGTTTTGGGTAAGAAACAGAATACGGATGTGTACAACTCCATTTCAGAGAACTCTATAGGGTATTATATGGACAGTGTTCTTGTCAATGACCAGGATACTCCTGCCAGGAGATACACTGGGGCCAGCAGAACAGTAGTGAATGAAATATTTTTCAAGCCTGGGGATGTTGCTAAGGCACCCGAAGGTCCCACTAAATTCTCTGGAGGCCCTGTACAGTTGGTTCCAATTCTGCCAGCTCTCATTCGGTTTAATAATATGACAGTGAGGGTTCCTGTCAGTGTCCAGAATGAGGTGCCTGGGAGAGTCCTGTTGGGGAATGATTTAAAAGCTCTAGGAGTAGTATCCAGTACCCCCAGGCCTCCCAGTGAGAGAAAACAGAACCAACCCAAATTGGCTAGAGAGGCAACCTTAAGAGACCACTCTGAGCCTGTGGGAACCTCTAGAGAGAACCCCACTGCAAGCCCTGGTGTTAGTAAGTTGACCTCTAACCAGGCAAATCTGAGGCTAGTATTAACAGAACCCATTTCATCATATATTGACAAACACTTACAACCTCTGGCAGCTAACCTCGCCTCTTTCATCAAAGACACAACAGACTTCATTAATCAATTGGAACTAATTGAATGGGAACAAGACTTCAGATTAGTAACTTTTGACGTCACCAGTCTTTATACCAGCATTCTTCATCACAAAGGAATGGAAACAACAAAAGAATTCCTAGATACAAGATCAATTTCATACAAAAACCAAAATGAAATGATACTAGAGATGCTGAACTTTAAGCTGAACAATAACATCTTTTTATTTAATGGAGACATCTACAGGCAGAAAAGAGGAACAGCTATGGGGGCAAAATTTGCACCAGCATATGCAAATTTATATATGGGTGCTTTTGAACTTCATCATGCATGGCAACATCAATCTTTCAGTCAACTCAATCAGATAGTCTATTGGAGTTGATTCATAGACGATATCCTAGTTATATGGAAAGGAGATAAACAATCATTAAGTGAATACCACCATTTTCTAAACAACAACCAATATAATTTAAAACTGACCATGGAAGAAAGTGTAAATAAAATCCATTTTTTGGATTTAGAACTATATATTTGCAACAATAAAATCAACACAACTCCATATACGAAACCAACAGCAGGTAACAGCATCCTGCATGCAGCACGCTACCATCCACCCTATATCAAAAACAACATCCCATATGGGGAATTCTTGAGAATCAAACGGAACTGTACAGAAAATCAAGAAATGGATAAACATCTGAAATCAGCAAAAGATACATTGTTGGTAAGAGGCTACAAAAGGGATCTACTTACTATGGCTAAAAACAAAAGTCAAGAACGAAACAGATCGGATCCCCTGATTCAAAAATCACAGAAACAAAACAAGGAAGCCAATACAAGTACACCCACTGTAAGATTCATAACTACCTATAATACAGAGGCAACCTCCTTGAGAACAGTTCTAAAAAAGCATTGGAACATACTTACCACGGATCAGGACTTGAGACCTTACTTACTGAATCTCCATGCCTCACCTATAGAAAGGCACTGAATTAGAAAAATATTTTGTGCCCATCTCACTTTGTAGAACACAAAAAAACCAAAGGGCAACACCAATTATGGGCATCAGAAAACTTGCAAGGTTTTTACAAATGTGGAACATGCAAGATGTGCAATTTTGCAACAAATAGGCTTAAGGAATGTTCAAAAGCAGACGGCTCAATTTACAAAAATCAAAGATTTCTTAAACTGTAATTCCAAATTTACAGTCTATGCCATCAAATGTACATGTGCTAAAACTTACATAGGAAGCACCATTAGACCATTAAAGACAAGGATCTACAAACATATCCGGACAATCAGACTACGTGATACACGCTATTCGCTATGTAAACACTTCCTAGAAAACCACAGACCTGAAGACATCACCATGATACGATTTTTTGGTATCGAACAAGTTACTCTCTCCAACAGAGGGGGAAATAGAGAAAAGCAACTATGAAAAATGGAAGCATATTGGATTTACTGTATGGACAGCACTAACACCAGTCTAAATACGGACCATGAGCTCTGTCATTTTCTATAACAATTCGTTTTTTTATCAGATGTTTATACAAATACAATTATGCATGTTTTATTTATTATTTTCAGTCAATGTAAGTCCTAAGTGTAGGACACTACTTAGGTAATTAGGAGCAATGTGAGATCTTCCCTATACAATGCTCTCTAATATTGATGGTTTTCATAAAATGGTTAGGACCTGATCAATTCAACCTAGTCCTTAGCATGAACACTGGATCACCACCAATGACTTATGCTAAAATATCTACAAAACCTACATGTCACTCACCATATTTTAAATTGATAGTCTATCACTAGTTGTGATTCATATGCAAAATTATCATCTTTGGTAAGGCAAAGCGACCTTTTTCCAATTGTAGTTCTCAAATTTCAAAACAAAAACATGGCGGCCATAACGTGATGTAGGTCATCACGCCTACAGGTGGATGACGTCGTCTCGTGATAGCAGGCAAGAATAACCAGCCGGCTGAATTAACAACAAGGCTTACACATCGAGGCAAGCTTGTTGAACCAAAAATAATTAAGCCAGAACAACATCTATTCTTGTTCTGCTTTCCAAAAATTGTTTTATTTAAAACCCCTAATGTTCGAACACCAAAGGCAATAGCTTACATAGGGACCACTAACGCGGTTCTGATAGCCACTTCAAAATGGCGCCCAAAAACGTGGCTGCGCACACCACATGAGTCTGCGGATGACGTCATGACGTCGTCTGTGGCCATAAATAGCTGCCATCTTAGATGGCCAAAACGAGCAGTCCCAATTACAAATCTGAATCCGGCGGAATCGCACCCCAGGAGAAATCCAGGTAAGAAAATTAGGGCACTTATTGATCACAGAGGTGATTTTCTTAATTATAACATGCATATTTTTGGAAACAAAAAGATGGATAATCTCTATCCATTTACAAACCTAGTCTCTTTTTTCAAATTAAATAGGGTCTGCCCTATACTAGACAAGAAGTAAAACTTCAGCAAAAAGACCTACCTACTAAGATGCACAGGAATCCAATGATTTAATTATCACCTATGAGCCACAAGAAAACATTTGACCAAGCAGACTTTTTTGATTGTTACACATTTGTTTCAATTCAGAGCTTTCACCTTTGGTATAAATTGGTTGTGAATGAGATCGTCAGTTACAATAATCTGATTTATTTATGGCTAAAAAGATGCATAATATTCAAGGCGCTGTGTCTGTCCAAACCTTCAATGATTTTTCAGTTATCATCTTTGTCCAAATCAGCATATTAAGGGTGTAATTCATAGAATTCGACATTCAAGTGGTGAACGCGGCTGGCACACAGAGTGCGTGTGCGGCAGTCTGCACCAGCCGTGTGCGCCAAAACCCATTTAGGCGCACAGCGTATACATGGAATTACACATCCATAACCAGCCGTGATGCAGAGTGGTGCAGCGAACCTGCAGCAGTGCCAGTTACGCCCCCAACCCTGCCCCGTGCGCCAAAGAAATCGCACAAATCCATTACCAGACGCAAAGGCCAGTGAACCAGCATACAGCCCCCAACCACAAAAACGCATGCAAAACTCCCCGTGCACGCCCCAGAATACACATACGCTGCTCGCGCTAGGCCAATAGTGTGTAAAACTCCCCACGCACGCCCCAGAATACACGTACCCCACTCGCGCTAGGCCAATAGTGTGTAAAACTCCACGCGCACCCCTCGGAATACACGTCCCCTGCTCGCGCAAGGCCAATAGCGTGTAAAACTCCACGCGCACCCCTCAGAATACACGTCCCTTGCTCGTGCAAGGCCAATATCGTGTAAAACTCCACGCGCACCCCTCGGAATACACGTTCCCTGCTCGCGCAAGGCCAATAGCGTGTAAAACTCCACGCGCACCCCTCGAAATACACGTACCCCACTCGCGCAAGGCCAATAGCGTGTAAAATTCCACGCACACCCCTCGGAATATATGTACCCCGCTCGCGCCAGGTAATTTGCGTGGAAAAAGTCATCCCTGTGGTGTGGGGTGCCTGTGGGGCATGGGGAGGGTGCATGTGGTGCTTGTGGGGCATGGGGAGGGTGGATGGGCTGCCTGTGGGGCATGGGGAGGGTGGACGGGCTGCCTGTGGGGCATGGGGAGGTGGGACATGGGGAGGGTGGATGGGCAGACAGGGCAAATTTCGGGGGGTGCGCGGGAAGTGTCACACGCGATAGGCCCTGTGCGAGCAGGGTACGTGTATTTGGGGGGTACGTGGGGAGTTTCACATGCAATAGGGCCTGTGCGAGCAGGGTACGTGTATTTGTGGGTTACAAGGGGAGTTACACACGCGATAGGCCCTGTGCGAGCAGGGTACGTGTATTTTGGGCGTAGACAGGGAGTTTCACACGCGATAGGCCTTGTGCGAGCAGGGTACGTGTATTTGTGGGGTATGTGGGGAGTTTCACACGCGATAGGGCCTGTGCGAGCAGGGTATGTGTATTTGGGGGGTATGCGGGTAGTTTCACATGCGATAGGCCCTTTGCGAGCAGGGTACGTGTATTTGGGGGGTACACAGGGAGTTTCACATGCAATAGGACTTGTGCGAGCAGGGTACGCATATTTGTGGGGTACGCGGGGAGTTTCACACGTGATAGGGCCTGTGTGAGCAGGGTACATGTATTTGTGGGGTACGCAGGGAATTTCACACGTGATAGGCCTTGTGCGAGCAGGGTACGTGTATTTGGGGGGTACACGGGGAGTTTCACACGCGATAGGCCTTGTGCAAGCAGGGTACGTGTATTTGTGGGGTACGTGGGGAGTTTCACACGCGATAGGTCTTGTGCGAGCAGGGTACGTGTATTTGTGGGGTACGCAGGGAGTTTCACACGCGATAGGGCCTGTGCGAGAAGGGTACGTGTATTTGTGGGGTCCACTGGGAGTTTCACACGCGATAGGCCCTGTGCGAGCAGTGTACGTGTATTTGGGGGGTACACAGGGAGTTTCACACGCGATAGGCCTTGTGCGAGCAGGGTACGTGTATTTGTGGTGTGCCCCAACGCGAATTGGCAGTGTCTGTCCTCCCAGGTGAGCCCTCTCCCCAGTGCATGCAGGCAGCCCACAACACAGGGGACTACCCTGCACCCCTGGCCATGCCCCACAGGCAGCCCATCTACCCTGGCCATGCCCCCCAGCCAGCCCACATGTCACCATGCACAAGTTAGCACCGACACATGTCCCCCTGCACCCCCACCCACCCAGCAGTGACAGGCACCTGCCAGCAGGCCCTGACTTATGTCCCCCCACACACTAACCCAACCAGCAGTGACGGGCACCTGCCAGCACGCCCCGACTCATGTCCCACCACCCACTCACCCACCCAGCAGTGACAGGCACCTGCTAGCAGGCCCCGACACATGTCCCCCACACACTCACCCACCCAGCAGTGACAGGCACCTGCCAGCAGGCCCTGACTCATGTCCCCCCACCCACTCACCCACCCAGCAGTGACGGGCACCTGCCAGCTGGCCCCGACTCATGTCCCCCCACACACTCACACACCCAGCAGTGATGGGCACCTGCCAGCAGGCCCTGACTCATGTCCCTCCACCCACCCAGCAGTGACATGTACCTGCTAGCAGGCCCCGACTCATGTCTCCCCACCCACTCACCCACCCAGCAGTGACAGGCACCTGCCAGCAGTCCCTGACTCATGTCCCCCCACCCACTCACCCACCCAGCAGTGACGGGCACCTGCCAGCAGGCCCCGACTCATGTCTCCCTGGACCCCCACCCACCCAGCAGTGATGGGCACCTGCCAGCAGGCCCCGACTCATGTTCCCCCCCAACACATCATCATGATCCACAATCATGGCCCTCATGGCCACCCAAATCCCACCGCACGCCACCCCTGCCCAAAGAACCAACCAAGTATTACACACACCCTACATTGAAATGGCCATTACATGAAACAACCCAAATGGCATGTATATACATCAACACATGTCCGTCACACACACACAATGGGTGCCAGTGAATTTGAAAACCCACATCGTGACATGCATGAAACCAATGAGAGAATACCACACATTGAAGTATGAAACAAAAATGTATTCAACACAAAATCCTGTGAATCAAATGAAAACACACAATACTGGAAATAAGAAATAAAATGCTGCATGTTCCAAAATGCAAAAAAATATGAAATCAGAATCCCAAAAAATCCAAATGAAAATGTGGCCAAAGTCTCTGTCCAACAAAGCAAATCCAAAGGGAAAGAAATAAGCAAAATGCATTGCTCCATGGTGAAAAAAAAAATAATGCTGATAAATCCACTGTTTAACTATATACAAATAACAAATCCAGGGTCCATTAGCCCAATGATATAAATGAAACCTACCAAAAAGCCTACCTAATAAATAACTATACACAAAAATGTGGGGCATAGTCCATGCGCCCCAAATGAAAGAAAAAAGAAAGGAAACTTAACACTAATGAACTATATACAATGGTGGCGGGCAAGTCCAATGGCTCACTTGTTGATGTCCTGGGCCAGGGCATCATCGAACTCCTGTTCAATGTCCTGGAGGCGGGCCTGTTCACTGGCCCCAAGGTCTCGCAGGGATAACGCCATGTTCACCTCCAAATCCCTGCAAATTCCCTCGAGGCACTCAGCCCGCCTCAGCACCCTGCGCATGGAGTTCTCTGCCCTGACCATAGTGCGCCGTGCCTCTTCCGCCCGCCGCCGCTCCACATCTATGAGCTGGCCCAACCACTGCCACATGGAAGACACTCCCAATCCAGGGTCCTCCTGCCCTCTGGCCGATGCCTGCCCCTCTGATGTTGATGTCCCCCGAGCCATCATCGCTCCCACCTTCAGCCTGCTGCTGCTGTGCATGTCCCCTGCTTTGTGATGCCTGCACGTCCTCCTCCTGCTGGGGTCCAGTTGTTGTGGTGGCCACCGCTGCTGGACCTCCGACTCCCGACTATGGCAGGGATGTGTCCTCCACCAGCCTGGCCGCTGGGTCAGGGCCAGCTCCACAGGGTGCCCGGGTGACACTTGGGCAGGAAGATGGCACGGAGGACGACTGGCACATAGGGGGTTCAATTGAGGAGGGGGTCGGTAGAAGCTCCAGCACATGGAGGAACCCAGCACCGGTGATCTCTCCTAGCCGGTCGCAGCGGTCTTTGAGGCATTCGAAATGACATGCATTGTCCTCATGAGAACCCTGCACGTCACCCCGAAGGTCAGGAACACACAACGCCACCCCAGCCAGGACAGGCTGAACACAGTCCCGGATTGCCACATCCGCAGAGAGAGGAAGGCCAGTTGTTGTGTGGCTATCCCCTCCCTGAAAATGGGTCTGGACGAAGGCATCCCTGCTGGCGCCGGATGATGCAGTCACAGGATCGGGGACAGGATTACACACAGGCACCTCCGCGGTGGCCTGTGCTGCCTCCTGTCCCTGCCCCTGGACTGCACCACTGGCACCAGTGGAATCCCCCCTCCAGGCCCTGTGCGTGTGACTTCCACGGCCTCCTCCTCAACCAAACCCCCCACCAACCTGGATGACTCCGTGCCATCTTCCTCTGTAGGCCCTTGTAGGGTCTCAGCTGACCCTTCTGCTGCCGAGAAGTCCACCTCTGACCTCCACCCATTGGCCCTACCCCCAGCAGCTGCGGACGCGGCACCAGACTCCTCACTCCCCGAAGAGATGTGAACCTGGGAGGGGAGCTGGCGGTGGGATCCCTGCCGCTGTGCTCCACAGCACCGTCTCTGCCCTCTTCATCAGTTGACGCTGCAGACAGGGAGAGACAGAACACAGGCATCAGGGCAATGTACAATGGTCGGATACACACATGACAGTTGCAGATGAGTGGCAGTCGCAAATTTCAGACATGGCATCACACACCCCAACACACATGTCATTTCAAATCACACACATGAGCAAAACAACAGGAATGTTGCACCAGGCAGCACCATCCATACACAAACAATAGCATGAGTAGCCGAAGGTGAGCGTGACGTCACATGCAACACGGGGAGTGCAAAACACATGCACACACGCCATCAGACATACATGCATCTGTACATCTCCACCACCTGTCAACATCGCCATTGATGTCACATCTGGCAATCAGCCTCCAACATGTCAGTGTCACATGCATCCATGGTGTATCACAGTTGCATGCTTGTCATATACACACGCATGCACATGTACATAGTGCAGATACATGCAGGTGGAACCAGCATCCATGTCACAGTACATACACAGAAATCCAAAAATGTGTGCACCCACACCTGCATTTGGCCAGCATGCTTACCAACACATACACCATCAATGTGTCTTGCACATGAGAGGACTCACATGTGGCAGGCTCAGGTCCCTGTACATACACATCCATACATGTCCCTACAAAGACATATGTGCAACCTTCACACTCCTGCCACACCTCAACATGCGCAGCGTCCAATCACTACGCACATACACTTACCGCTCGACTCCAGACGGGTCTGCCTCTCAAGGACCTGGACGTGGAGCGCTGGGCATATACGTTCCAGGACCCTCATCTGGTTGTTGGTTAGGTGGACCAGGCACCCCTCAGCATCCGTTGCCTTTAAGAGGCGCCGGGCCTTGTTGAGGGTCCTGGACCTGAAGTCCTCCCAGCGCTTCCGGACGTGTTTGAAGTCGCGGGCTGCCACCTCCTCCACGTTGATGGCAGCCACGATGTCCAT